>NC_137782.1:91240374-91840374 GCF_963455305.1 Plecotus auritus | reverse complement strand
TAGTAACTGTTTAATGTTTTGAAGAATTGCCAACCTGTTCTCCAAAGGGACTACACCATTTTACATTCCCATCAACAATGGAAGAGGGTTCCAATTTCTCTATGCCCTCACCAACACTTTTGATTGTCTAGCTTTTTCATTGCAGCCATTGTAATAGGCATGAAGTGGTATCTCAATGTGGTTTTAATTTGAATTTCCCTAATGATAAGCCTCTTTGATCATCTTTACATGTACATATTGACTATAATTGTGAAAGTTTTTTTTCCATATTCTCAATTCTACTTATTGATCTATAGGCCTATTCTTGTCCCACTACTACATGACCTTTACTACTATAGCTTTGGAGTAAGATTTGAAACTGAGAAATGAAAGTCTTCCTCCAACTTTGATCTTCCCTAAGACTGATTTTTCTGTGCTGGGCCTCCTCCATTTCCATATTAATTTTTTAAAAATATATTTTATTGATTTTTTACAGAGAGGAAGGGAGAGGGATAGAGAGTTAGAAACATGATGAGAGAGAAACATCGATCAGTTACCTCCTACACACCCCCTACTGGGGTTGTGCCCGCAACCAAGGTACATGCCCTTGACCGGAATCAAACCTGGGACCCTTTAGTCCATAGGCCAACGCTCTATTCACTGAGCCAAACTGGTTAGGGCTCCATATTAATTTTAAGTCAACTTGTTATATTATGCAAACAAGGCCTCTGGGATTTTGATAAAATTTGTGTTGCATCTGTCATAATTAGAGGAGTATCACCATCTTCATATTAAGTCTTCCTACACATATATTGGATGTCTTTTATTTACATTTTATTCAATTTCTTTCAACAATGCTTTGTAGTTTTTAGTATACAAGTCTTGAACTTATTTTGTTAAATGTATTTCTAAGTATTCTATTCATTTTGATGCTATTGTAAATGATCTTGTTTTTTCACTTTTTCTGAATTTTTCATTACTAGTAGGTAGAAATAAAATTGATTTTTATATTAATCTTATATCCTGTAACCTAGTTGAACTCATTTATTAGTTCTAGTAATTTTAGTGAACTCCTTAGGGTTTTCTATATATAATTTTATATTATTTGTGAATAGAAATAATTTTAATTCTTACTTTCCAATATATATGACTTTTACATTATTTTCTTGCCTGATTCCCTGGCTAGAACTTCCAGAAAAATGTTGACCAGAAGTGGTGACAGCAGCTGTCTTAATAATATTCTTCAACTGAGGGTGGGGGGACATCATGTCTGTCACCATTAAGTATGATGTTACTTATAATACCTCTCTCTTTAGGGATCAAAAAGAATAAATGACATAACGTATGTAAACTGTCTGTTATGGTGCTTTCAAATATAATTATTTGGTAATGACTAAAATCTAAATTAGTAAGACTGGCATCTAATACCCCTGTCCCATATAGGCTGCATTTTACCATCTTTCTTATCAACCAAAAACCAGATCTCAGCTCTAAGTAAGTCACAGCTTCTAGAACAAGCTGATCCCCACTTTAATCAAATCATTTGATTTAGTCACTTAACAATTATCTTTGGGCACCTAATGCATTCAAGAGATTGTGCTACCCAAGCAGGTCTTGTGGAGCAAGGTGTAGACAGGTGATACCAAAACAGATTCGCACCTACATGTGTGACAATGGCAATCTGGTAGGAAGATAGTTTCTAAACAATTAAGTAAAATCAAATAATAATGATAAGTTGTAACTAACAATTTGTATTTCATAATCACTTCACCCTTTTCTTTTACCCAGTCAGGGATGTAAAGTGCATCATAGGAAATGCAGTCAGTAATATTGCGATTACTATGCATGGTGCCAAGTGGGTACTGTAAATATTGGGTGGAATACATTGTAAAGTATATGATTGTATTACCACTATACTGTACACCTGAAACCAATACAGAATAATATTGAATGTCAACTGTAATTTAAAAATAAATAAAAACAAAAAAATAATAAGTTGTAAGAACCATGAAGGAAACAAAGACATAACAAAGGGAAGAATACTCATGAGATTCAAAACTCGGGGAAGATCTGTGGAGAAGAAAACAAAAGCAAAACCAAAAGGATAAGAAGGTGATGACCATCCGAAGAGCTAGTAAGCCATGTCCAGCCCAAGGGGCCTGCATGCAGGGAAAGCTGAAAGCAGTGGGGGCTCCTCTGCAAGGAACTGAGAAATGGACAGAGTAATTGCCAAGTAATGAGCCAGAGAGAAAGTGGCAAGAAAGCCTGACAGGTAATAGTGGAACCATAGAGGGCAGCCTTGTAGGCCATGCGGGAAACTTCAATGTAAAGTACATAAGGAGCCCCCAGGGTTTACGTTAGACAGTAACATGACCTTCATGTGTGTTACAAACTTCCTTTCACACATGGGTAATGCATTGGAAAGGGTGCCAGCACCCCTGGTGGGTGCTCAGTGAGGAGGCCCTTATACCCATGTGTCTAGGGCTTGGGAAGGGAGGTTACCAGAAGTTGGGGACTGTGCTAAGAATATAATCTCATAGCTATCGACTGCTGCCTTGGAGAGTGGCCTGCTTCATATCTTACCTATAATACTTCAATAAAAGATGACTGAACTATGTGCATTGCACATTTCTCTGGGCTTCATCAAACTTCCCTAAAACTAAAGGCTGCCACCCAGCTTGGCAGCATTGCTGTGAAAGACAAGTATGCCTATGCCCCAGATGGACAGTCTACTTATGTGATTGATGAGCCTCCATTTCCCAGCCTGTGAAACCAGAATGTATGGCAATTTCTTTTTCATTATTGTATAAGATAATATTTGAGATCAGATATTACAAGTATTTGCCACATAATATACAATCAGTAATTGTTAGCATCTATTTTTATCATTCCATTATTTTTTCTGACTGCCCTATGACATGGACATATAAAATATGTAATAGGCAGAGTAAAAGTTAAATACAAATGTGCCTTTAGTTGATATTGGAAATTTTATCTTAACAATTTTTGGTTTCCCTCATTCAGTGGTAGACCCATTGAGGGAAGGGGACTATCCATCTTTGTATTCCCAGTGCCTAAAATAGTGCCATAGTATATGTGTCTACTGGATCAATAAATGAATGTAATGATGAGTGGTTAAATAACTTAGATTTTGAGTGATATATTTGCCAGGAACTGAGCGAGAATTTTTAAAAGAATATTACTTTAGTTAATTTGATAACACATTTGGAAACTCCAGTTTATGAAGGGGAAAACAGAGCTTTAGTGGTCCTATTACTTGTCCCAGATCAAGCCACTCACAGTGAATGGTAGAGCTCATTCTCCCACACCCTTTCTGTTGAAATCCAAGTCCATGCTTTGCTAGGAACAGCTGACCTATCAGCTTCTCAACAGCGATGACCATCTGTTAAACTTTTGTTGTTGTTTTGCTCACAGCTTACTGAGCACACTATATAGAACCAGTTATTCACTAACTGACTGACTTACTTATGGGCTCAGCTTGCCTTGATGTGTGGACAGTGGGAGTTGACTGTACAGAAATGAAATCCCTGTGTAATAAGTGAATTAAAACTTTTGACTTCAGCATTACAAATACTAATTTTTTTAAATAAGCAAGCTATAAAAATAGCCTGGGGTGCTGCTATTGTTCAACTTTAAGCCCGAGGAAGAAAGTGACTAATATTTCTCACTATGTTAAATACATTCAAGCATTTTTTATACCTATATCTACTCTATTTTCTTCTAAATAATAGATGGCCAGTGACTTTTAAAAGTACCAATATTTTAGTATAATTATCTAAAATGTAACAGAAATTGTACTCTTTGTAGACTAGAAGGACATATTTTAAATGCAAATGAAAGATTTTTAGAACTCATATATCATCTTATCCTTTGAAAAGTTCCCATATTTCTATTCCTCACCGTTGAAAATCCCTGGCTACTCTTTTCCTGTCACCATTGTGGGATAAAAGAATTCTGTCCCTGAACTGGTTTTTCTTGAAGAATCCATTAAAGCTTAAGCTTGTGCATTGCCTCGAGCAAGTTAACACATTCATTCCCCCACAGCAGATCCCAACTCTTTTGTGTCACTTAATACAAGGGGGAAAGAGGTGAAAGAAATAAAGATATAGTGGTGGTTGCAGTGGTAACCTGCACAGACAGGATTGGGCTATCAGATTGCCTAACAGCATGAAAAATAAGAGGTAAAGATAGTAAGTATGCTTTATGCTCACTCTTTGGAAATAGCACTCCCAAATTCCAAGAAATAATCCATAGTAAATAGAAACTCAGAGAAAATCAGAGAGAAATATTCATGACCCCCTTCATAAATACATCAGTTCTTTTTTGGAAGTAAATGTCGCGGTTATCCTGGAACCAGGGCACATACTCTATTGCTAAGTCAATCACTTCACTTTTTTTTTTTTTTTGGCATGTGTTTGTTTTAGAAAAAAAAATAAAGTCAGACTTCTTGATGGAAATATCCCAAAGGTTTACTATAAGAAGCTGTATAAAGTGAATCCTGATTAGAATAATATGGATATTTAAAGAATTGCACACCAGCGAAGGGTTGGTACCCCTGACATGGGAAGGCTACTTGGTTGTCCAGAATGAGGAGTTCAGCTCAGTCTATGGTCTCTTGGCCTAATACATGCTCCTGTCATTGTCCTGGAGTTGGTCTGGCTTGGGGAGACTGAATCATACTAATAAAGCTCTGATAGATGGATGGGCTTAGAGAATGGCAACTGCTGAATTAAAATGAGAAATGAAATTATCAAGTAAACAGGATATTAGCACCAGCTCCACTGCACGTTCTTTCTCTGTAGGCCAGTGTTGCCCAAAGCAAAATGATCACAGGGCCACTGGTTCTGTAGCATCAGAATAAGAGAACTTGGTAATCATACCTATTTACATGTTTAAGGGCTCACATATCTGATGACTCACATATCTCCACAATAAAGACATGGCTTCTCTTAGAAAGGGGACCCTGAGTGGACATCTCTGACATAGTGCTCTGTGAATATCCTTATTGTGTTTATCTCATGGTTGTCCGTTACTCCTTTCATTGATCCATTATTTCTTTATACATTTTACTGTCTTAATTATGTTTTATCTGATCTGGATGCCATTAATATTTTTAAATTATGGAGAAAATAACTCAGATTAAAGTACAAGCAGGAGATTCATAACTTTAAAATATGACACTGCCCTGGCTGAGTGGTTCAGTTGGTTAGAGTATTGTCTCAATACGCCAGGGTTGCAGGTTCAATCCCCAATCAGGGCACATAGAAGAATCAATCAATGAATGCATAAATAAGTCAAACAATAAATTGATGTTTCTGACTGTCTGTCTGTCTCACTCTCAAATCAATAAATTAAAAAAATGTAAAAATATGACCCATATACTATTGATTTCCCCCTATATTTCAGTGATAGGAGCTTCCACACTTTCCATATCATTCTTCATCTCACTCTTTGTTCAACACACAAAACATAATGCTATATAATAAAAGGCTAATATGCAAATTGTCCCCTTGACTGGGAGTTCAACCAGGAGTTCGACCAGGGGGTGGGGACTGCTGGCCAACCTCCCGTGTCCCCTCCTTCCAGCTGGCCTGGCCAGATGGGCCCCAATCAGGGCGGGCTGGCCAGACCTCACCTGTGAACGAATTCATGCACCAGGTCTCTAGTATCTAATAAAGAGTAGTGTGTTGAGAAGTAACATTCATTTATTCAGCAATGTTTCTTAAATGCCTACTATGTGCTAGATACTATTACAGGTGCTGGAGATACAAAAGAGAACAAACTCAAGTCCTTGACCTCATGGAATACATAGTCCAATAGGAAAAACAATGACATACAAAAAACCCCAAAATTAATACAATAAAATCAGTAAGTAAATGGAGAGTACCACAAAAGAAAGTAAAACAAGGCAAGGGAATAGAAAATGATTGGGGGGGGGGGCTGTTCAATGAGATAGTATGACCATGGAAGTGATGATGGGTAGAATTAAGGCAGATTTTGCCTCAACACAGAATAGCACTCATAACAATCCCAGCCGATCCACAGGTCACATAGCCTTGACAGGCAGTAAACTTGACCTTGTGAGGCGCTTGGGAGTGCAGGACTGTCTGTCACAGGCTATAGCTGATTTCAAGGAAGATGCTATAATTCTTAAGAGACAGAATCTGAGAAGCAGTCCTCATGTCAACCTGTTCCAAAAGTATACTGATGTATTGTTAAAAATTTGGAAATAAATACAAATTCACAACTCCAACCAAAAAGCTAAAACCTTACCACAGCTACTAGCCAGAATTGTTAATCAGTTTTCATTAATTAAACATATTTGGAATGGAGATTCATTGCATAATAAGTTTCTAACAATTAACCATTTGATAAGAGAAAACTTACCATTATCAACATTGCTTTCGCTCTCCTGCTATCTTCTTTCTGGTTTAGAAAAACACAGTGTGGAGGAAAAAAGGAGAAAAATAGAAGAATAATAAGAAGAGGAGCCCCGTCTGTATCCTCTACAAAAGTACCATTTCTTCACATGCCAGGGCATCATTCCATTTTGTCCCCACTCACATGTACATGTTCTTTATCATCAGTTAGGACTACTAATATTATATTGACTTTATATATTGTGGTAATTAAATGAAGGTCCTAATGCTTAATAAGTTATGGTAGAATGCTTGCATACATGGCCTCACTTCAATGCCTTTCCCTGTACCACATATTTACCATATGACTTTGTAGCTCCTTCCATCAAGAGGTGGAGGTGACTTCTCCACACTGTAAATTTGGCAAGGCTTTTTATTTGTTTTGGCCAACAGAATGTGGCAAGAATGCTACAATTCTAAACAGAATAGTATTCCAAATAGTATTAGTGTTAGTGTTCTAAACAGTGTACTAATTCCAAGCCTAAGCCTCAAGAGGTCCTAAATGCTTTTGTTTTCTCTTGGAGCCAAGCCTCCACCATGAAAATAAGCTCAGTCTATCCTGGGAGATAATGAGAGACCACACAGAGGGATCCCAGCCGCAACTTCAATTAGCCTGTAGTTAGCTTACCTTGAACTAATTATACATGCACACATATGAGCAAGCCAGCCAGCCTAAATCAGCCAAGTCTAACCATGATCTGTATAACTTCCTAACAAACCCACAGACTCATGCCCTTAATCCAACTTTTGTATTTAATTAAATAAATATTGATGTATTCAGTTACACAGCATAGTTCATTGAACATATGCATTAAGTATGTTATCTCTCATCATCATAGTCATCATTCTCCAGCTACAAATATGTAAGGATACTGGAGGTTTAGCACTGCATCATGAGGTATATCATATCAAGAAATGAAACACTTGGTATGTAAAACGTATGTGACACATGGAGATTTTTATTTGTTAACTTATGCTACCAGTCTACAGCAAGAATTAGAAAAGGTTAACTCACAATTATGATATTAAGTGAATATTGATAAGATTCTGGACTTGGTCAAACAACTGTGCACATAATCGTTTTTCCAGGTTTTTGGAGTACTGGTGTGTTGTGCAGAGATGTGCAGGTGGAACAAAACCATCCTTTGGAGTAAGTCCCATGTTCCACTTGCTCTTCATAGAAGCATTATGTGCTGCTTGGTCAATTGGCTTCTTGGATATGATAACACAAGCCTTACTCCCAAGTATGCATTGGTTTAAAAAAAAAAAAGAAGCAACCCTGTTTGATTTGTCAGTGGGGAGACCTGGGGAGACCAAGAGCAACTAAAATATTATCTTAGTTGTTAACTACCATGTTGGAATAGATCTCTATTTCTTAAAGATAAATAATTAGAAAATAATACATGTAGCCAATTGAAAACAGAGTCATAGAAAGACAGCATGGATGTTAATACTTGAAGGAGAGGTGGTTTATAGAAAGTCTAGACGTGACCAAAATAATTCATTTAAACAACTTCAATAGGGCTCAATAAATTGTCTCTAGTAAACAGGAAAAGAAATCCACAGTAATTCTACAATAGAAAGAGGAAGCCAGCAAAAAGATAAACCCAGTCAACCAATGGAATGCCAGTAGGGTGGCTATATGAACACCAGCACCCAATTCTTCTCTCAGGGCCCATTAAAATGCCCAACAGAATACTGAAAAATTGGTATGGGCACTAGATACAAGGCCAAGGGCTACACACTTAACAAGAAAGTGGAAATCATGTTGGCTATAAAGTAGTGCACACAGAATGGGATTGAAGAAAAGTCTCCATTTTTCCTAAATCTGAACAAATATATTATATCTGGGCAAGAACAAAGCATCTAGAATTCAGAGAGGAAAGGAAGGCATAAGAGGCTATCTGGCATTGGGGGAGACACCTGGATTGTATCCCCTCCTCTGCAATGTGCACTTTCTTACTTCTTACCTTCTGCAGATCTGGTTGGATGGGGGCTGCCACAGAGACTGACTCCAGGGAGCTCCAAAAAAGAAAAAGAAAACTGCTTCATTGCAAAGGCAAACTCAGTCTGACTGTCCACTGCAAGGCTCCCTCCAAATTCTCCCAGTACCTGAACTGAGAAAATTAACTCTAAATTCAATCTCTACATTTTCCTTATCTCTTCATCTGTGCAGAAGTCCACACAGTTCTTGAGAGATTTAGTTACTTGCTCAAGGCCACGTAGCTTTGACATTAATTCAGAGAATGGAAGATTAATTCATTCACAAAAAGATCACTTGATAAATGATGGAGGCTAACCTTTAGTTTTTAAACTTAAACATTAAAAAACAACTATCTTAAATCAACATCTGACATCATGTTTACTTGGTGCTAATGGTATTATAATTAAAATGAGGAAAGCCAATTTTTAGCTTAATTATTTCAATGTTGCCAGTAATGAAAGAAATATATACAAAATTATATTACATTTTGCCCAGCAAATATTCTTATTTAAAAGTAGCCGTGCACAGCTTTGGTGAAGCTATGGAAATGACAGAACACCCAGCTAACGATGAGACTACAGCACCATAAAATGGTAATCTGGGTGTGTTTATAAAAAGCTCTAAAAATCACTTTCTCTATTTTCCCAGCAAATCTAATGCTAGATATTTACCTAATTCTAAACTATTAGAAGTGTGTGCAATGACGTGTGCTTACAGGGGTATTCATAACAGCATTATTCACAATACTGAAAAATTGGAAGCAAATGTCCACCCCTAAAGAACCGGGTTAGTGAATGTACGTGTATGCACATCAATCCACTTTTGTGCTACTGCTATTTGGGACCAGGTGATTCTCTGTTGTGGGGCAGTTTTGGGTCTTATGGGATGTTTGGCAGTGTCCTTGATCTCTACCTGTGATATTGGTAGCAACCCCCAAGCTGTAACAACCCCAAATTCCCCCAGGTATTTCCACATGACCCCTGAGGGCAAAACCATGCCAGGTTGAGAACCATTAATCTATATCTATAGCTCCATGCACAGCAATATATAATTTTTATCTGTTAATGATACTTCAATAAAGGTAGGAAAAAACATATTGAACCTCAGTTCAACAAATCCCACCTCCATCTTCTCTTTTAAAAAAAGGAAAAAGAGCAATGCTTTGGAGAATATTTTCCAAAAGGGAAAATGCTGATTATATACTGTTGAGCAAAAAAGCAGGCAGAAGACTAGTAGAGAGAATATGATCTTATTTTCTTATACAAAAAAAAAAAAATAGTAAGAGAAGGATAGAACCAAAATGGTAAAATTGTTGTCTCTGGATGTTGGGATTATAATTGAACTTCTTTTTTTTTTTTTTTTTTTGGCTTTTTAGTTATACATTTTCTTCTTTTCTACAATGTAGCATGCATTATTTTGATAATTAAAATGTAATTTTATTTTTTATTTATTTTGAGAGAGACAAACATCAATTTGTTATTTCACTTATTAATGTATTTATTGGTTGATTCTTGTATGTGCCCTGACTGAGGATTGAACCCGAGTAGCTGGATGAAGTTCCAACAAACTGGGCTACTCAGCCAGGACCAAAAAAGGGATTTTAAAGTAAATGTCTACAAGTGCTTTATTAGTCAGGTTCTGAGTTGTGAGCTGTACAGCCCACCTCTTGGTGACCTAGTAGAAGGTATGAATTAGTTGGCCTTGCCTGGCTTGCAAAGGTGAGAGGGGGCCTGGGAGACGAGGCTTGAGAGCAATAGCCTAAGAGCAGCACCTGTGGCCGAGGCCAAGCTGCAGAAAGACCTCATCAGCATATTGCTGCTGGGCCCATGTCATCACTAGAGTGGGCCACTGGGGCCACTGGACTCGCTCTGGCTGTGGCTTTCTGAAAATTGCTGCTCTGAACGAATTCCACAGGCCTTGTCCTGTTTGCATCACTTGTTCCGATTCCAGCATCCATGAGGGAGTCTCCAGTGGCATGAACCCAACTCACAAGTATCTGTGAGAGGGGAATATACATGTTCCCTTCATGCTACCGAGGAAGGAAGTGGGGCCTTTCTCCCACCAAAGTCTTCAAAGGGAGAAGTTCTAGGAAATGGAATGGGGTGGGGATGGGAGGGTTGTATACTGATAACCAAGAACAAACAAAGGCAGATATCTTTTTAAAAATATGTTTTTATTGATTTTTTTAAGAGAGAGAGAGGAAGGGAGGAGAGAGGGATAGAAACATCATTGATTATAGAGAATCATTGATAGGATGCTTCCTGCATGCCCCTTACTGGGGATCAAACATGCAACCTGGGCATGTACTGTGACCAGAAATCAAATCCATGACCTCTTGGTTAGTAGGTTGTTGCTCAACCACTGAGCTACAGCAGCCAGGCACAGATGTCTTTTTAAAGGGGATATGTTCATAGAAAACAGGGGGTGAGGGCATGAGTGGGGAAGATGGGGGGTTAATGGGGGAATAAGGACACATATATAACACCTTAATCAATAAAGAAATTTAAAAATTCAAGGGGATATGTTCTTTGTACACGTCTATAGTTGTTAAATGTTATGTAATAATGAAGCATTTCATAAAAAGAAAAAGGGAACCAAAATGATTCTTTGATTTATAATGAAAAATAGCATCTATAGCTATATCTATCTACACAAAATAATGCATATAATCTATTTAACAGCATCTGTCACCCTCTTGGATATTTTTCAGAAACAGTTAACTCCAAATGTTAGAATGTGTTGGTTTTTAACATTGATTTAGCTCAAATCCCAGTGGTCACCCTGACATGCAGACAAGAGAATTGTCCTTCACATGGCTGAGCAAAAGGCAGGATGTTGTCTGCAGTGAGTACCTCCACCAGGGCAGCCAAAGGAATTACACATCTTTTGTTACTCTCTTTTTGAAAGAGCTAAACTAAGTCCATTAGTAAATAATTTCCAGCGACCCTGATCAAAAGCAGTTTTCCTCTCCTGAAGGCATGAGAATCTCCTGACACCTGCCTCCAAGCTCCAGAAATAGGACTTATTTCCAGATGAAAATATACACGGCTAACTAAATCCGTGGGGAAAGAAGTTGCCAGTCTTTTTTTTTTTTTTTTTTCCTGAGTGGATTAGGTTGTGTCAGCATTTTCCACATTGTCAATCCTCATCTGTAGGGATTTGGTTTCTATGAGAGGTGATAAATAGGCTGCGAAGTCCATGAATCCAATCAGTTGTTTTATAAGAGGGAATTACAGAGCTTTATGAAATCCCTTTCCTCCTGGCCACCAGAAAATAAAAACAAAACAAAGCAAAACAAAAAAACACACTCTATTGTGTGGAGCAACCAGGACACGAAAATCCACAGATAATGCACAGACCTCAGTCTGCTCTTAGTTTCATCCTGCAGCTCCCCGTACTCTTTCTTTAGTGGGTGGGTGACTGCTCATTGCGGCACCATCTAAAAGTATCCCTGAGCCAGCTGGTGTTGCTCAGTGGTTGAGCATTGACCCATGAACCAGGAGATCACAGCTTGATTCCTGGTCAGGGCAGATGCCCGGGTTGGGTTGTGGGCTCGCTCCCCAGTAGGGGGCATGCAGGAGCCGAGCAATGATTCTGTCATCATTGATGTTTCTATCTCTCTCTCCTTCTTCCTTCCTCTCTGAAACCAATAAAAACATATTTTAAAAAATAAAAATAAATAAGTGGAGAAAATATTGCTGATTTAAGTTATATCAACTTTCTACACATTTTTTATCCATCTGAACATGACAATTGGGAAGTAGGAATGAGAGAGAGAGAATGGAACTCAATCTGGAGAGGGCTTGGAGCACACATTGTGGGGCAAGAAGTGTGGCTGGAGAGTCAAGGGCTTGCTTGAGTCCCGGCTCCACTCTTTAGAAGTGAGACTCGAAGATCTGAACTCTATTGGACCTCAGCTTCCTTGCATGAATCTGAATGAGTAGCACAGCCATGGGGCATAAGAGACTCTGTAAATTTTAACTGTTATTACATTGTTATTTTTACTACTTCTATTTCTACTTCTACTTGATCTGGGTAGAGAAAGGACAAAGACAGGGACAGGGACAGAGGCTTCCCTCACTCACTACTCAAGGAACATTAACAATTTCCCAATTGTGGCCTGCAGAAGGAATGCAGATCAGCCACCATTAACTCCCACTCTCATGACCACAGAAATGGAAATATTTCCGGTAATGGAAAGGAAGTTCAAGCATCAGCTGGTAAGAGTGAAGATGCAGATGCCCATAATTGCACACTACAGACCATAATCAATGCTGCTGCTGCATTAATAACGTGCAAAGCTCCACAGCAGTTGGGGTTCTGGAAGCAGCTGTAACACCTCAGCCTTCTTCATTGCTTGCATAGCGGGGTCAAAGGAGGTGACTCTCCTGCTGTGTTGAGAAGCCATTTGGAGCTAAATGTGACTTGTTAAGTATCAAACAATATTTCAATATAAAAATGTTGACTAGTAGGACATATTGCAGGAAATGTACAAAAAGTGAATGCTAAATATGAAACACATGTTGGGAATGGTGATCCATGTCTCCATGGAATAGCAGTGGCTTTGATGTGGGCCAGCATCTCTGCCCAGATCTCACTCACATTCCCCATTTGGGTAAGTGAAAGGCATCTGAGAAATCAAGTCACTGACTTCCTGACACCTTCTGCTTCCCAAAACAGCTTTTCTAAATAGTTATATGCCTTCAAGTATATATTTAGAACCTCATCCTGATTCCCAGGCAAGTCCAAACTACCATCTTCTTTTCTCCATCCTATCTAAGAAAGAGGGAATATGCTAATTGACTCTCACGCTGTCGCAAAGATGGCGGTGCCCACAGCCAATAAGGAGGGAATATGCTAATTGACTGCCATGCCCTCAAAGATGGCAGCGCCCATAGCCACAAGATGGCGGTGCCCAGTCCCCTCAGCCCTGCTGGGGCAGCAGGTGCATGGCAAAGCTGGGCCCACCCCCAGGCAGGCCTGGCTGCTCTGTGCACCTGCCTCCAGAGTCCCCCAGTCTCCTCAGCCCCCAGCTGCCAAGGGCTGGCTTGAGGCACAGGCAAGCCACAGATGGTGGCTGCCCAGCCACTCAGGGCCATCCGAGGCTCAGGTAACCAGGGCCAGCTGAGATTTGTGCTGCCGGCAGTGGCAGCAGAAGAGGTGTGATGGGGCATTGCCTTCCCCTGATCACCAGGTCGCCTCCCATCCCTGAGGGCTCTTGGATTGTGAGAGGGGGCAGGCCGGGCTGAGGGCCTCCCCCTCCAGTGCATGAATTTTCATGCACCAGGCCTCTAGTATTATAATAACCAGAGGCCTGGTTCATGAAATTCATGCACAGGTCATTTCTCTCAGCCCTGCCTGCACCCTCTTGCAATCTGGGACCCCCTGGGTAGGGTCCCTAGGCCTGGCCAGAAATCAGGGCCTATCAGGGCTTTCCTTCCCCCGGCTGCCAGCAGCTGGCCCTGCCCCCACTGCTGCTGCTACTTTCCATCTATGTGGTGCTGCCCGCCCCCCACCCCCACAAGCAGTCACCTCCCTCGGTGTGTGACAGGCATAGGGTGTGATCGCTTGGCTGGCCTGGGCCTCCCTCTACGGGGCGATCACTGGCCAGCCCCCACACCCACCACAGTGTTGCTGGCTAGTGGCCTGGGCCTCCCACTGTGAGGCAATTGATCACGGGGGCCCCAGATTGATCGCCCCACAGAGGGAGGCCCCACCCATGCACTGCAGCACAACTAGCCAGGTGGCCTGGGCCTCCCTCTTTGGGGAGATCGATTGTGGGGCTCTGTGATTGATCACCCAGCAGAGGGAGGCCCAGCCCACTGACCAGGGCTCCACAATTGAGGCCTGGGCCTCCCTCTTTGGGGAAATTGCAGATCCCCTGCCCCCCAATTGATCACCCCTCAGAGGGAAATTGTGGTGCAATGGCAGGGCTCCCTGACAAATCACATCGCAACCACCTTGACTGGCCTGGCGCCAGTGCATGTCAAAGCATCGCTGTCCGCAAGGTTGTCTGAATGGTCGTTCTGCTATTCAGTCATTCAGTTGATTTGCATATTACGCTTTTATTATTATAGACTAGAGGCCCAGTGCATAAAATTCGTGCATGGGGGGCAGGGTCCCCTCAACCCAGCCTGCACCGTCTCCAATCTGGGGCCCCTCAGGGGATGTCCAACTGCTGGTTTAGGCAGGCCTAAAGTGGCAGTCGGACATCCCTCTCACAATCCGGGACCACTGGCTCCTCACTGCTCACCTGCCTGCCTGCCTGATCACCCCTACTGCCTCTGCCTGATGGTCTGATTGCCCCTAACTGCTACCCCTGCTGGCCTGGTCACCTCCAACTGCCCCCCCTGCTGGCCTGGTCACCCCCTTCTGTCCCCCCTGCCAGCCTGGTCACCCCACACAGCCTTCTCTTCAGTCATTTGGTCGTCCCTCACTAACCCCCCTGCCGGTCTTGTTGTCCCATGCATCCTGCTTTTTGGTCATCCGTCTGGTTGTTTTGGTCATGATGGCCCCTGGCTTTTTACATATTAGGATGATAAGAAGATTAACAAATATAAACCATGTGATATTTTCCAGACATGGTTCTATGGAATCCTATATAATAAAAGCCTAATATGCTAAGTGTCCAGTCGTCCGGTCAACCAATCAAATCATAATATGCTAATGATATGCTAAGGCTGCTCAAGTGCTCACTATGATGTGCACTGACCACCAGGAGGAAGACAGTCGACCAGTCAACCAGTCATTATGATGTGTGCTGACCACCATGGGGCAGATGCTCAATGCAGGAGCTGCCCCCTGGTGGTCAGTGTGTTCCCACAGAAGGAGCACCTTTCAGCCAGAAGCCAGGCTCATGGCTAGTGAGCGCAGCAGCAGTGGTGGGATCCTCTCTTGACTCTGCGTCAGTGCTAAGGATGTCCAACTGCCAGCCTAGGTCTGCTCCCCTGCAGGCCTAAGCCATCAGTTGGACATCCCCTGAGGACTTCCAGACTGCAAGAGTGTGCAGGCCTGGTTGAGGGACCCCTCCGAGTGCACCAATTTTGTGCACCAGGCCTCTAGTTTACATATAAGATTTCATTTTGTTCTCACACTAATCCTATGAAATAGGCATTATTAGCCCTAATTTGTAGATGAGAAACAGCACAGAAAGGTTTAGTGAGTCTTTTTTGCACCTTTTTAAATTTAATTTATTGGGGTGATACTGGTTAATAAAATTATACAAGTTTCAGGTGCACAATTCCACAACACATTACCTGTTCACTGTATTGTGTGTTCACCACCGCAAGTCAAGTCTTCTTCCATCATCATTTATCCCTCCCTATAGCATCTTCCACTTCCCCCCAACAATCACCACACTGTTATCTGTATCCATGAGTTTATTTTTTATTTTTTGTTCAATCCCCTGATCCCCTCACCAAGCCTCCATTGGTGTCACTCTCTGCCATTCTCAGGACAGCAGCCAGTCACCCCGTAAGCCACATCCTGACAGCCCTACACTCCAAACCTTCCAGTGGCTTTCTGTGTCACTCAGGAAAGAACCCAGGCCCAGGGAGAGTCCAGGGCCTGTAATGACCTCATCTCACCATTTCCTCCACCTAATCACACTCTGTGCCAGCCACAGTACTGGCCTCCTTTATCTGGAACATTCCAACATGCTCAGTGTCATGTCCATGCACAGATATCTGCAGGGTCCCCTTTCTCTCCTCCTCCAGGTGTTCACTCAAAGGTCACTTGATTGAATTCTACCCTGGTCACTCTGCTTAAAAGTGCACCTCCTCTCCCCACCCCCAAATTTTTAGTCTGCCTTTCCTCAGCAACTACAATTTCTGAATATGTTATACTGGGGGCCTGGTGCACAAAATACATGTATGGGTGGGGTCCCTAGGCCTGGCTGGTGATCAGGTCCAATCAGGTTCCCTGCCTCCCCACCTTCTCCTTCCCTCACCACCTGTGCACCGCCACTGCGTGGTTCCCTGCCTCCCTGCCTCCCCACCTCCTCCTTCACTCACTGCCCGCATCCGCCACCACCCATCCCCAGTTCCCCATCCCAGCCCAGGGCCTGGCCCCGATCAGGTAATTGGGACCTGCCAGCTTGGTGGTGGGGGGTGGGGGAGGGACCAGGAAGTTGGCCAGCAGGCCCTATCGGTGATCGGGGCCTGTGGGCTGGGGGCAGCTCCTGCGTTGAGCATCTGCCCCTGGTGGTCAGTGCATGTCATAGCAACAGGTCATTCCAGTCGTTCCGGTTGTTCTGGTCATTCTGTTGTAATGGTCGCTTAAGTTTTTATATATATAGATATTCTAATTCTCTGTTTTATTTATGATCTTTCTCTCCCTACCAGTTACAAATGGCCATAGAGTTTTGTCTTCATAGTTGTATCCATACTGCATAGAACAGAGGCTGAAAAATTACTGATATAAGTGCTTAACTTACAGAGGTGAAGCCTTGTAAAGAACACAAGTGCCCTGGCTAATGTGGCTCAGTTGGTTGGGTGTCATCCATGCACCGAAAGGTTGCTGGTTCAAATCCCAGTTAGGGCACATGCCAGGTTGTGGGCTTGATTCCCAGTAAGGGGCATGCAGGAGGCAGCCCACTGATTCATGTTTCTCTCTCTCTCTCTAAAAATCAATAAAAATATTTTGTTTTTAAAAAAGAAGGCAAGCATATCTTTGTGATGGTTATAAAATGTACTAGCGGCTAATATACATTACATTCAGTCAGGATGTGACTAAATCCTTTGTCTACCAATTACATCTGTCTTACCATATACCTTTATTCCACCTCATTCCTTCTTCTCTCTAATACTAGAGACTATTTTGTCTTTTTGTGGGGTTTTTGGTCCTCTCTTCTGAGCTTTGATCTCAATACTAACCTGATTTTTCTGTATAATAAAACTGGTGAGTGGGATTTCACCAAAAGCAATTTATCAGCAACCCTTCAGACCCTAGGCCTGGCCCATGTAATTTATAGACTGGATGCTCATCTCTAAATAATCAGGAAATAGCTATAGTTTGAATTTACCTTCTCCTCCAAGGATTCTGAAAAGCTCACCTATTCAGTCCCCATTTTCCATTTCTATCATCTTCTTTCTCTAGTATTCCATATTGTTGGGCACTTTAGCTGCACTGTAATTACCTCGACATCCTCTTCCCTAGGCAGGACATGGCTGTGACTAACACGAATTACTTTAAAATATAATCAAGTTAAATTGCGCAGCACATTTCAATGCAGTTTTTCATTTTCAAAGGCTAATGCATAAATTTGCTTTATTTTTTAAGCTTGCGGCAGCCGTGTGTGATAAAAATACCCTACACATCTGAATATTTGAATTTTAGTCTTGTTATAACTAACTCTAAGAAATCTCTTACATTCAGATGACATAAGAGATCATCAGAACAAATCCAAGTAAACCCAGATTTCTCTTGCTTTTATTTACCATTTGTCTACACACCACTCAAAGCTTGGACTTTACCATAGACTGCTCATTTATGTATGTCTTATTTAGAAATAACTGATAAGTATAAGCTTTTTATACTACATCTTATGATCTTCTGAGGCTAAATTGAACTAAGCTACAACACGATGTCTTCAAGTCTACAAATGGCTTAATTTACTGGAGCTATCATTTCTCACATATCCACATATCTTTCAGGCAAACAGCTTTGTATTAAATTCACTTCCATTTGCATCTTAGCACCATATTAAGTAAAGGAATTTGTTACTTTTAGAGAGTTGGTTTGTTAAAAGTCAAAAATATAAGCTGCTAAAGAAACTTATGGAAGGTGTTGTACCTAATTCTTTATATTAACTCTAGCCATCAAAATTTTTGTTTCTACTAAGTATCTTGATGATAAAGGTGTTACCTGAAAATAATAACAACTTTTTAAAAAGTGATTCTATTTTTATAAAAAATTTAGTGCCTTTGTCTTTAAGAAAAAAAAATACTGGTTTTACTACACACAGTATTTAGAAATTATTTACCTAAGCACAGATCATCAAAGGAAAAGCAAGAAATGAAGCTCAAGCTGTGCTATTTAAGATACATTAACACCATTCAATTAATTTAATTGCTGTTTTTTGTTTGTTAGTTTTTTCATAAAAAACACCCAGGTCTACCTAGAGATAAATAAAAACAAAAAAACAGTGTTACAGTTATTGGTTAGGTAGAGCATGTCACAAACAGGTATACATATTGGCTTAGGGTTTAGCTATAACTTAGGTGATAAACAATTTTTAATTTTCTGTTTTATTTGCTAATTTATATTATTATTTCAAAATTTTTATCATTCAGTGTGGTCAAGATTTTTCAGTCTCCTCATAGGATATTCAATGGACTTGGGAAATGGGAATAGTGTTATCAATTTAATGAAAAATTGCATTTACATATGATACTAAATATAGGAAATATTCTACTCTCTTATGGGACTGCAGTTTCTTTCCATTGGATGGTTATTAACTTTATGTCATTTCATTGTTCACCAAAAGTTTTAAGCTACACTTGAAGCAATTCATCTGCACTGGAAGACTACTATTTCATGTCCATGCATTCATGTTAATGATACCAAAGATGACAGCTTCTAGCTAACCAGTAAACTGATCTGTGGTTCGAACAGAGATTCTCAAAGGAAAAAAAAAAATACATAGAAGTGAATGAAAATAAAGTATAACAGATCCAAAGTTGTGGAATGCAATGGAAGCAGTGTGAGAGGGAAAACTTTTGCATCTAATCTTTGTATTAGTAAAAAAAAGAGTTCTAGTTAATAATCTAAGTCTCTAACTCCAGAAGCTGGAAAAACAAGACAAAAAAATCAAAAGTAACCAGAAGAAAAGAAATAATAACGTGTAGGAATTAGTGAAATTAGAAACAGAAAAACAAAGTCAATGAAACAAAAGAACTGGTTCTTTAAGAAAAACATGATAACCCTTTAGCCAAATTAACAAAGCTGAAAAAGTGAAAAGACACAAATTACCAGCAGTATTGAGAATGAAACAGATGATATCATTACAGATTCTGTAATCATTAAAAAATGAGGGATTATGATAGCATGATAAGGTGATTTTATAATAAAGGAATATGAGACTATGATAAGAAGATTTTACAATTTAGATGAAATGAACCAATTCATCTAAAAGTACAACTGTATCTTCCCCAACATGATATAGATAATTTAAATAGCTCTATAAATACTAATGAAATCTAATTCATGATTTTAAACCTCCAGATTGATTGATTTTCAAATTTGAAGCTGGCTTGTGTACGAATTAATCCTACTTGGTCAAAGTGTAATTCCTCTTTTATATTGCTTAGCTCTATTTGCCAATATTTTAGTTGAAGATTTTTTACTTGACTGTTTTGTTTGGTTTTAGTATCAGGGAAATGTTAACCTCATAAAAATGAGCCAGGAAATGTTCCCTCTTTTAATTATTGAAAGCTATTGTATAGAATCTGTGTTAATACTTCTTTAAATGTTCGATAGAATTCTCTAGTGAAACCAATTGTAGCCTAGATTTCTTTAAATGGATATTTGGACTATTTCAATTAATTTGTTATTAAAAATAATACCCGATCTGATTCATCAGTATTGGTGCCAGCTGGTCCTCATCCATGCTATTATTTTCTTGGGATGAGTGGTTTTCAATTGCATATTAATTTTTTTGTATCATGAGAGTCTGGATCCTGTTTAATCTTCCATGTTTTTAGCAGATAGTTCCCCTTTTGAGGTGCTGCCCCTTGTCAATGTCTCCCCAGCAGAAGTAGGGCATTGATGCCCTCTGACTCATGGTCTATGGATGAGTCGGAAGTTTAGCTTCACTGCTTCCCTGTGGGATGTAAGATCAGCTTCCTACCAAGCCTGATAACACCAGGGCAGGGGAGGGTCCATCATTCCTTACTCACTCACTAGTCAAAACTCTATAAAGAGAATCTTCCCTCATCAATCATTTGATTACCCAAAGGCAGCCTAAGATAGAGATATTTTTTCATTCTTTTTTACAGATGGGTAGTTCTCCATTTTGTAGATCTACCATAGTTATTTAACAAGTCCCCTATTAATAAATATTTGGACTATTTCCCTTCAGTTATTAAAAATAATGTTTCAATTAATAGTCTTGTGTTGACTACCTTTTGTGTTTTGTTTTGTTTTTTTAATCATTAGTATTGGGAGAGATTCCTAGAAATGGTGGGAAGGGTCAATGCATCCTGATTTTCCTAGATTTTGCCAACTTCCTCCCCATGTGAGTTGAACCACTCTGTATTTCCAGTAAGACAATTCTAATGAATTAGTGTCTGTGTGAAGGGTTTCTGAAAGAAAGGGGTAGAAAGGTGAAGAAGAAAGGAATGGGAAGGATGATGAAAGGGAAAACTTGCAGAGTTTAAGGCTGGTCACAAAGAGAAATACTTACCCAAGGAAATTTTAAGAGTGGAAAGGGTTGCCCTGGAGAAAACTGAATTTCAGAAAAAGCTAAACAAAAAGGAATAGAAACTCAACTGAATGTGATTATTAATAACTAGAGGCCCAGTGCATGAAATTCGTGCACAGGGGTGTGTGTCCCTCAGCCCAGCCTGCACCCTCTCCAATCTGGGACCCCTCGAGTGATGTCCGACTGCCCAGTCGGGCATCCCTCTCACAATCCAGGACTGCTGGCTCCCAACTTCTCGCCTGCCTGTCTTCCTGATTGCCCCTAACTGCTTCTGCCTGCCAGCCTGATCACTCCCTAACCACTCCCCTGCTAGCCTCGTTGATGCCTAACTGTTCCCCTGCCAGCCTGTTTGCCCCTAACTGCCCTCCCTTGCAGGCCTGGTCACCCCTAACTGCCCTCCCCTGCAGGCCTGGGTCCCCCCCAACTGCTCTCCCCTGCAGGCCTTCCCTAGTCAGGAGGGTGCCTGGAGTACTGGAGGTAGAACCAGCTGAAGCTCAGTGATAAAGGCAGGAAGTGGTGAGATATGAGGTCAGAAATGTTGTGGACAGAAATACCCAATCCCTATAGAAAGCTCAACAACTCTGACTTCTACTCTAGGTGAGATGGGGAACCCTGGGAGTCTGGAGCAGAGAGGTGACATGACCTGACATGTTTTTTAATGATCACACTTGTCTAACATATTCAGCATAAACCAGAAGTAGGTCAAAGGCTGAAACAGGATGATCAATAATACTGCAAGTTACTTAAATAATCCAACTCTGACAGGATGGTGGCTTGAATGAGGATGGTAGTAGAGCAGGTGGTCAAAAATGTAAGATTCTGGATATATTTTAAAAATCAGATTTGAATGGAGCATAGCTCCAGGGTTTTTAGCCTGAAGAACTGAAAAGATGGTGTATCTGATGCTCAGAAACACTGCAAAGTTCCCTCTGCAGGACCCATTGATTGATTTCCTCAGTTGCCTGATCTGTTGCCAGCAGGGGCCCTCTGGCCAACTCCCAGGCCTCTCTGGAAATTGACTTCAGCTGAAGACAATTCCTTAGCTCAAGGTCACACCCCCTTGCTGGCAGTGTGCATCCAATGAGTGATTAATATGGGGACTGGGAGAGAAAAGCATAGAATGCCCAGTCCTTTTAACGATGATTCCGAAGATCCATTCCAACTTCAGAATTTCCTATGAGAGCAGCTGAGACCTTTGCTGAAAGCGTGTCTTAGTCCAGTGGTCAGCAAACTCATTAGTCAACAGAGCCAAATATCAACAGTACAATGATTGAAATTTCTTTTGAGAGCCGAAAACCAACTTCTGTGCATGGGCCACAAAGTTTCAATCACACTGTACGTGCGCGCCCGCACATGGTATTTTGTGGAAGAGCCACACTCAAGGGGCCAAAGAGCCGCATGTGGCTCACAAGCCGCAGTTTGCCAACCACTCTCTTAGTCCAACTTCTACCTTTGCCCAATACATTCTTTCTTTCCCCACAGTCACTGATACTAAGATTAATCTTCTTGCACTATAATTTTCATCTCAAAGTCTGATCCCCAGAAAATACTGAGTCTGCAACAGATAGAGCCACCATTCACTGAAATGAAGAATGCAATCAAGAGTGGATATGGTAAAAAATAAATAAATAAATAAAAATTAAATTGAATTAAAAAAAAGAGTGGGTATGGTGACAAAATTGGGAGGGATGTGTTAGAAATATTTTGAACAAATGTTATCAATAAACCTAACATTTGTTGAATATTTACTACTTAACAGATACTCTTTCTAGTATTTTATATGAATTGATTTTTTAAAAAAGCATTGTGTAAGGTAAGATATCATTTACATTCTCAACCACTCTGCATTAATGCATTTTCAGAAAGCATCCCTTGGAATTTAATGCATGTTACACCAAACCTATTCTGACAAACCTACTCTGCCTTTTTGTAGGTCATCTGGTTACACATGTCCACAACACATGGGGGTGGGGGGAGGGAGGGACATCTGTAATATTTTCAACAATAAATATAACATTTTTAAAAATCATTTCATGTATAAATATATATATTCAGTTTATATATGTCTTTCTGATACTGAATCTGTCCTATTTAAGAAATATTTATTGGATGATTGGATGAATAGATGGATGGATGAATAGATGGATGGATGGATGGATAGATAGGTGGATGGATGGAGATGGAGGGATGAATGGGTAGATGAATAGATATATTGATAGGTGGATGGATGGATAAAAGAAAGAATAAATAAATAATAAACATATAATGGGGGATCCACTTATTCAAAGGTAGGAAGGAGTGACAGAGCACAACATACTATGGAAACTTCCTTAAGTTTAGAATGGCAGGACTAAATAGCGAGAATGAAAGAGTAATAAATGTTGGGTTGGGTTGGACAATAAAACAGTAATGTGATAATAATGGGCCAAATTTCAAGGCTCATGGTATCTGGAGAAAATGTTGAAAATCAAAAGGATAGAAATAAACACCTAATCACTAATAATTGTTTAAACATTGTGCCTGCCTAACCCAGATACCCAGAAAGCTCAAAAGCAACTGCTAGGGAAGAATCATAAGCATGAAAAATAGGAAAAAGCCAAAAGTCTAGAGCTGCGCCATCTCACATGGATATTTACATTAAATTTAATTTAAATTTAAAAAAGAAACACACCACACTTGCTCAGACCTTGGATCTCCATACCCACATGTCAGTGGCTACTGCACAGTGCAGATTTTGTAGACCATTCCCTCAGTGCAGAAGGTTTGACTAGACCATGCTGGAATAGAGTCATAGGTACCCACACATCATGAATGGATAAAAAGCATTGTTTGTTGTTTAATGAATCATTTAGGAGTCTTTCCCTTTCAGGTAATGGAAATCAATGGCAACAATATATAAAAATAGAAGGTTTTATTTTAAAGATATAATGATAACTCTGTTCAAGGGCAAGAAGGGGTTTCATCTGGAACTACCCTCTCATGTATCAACCCCCGCCCTCTGTTCGTTTACTTCATTCTTCCATTACTCTCGTGACTCATCTCACAGCTCAGATATGGGCCTTTCCTAGTCCACAGTCCAGGTTTCCAGGAAAGGAACTGATTGACCCTTATTTGGTCATATGACCACGCTTGGTCAGATTAACTAATGTTCATGTGGGAGAAGTTGAGTTGGGAAGTTACTGTGTAGACACCATGCCTAGAACATATCCCAGTGAACTAGGGCCAGTGCCTCTGGAAGGAAGGTCACTGTGAATTGGGAAAATGCCTTTAACAGTGACTGTAACTTGAATTTGCTGCTGTCCATCAGCATCCTTCTAAATGCCTTCCTTTGTCTCCATAGCTTCTTGTTTTCAATGCGTGGGTTGGGTGCCAGAATGATTTGCTGTGGTAGGTGTTACCCCACGTGAGTCAGGGACCCAAAGAGAATTAATGTGGTTTTATAAAGGGGCTGCATACAGAGGTGTGGGCTTAGTGTAGGAAAATCACAAGGGACAGTGGATCACTTTGAGGCTGGAAACAGAGGGGGCTATATTATCATCATACAGACTTGAAGGGACAAAAGGAGAAAGCAGTTTCCCAGCCCAGGAGACAGAGAGGCCACGGGAGGAGTGCTGATCTCTTGCAGAGGCATGCATTGGCCCATGGGAACCAGAGACCCGGGGGATGGAGCAAATACCTCAACCTTACTCCTTCTCCATTTCTGATCTGCTAGGCACTTCCATTAGCTGACTCTAAATCTAAATCTAAGTCAGAAGGTAAGGAAGCTTGCCAATCATTTCCATACCAATTAGCCCCCTGAAGGACAGAGTAAAGTTAAAGGAAAAGACTAAAGAATAATCCACAGGGACAAAGAGCCACTAGCTCACCCTTAGAAGCCTGAGCTGGCCAGCCAGACAAGACTGTTTCTCCTCCATTGACCTAGACTTCCTATTTCTAAGCTTCAGCCTCTGTTGAGAAAACAGTTTCAGATTTTAGTCATGTTTAAAAAATAAAATAATAACAGGGCACCACATTCTTGAGCTTATCTGGGAGACAGCAAATGTGCTATAGATTTAATCGGCTAAGTATTAATTTCGGTGAATTGCAACCTCACCACTTTATTTGTTTGCAATGAGCAAAGTGAACAAGTGAGGAAGGAAGCTCATCTGTCTACGTTGATAGAGGAAGACCCAGGCAAGGTTGCTCAAGGACAGCTGTAGCTTATACCTAGAGAAGATTTCTGGTGACAGGTTAATTCCAATCACTAAGTTGAGCTAGAGATGTTCTTGTGCTTGTTTTGTTTTTAGATTTCTTCTCCTTTGCAGCCCGAGGCTGCAGTGTTATTTCGGATGACACGTTTGTTCAGATGCATGCCTGCTCTCAAGGAGCAGTTAGTAAGCTCACGCTGTGTTCTTTGGCTCTAATAGGTAACCTAGGAGCCATACTTTATCTAGAATTTTCAATCAAATTCTTCAGCGGTGTCTTGAGTTCTTGGAAAATGACCAGTCACACAGTGTCTGATGTCTGGTTGGTGTGCTGGTGATGATGCTTGAAGAGAAATTTGTGTCTTAGCAAGAATATGGGAAAAGGAAGTTTTCAGAGAACAGAAAGAAGGCAAACAATTTTGCTTTCTGTTAAAACCTTCCTTTTGCTTATACATTCCACTCTCTCTCACTTTGGAGATCTCCTTTTCCAAGAAGAAGGTAAAGGGAAGAAGTCTGGATTGGACAATTTTGCCAGGTGCTGATCCTGCCCTGACTACAAAGTAAGAATGTCGCTCATTCAACTCATTCATAAATTCTCCACTCCACACAAGTCATCTGCCAGCTCATTAAATATTGGAGCACTCAACACTAATTTCTGTCTTTTTTGTCCACTTTAAACACTTTTGGGTAAAAGTCATCCACACTCATGGATCCAGTGACCATGAGTTCTATGATAGATTTGTTATTCTACTGCCTGTTTGTCCCCTTGATTTTTCTTTTCAAGAGCATGTCAAGGTCAACATGTCCAGAACTAAAGGCATGATCTTCCCAATAGACTCGGTCTTTATCCAATGTTTCTTTTCTCACAAATCACAAAAGAAACCAGGAATAAACTTTAGCATCTCCTCTGTGTTAATTCCATCCTCCCCCATACAATCCATTACCATTCCACTCAATTTTTTGACAAAATATTTCTAAAATATTTAATCTATGTTCACATCACCTGACAGCATTCTAGTCAAAGCTGCAATCAGCATTCAGGGTCATTTCTTTGCAATGGGTCATAATTTGTTTCTTCATTTTGTCCTCCTTCCATCCTCCCTCATTCTAAAATCAGAAAGCTTCTTTAAATATCCAAACAAAATGTGCCAGGCAAATACTGCACTCCTGCCTGTAATCTCACTTTAAAAAATGAATAGTTTCCCATTGCTTCCCATAGGCAACAGTTCCTTCCTGTTCTGGCTGCTGCCTGCTTTTTCAGGCCAGACCTCAGTCTCTCCAGCCAGCCACATGGGCCATTCTCTTTTGGCCACAGGGCCTTTGCACCTGATATTCCCCCTGCTCAGAATATTTTTTTCTCCTCTTTATCTCAAGGAAGTCTTCTTAGGTCTACCTGACTTAACCATATACTTCCATTCCAAGAGCTCATTATTTTTGTAGTTAATTTTTTTAAAACTTGTGTCTTTTTTTCTGGTTCGATCAGGATTTCTTTTTATGCCTTGTTAGCTTAAATGTTTGTAAGCCCTCACTTGGGATCTTACCTTCATTTCATTGTCAGCTCCAGGAGGGCAGAGAGGGTGTCCAATGCATCTTCAACAATTTGCACTTAATGGGAACACTGCTTCAGTTGCTCCATCTATAAAACAAGAAGCCCAATATATACCGGACAGTGTTTCTTTCATTATTAAGTGAGAGACCGACTTCTTAGGGCAGAGCCTGAATCATAAGGAAACTGCATTAAACGGCAGCCACTGCTATTGTTGTGTCTGCTGCTTTATAGTCCCTGCTCCCAGGGCTCTGCAGTTTCTGAGCAGTGGTTGCCCACTTATCTCGGGAAGATTGGCAGGTTGAGTGACTTTCTAATTTAGATGTCAGATGAGGCATCCCTAAATTAGCCTTTTGCAGCTGAATTGAAAGTTTGGGCCCAAGCATTCTGCCTAATTGTACATCCGTCTAGAGCTCTTGACATTGCTTTGCTCTCTAAGAACTATTTAGTAGCACATGCATTTCCCCCAGAGGCTGGCAGAGAGGGATGCATTTGGAGCATGAAACTTTAACGCAACATTTCATTTCTTAATGGGAATTTCTACTCTGCTGTTTAAAGGAACTCGGAACTTGGAACTGACAAGGCCACATGCTATTCCAGGGTATCCTGACCGGTAGGCATGCAATACATCATAGATGACACCTTTAACCTCAGTAATTATGCCTTTTGTTTGGAGTGTCTCAATGCTTCAAGCTCAGGCTGAGCCGTTTTAGGGTGTAAATTAGAAAGAATCAGGTACAAATGGGTAACTGTTGATTCTGAAGGGAATATTGCTTAGGGAACAGAAAGGGGTGGCTCATGGCAGGAGAAACAAAACAAAAGAGGCAGTGAGGAAGGTGTTGATCCCCCACTGGATCCCCTGTGCCAGACAGGGGGCCCCACCTCCTAGGTGCTAAGGAAGCTGGGTGGTCACAGCACGTAGCCACACCCATCTCAGGAGAACTTGCCTGGCCTGGTGGGAACCACTGCCCTGGAAATGCCAGACAGGTGCCTCTTATCTCCCCCAGCCAACAGCCGACTGTCACAGTGGTGTCAAAGCCAATCCTCTTCTCTCAAGTAGGACAATTTTGTGGCACTATTTTGCTCCAGAGTTCCCTGTGGGATCAGCACCTAAACTACATCCTCACTTAGCTTTGCCCTTTGCCCTGCCATGCTTGTTTACAGCCTCACAGATTTCTCCAGAGAGCACACCCTTAATAAATCAGATTCTGTCTGATACTCAATCGAGAAAACCTAACGTAAGGCTCACTGTGACCATTCAATCCACAGGGCATATCTAAGCATGAAGACTAGCCATTCTGAGTTGTATTTCAGGTGTGTGTTGGAGGGGGTGGGGGTTTGGAAGGAGTCTTGATGAACACATGCAAAAAACCAGAAGGTAGAGTTTGGGTCTGCATGAAGCAACAACTTACGGGTACTATGTCTGTAAGACCTGGCTCTGATGATAGGAACCCTAGGGTCTAAAATCCACAGGGACTCACTGAGCAGCGACCGAAGAAAAATCCAAGGACCGCTATTTTTGTTCAGAAGCTGTGTGCTTGGACTAGAGTAATAAAACAAGATCATAAAGGTGACCATTGGGGACTGCCTCAGCGAAAGGGATTTTCCCTGATGGAATCAGAAAATGGTCATTCGTAAAATCTGGCGATATGAAGAAGCCCTTGTTCAAACAGTACCAATACCTTTCAGAATACATAAAACACGGTGGTAGAAAGATCAATGGAGAGTTATTCTTCAGGCCTTTGTTTAAAGATGTTTAAATACAGTCATTAAGGTGAAGACTTTGAGCGACTTTTAATAAAAAACATACATCTTTCCCAGCTGTGTTTTGAAGCCCATTTTTCATGGATTGGTGACATCCATTCAGCCAGGCTTTGAATTTTTTTTTTAGACGATGGAGGGTCAATTGCTGAATATTTTTCTGTTATTTGTTTGCTATTCCATTTATTTTGGTATGCTGAATCTAGAGAAATGTAAAGATAGCTCTTTACATTTCAAAGCAGTATCTCTTGCCCAAAAGGGAGAAGAAAAGATCAAGCCTTAGGCTCAGAACAGTGTCAGCAGGAACCTGCATTAAGAAGGAGAGTTGCTAACCACATAGGAAGCATTTTCGGAGTAGAGGGAAACCGGGTGCTTTTTGTTTGTTTGTTTTTTTTAATCACAGAAATTTAGGAAGAATGGATGAAAATAATATGAATTCAAAGAGGGACAAATGCAGGTTATAAAATCCCTCTAGCATGGCTTTCAGGATAATGGTAGGGAAACAATTCATTTAATTATTTGCTGAATGTTTTATCAGCTGGAATCTTCCATGCCCAGGCTTTCTAAGGCTGCCTCCCTTTTGTTATGCAGATCTCTCTTAGAGGTTGTCTTTTCTGAGAGGCCTCCCCTGACTTCCAGTCTCCATGGCCACTGGGTCAGGCTCACAACACCCTTCCATTCCATCTCTGCACAGGCTTCGATTCCAGATACACCACCCGTCTCTGACCCTGACAATCAGCTTAGGCACTTTTGTTCTTTTCCTGTAGTTGTCTTTTCCTGTCTCCAGTGTCTAGGACAGAGCTTGGCTCATGGCAGGTGTTCGCCAAATACTTGTCGATGAATAAATGAAGAAATGTCCCCACTGGACTCGAAGTTCCAGTGAAAGAAAGAATTAGGTCTCTTTTGCTCAATGACTTGATGGAATCCTTAGTGCCTGGCCTGTAGTCTGTGCTCAATAAATATTTGTTAAATGGATTAATTATCTTGGACTATAAAGATAGAATTGGAAACAAATAGGAAAAGGTTCCTGGCCCAGAGAAGTTGTTAAATCAATGAGTCATTGAAGTGGCTCATTAACTCTTGACTTAATGGAAGAAAAAAAGAAAAAGAAAGAAAAAATGTTTAGATGAATGGGCCTTCTCTCTGGAATGAGACTTAAATACGTTCAACTGTAATATTTAGCTGTAAATGGCTTGAAGTGTGAATGAGCACAACTCTATTTTTCTCACAAGACTCTGGGTTTAGAAGACGGTCTTTGTTCTCATGTAGTCAGGTCTGGTCCAGTCTCTTCTGAAAGACACTGTGGGCCCAGCCTGCAGCTCTCTTCTGTGTCACCTGCTCTGAGACTGCTTGGTGCCTTGTCTCAAAGATACAGTGTCATAGGCTGCTTTTTCTTAGACCCTGTTACTTCAATTGCTCAGATCCATTCACTTAGCTTCAATTTTTATCAGTTGACATCCATGGAAGTTTTGTGCCTTTCAATAGACACTGTAAAAAGCCAGTGATTGTGAATCTGGGGACTGACCTTGATTTACGTGCTTGGCTCTATAGCCACAGTTCTTGCCAGAACAATTAGTTCTCTCCAGGGGTTGCTTTCATTTTGCTCAGAGAACGGGAAACAACGCAGCTCATTTTTACTGGTATATTCAATTTTCTATAAGCATCATTTTTAAAAATAGATAGCCCTATTGCCCAGCTCTGTGACACTTCCTGTAAGCCATCACTAAGTGTCCACTGGATGGAAGAAGTCTAACCTACTTAGCCATTTCATGCAAGCTTTTCTTCCCTCCTTCTCTGCTGCCCTGAGTGCTTCCCCGGCCTCACCTGTCTGGCCTGATCTCTGGTTGTTCCAGACCTCTAGTTCTTGTCTAAAAGCTCAGGTATCCGATGATCTTCTTACCATGTCTCTTAATATTTGTAATGTCATTAATTACTGCTGAATCATTTACATAATGTTCTTATATAACATTTTGAAAAGGGTACAATTTTAGTGCTCAGGGACATATGGGTAGTTGCTAGGGGTCTGGGATTGAGGCAAGAGAAAGGTGATGGTGGTTAGAAAAGGAAAACATGAGGGATCTCTGTGGTGTTGGGTCTGTTCAGTATGTTGACCATGGTGATGATTACAGAAAGCGACGCATGTGATTCAATTGCATAGAACTAAATAGAGGCAAATGCACACACAATCTCATGTACACACCGATGAGTACAAGTACAACTGAGGATATCTAAATAAGGCTGGTGGGTTATATTCATGTCAATATTCTGGTTGTAATATTATGCTACTAGAGGCCTGGTGCACAAATTCGTGCACCAGTAGAGTCCTTCGGCCTGGCCTACGGGACCGGGCTAAAACCGGCTCTCTGACATCCCCCGAGGGTCCTGGGGAGGGACATGGGAGGTTGGCCAGCTGGGGAGGGACCTCAGGAGGTCTCCAGGGCATATCCAGCCCATCTCGCTCAGTTCCGATCGGCCGGACCCTAGTAGCAAGCTAACCTACCAGTTGCAGCGTATGCCCCCTGGTGGTCAGTGCACATCATAGCGAGCAGTTGAGTGGCCTTAGCATATTATTAGCATATTACGCTTTGATTGGTTGAATGGAAGACCAGACATTTAGCATATTAGGCTTTTATTATATGGGATAGTTTTGTAAATTATTACTATTGGGGAAACTTAATAAAGTGTTCATGGGGCCTTCTTATATTGTTTCTTACAACTGAAGATGAATAGATCTGCAATTATCTGATCAAAACTTTCAATTAAAAATAAATTGAGAAGAAAATATAAAGATGTGTGCAGGGGTGAAAGGACAAAGAAGGAAAGGAATGGGAAGGGGAAAGGGGAGAAGGAAAGAAGGATGGAGAGGGAAGGGGAAACATAATGGAGGTGGAGAACATGGACGAGCAGGTAAAAGGAGACAGGAAAGTAAGGGAGGAAGGAATGAATGGGGAAGGATGGAGGAGGAGGAAGAAGAATGAAAGAAGAGAGGGGAATAAAAGGGAAGGAGTAGAATAGGAAGAAGAAATGGGGATGGAGGAGAGAAGAGAGGAAGAACAAAAAAGACAGGGGAGAAATGAATTGGGAAGGAGAAGAGAAGGAGGTAGAGGATGAGGAGGCCTATGAAAATAGGAGAAGGAACTACAGTTATGAATATCTTTGCTGATTGTAGATTTCAAGGAGGAACTCTCCCAATTCAGCAGAGATACCTGACTGCTTAATTCCATCATCATTCAGTAAATTACCAGTTGGGGACGCAGAGTATCCCAGTTTAAAAAAGAGAACTCCCCTCCTATCACTGAACATGTCCCAGAGACACATTACCTTGATGGAAGATTGGGCATTTCCCACTCAGTTAGGATCATCTGAGCAATGAGAAATCTTCATGGCTCTATGAGGCATAATAAACATGCTTATGTTGCTTCTGAGCATTTGGATGGCCCCTTATTTGTTTGACAACTCTCTTGCCAAAGGACAAGCTAACTGCAATCCAACTAGCTCTCAGCTGATAATAACTGACTAAGTTGAAACTTTGGTTTGAGGGACTAGACTTTCTTATTTTATATTCCCAACAACAGTTATGGAGTGATGGGACATTATAGGCATTTATATTCTCTATAAATTACCTATAAAATTACAAAGCCAGTCCTGACACACTTACACAAATATCTATAATAATCTATAATAATAAAAACATAATATGCTAATTAAACCAGACATCCTTCTCGGCATCCTTCTGGAAGACCTTCTGACAAAGCCGGGGCTGCAAGGGAAGCCTAGATCCTGGGTGCCAGCAGCCAGGGGTAGGCAGGCCTACTCTTGCACAAATTTTGTGCATCAGGCCTCTAGTCCTATCTAATAAAAGAGAGTAATATGCAAATTGACCATCACTCCAACACACAAGATGGCTGCCCCCATGTGGACACAAGATGGCTGCCACAAGATGGCCAGCAGGGGAGGGCAGTTGGGAGGGACTAGGCCTGCAAGGGAGGGCAGTTGTGGGCAATCAGGCCAGCAGGGGAGGGCAGTTGGGAGGGACCAGGCCTGCAAGGAAGGGCAGTTGGGGGCGATCAAGCCTGCAGGGGAGGGCAGTTAGGGGTGACCAGGCCAGCAGAGGAGGGAAGTTGGGGGTGACCGGGCATGCAGGGAAGGGTAGTTGGGGAGGGCCCAACTGCCCTTCCTTGCATATTACTCTTTTATTAGATAGGATTATTTTGGTAAAAAACATTGGGGACTACTCATTTCTGTTGATGACTTGTGTCTAGCACATTTTAGAAAGTCAATAAAAATGTCATTGTTGATATCAGCTCACAGAAAATAGGGGAGCACTTATTTCATTTATTTCACTTATTCATATATTTTTTCAATAAAAATTGTTAGGCATCTATGTGCCAAGTAACATACAGGTGAAGGCAATATAGTCCCTGTCCTCAATTATTCATAGTATATAGAGTGGAGACAAACCCCTAACTGAGAAAGAAGAAGGATGCTTCACTCTCTCACCACTCTGGGTAAAGGAGTTTACTGCTTCAGAATTTTGACTTCTCTATAATTATGCACGCTTTACAGATCGATTAACTCAGGAGAGCACATCTTTTGCTCACGCTCTTTGGCTGCAAATCAGCTCTATTCCTGCAGTAACGCCAGGGAAAGAGTCATTGTCAATGTTTTATTAAAGGCACCAACATTGCCATTTTTCATTACACAAAGCACTTGGGGGGTGCCTGAGTTTGAATGCCGACAAAGAAAAGCACATTCTCATCTCTGTCCCGTTGATCTGCAAGGAAAATAATTCCAAGATACTTGAGTTGGGAGGGAAACTGAACTTCCCGGGTTTGCTTTATGAGAGTATCTCTAAATAGAGCCATCTACATGGCACCATTCCCAGGACGGACGGGTGCACATTTCCAGGATGAAGTGCAATTTCTCTGGGAGGGAGACTATAGTCCTGGCGATCAGCTCAGAGAGCAGCACCATCTGCAGAGGCTGTGACCTGATTGTCAGTTCCTTGTCCCCTTGAACATTTCCAGATGCACAAAAACCACATTTCATCCAGCACAGGCTGAGTTATGATTCATATTTCTATCAAAACTTCATTCTGTGACTTGAAATTGGATATCAATTGACACGTCATTCCAAAATGTGCCTTTAATTTTTTAATTACATATACCAACAAACATATCATTATCACTTGAATATCATGAATATAGACACATATACCAAGGATATAAAACTCAATGCAACTTTTTAATATTGAATAAAATTATCCTAAAATAAGTTAGTAAGATGTTATTATAGTTTCATACAACGGCCTCTTTCAGAAACTCTGACGGCCTATTCAGACACTTATTTTTTTAAGTCATTTTTGTGCAAAATGTCTGAGGACACAGGTATTAGAGATTTCATCTTGGATTCTGTTCACCCAAATAGGGAACTACCTAAGGCAAAATTTGGGAAGGGAAGTGGAAGAAAAACACTGTTACCATAGCACTGGTGGGACCACTAATTGGCACAATCACTTTGGAAAACAATAGGACATAGTCTGATACAACTGAAGATGGGTGTCACTTACAGTCTGACAAATATTGTGGAGAAACTTGTCCACCAAAGGACCGGCCCAATAATATTTATAATAGAAAATAAACACTTAGAAACAATCCAAATGGCTTTCAACTTGAGACTAGGTATTTGACAAAAAGGAAAACTCTAGCAACAGAATTAATGGCCTGGAGCTTGGATCTGCCCACTGTTTCTTAATGAAGCAGAAAGTAAATGTTTGGGGATTCCCAGGCCACAGGGCAAAATCGAGAGTTATCGTGTAGGTACTTGCATAGCTATTATATTTCTATAACTAAGCTAATTAAAATATAAACATTTAAAATATGAGAAAAAACATTTTTAACAAGCTGTCCATAAAAAAATACAATAAAATGCAGGTGGTCCATTTGCTGACCCCTGGTGCAGACATTGTCACATTAACAGAGATGCATCTGAAATATGTAACGTTTTGTGTGTGTGTAGTGGGCAGGGGGCGGGGGGGAAGGTTGGAGGAAGCAGCTGAAGAATATGCATGACTATACTTTTAGAAATTCCAAAAGCCTATGAACTAAGCAACAGGCTGCTAAGGAGTATATCCACATGGAGTCTAACTAAATGGAAAATAGTGGGCTGGTGAATCTCAGAGTTTGTAACAGCCATGGCCTATCCATGGAGAAGAAGGGACACGGGTTCTGTGAGGTCACGGGGTATATGTAGGGAGCGGATACAGCCAGCCCTCTGTATCCATGGGTTCCACCTCTGGGATTCAACCAACTGCTGATCAAAAATATATTTTTAAAAATGTTATGTTGTTGTTGATGTGTACTGTGTAGTTAGGCCCATGAAGGTTGCACTTGTACTGATCATACAGATTTTTTCTTGTCCTTATTCCCAAAATAATACAGTATAACACCTATTTACACAGCATTTACATTGTGTTAGGTATTATAAGTAATCTAGAGATGAAGTACAGTAAACCAGAGGATGTGCATAGATTGTATGCAAATACTAAGCTATTTCATACAAGGGACTCAAGCATCCACGGATTTTGGTACCTGAGAGCTCCTGGAGCCAGCCCCCTGACCCCGTTTGATACTGAAGGACGACTGTATTCGCAATGCTTTATTTCTCCAACTAGAGCATCAACATAGGGGTGTTTATAATTCCTCCTCATATATTACATGAGATATACATAAACCTATATAATAAAACCCTAATATGCAAATCAATTGAACTGCAGAACAACCGGTCGCTATGACACACACTGACCACCAGGGGGCAGACGCTCAACACAGGAGCTGCACCTGGTGGTCAGTGCACTCCCACAGGGGGAGCACCACTCAGCCAGAAGCTGGGCTTATGGCGAACGCAGTGGCGGTGGCAGGAGCCTCTCCCGCCTCCGTGGCAGTGCTAAGGACTCCTCGGAGGATATCCAACTGCTGGCTTAGGCCTGCCCCCCCACCCCAGGCCAGCAGTTGGACATCCCCTGAGGGGTCCTGGATTGTGAAAGGGCACAGGCTGGGCTGAGGAACCACCCCTACCTCAGTGCACAAATGTCGTGCACCGGGCCTCTAGTAATTAATAATTTTTTAAATGCAGGTTATCATTTTATGACTATCATGCTAATTTTAAGTGACAAAGTAAATAAAATGCAACTAGGTAAAAAAAAAAATCAGATACTGCATCCAACAACTTATGTAAAGGAGACTTATTACAATAGATCAGAGTGTGTGGGAAATAAATCTGCTTCACCTTCTGTTTGAAACGTTGCCCTAAAGTTTCCAAATCAGGAAAATGAGTCACTTCCCTGAGACCCACCCATTTGGCTGAATCTCCAGTGGGCAAAACCCTTGGTCTCTTCTGGTTTTCCCTTGTTCCAATAAGAGCTTTGAAAGTGTCTGGATATCAAGTTCTGGGGACGTTTCCCCAGTAGTGACCTGCCTGAGTCCACGGATGGCATCTGTGATGGTTTCTATCAGGTCTCATCTTAACTCAAAGAGGCCACTGTGCCTTTATCACCCTTCGCCTCTGCTCTCTGACAGTTCTTCATAAATAGTGACTTGGACCACTGGGAACCGCTCCTGGCTCAGGGGGGTGAGGAGCGCAGCCTGGGACAGTGCACTTGATCAATGTCACTACCAGTGTCAAGAGACAGTCATTACTGCCCAGCAGATTTATTGCCTGGGTCAAAGCAAATTACTTTCTCTTCCTGGAGCCCTGGCTGCCAAGGGTTTCAATCTTTCTCCTGTGTCTTGTCTTTTCTCTTGCTTGGGGCCAGGCTATGCCATCACCGGCACTTATTTATTTATTTTTTAAATATTTTTATTGATTTGAGAGAGGGAGAGAGATAGACACACCAAAGATGAGAGAGAATCATTGATTGGCTGCCTCCTGCATGCCCCCTACTGAGGATTGAGCCTGCAACCCAGGCATGTGCCCTGACCTGGAATCGAACCATGTCTTCTGGTTCATAGATCAATGCTCAACTACTGAGCCATGCTGGCTGGGCTATTTTTTTTTTTTTTTTTAATGGAGGTGTTCAATTAGCATGACGATTGTTATATTGGTAATTGTGAGTCTATGAGTGATGCATGCAATCATTGAACTGAAGGATTAAAATTTCTAAAATAAACAAAAAACACCTATTTTTTTGTAATCATCTCAGCATAATCTGTAGCAACCCCTTACTGGCTGTTCACCTCCAAGATTGTGTCTGCTTCAGTCACACGATTCAATTCACTATTATTCACACTCATTACGTATGAACGTTTTTTCATCATGTTGTTAAATTCATTTCCTCTAAATTCATCTACCTTGGCACCATTAGTCTGCAATAGCAATAAAGCTTGCAACATACAGTGACTCTCCCTGTTAGCTATTATCCCATAGGACCCATTCCATTCATGAGCCTTTCGTAAGATGTGGCATCTGATGTCTGATGCTCAGGACTTTCTGAACCCAGGTACACAGATGATGACCGAGCTGTCCCAGACACAGGTGACATGGAGCTGTGTGATAGGAGAGTGTGGCTGAGAGCACAGCATACACCTCCTCCAAGGGGCAGGCAGGCTCCATTCCAGTCCAGGGTCAGAGTTGCCACTTCTTTTTCCTCCTCAGAGAAGGCAGAAATTTATACTTTTAAGTATAATTTCTCGCTTTTCAAAACTTCAGGAAGGTTCAACAAAGTATGTGAGTTAGCAAAACTTAACTAATAGCAGGTAGTTTTCAAGTTTGGATCTATTATTAAGCTTTTTCTATACTTTTCTGGAGCCATCCTATAACTCTTGAACTCCCTCCCTGACTCCTTCTATGTCTGAAGTCCATACTTAAGACCTTGCTCAAGCCCTAACTAGTTTGACTCAGTGAATAGAGCGTAGGCCTGCGGACTCAAGGGTCCCAGGTTCGATTCCGGTCAAGGGCATGTACCTTGGTTGCAGGCACATACCCGGTAGGAAGTGTGCTGGAAGCAGCTGATCGATGTTTCTCTCTCATCAATGTTTCTAACTCTCTATCCCTCTCCCTTCCTCTGTGTAAAAAAACAATAAAATACATTAAAAAAAAAAAAAAACAACAGACCTTGCTCAAAGGTCACCTCCAAGTCATTTTCTCTATGATATTTCCTAAGTGCAACATGCTTAATCCTGGTGCACATATTATCAATATTTCCCTAACAGTAATGTGCTTACCTGCCTGTAGCTCCATGACCCTAGATCTGTGCTTGCATACATTCGAATCCACTAATGTGTTCAACACATAGCTATGGAGTTTCTACCATGGGTGGCAACAGAGACAAAAATCAAAGTTGACCTACTCATAAACCTCACATTCAAGTAATGAAGAAGGGAAAAAATCAAGAAAGTAGCAAATCAATGAGAATACAGGCCTCCTAAATTGTCCACAGTGACCAGAAATTGTCTTAGGAATTTTTCATCTTTTTACACACATAGGCATTGTTCAGAAAGAGGATCTGTCTGTGATCATATTCTCAAAGGGATCCATGACCTCTGAGAAACTAAAATGAACTCTCCAACAGCAATATTGTCCTAAATAGAAAGAAGATGCCTGTTTTCTCTCTTCACCTCAATCTTCTTTAACGTCAAGCAGCCTTAATAACCAGCTACTTCTTAGTAGTAAGAACTTGACCTTATGTGACTTATTTGCAGTTTTCAAAGCATATTTCCTTGAATGATTTATTCTTGCTCCCATAACACTATGAAAGAGTTTTTATGATCACAGGACTTTACAGATGAGAAATTAAGGTTCAGAGATGTTAAGTGGCTTACTGAGAGTCACATGGCTTTTCTGGAACTAAACAAATCCCTAACCTGGGACCCAGCATCTCACCACATGTGACATGACCTCAAATTGTCTTTGTAACTAACCCAAACCACTTCCCACCCCAGGAGTCATCATGGATAAATGATGTAATCTCAACACAGTAAATTTTACTACCCATGACTAATCAACCCTGCTTTGTTCTTCCCCATGTTTAATTCGTATTCATTACACATGTTTTTCTGTAAGGCCCAATTATCTGACCTAATTGTTATTTACTTTCTTTATCTCAAAAGTAATGTGTGTTTGTTTTTGTTTTTTTCTTTTTCAAAGGTAATGTTTTAAAAATATTGGAAGGAAGCACTTCAGATAACCTAGAACGCTTTTTTAAAAAGGTGTGTGGAGATCCCAAACCCAGCCCTAGCAGGCAGCTCTTAGCAGTCTCTATTTTAAGTAGTTTTTCAAAACAATGTTAACACAGCCATTTCAAGACTAGCTTTTGAGAAACAGTGCTTAAACCATTCACTCATAGGCTGCATCATTTTCCCCAAATTTCCAGGGCCTCAAACTGAGAACCCTACTCTAATGAGTTTGTGAGTAAAATTCTGTAAACTTGTGATTAAATAATTATATTTTAAAAAATACATATTGTATTAGTAAGGCAAAGGCATTAAGATACTCAATGCAAAATAACTTACATAAAGAATTAATGAAGGAGATAATAGTTGTCTAAGTAAAATTTTTCTTCTGAGGAGGTAAAGAAAGTGGGTAAACCTTATCAGATTGAAGGATGGAGGGACAGGAGTGTTTCTTCTCTTTCCTGGCCATCTACCAGAGAAACCAGAAGGTATGAAAGGCCAGGTGGAGGGAAGCTAGTTTTTTCATCGCTCAAGGCACAGTGATGGTAATTGTGGTTAGAAAATCCAACACAAAGATAATAACTCTCACTATGATCATCAACTGCTAAGCTAACTAACTACATTAGATCATTTCCATTGGGGGAGGAGAAAAACCCTAGGGGATTTTTAATCCAAAGGACAATAAAGAAGCCTGGGTGAATTGGAGCTAAGTATGGCCTTCAGACTCCATAAGTAATGAATGTGCAATGTGTCCCTGGGGTCCACCTCCTTTTGATTGTAAGTGACAGAAACTAAACTCAGACTCCTTTCAGAAAAAACTGGAAATTATCACATCACGTAACTAGGAAGTCTACTTCAAGCAAAATCACCTCCAACATCTCAAATATCTACATTTTCATCTCAGTCTCTTTTAGCTCTGCCCATTTGGATCATTTAGCTCTGCTTCTCCTAATAGGAAGCTTCCCCCATTTGTCTGGAAAGCGGCCACAGTCACCCTGAGCACACATGCTTACACCTCATGATGCAAGAGCTACAGAAACTTAACTCTCAAATGCCAGTTCACAATGTTCTGCATAAAGACAGATTGGCCTACCCTGGGCTACTTGCCCCCAAATATGTGGGCCCATGATTGCCCAGCCTGTAGGTCACTGATCACCTCCTGTGGGCTTCATGGGACTATAGAGTGAAGGAGGAGATTACATAAAGAAAGGATAGCCCAGTTAGTGTGGCTCAGTGGTTGAGTGTTAACCCATGAACCAGGAGGTCATGGTGGTTCGATTCCTGATCAGGGAACATACCTGGGTTGTGGGCTCGATCCCCAGCGGAGGGGGGAAGGCAGGAGGCAATAGATCAATGATTCTCTCTCATCACTAATGTTTCTATCTCTCTGCCCCCTCTCTTCCTCTCTGAAATCAATAGAAATATATTTTTAAAAAGAAAGAAAGGGTACAGAGCAGATGAAAACAAGATATGGTAACAATAACAATTCTAAATCACCCTGGTTTAGAACAACTAATTTGTGGTAGATCCAATAACAACAGAAAGTTAATGCATGCTCAATTTTAACTGCATTTATGTTCATGTATTTTAAATTGATACACAGTATCAAGGAGCTGATGTGTGTAAGTTGAAGAGTTATGGGTAATAATTACATTGTTTTAAGGAAGACTTAGATACAACCAACCCCTGGAAGCAGCTGGTCTCACCCTGTTTCCAGTTCCCATAGAAGGTAATGAGCATAATCATACCTGCCTGAAGGAAATAGTTCTCATCCATTTATGAATGCATTCATTCATTCATTCATTCATTCATGGGTGCACATGACAGATGGCACTGACAACTGGGGCAGGACTTAATGTGTTATTTTCAGTATATGAATCATTCACAAACTCGAGAACTTCAACTATCATGAACAATATGTCAGGGAACAATCCTATCTAATAAAAGGGTAATATGCAAATTAACCATCACTCCACTACACCCACAAGCCATGTCCACAAGCCACACCCACAAGCCAATCAGGAGTGAATATGCAAATAAACCCAACCAAGATGGCTATGGCCACAGAGAGCAGGAGGGAGGCTGGGGTTTCCCTGGCAATGGAGGAAGCCAAGCTTTCCGCCTGCCGTTGCCTGCCTAGGCCTCCACTCAAGGCTACAAAGTTTCAATGATAGAAGATACATAAATCCAAACAGAAATGGTGGCAGCCACAGAGCTGGAAAGAGCAGGAGGCTAGGGTTGCCCCTGGTGATGGAGGAAGCCAAGCTTCTACAGCCCTGGCCAGCCCAGGCCTTACTTAAGGCTACAAAGTTTCAGTTATAGAAGGTACATAAATCCCAACAGAAATGGCTGCTGCCATGGAGCAAGCAGAAGGCTTGGCTCCGCTCCAGACTACAAAGTTTCAATTGTAGAATATAAATAAATCCCACATACCAGGACCTCCACTTGGGTCGCCAGGGGGCGTGGCCGGCCTGCAAACCACCACAGGACCCTCGCCCAGGCCGTCCCATGCCCCAAGGGAACCCCCACCCTGATGAGGGACACCCTTCAGGGCAAACCAGTTGGCCCCCACCCATGCACCAGGCCTCTAGCCTATCTAATAAAAGAGTAATATGCAGATTGACCATCACTCCAACACACAAGATGGCTGCCCCCATGTGGTCAAAGATCCTGCCCCCATATGGATACAAGATGGCCACCACAAGATGGCCAGCAGGGGAGGGCAGTTGGGGGGGACCAGGCCTTCAAGGGAGGGCAGTTGTGGGCAATCACGCCTGCAGGGAAAGGCAGTTGGGAGGGACCCAGGCCTGCAAGGGAGAGCAGTTGGGGGTGACCAGGCCTGCAGGGGTGGGCAGTTGGGGGGGACCCAGGCCTGCAGGGGAGAACAGTTGGGGGGGCCAGGCCTGCAGGAGAGGGCAGTTAGGGGCAAACAGGCTGGCAGGGGAGCAGTTAGGCATCAATCAGGCTGGCAGGGGAGTGGTTAGGGGGTGATCAGGCTGGCAGTCAGAAGTGGTTAGGGGCAATCAGGAAGGCAGGCAGGTGAGCAGTTGGGAAGCAGCAGTCCTGGATTGTGAGAGGGATGTCCGACTGCCCGTTTAAATCCAATCCCTGTAGGATTGGGCCTAAATGGGCAGCCGGACATCCCTCAAGGGGTCCCAGATTGGAGAGGGTGCAGGCTGGGCTGAGGGACACCCCCCCCCCACCACCGTGCACGAATTTAGTGCACCAGGCCTCTAGTATGTCTGATTTAGACTGGTGGCAAACATTGGGCAAACCTCACAGAGCCCCACTATAAAGAGATAGCAGAACTCCTATAGCCCATGGGTGAGGGCTCTTCCCATAGTGACATTTTCACTTCCATTTCAGGCAATCATTTATATCCTAGGTCAGCCTCCCTTTTACAACATCCTCTTACAGACTTTGTCTGGTTCAGGGTTTGCAGTGTCCACAATGTTTTCTGGTTTCACTCGGAAAAAAACAAACAAACAACAACAAAAAAACTACATTATGGAGTGACACATTTTTATCAGTCTCTATTTATCCCCATGTAGAATTATTCATTCTAGAGAAGGTCTGAAGAAGATGGAATCCTTCTCTAAATAATAAAACCTCGCAGCCTTTTTCTCTGACAATACCCATAATGCAGAGATGTGGAGAAGCTACTGCGAAGTGGAGCCAAAAGATAAGGTGGAATACCAGCTTTTATCCATGAAAATAGTAGCTAGATGTCTGGGATTTATTATTTTTAAGTCCTCCGGAAATGCATGACAATGCTTTTCAGAACACTGCATAGGAAACCGGGCTTCCATCTCAGAAGGTGTTTGGGGGGCCTTCTATAAAGCTAATGGCGTAAGTGCAAATCATCCTTGTGTGAGAGGCTGCTGGTGCTGCTTAGCAAGACTGGAGCTGCAGGAGAAGAAAGGCTCTTGATCAAAGAACATGTTCCCTTCCTCTGTTAGCATAAACATACACTCAGATTTCCGAGTTGCATAATGCTAAAAGAAGATGCTTTCCTATTGGAAATGTTCTGTAAGAGGCAGCGATGTTTTAATGTGAATTTGTTCTCATGTAAAAGAAAAATTGTCAGACCTATTTTACTTTTTTTTTGGCGTGTGCTTATGTAAAACTTTTTTTTTTTTTTTTTTTATTGATTTTTTACAGAGATGAAGAGAGAGGGATAGAAAGTTAGAAACATCGATGAGAGAGAGACATCGATCAGCTGCCTCCTGCACGCCCCGCACGGGGGATGTGCCCGCAACCCAGGTACATGCCCTTGACCGGAATCGAACCTGGGACCCTTCAGTCCACAGGCTGACGCTCTATCCACTGAGCCAAACCAGTTAGGGCTGTAAAACTTTTTGATAGATGTTTTTATAAAAAAGGAACTTTGGGGATTTAACCATAATGAAACTATGGTCCCTGAGAAAGAAGATACCTACTACAATGAGCTCCCAATGGCTAACTGGGCTCATTTCTTTTTGTTTTGTTTTAATATAGCCTAGCAGCCATTTCTACACAGGGGCCTATTGTGCAAACTGCACTTTGGGAGAACCCTGCACTGAATTATCTGCCTGCACTGTGTTCCTACCATCTGAGCCAGCCCTTATAAAGGGGTTCCTGGACTCCTATTTCAACCAATAGGACTGAGGATTTCCTCATCCAATCGGAGCTGCACAGTTATATCCCCATCAATATCTTCACTAGCCAATCAGAGTGGTTCCATTCTGATTAATCAGGACAGTGCCTTTTGGACCAAACTGTGATAATTTGAGGTCCTCAGTTGCATGAGGACAGACTAATTAGGGACCAGGCCTGAGGACTTCTGTCTATATAAGCCAGCTCCCCTCTGGCTCTGGGAGCACATTTTCCATTTCCACCAAAGACTGCCTTTGAGCACAGCGGAACAGAGCAATGAGGTGCAGAACAGAACTGTCTAGCCAGAGAGGGGCCTAACCCTAGCCTTCTTGGCCACAGAGCCACCTCCTAGCCTGCTGTATCACAATTGAGCTGCTGCTTTGCACTGAATAAAGTTTCCTTCTTCACTGTGCCCAAACTGGGAACTCCCGTTGGTATTGAATTGATGTCAGTGATCTTTAGTTGAGAAAATTTTGTATCTTAATTTTAGGTTTTGTTCATATTTGGGGAAACTCAGCTCAAAACAGCCCACAAATGTGGAACTATAAAAATCCTGGAACCTGTGGAAAATGACAAAAAAAGCTAAATGTTGGTTGCTTGGGAAAAGTAAAGATAAAAACTTTTTATAAAGGAGAAACCAAGATGGCAGCATAGGTAAACACCTAAACTGCTGCCTCACACAACAATTTCAAAACTACAACTAAAAGACAAAACGGACATCATTAAGAACCACAGGAAGGCTGGCTGAGTGGAAATTCTACAACTAGAAGGAAAGCGAAAAGCACACTGAGACTCAGAGGAGCTGCAGGAGGCAGAGGTACTGAGACACACACACAGAGAGGACTGGCAACTGAGTGCACAGCTGGCTTTCTCAAACAGGAGGGAGACAAAGGCCCCTGACTGCACTGAACTCCAGTTCCAGGCGAGACTCTGGGGACCCAGACTCATTTGGGGAGAAACTGGACTGTCTGGCAGCGGGCAGAACTCAAGGGCAGCTTTCTCTCAGAGGTGCTTGCAGCGATTACCATGGGGCACTGAGACACAGGGGCCTATTAGGGCAGGGCTGATGGGAAACCAATACTGTCTGCTCCACCCTGAGAGTCCGCCCCATTCAAGCTGAGCACAGAGGCTTTTGCAAGTCTTCTCCCATAATGGTGTCTCCAGCACAGAAGTTCTCCCAGCATAGACACAGCTGATCCTCACAGACAATTGGCCTGGAGGTCAATTCCTCCCAGTGATACCAACAACAATCAAGGCTTAACTACAAGACTGTGCACACAGCCCACAAAGGGATGCACCAAGAGTGTCCACCTCAGGTAACTGGGGGTGCTGAGCCACTGGACCCTATAGGACACCTAGCACACAAAGCCACTCTATCAACTCAGGGAAGCAGCCAAAATGCGGAGACAAAGAAACAGATCACAAATGAAAGAAATGGAGGAAAGCAAACTACTGGATATAGAGTTCAAAACCACAGTTATAAGGTTTTTCAAGAATTTTCTAGAAAAGGCCAATAAATTTAGCAAGACCCTCGAGGATATGAAAAAGGACCAACTAGAAATTAAGCATACACTGACTGAAATAAAAAATATTATACAGACATCTAACAGCAGACTAGAGGATCACAAGAATCAAGTCAAAGATTTGAAATACAGAGAAGCAAAAAACACTCAACAGGAAAAGCAAAAAGAAAAAAGAATCCAAAAATATGAAGATAGTGTAAGGAGCCTCTGGGACAACTTCAAGCACACCAACATCAGAATTTTGGGGGTGCCAGAAGAAGAGAGAGCAAGATATTGAAAACCTATTTGAAGAAATAATGACAGAAAACTTACCCCACCTGGTGAAAGAAATAGACTTACAAGTCCAGGAAGTGCACAGAACCCCAAACAAAAAGAATCCAAAGACGACCACACCAAGACACATCATAATTAAAATGCCAAGAGCAAAAGACAAAGAGAGAATATTAAAAGCAGCAAGAGAAAAACAGTTAGTTACCTACAAGGGAGCAACCATACGACTGTCAGTGGATTTCTCAACAGAAAGTATGCAGGCCAGGAATGCAGGGGGGAGGAAAAATGGCGGCGGAATAGACATACGTGTTCCGAGCCTTGTCCCGGAGCAGAAAGAAAGAACAGCTGAGGGTTGCACAAGGAGTGTTTGTTGGCAAGTTAAGGGACAGCTAAACTCCAGAAGAAGGTGGGGGACTGCTAGACGGGGTTCCCCTGACCTGACAGCCCCCACTGCGGCTGGGTCCCCTCCCGGAGCTGCGGGCTTTTACGCGGAATATGCGCCATCTTGAACGGGAAAGTGGAGCTTATTGGAAGCCTGAGAATCCACAACTGCGGCACCCACGGAACAGCTGTGAGCCCCAGAACACTGGTACCCAGTTGGCGCAAACACGCGGACTCAGAGGAGTTCTACACTCCACCAGGGAAAGGTCAGATTTCGCCTGGGATAAGGTGAGGTCTCTGGTCCTGGTGGGAGAGAGGAACGCGCGTTTTTTGGGAGCTGGAGGACCAGGGAAGTCTGAGCCTAGAAAAATCCGTGGCTGTTGGGGCTGGCATGATCCATGAATGTGGAAGGGGGTCCTCAGAGCTGCTAACAGAACGGATCTCTAAAAAGCAACCAATTTTGATCTGATGTGCAGGAACAGCCTAAGAATTTCAAGGTGTGCCGGCTGCTTAGACTTACGCGCAGCCCCTGAGTTAGCACACTTGGGCTTTTTCCTCTTGAAATTCTTGCTTCTGATTACTAAGCCCAATACATAGGATCACCCAGTTGGGGACACCCTGGGAGACTGCAGGGGAAAGTTGTTTTTCTGGAACCTGGGGATCGGAGCGGAGAGTGACCATCGGAGAGCCAGCTCTGAGGCAGCCCACTCCCACAAACCGGTAGTGAGTGCCACAGGGAAAGAAGGCTCTAACACTGCCTAGAGAGGCCATATATGAAAGTTATTCCAGAAACACTGCCACTCAGGGGCTGAATCACAAATTGACTCTTGTGTAATCAAAAATAAAGGAATACGAGAAATTAAGACACACCGCCTGCTTAAAATCAGGACTGGCTTACAATACTGAAGAGTAGTGGAATGCAGGGAACTGCAGTACTGTCCGGACTGAGAAACAGGCGTGCCAAACAGAACAACAGAGGAAGTGAATGACCTTCACTACTCCACATTTTATTTTTTATTTTTTGGATCTTTTACTCAAGAAACTAATTTTTTTTATTTTTTCCTCACTTGATTTTACTTTTTTAATTATCACATTTTTATTTTTAATCCGTATTATTACTACTGCTATTTTATCTTTTTTTTTTAAGTGTCATTTTATTTTCTCTTCATTTTACTTTGGGATTAGTGTTCTACATTCTATTTTCATCTTTCTTTAGCATCATTTTACTTTATCTCAACTCTACCTTTATGACATCACACTCTTCCTAACCTTCCCCTTTTTGGTGTCTTGTTTATCTTACCCCTTTCCTGCTTTAGATTTCCCCTATTCTTTCTGTTTACCCCCTGTTAAAATTTCACCCTACTTACATATCTAATCTCCAATTCCCTGCAACAAGTCCTTACACACCTCTCTATTCGCTGTCTTAACTATCCAAAAAATTGTTTTTCTCTCTGTCCTTTTGTTGTTGTTTGCTTGAATGTTGATTATATTGAATTTTTATGTTTTTTTGTGAGATTGTTTTGCTTATTCTTCTTTTGTTTGGTTATTTTTTGTTTGTTTTGTGCTTCTGTTTTCCCTTGCCTCACTCAATATTAGTTGGTGTTGTAGTTTGTATTAATCCCCAGGTATTTGTTGCTGGCATTTGCTGGGATTAGTGATTGTTCTATTGGAGTTTTATCCCCATATATAGTTTGTTCCCCTTTCTCTCTTAGTCTCTTTCTTGTCTTTCTTACTTTTTTTTTTTCCTTTTCCCAATTTCATTTTGATACTCCTTTTTTTTTTCCCTTCCTTTCTTTTTCCTCTTCTTCTTTCTCTCCTATCCCCTAATTTGTCTTTCTCTGGTGGTCACCCTTATTGGAGGTTATTAATATCGTGAATACATTTCTGTTCGGTGCCTTGTGTGTTGTACCTGGTAGTGCTGCATTTTGTGCCTTTAAATCAATGCAGGAGAGAGAGAACTACATAACCAGACATCCAGAGAAGAGAGACCATGGGGAGACAAAGAAACAGCCTGCATATGAAAGAAAAGCAGGCATCACCAGAAAAGGAAGTAAACGAAATGGAGGCAAGCAACCTTCCAGAGAAAGAATTCAGAGAAATGGTCATAAGGTGGCTGAAAAGAATGGAAGACAAATTCGACAATATGAGCAAGAACCAAGAGGAAATGAAGAAGAACCAAGAAGAAATGAAAAATGACATCGCTGCTGTAAAGAACTCAATAGAAAGCATCAAGAGTAGACTAGAAGAAGCAGAGGACTGCATCAGTGAGCTAGAAGACAAGATGGGAAAAAATACCCAAGTAGAGCAACTTCTAGAAAAAAAAATTAAAAGGCAGGAGGAGAGCCTAAGGGAACTTTGGGACAACATGAAACAAAACAACATCCGCATAATAGGGGTTCCAGAAGGAAAGGAAGCTGAGCAAGGAATAGAAAACCTGTATGAAGAAATAATGACAGAAAATTTCCCTGATATAGGGAAGAAAAAACCCACACAAACCCAAGAAACTCACAGAGTCCCAAGCAAAATGAACCCCAAAAGACCAACGCCAAAGCACATCATAATTAATTTGGCAAACACCAACGACAAAGTAAGAATCTTAAAAGCGGCAAGAGAGAGACAGAAAGTTACATACAAAGGAACCCCCATCAGACTAGCAACTGATTTCTCAACAGAAACTCATCAGGCCAGAAGGGAATGAAATGAAATATACAAAGTCATGCAAAGGAAGGGTCTGAATTCAAGAACACTGTACCCAGCAAGGCTATCAATCAAAATTGAAGGTGAAATCAGGAGCTTCACAGACAAAAAAAGACTAAGGGAATTTATTACCACCAAACCAGCAATGCAAGAAATGCTAAAGGGTCTGCTGTAAAAAAAAAAAGAAAAAGAAATAGGAAGCGAAGAAGGAACACAGGGGTAAAGAATAAAAATGGCGACAAATAAGTACCTATCAATAATAACTTTAAATGTAAATGGATTAAATGCCCCCATCAAAAGACATAGGGTAACAGATTGGATAAGAAAACAAGACCCATATATCTGCTGTCTACAAGAAACCCACCTCAAAAAAAAAAGATGCACACAGACTGAGGGTAAAGGGATGGAAAAAGGTTTTCCAGGCAAATGGAGCTGAAAAAAAAGCAGGGGTAGCAATACTTATATCTGACAAATTAGATTTCAAAGTGAAGGACATAACAAGAGATAAGGAAAGCCACTTCATAATACTAAAGGGAGCAATACAACAAGAAGAAATAACTCTGGTAAACATATATGCACCCAATACAGGAGCACCCAAATACATACAAAAACTCCTGGAGGATATCAAGGGAGAGATTGACAGCAATACAATCATAGTAGGAGACTTTAGTACCCCAATATCACCATTGGACAAATCCTCTAAACAAAAAATCAGCAAAGAAACATCAATCCTAAATGACTCACTAGACCAGATGCAATTAATTGACATCTTCAGAACATTTCACCCCAAAGCCACAGAATATACATTCTTCTCAAGTGCACATGGGTCATTTTCAAAGAAAGACCATATATTGGGACATAGGCAAAGTCTCTTTAAATTCAAGAAGATAGAAATCATATCTAGCATCTTCTCAGACCACAGTGGAATAAAACTGGAAATCAATGACAATAAAAACAACCCAAAGAAATCAAACACATGGAGACTAAACAGCATGCTATTAAACAATGATTGGGTTACCAGAGAGATCAAGGAAGAAATAAAAAACATCATGGCAACAAATGACAATGAAAACACTACAATCCAAAATCTATGGGACACAGCGAAAGCAGTCTTGAGAGGGAAGTTCATAGCTCTACAAGCCTACTGCAAAAAACAAGAAACAATGGTAATAAATAACCTAACCCAACAACTCAAAGAGTTAGAAAAAGAGCAACAAGAAAAGCCCAGTGTAAGCAGAAGGAAGGAAATAATAAAGATCAGAGAGGAGATAAGCAACATAGAGACCAAAGAAACAATACAAAAGATCAACAAAACCAAGAGCTGGTTCTTTGAAAGGATAAACAAGATTGATGATCCTCTAGCCAGGCTCACCAAGAAGCAAAGAGAGAGGACCCAAATAAACAAAATCAGAAATGAAAGAGGTGAAATAACAACAGATCCCGCCAGAATACAAAGGATTGTTAAAAAATACTACGAACAACTCTATTCCAACAAACTGGACAATCTGAAGGAAATGGACAGATTCCTATAACAATATAACCTTCCAAAACTCAATCAGAAAGAATCTAAACAGCTCAATATGCCAGTAACTATGGAAGAAATTGAAGCAGTCATCAAAAAGCTTCCGGCAAACAAAAGCCCGGGGCCAGACATTCAAGGAAGAACTAAAACCTATCCTCCTCAGACTATTCCAAAAAATTCAAGAGGAAGGAACACTTCCAAGCTCCTTCTATGAAGCCAGCATCACCCTAATACCAAAACCAGATAAAGACAACACAATGAAGGAGAATTACAGGCCAATATACCTCATGAACGTAGATGCCAAAATCCTCAGCAAAATTCTAGCAAATCAGATCCAGCAGTACATCAGAAAGATCATACACCATGACCAAGTAGGGTTTATCCCAGGAATGCAAGGATGGTACAATATCCGCAAATCAATAAATGTGATACATCACATAAACAAATTGAGAGATAAAAATCACATAGTCATATCAATTGATGCAGAAAAAGCATTTGACAAAATCCAACACCCTTTCTTGATAAAAACTCTCAACAAGGTGGGAATAGAAGGATCATACCTCAACATAATAAATGCTATATATGATAAACCCACAGCTAACATCATACTCAATGGGCAAAAACTAAAACCATTTCCCCTAAGAACAGGAACAAGACAGGGATGCCCACTCTCACCACTCCTGTTCCACATAGTACTGGAAGTATTAGCCATTGCAATTAGACAAGAAGAAGAAATAAAAGGCATCCAAATTGGAAAAGAAGAAGTAAAGCTGTCCTTGTTTGCAGATGACATGATATTGTACATAAAAAACTTGAAAGACTCCATCAAAAAACTAACAGACTTAATAAATGAATTCGGCAATGTAGCAGAATACAAAATTAATGCCAAGAAATCTTTGGCATTTCTATATACCAATAGTGAACTTACAGAAAGAGAGACTAAAAAAGCAATCCCATTTTCCATCGCACCAAAAAAATTAAGATACTTAGGAATAAACCTAACCAAGGAGGTAGAAGACCTATATGCGGAAAACTATAGGACACTGAAAAAAGAGATAGAGGAAGATGTAAACAGATGGAAGAACGTACCATGTTCATGGATTGGTAGAATCAACATCATTAAAATGTCCATACTACCCAAAGCAATCTATAGATTCAATGCACTCCCCATTAAAATACCAACGGCATATTTCACAGACCTAGAAAGAACTCTCCAAAAATTCATCTGGAATATAAAAAGACCCCGAATAGTCACAGCAATCCTGAGAAAGAAGAATAAAGTAGGAGGGATCTCAATACCAGATTTCAAGCTGTATTACAAAGCCACTGTCCTCAAAACAGCCTGGTACTGGCACAAGAACAGACATATAGATCAATGGAATAGAATAGAGAATCCAGATATCGACCCAAACCACTATGCACAATTAATATTTGACAAAGGAGGCATGAACTTACAATGGAGTCAAGACAGTGTCTTCAATAAATGGTGTTAGGAAAATTGGACAGATACAGGCAAAAAAATGAAACTAGATCACCAACTTACACCATACACAAAAATAAACTAAAAATGGATACAGGACTTAAATATAAGATGGGAAACAATAAAAATACTAGAGGAATCCACAGGCAGCAAAATCTGACATATGCCGAAAGAACTTCTTCACTTATACTGCCCCTAGGGCAATGGAAGCCAAAGAGAAAATAAACAAATGGGACTACATCAAAATAAAAAGCTTTTGCACAGCAAAAGAAACCATCAACAAAACAACAAGAAATCCCACTGTATGGAAGAACGTATTTGCAAATGTTATCACTGATAAAGGTTTAATCTCCAACATCTACAGGCAGCTTATACAACTTAATAAAAGGAAGATAAATGATCCAATAAAAAAAATGGGCAATGGACCTAAATAAAATCTTTTCTAAAGAAGACAGAAGGAAGGCCAAGAGACACATGAAAACATGCTCAGAGTCACTAATTATCAGAGAGATGCAAATCAAAATGACAATGCAATACCATCTCACACCTGTCAGAATGGCTATCATCAACAAATCAACAAACGACAAGTGTTGGCGAGAATGTGGAGAAAAAGGAACCCTCGTGCACTGCTGGTGGGAATGCAGACTGGTGCAGCCACTGTGGAGAACAGTATGGAGTTTCCTCAAAAAAACTGAAAATGGAACTCCCATTTGACCCAGTAATCCCACTCCTAGGAATATATCCTAAGAAACTAGAAACACCAATCAGAAAGGATATATGCACCCCTATGTTCATAGCAGCACAATTTGCAATAGCTAAGATTTGGAAACAGCCTAGGTGCCCGTCAGCAGATGACTGGATCAGAAAACTATGGTACATCTACACAATGGAATACTATGCTGCCATAAAAAAGAAGGAATTATTACCATTTGTAGGCACCTGGATGGAATTAGAGAACATTATGCTAAGTGAAATAAGCCAGTCAATGAAAGAAAAATACCACATGATCTCACTCATTTGGGGATAATGAAAAACAGTATAAACTGATGAACAAAAAGACAGATACAGAGGCAGTAAAGCATCAAACAGACTGTCAAATTACAGAGGTAATGTTAGGCAGAGTTGGGGGAAATAAGAGATCAACTGAAGGACTTATATGCATGCATATAAGAGTAACCAACGGATGCAAAACATTGGGGGGTTGAGGGCATGTATGGGAGTGGGGTGGGGGGGCAACAGTAAGATATGTACACATATAATACCTTAATAAAAAAATAAAATAAAATAAAATAAAATTTGAATGCATAAAAATAAAAAAGAAAGTATGCAGGCCAGACAGGAGTGGCAAGAAATATTCAAAGTGATGAATTGCAAGAACCTACAACCAAGATTACTCTACCCAGCAAAGCTGTCATTCAGAATTGAAGGGCAGATAAAGAGCTTCACAGATAAGAAAAAGCTAAAGGAGTTCATCACCACTAAACCAGTATTATATGAAATGCTGAAAGGTATTCTTTAAGAAGAGGAAGAAGAATAAAAAGGTAAAGATAAAAATTATAAACAACAAATACATATCTATGAACAAGTGAATCTAAAAATCAAGTGAATAAAAAAATCTGATGAACAGAATAAACTGGTGAATATAACAGATTAAGGGCATAGAAAGGGAGTGGACTGACAATTCTCAGGAGGAAAGGGGTGTGCGGGGTGCAGGAAGAGACTGAACAAAAATCGTACACTTATGGATGAGGACAGTGGGAGGGGGATAAGGACAGAGGGTGGGGTGGGAACTGGGTGGAGGGGAGCTATGGGGGAAAAAAGAGGAACAATTGTAATAATCTGAACAATAAAGATTTATTAAATTTTTAAAGAAGAAACAAAAAACAACAACTTTTCACTTATGGGTAACTAGAAAGCAATTTTTGCCAAAAAAAAAAAAAATTCCCATTTTCATGAATGCTAACAAAATGCCTGAACAGCATATATAACTTCAATGTAAAATACATTTAGGAGTAATATGAAGTGGTGTTATCATCCTAGGAACTCCAAAAACACCACCTACTAGTAGAAAGGAATCATTCTATACTTTCTGACACCATTATGCAATTTATTGGATGAACTTTCAACTCAAAAATGAGGGAGGGGAGGAAATTTCTGAACTGATGAATACTAATGATCACCAGTTCCCAAAAAGGCTCTGTTGGAATCTCAGTCGTTTTCAGCAAAAGTAAAAATATGATGAATGCCTAAATGCACTGGCAGCTGGAGATAAGCAATATAATTGAGAAGCCCCAGGGTGAAGAAATGGATTTAGTTGGTTTCTTAAACTGAGACAATAAGGTTTAGGGCAATACTATTACCAAAGCGACAGGATCTGTTGGGAAACAAAACCCTCTTAATCTTTCCTTTAGTGGGTATGCGTGTCCCCCTTTTCTTTTAGGTGTATTAATTTATAAAGCACCCTCTTTAAAGAGCAGGCATTGCCCTGGAGACAATGCATGGAAACCGCTTTTATCAGAGTCACCAAGAGTGCTCTTCTGTCAACTTAGCATCCTGTTGTTTGCTAGCAGACACTGGTGTGTGCTGAGTGCATATGTGTATGTCCATGTCCAGGCTTTTTGGATGGAGAGAGACATCTTAAAACTCTATTTCTGCTGAAATGTGACCCAGACTCTAAAAGTCCAAGTGCAGCCTCTACCACCAAGCTTGTTTGTCTGTTGGTTGGTTGGTTGGTTTTTGGAATTAGCTAGGGGGCTTATCCAGGTGAACTAAAACAACACCTCTGTTGGGCATGTTAAGTAGATCAGGGGTTGGCAAATTCAGTGCTAATGTGATACAGTTTAGCACTAGGAGTCTAGGAGGGACTAGAGGACCTGCAACCCAACCCCATGTCTACACAGAGGCAGGTCCTACTCAGCACAATGGTCTGTTGCCTTGCCATAGTGCACCCCAGTATAGTCAGAACTGATTCTTCAGAATAAGTACAAATATGAGAATATACGCATGAATGTTCCAAACCTTCCTTGTCGATAACTAATTCAAACTTTAAACAGTTGTCACACCCACAGGCCAGATTTTGCAACTTCAGGTAGGCCTGCAACCCTTAGGAAATCAAGTACCCATCTCATCGAGGAAGGAAGGATGGAGCCATGCGTGGTAAATGAATACTGCTCCTGCAGAGTTGGCCATTGGATTGAAGACTTTATCAAATTACAACTAAGAGGCAGGGGCAATACCAATTGTTTTTTAAGCCAAATTCTAGTAAATATTTTCACAAACATACTCCGAAGAAAAAGACGTTGGGTAGTTATCAGTTCAAACTGGTGCAGCCACTGTGGAAAATAGTATGGAGTTTCCTCAAAAAACTAAAAATGGAACTCCCATTTGACCCAGTGATCCCACTTCTAGGAATATATCCCAAGAAATCAGAAACACCATTCAGAAAGGACATATGCACCCCTATGTTCATAGCAGCACAATTTACAATAGCTAAGATTTGGAAACAGCCTAAGTTCCCATTAGCAGATGAGTGGTTTAAAAAACTGTGGTACATCTACACAATGGAATACTACACTACTGTAAATAAGAACTCTTACCATTTGCAACAGCATGGATGGACATGGAGAGCATTGGCTTGGAATTTATGGACATGCTAAGCAAAATAAGCCAGTCAGAGAAGAATAAGTATCACATGATCTGACTCATTTGTGGAATATAATGAACAATGTAAACTGGTGGATAAAAAAAAAAATACAGAGACAGAGAAGCATTGAACAAACTGTCAAACCTCAGAGGGAAGGCAGAGAGGGTGGTGGGTAGAAAGAGATCAACCAAAGGACTTGTATGCATGCATATGAGCATAACCAATGGACACAGACACTAGGGGGTTGAGGGAATGTGCTGGGGGGTGGGGGAATGTGCTGGGGGGGTGGGGGTGGCCGGAGAGAGATCAATGGGGAAAAAGGAGACATATGTAATACTATATGTAATACTTTAAACAATAAAGAATTTAAAAAAATAGTATTGGTTTTTGTTTCATTGTTTCATTTAACAACTATTAATGGGGTGCCCAGACACTGTGGGAGAAATAAGGGGTCAATAGATGTGTTGGTCTGTTTGTTCGTGTGGGATCTCATTTCATGTTTCCAAGCAGATGGAAATGATCTAACTGAACTGAAAACACAGCTCCGGCTTTGCTCAGCAGAAACCGAAAGACCACATAGTTATTAAAGAGGAACACACTCTCCTGCAGACTCCTCAGCCTTCGGGGTGTTTGGTTCCGTTTCTGAGTTTCTCATGCTGAGGCTTCAAGCCAGCAGCATCTTTTTCTTCCTCAAGAGTCCTCCCAGGTCTCACTGTTTTTCTGTGGTTGGTTAAATTATTTTTGTCAACATAATTGGAGTTTGTAGAGTTTGATGCACCAATTTTCAGGTAAAGGGACACTTTTACTTTCTCACATAAAGCAGATGGATCAATTTTCCCCAGCAGCCCTCTGCCGATAAAATATTTTCTCTCGTCACTAAGCGCACGTAAATACTCATAAATACTTCTTCACCAGTAAAAGGTTTAACCCTGCATCCCATTTACAGCCTGGGAAATGGCAGCAGGGGATGGAAAATTAATAGGAGGCATTCCAAAGGAGATGGCTTTCTTCGGAAATTAATTTAACGTAAACCTGGCTTTTCCAGTCCCTCCTGACTTCCTTCTCTTTCTCTCTGTCCTCGAAGCAGGCCTCACGCATTTTTTATTGGAGGTGACAGGAGGGCAAGTGGAAGCTTTTACCTAGAACACAGATAAATAGCTGCTGAACACAGAGCAGGCACGTGGGTTTCCCAGCAACTCCGGCCCCTGAGCCAGGGTCATGCTGCCACCATAGTATCGGTTTGGAGATGCTTGCTTCTCCAGTAGTGCGTAAAATATGTTGAGTGAAGCTCACTGTTCATCGAGAATATACTCCGGAAGAAAAAGATCCTGGGTAGTTATCAGTTCAGTTGTCTTTGTTCTTTCTTGTTATTGAGGGGGGCCTGTGCCTGAGCAGAGATGAGGAAGTTCGGCCCCTCACATGCAGACACTTGCCAATGGACCTAAGCAAGAAGTGGGACCCCTGGCTACTTCAACCCGGATGGCCCGGGAGGCGGTGGAAGAGTCTCATTTCAGAGGCAAGGATATTGAGCTTCAAAAGACCAAAGGTCACAAGGCTAGTGAATAGTAGAATTTGGGATGAACCCAGACTTTCCACACTCCGCATTTGCAAATCTGTACCTAAGTCAAGTACAGAAAGGGAAAGAAAATGGTAACAGTAATAGAAAGAGCCACAGGGTAGTTACCAGGCGCATCCCCCATGCACTCTGCCTCGGGGACCATGCTATATGCACCTAGCACCTTATCTTTTCTAACCTTCACCAGGTACCATTGTAGTCCCAATCTCCGAGTTGAGAAAACGAAGCTTAGGTGGGTTAAATAAACTGCCAGGAGGGCCTGGTGAACTGGGTCCTTTCTTTAGACTCACGAGTATGTAGATGATTAATGGCAGTTTAAATACCAATTGGGGATGAATTGATGCATTTTAAATGTAACTTGAGCAGAGTCTAGCAAATTATTTAGATATTTTAGAATTTTAACATCTCATTTTTCTTCTTTGATGGAATCAAATAATTGTTTCAGCTCATTTGTATATTGTAAATGTAAAATTATAAGCTTTTTTTTGCAATGTCAATATAGTCTGTTTTCCAACAAAATGGTGTGAGGCCTCCTCTTAAGGATGTTGGAAAGTGCACACAGCCCCTATACATTCAGTGTCCTCATGTGCCTTCCATGTGAATTTCAGAGTGAATTACTAACCCCACTGAATCACCCTAGTGTCAGATTATTTCCTGGGCTGTGCACTTGTTTCTATGCCACTGGGGGTAAAACTAAGGCTGTTGTGTGTGGTTGGCTGTCATTAAAAATGTGGGGTCCTGAGGGCAGATAGGACAGCACAGATGACAGATCACAAGGCTGTGCTTGTCCTCACTCCTCTTAGGTCTCCTCCTTGACCCAGTTACCCCTCAAAATCATGTCCTCAACCCTTCTCTCCCCACCAGAATCTTCTCTTTTTTCATTTTTCTCTCCCCCCCCCCCCATTTTGAGCCTCCAAATTTCTGTCTATCCACTAAGGAGAAGATTCTAAATCTCACTACTTGAATCAACAGAGTTATCATTTGTAAGTAACAAGACACCAAACCAAATGGACCTAAGCAAGAAGTGGGATAGATTGTATCAGGGAACCAAGAAGTTCCAGGGCAGGACTGCTTTCAAACAGAGCTGAGTGCAGAGGGCCCAGCAGTGAGCAGGACAGGCCTCCTCCAATGGTTCAGTTGGTTCCTGTAGGCTCCAGTGGTGGACAACACTGTCAGTTCCTACTGTTGTTTTGTATGTTCCAGGACAGCGGAGCAGAGAGCGCCTTTTCCAAAGACTCTGTAAGAGTCTTAAAGTTTATTGTTATCGGACTGACCATGGCCAACTCAGGCAAACCTGATGCCGTGGCTGCGGGCAAGGTTCCTGCTTCAGCACTAGGGAGACACCAGCAAGATCACAGAAATGACTTGTTAAAGGAAAATTGGATAACTGTCAGAAAAATGCAGGCGGGTTCTACTGAGGCAAACAGCAAGAGACTCCTACATCTTTTGTGTGGAAATCTCTCCCATGTTAGATTAGCACCAGAGTGGGTCCATTTGCATAATCATCATGTTCATTGAGGTACTTTTCCCCTCAACAAAAACAAGTTCAGTATTAGAATTTCCTTTAGAGGACTCCTGTGTTACTTTTAGCCCAACTTTTAACTCAAACTTCAGCTAGCTCTTAAAAAATAATTTCTTTTCTCTCCTTACATTGAGAAACTTTTCAAAGTAATATAGATAGATTTATTTCTATGATTCTTTAATGTTCGAGTGCATGGACAAACTGAATGAGAGCAATTCAAGCATGGCCTAATGGAGGGTCTGTTTTAATGGGTTGATAAAAATGATTTGCAATTTCTGCACAGCTTCTTTGCAGAGATAGAAGAGGCCAGAATGGGCTGTTGCCATAATTTGAGGGTGCCCAGAAATTAATATTCAAATCTGTTTAAAAAAAAGTCCTTGTTTCATGCTGTTTCAAAATCGTGGTATTTAACAGCAAAATGAATTATTGTTTATGGTAGGTTGAATTGTGAAAGTTTTTTTTAAATATATTTTATTGATTTTTTACAGAGAGAAAGGAAGAGGGATAGAGAGTTAGAAACATTGATGAGAGAGAAACATCGATCAGCTGCCTCCTGCACACCCACCAAGGGGGATGTGCCCGCAACCAAGGTACATGCCCTTGACTGGAATCGAACCTGGGACCCTTCAGTCCACAGGCCGATGCTCTATCCACTGAGCCAAACCAGCTAGGGCGAATTGTGAAAGTTTTATAAGCAAAAAATAGTCATTATACATTTATAGTTTACATATGGACAACCTTTACTATTTTCCTTTATGACCATAGTGAGAATATTTGGGGTGTAATACATAAGATGTGCACTTAGTAATTTTAAATAATAGAATGAATACAGAGTGCATTGCACAGTTTTTGACTCCTAATAAGCTTTAGACCAATTTATGCTATTATTATTAATAAAATAATGATAATGAGGATGATGTTGCTTGGAGATAGAGGTCAAAATTAGATAATATCAGACATCTATTAGGAGGCCCAAAGGAAAAACGAGAGTATAGCTTAATCACATTTTCTCTGGCATATAATTTACAAACTCAAGTGTGTACATGTGTGTATGCATGAATATACACAATGCAATAAAATGTACACACACACACACACACACACACACACACACACACACACACACACAAATAGCCTGTGTTCAAATCCCTGTGTTCAAATGACCAATGGCAGGCTGAAGCCCACATAAAGTAATGATCTCTGATTCTCTCCTCCTGTAGCAGAACATGAGATTAGACAGTAAGTATAAGATTGTTACATCCTTGTAATGCTTTTCTTAACAAAAATGAGAAGCCGCAGGGAAAACAGCTAATCAAAGGGAGAATGGCATTCCACTGAATTCCAACCTCTTAGGACACAGAGGTATTATCATGGTCACTCAGTGTTCACTGGCACGGAACCTCTCCTTTCTCGCTGTCTCCAAGTATTTTCCTAAGGGTAGCAGAGTATTTTTACCAATCTTGGGCTCATGATTCCTTACCGTATCCTAGCATATAAAGTACCTTTAAATAATTCTAAAACATATATTGAAAGGAGTTTAATGTTACTTCTTCAAAGGAGAACCTTTGCATTGTACATGTGTGTGCCTTATGAGCTGATGAATACGGAGCTTAGCAGCTTCCATACTTAGTTTTGCTGACTGTGAAATGGAGCAAGTCCTACTTCCACTGTATAGTGTGACACTTGGGGCATCTGTAAGTCTTCATATCCTCTGCGCTTACTGTTTGTGTATCCACCCTTCATCGTCTTTAAGTAAACAGTTCTCTTCCTTTCCACACTCCAAAAGTTATATTTCCACTAGTAACCAAACAACTTTAGGAGATGGTTTTGTGTCTTCTTTCTTCCACCACATTACCAATGAGACATCCAGACAGTTTATTTTTCATGCATAGTTCTCAGTTTGCTGTGTGAGCAAATATCTGACTCAGTGCATCCTCATTTACAGATCTCTCTATGGATACAGAGCTGGACCACAATTGCTCAGAACAGTAAATCATGGACACCAACTTTCATCCATCTCTTCTACCAGCTTATTGCACAGGGGGATTTGTCACTAGGAATGACTTTCCCTTGAAATTTCAAAGATCTGTGCATTTCTCTCAGGCAGGAGTCTTATTCAAGTAATCACTGTCTTTTTTTTTTTTTTTTTCCTCTGTGCCCTTCTTTCTTTGTGACACCTGGAACAAACACTCCTATATCTATAATCCATTTCATTGTGTTGCACGATGATCAGATGGTCATTGTTTCTATAGAGAGTCTATCCATAAAATGTACTGCTTGTTTTCAGACCTAGGTCAATGGAGGTAGGGCAGAATGAGAGAAGAAAGAGAGAAGGAACAGGGAGAAAGAGAGGGAAGTAAGGGAAGAAAAAATTACTTTTCACTATATGCCCTTTTGTGTTATTTAAAATTTTATAATGGCATTTTATTGTTGATCTAATTACTTCACAAAACAGATAAATAGTCAAACTGTAATCAGTTAAGAGTTATTTTTTACTAGAGGCCCGGTGCATAAATTCATGCACCAGTGGGGTCCCTCAGCCTGGCCTGTGGGATCAGTCCAAACTGGCTCTCTGACATCCCCTGTGGGGTCCCAGATTGTGAGAGGGCGCAGGCCAGACCAAGGGACCCCACTGGTGCATGATCGGGTCCAGGGAGGGAAGCGGAAGGTTGGCCAGCCAGGGAGGGACCAGAGGAGGGCTCCAGAGTGTGTCCAGCCTGTCTCACTCAGTCCCGATTGGCTGGACCCCAGCAGCAAGTTAACCTACCAGTTGGAGCATCTTCCCCCTGGTGGTCAGTGTACGTCATAGCGGCTGGTCAACTGTCTGCCCCCTGGTGGTCAGTGCACATCATAGTGAGTGGTTGAGTGGCCTTAGCATATCATTAGTGTATTACGCTTTGATTGGTTGAACAGATGACTAGACTACTGAGCACTTAGCATTTTAGGCTTTTATTATATAGGATGGTCTTATTCATTTACATTTAGGTTTTGGTTGATTCTAGGGCAATATTGAACAAGATCTATCAATATATAGATAGTAAACCATAGAATCAACTTTTCTTTTTTTCCAATACAGTAGTGTCGGGCCATAGACACAGTTTATGGATCATTGAAAGCTGGTTGCCCAGACTCAAAGTCATGAGAAAGTCCCTGCCTGATGCTGGCCCCACCACAAACACCTCCAGGGGACTGAAGGGTGAGGTGCTTTATTTAGGGAATTGCTAGTCTTATTGACTTTTTGGGACAGATTTTAATTTCTTGGAATCCTTGTGAAGGTAAAGATTGCAAACCCTTGTCATCAAATATCGATCATAATTAATGACAAGGAAGCAATGTGGTAGATAACACAGAAAAATAACTTAGTCGCTATAACACCAAATGGAAATGTAATCTATGTGCTAGATAAAACTTTTATCACTCCAAGGTGTTTTTGGTTCAGCTAGATAAATGAAACAAAAAAATCTCAGAAATTCCTTTTTTCCTGACCTCATAAAGCTTTAGTGTGGGTAATGGTGAGAAATGGATTCCATTGAAAATATATTCAATGCAAGTTAGTTCTTGATTATGTATTATCTTGAGTGACAGCTGGTTATTTTATGATAATCTTTACAGAAAATAAAGGTCCCTAACCCATTTCAAAGTGGATATACTGCTTAGAACTCAATTCTGGCCTCAATAAAATTCTTCCCATTAAATTTAAAGAGCATTTTGTTCATCATCTTATCCTCCTCCCGTGCGTACTGGAAACTTGTTACCATTGGTAGCTTCCTGACCCTCTCTAGGTTCTCATAACTAGCTTACTTGGTACAATAGTCATATTTTTCTCCTAATACTCTGTTTGCAGGAAAGTCTTCTTCTATCTTTATCTTCATGGCTGTGGGCATCTTCTAGTCTCACTGTGCATAGATGGTATCAGCTACATTCATGGTGACTACCACATAGTATAACCTACTGGCTTCCCAGGCTGCACCTTCAACCAGATCACCTCCCTGCACACAGGTGCTTCCTATCCAGCTGCCTGCAGGCCTCTGACACCCAATGTGTGCATAAGTCTACTTCTTCATTTAATCCCCTCCCCATCATCTACTGGCTCTTCCCCTGGTGTCCCTTGTGTCATGAATATTTCCCAGTTGCTCCAGTGAAAAATGCGGACACTGGCCTCATTCCAGATCCCCAGGCTCTCTGATCACCTGATCCACTTGTGCTGTGTGTGACATGCAGGTTTCCGGGTCCTCCCATGAAATTCTGATTCAGGAAACCTGGCCTTGGGCTGAGAATCTTTATATTAAACAGTCAAGTGACTTGTACTAGTATGACTGTACAAGTTTGGGAAACACTATTCTTTTCTCTCCCTCCCCAGATAAATCCATTTCAAAGTCCTCCATGTTCTGATTTATGAACCCTCTGGAATCCATTCACTTTTCCATCCCATGAGACAGAGATGAGGCCTTGACGTCTCCTCTGTCACCACCCTGCTCTCCTCACTCATGTCTCCTGCTGTCTGCCCTGCCTGCCCCTCTAGCTCCCATCCTTGCCCACCCGCCACCTCTTTTACTGTCCTTCCCTGGCTGAGGAACGGCCCTGAGAAGTCTGTATTGACTTCCGGGTTCTGGAGTAATTGCCTTTGGAGTATTCACATAGACAAACTGGGACACGGTGAGGCTATCTGTGTGTATGCTGTGGACGTCCATCATCAGATTTGAAGCTCTATGAAGACAGAAGCCAAAGCTTCCCTGATGCTTGGCACAATGATTTGCCACCAAGTTAATGGAATCAATAAATGACTTTATGAACTAGGATTACTGATATGCAAAACTATGATTAAGGAACACAGCCAGAGCTGACAATTCAAAAGAGGAATTAGTAGAAAAGTGGAGGAGTTTGGATGGATGCACAGAAATGACAAATGCTCTAGGGCTATCATCTATGGGCACTAATTCAAAAAGAGAAAACATTGACCCCCAAATAGCATAAAACCTGCTTTAGACATGCATATGAACAGCCTTTTACAACCTGTTGTGAGGGTTCCTGCACATTCTCATACGTTTGTTTAAATTATGATCAGAGCTATTAAAATAAAATTAGTCAAGCATGCTATGTAAATGCCCCTTCAACATATTGAGATTTTGAAAATTTCCATTAAACAGATGAGAACATAATGGAAGCACACTTTCCCTATAATAGTCATTAACATAGCTAATTGTTTGTATTTGTTGAAACCCTGAGTGTCTAACTATTACTGCATCGTGCAATCATCCAGCTCAGACCAGAGACGGCAGTGGAGAATAGAATAAAGAAATAGGGCAACTAAAGAAATGTAATGCTGTGAATTGGGGAATAAACACTGAATTAGAAAAGACTTCTTCAGCATAAGATGTTGATGTCCAGTTGGCACATTCTATCACCTTCCCATATGTCTTCCCAAATGCTTAGCAAAGCATACAAAGTGATGCAAAGTGCTAGCAGTGTTGGGACTAGGTTGGGACCAGTGGATAAGAATTACCAATACCCAAGTACTCTGGGCACCATTTCCATTTTGAAAAGGGGCGAAAGAGCCCCAGGAAGAACCATACACACACACCAAATTCCAGCAGCAGTCACATTTTTATCTCTGCCTCAGGCAGAACGTTTCTCAGCAGGATGACAGCAGCCACAGTGCCATGCAGTCTCCTATCAGGGGTTCAAAGAGGATTTTCCTCCTCCACCATCCTTCTCCCCACATCACACACAGGGAGGCCCACAGACCAGATGTCTAAATATTTTACAGTTATGAATTCCACTAACACCATATTAAATATATTCTATCTTCATATGTTGGCAAGTATATAGTCACAAAGGTAAAATTTTAAAAATATGTAATTTAAATATTTTATGAGACTGAAAATTGGCAAACTAACAAAAACTACTAAATTTAATTATTATTGTAGATATCTGTGTATCTTATTTGAATAAATAATAACATATATATTTATTTATTACATGTAATATATTTTCTTACCTCCATTTCATCAATATTACAAATTACACTGAGTGGCCAGATTATTATGATCTCTGAATGTATAATAATCTGGCCACTCAGTGTATATCCTATATAATAAAAAGCTAATATGCAAATGGTCCCCTCAACCAGGAGTTCAACCAGCTGGCAGGCCGGCCAACCACCCATGTCCCCTCCCCCTGACCAGGCTGGCCGGACCTCACCCATGCACAAATTCATGCACCAGGCCTCTAATATATATATATATATATATATATATATATATATATATATATATATATATGAAAGTTTTGATATTTTGCATCAAGACAACTGAACTTCATTAAACAAATAAGACTTGTGCATTGAACAACAGTGATTTTCTACTGAGTGGACAGATTATTACGCATTCAGAGATCATAATAATCTGGCCACTCAGTGTATATAATTATAATCAAGATTTTTACAAAATCTGTGCTCTATTGGTAGCAATGGGCTAAAGGATTTTTCTGAAATGTAACTATGCAAAGTAAAGCATATAAAATTAAAATAAAATAAACTCTTATATTTGAAAAATTTACTTGGCTTAAATCATGGAAATGACCTCTTAAGATGAAAAACAAATTAAAATAAACTAATACAAACCTTAATCCAATTTATTTACATAAAATTGAACAAGTATAACAATTGTGTTACTATTACTACTGATTTTTTTTTCTAGTGTGATAAGATGCTATTCAGGAATCCACTAAAAATTTAATAAAATGAGTGCTCATTAAGACAAGTCTGGATGAAATTCCTGCATTTCAAGATCAATAACAATAAGAAGAACTTTGGGGAAACAAATAGCAAGCCATTAAGAGTGCTTACTTTGGGTGTTGGGATTACAAGTAATATGTATTCTTTGTACCTTTCTGTCATTTCCCAATTCTCCACAAACTGCATACACTACTTTTTAATGAGTAAAAAAATAAACACTATTCTTTGTAAAATTACACCAGCTCATATCTATTAGCCACTTGCACCCAAGTTTTCCCTTAACTGTTATGCTATTATATTAGAGCTATTTGTTAACAACATTTGATTGTGAAAGAGCACATGAATAAGGCATTTAATTGCATAAGGGATTTGTACAGAAACCATTTTAATAAATCAAGCTCGGAACATCTGCAAACATTTGTACCTAAACTACATATTTGTAGGAACAGAAACCAAAAAGCACAAAAGCTCGGAGTCAAATGAAGATGAATTATTTCAACACCAACCTGCTGCCAAAACCACAGTAGAAAATCACTGTTGTTCAATGCACAAGTCTTATTTGTTTAATGAAGTTCAGTTGTCTTGATGCAAAATATAAAAACTTTCCAATTAGAAAAACAAAGTTTTCTTTAATACATACCCGATGAGAAAATCACAGAGAGTAAGGAGAATAACACCAAATGATTTTTTCTTTGGTTTTCTCATTCCAAGATCATTTTTTTTTCCCAAACAAAATACATTCCTACCATTCCCAACACAACAGAATATAATTGAGAAGCCACACTGAAACCACAAGAAGAAGACACTCACTATGGAAAATTGATAGAAAAAAAAAAGTTCAAGTATTAATTTTCCTGTGTTCATCAAAGTGCATGTAGTACATAAAACACACAGTACTTGGTCGGTGTTTAGTATTTCTATCTCTAGTTTGTTTCTTTGGCATTCATTGGGTAAAATAAAAGAAATAAATTGTGGATGAAAAAACAAAAACAAAACACCAGGCAATTTGCTTGCTCAGCATAAACTGTCTAATGCTGTTAATGGTTTCCTTACTCCTGTGCACTTGAAAATATTAGTTGATGATGTCATTACAGCAAGGTATAGAAATCAATTCTCTTCTCAAAAACTGAAACATAGAGTTACCATGTGACCCAGCAATTCTACTCCCAGGTATACATCCGAGAGAATTGCAAATATATATCTGTACTCACACACATGAACTTTTACACAAATGTTCATAGCAACATTATTCATAATAGACACAAAGTAGAAGTAACCCAGATGTCTACTAACTGATGTAGCAATAAGATGGAGAGAAAAGAGTCCTGATGACATTGTTTGAGGTGCTGGATCTAGCCACGCTGGCAGCAAGTATTATATTTGCACTTTTAATTTATGCAAAAAACAATAAGTTCCTTATCTTTTATTAGGACAATTTGAAAAGTTCTCTATCATTGACAACTAAGAGTTCTTAATGATATAAGAAGTTATTGGAGCAATGGCTCAGATAGAAACAGAGATGAGTAAAAAATCCAATTATTGGGTCATGGTAGCTAGTGGCCAGACTGAGTTCAAGATCAAGTTCTTTTTCCAAAGGGTCAATGGCCTGAGAACTTGAAACTACATTGAGGGTAGATGTGTAATCTAAGACACAAATAGAACCAAGTGGAATGACTCAGCTCTGCTCATGTGAGCACCTGGTGACACATTCTGTCCCAGGCATGGGATAAGAACACTCTGACTCCTTCCACTTAAGGGATAAATTACACAGCATGGAGGAAATCCCACAGCTTTTAAACTAATTCTTCTTGTAGGAAGGCTTTCTGGAAAGTTTAAAATTAATATGTGTTTATCCATATTGAGAGAAATTAACTGACTAACCACCATAATTTGCCACTCTTGCTCTAATAAAACCTGATCAGAATGACTTAAATCTGAAATGACTCTATAATTAACAATACCTATTGAGGTGCCTGGGAAAAGCTAGTTAAAATAACCACTGTTCATCATCCCTGAATGAGGACGGAAGAATGCCCATTCATAATTGAAATAGCAACTGACCATGGTTGGTATCACTTTTTCTTTTTTAATGACACGATGAACAACTTGATTAGTCATTGTTTTAACCATCAACATGATGTTATCTGGGTTATTGACCCACTGGTGTCATTCTGATAACATGAATTAATCAGACTTTATTTGATAACATCAAGCTTCCATTTGCAGCAAGATTGTGTAAGTATGCTGTGTCTTACATCCTTTATCAGCTGAGTTTCCACTGCCTGAAATGTTAATATGATGTGGTCACTGTGTTAAGGTCTGTTTTGCTTTTTCTTGCCCCCTCTTGTTCATTTCATGTTACAAATTTATACTGAGTCAAATTAATTTCTGAAACAGGGATACCTCTTGTGATTCATAGATTAGAGGTTACATGCTATGATTCAAATGGAAATATGCTTTGCTATTTGGGTGGCTGAGGCTTCCTTTGCTTGATTCCTTTTATTTAAAAATCAAATCAACACACTTCAAATAGCAAATTATGTTTTTTCAAGAGATTCATATTCTATTTAAGCTCCTGTCAAAATAATTTCCACTCACAGAAAATGTAGTGGCTTTTTTTTATCTGATAAGTGGTTTCTCAAGTATCCAAAACAAATCAAAAGATAATAATAAAGGTGCATTTGTACCCATTAATTCATTCAACAAATATTTATCAAGCAAGTAATGTGTGCTGGGCTGAGGAGAGAAATTAACAAACAAAGCAAACACTGTCCTGAATAGGATAGTTGTAAAAGGCCCACAGGAACTTTCTCCAAGAGCAACTATTGGTACATAAACATTCTTGAGAGTCAGGAAATCATACCCACTTTATAGAATAGGAAAGTCCTAATGAAATAGTTGTCTCTTCCACATTGGTAATGAGATATGCTTTTCCCCTTTCAACACCAATTTTATATAATATTGTGTATGCAATAAATACACTAACAAATGTGATATTTTTGCAGTGTGTCACTTGCTAATGCTGAAACATAATCTGTCTTGTTAATTCTTGCTATCAACAGTAAGTATGGACCTATTGTTTGCTAAAGGAGCCACAAAGGAAATAGACCACAAATTCTGTTGTTGAGAACGTATTATTCCATTTTTCTTAGCAAAAGAAACTATAGAGTCAGCATGTTTTTGAGTAACCATAAAATGTCTTTTCAAATTTTATGGCAATTAGTTGATAATTCTTTTTCTTGCAGAGCCATTCAAGAGATGGTCTTGAGAACTCATATTAGAGAATACTGTATACTTTGGAAAGATTACTATCAAGAGAAAGATGACATATTGATAGTCTCTGGAAATGGTAGGAGAATGCTGCCCATGTCAGTGAGGCAGATAGGCATTTTCTGTCAGGGAGAAAACCAATTTCTTGGGAGTGTGGTCCAAGACATTAAAAGTCAGATATAGGACATTTTAAAGGAAACAGTATGGAAGAATCAGGGGGTTTCCTTCCAAATTATCACCAACCAATAATATCATCTCTTTTTGTCCTTCTCCATTTCTGAGACAATGTCAGAGCTAGAACCTGAAGGACTAAATAAGAGGAGATTTATATATACTAGTAACTAGAGGCCCGATGCACGAAATTCATGCAAAAGTAGGCCTTCTGTCCCCCTGCTGCCAGCACTGGCTTCCCTCCAGCACCCAGGACCTGGGCTTCCCTCGCAGCCCTGGCTTTGTCCGGAAGGTCATCCGGAAGGATGTCTAGTCTAATTAGCATGTTATGGTTTTATTATTATAGATAATATTTCTCATGACTACCAGAGCTAAACCTGGCCATGGACAGGTGGCCAATCTAAGGTCAGCCGGCTTCGCTGTAACATTACATAGACAATGAAGAGCTTCATACACAGAAGTTCCCCTCAATACACTCATCCCTGAGTCTCACAGAGACAGCTATTGAGTCTGAATTTTTGAAAGTGAAACGATGGGTAGTGGGTGAATGCTATATTTTTTTCACCTAGCACCTACCCATCCCCACTCTGCCAGCATGATTTCTTTCTCGGAGTCCATGTCTGATGTTGTTTTCATCCGTGGGATTCAGTGAGACTAACATTTCCCCCCTAGAGCTCAGGGCTAAATAGGCATTTCAGGCCTGCAGACAGAGTCCCTGGGATCCCAAGCAGGTAGCCCATGGGAGCAATAGAAAGCTTTTGACTTCTGACTCCCATTGGAAGTGCTGGAACCAGTCCTTCTTTTCCCCTGGGGTTTCTATGAATGTGAGGCCTAGGATTGTGTTGTCAGCACATTACCATATGGGATGTGCTTGCCTTACAGCAAGGCTAATGCAATGGAGGCAGAGTTCAGAAGTGGAGAGAGATGTCTTGATCTGAAGCCTGATATATTAATTACATCTCTGAACTTTTTATTTACTTCAAGAACTAGGTTAAGTAATTAAATTTTATTTACTTTTAAAGCTAGGTTGAAATGATATTCTATCTTTCTGCCAATTGCACTCTAAAAATTATATATATATATATATATATATATATATATATATATATATATGCCATAGGCACATAATAGATAATCTTAAAGCCTGATTAAGGGCCACTGTGTAGGGAATCTGGCTGCCTAATGTTCAAATTCCCAGGTTGCCACTTACAAACCTAAGCAGTGGATTCAACCACTCACTGTGGACTTCTGGGTCCCCCGTATTGAAGTCATAGACCACAAAATCTGACCTTGCAGGTTCTATGAGTATTAATTAAAACATAGAGAGAGGTGAGTAGCACGTTTTAATCCACATAAACAGCTTCCCCTGGAATATCCTCCAGAGGAGTATGACACCAGGCACTGCACAACTGGCAAGCCTGGAAGATGTAATAAGGTCACCTAGATCTGTGTAATCACAGATAGGTTCCTTCATGTGATCCCCAGAATGTCGGATCTGGAAGCAACCCGGATGATCATGTAACTACTTCATTATGCAAAAGAGAAAACTGGGCTCACCGAGTGGCAAGGCAGAAGGTACGGATGTATGGCCAGTTTTTGGCAGAGCTGAGCTTGTATTTCAAGTTCCCTGCCTCCTTAGCGAGTGGCCTTTCTATGTCCTTTTTGTTGCAACAATGGGGAAGACAATATTGTTGAACTGAAAACCCAGATCTGAACAGCCCTGTTTAGAATGCTACCAGTTGGTGTGCTTATTTCTAGAGTCAAAAACATTAGGGGGAAAAATGCTGGGCTAACCTTTTGCAGGTGAGGCTGAATGGCAGTTGCTATGCAACCTGACAGGAGGATTCACAGTCTGCGGGAGATGAGTGGGAAGAGGCTGCATTTGACTGAAAGTTGAGGTGTGGGTGAATAATGTGGGCTTGGGGCAACTAAGTCGGCTTCTGGTACACACATTACTCAGGGAATATAAATGGTAAAAAAAAAATGTACATCTTCAGAGTTTGGGGGTGCCCACATGTTTAGCTAAAATCCTATCTAATAAAGAGGGAATATGCTAATTGACCCTCATGCAGTCATAAAGATGGCAGTGCCCACAGCCAATAAAGAGGGAATATGCTAATTGACTGCCATGCCCTCAAACATGGCAGCACCCACAGCCACAAGATGGCGGCATCCAGTCCCCTCAGCCCTGCATAGGCGGCAGGTGCATGGCAAGGCCGGGCCCGCCCCCAGGCAGGCCCAACTGCTCCACATGCCTGTCTCCAGAGTCCCCCAGTCCTCTCAGCCCCCCAGCCACCCAGGGCTGGCCCAAGGTGCAGGCAAGCCTCAGATGGCAGCTGCCCAGCTGCCCAGGGCTGCCCGAGGCTCAGGTAACCAGGGCTGGCTGAGGCTTGTGCTGCCGGCAGTGGCAGCAGCAGAAGTGTGATGGGGACGTCAGCTTCCTCTGATTGCCGGGTCGCCTCCTGCCCCTGAGGGCTCCCGGACTGTGAGAGGGGGCAGGCCGGGCTGAGGGAAACCCTTCTAGTGCATGAATTTTCATGCACCAGGCCTCTAGTATTTAGATAATTATCCTTAGTTTTTTTTTTTAATTGAATATGTAGACACATGCGATCACGTAGAACTGTACTATCTTTATGGGATTCCACTTCTCCACTTTGAAATTCAATCCAATATTTAGATTGAAAATAGGGTCAACATAGTCTCAAAGCCATGGATTGTTTGTTTTCTCCTAAAAACAAACAAATCAAAATTACACAGCTAATGAAAACACAAGTCCAATCATTTCTGTGTTTCAAACAATGAAGACACAGAATTTTAGAATTTTAAATAATTATCTGATCCACACAAGTAAATTGAGGTATTATTAAAAGGGGGCATTTTAAAAATTCTTCTTCTTTTTCTTCTTTTTTTTGATTAATCCTCACGTGAGAATATTTTTCCCATTGGGAGTGAGGGGTAGAGAGAGAGAAGCATCCATATGAGAGAGAGCCACATGGATGGTTGCCTCCTGCATACACCTCAACAGGGGCCGGAGATGGAACTGCAAGCCAGGTACGTGCCCTTCAGTGCGAGGGCTGGCACTCTAACCACCTATTACATTTCAGTCATCATCATTTCCACTGTCTCCTTTTCATGCTTCCCTGACTCTCCTATAATTTCTCTTCCTTGCAAAGTACCTGAGTTCTGTGTGGCTTTGTTGGTTTTCCAAAGCCTATGTCCCCTGCTGTGATCTTCCTGTACTGTGTTTCGCTTCTCATGTTGAAGAGCCTCATTAGTTGAGCTTTGTTTTTCTCTGATGTTACTCGGGGCATATCTGTAAGCATAGTTAATTCACTCAAGATGTGCTCTCTTCTGAGGATCTCACAGAAAAGCAACCCACAACAAAGAGGCAGAAGTCTAGCTCTTGAGAAGAAGGAAGGTAGCTCTCTTCTGTCTCCTGGTTTTTCCTGTGGCGTGTGAGGTCACCTCTAAGTCTAGTTAACAAGAAGCTAGTTTCAAATATAATGTTCTACTTAGCTTGTAATATACGTGGGACGACCCTTATTCCAAAAAATCTACTGATATCCTGAAGTCCCTCCTGCTATAAAATGTCTGAAACTCTGAATAAAATATATATTAAACTAGCCTTTAAATACACAACTGTGATATGAAGTGGGACATCCATTTTAAAGGACATTGAGGCAGGGAACTTTATAATATTTCTTAGTAAACAAATAATCTTTGCTGTAATCCAACGTATTAATATTTTCCTTATGATTTCTCATTTTTGTCATACTTTTAATTTAAAATTACCTATTCCAGTGTTATAAGACATTCTTCTAAGCTTTCTCTTAAAAATTAAGGTATTCTCTTTTATATTTAAACCATAAATCCATTTGGAATTGATATTTCTGTCTAGTATGAGCCTGAGATTCAATTGTATGTGTTTCTACAGAGGATTGACCCAGAGTAATTTATTAACTAGTCCATCATTCCTGCAGGAACCTGTGAGAAAGGCTAGGCAACACATAAACTTTTACATATGTGTGGTCATGCTTTGTGGCTTTCTGTTCGGTTCTGTTGTTTATTTTATCATGCCAAGTATAGATACACTTATAAGATGAATTATTTTAAAGTGAAGAAACAGATAATCTCATTTTTACATTATCCCAGAAAAAGAAAAATAACTATAGCCAGAATGATCCCTATTTCATATTTCAATCCTCAGTACATCTCTCAGAGCAAAACCTGAAAAGAATCACATATATAGATACACATACACACATACACCAGAGTAATATCTATTGCTTTCATAGTTCCAGAAGAAATATTTCTAGGTAAATATTAGTCTACAGAATCGGCGCAACAGAATTGAAATCACATATATTAATGTCATCTCTCTCTCCATCTATATCATTCCAAGTTAGGTTATCTCATGGACTATAACCATAGTTTAACTTAAGAAATCCATAAATCTATTTCATCACATTAGAAAGTCATACTATAAAATCTATAGAGTCTATATACGGGAAAACATTTAATAACATTTAACATTCATCTCAAACAATGCATGATATTAGTAAGCTAGGAACTTAAAAATTATTTATAATAAAGAAAATCCACCTGAAATCAGCAGCTAACATTATACAAAGAGAAATAAATAAGAGTTATTTGATGAAAAGTATTGTTATCATCAAAAATTGCTAGTTGCCGAAACCGGTTTGGCTCAGTGGATAGAGCGTCGGCCTGCGGACTGAAGGGTCCCAGGTTCGATTCCGGTCAGGGGCACGTACCTTGGTTGCGGGCACATCCCCAGTAGGGGGTGTGCAGGAGGCAGCTGATCGATGTTTCTCTCTCATCGATGTTTCTAGCTCTCTATCCCTCTCCTCTCTCTTCCTCTCTGTAAAAAACTAATAAAATATATTTAAAAAAAAATTGCTAGTTAATATTAATAAAGAAAGAAAGCAAAGGGAAGGTCAGACATTGTAAGCATGGCCATCTGAGCAGCTTTACCAGGAAGCTACAGCTTCATGCTCCCTGGGGACCCACAGGCCCATTCCCTGAGGTCACTGGGGAAGAGATCAAACAAAGGGGGAGATGGGTGTGTGCACAGTGAAGTTGGGGTGATATAGGGACAGTGCTTGCCTGTCAGTCTAGCCTGGTAGAAAGATCATTGGCTAGGAGAGGGAGGCCACTGCAAGCATGGAAATCTTGGACTGAACTGGACTTTAATATGGAACAGAAATTCTGGGCAGTGGCCTTACCCTGGCCCTGCTGAAGACAACATCAGACTTCTTCCATGACGAGATGGATGAAGATGGGACCTTGGAGGGGAACTCCCTTAATTTTACAGCACCAATAATGCTTTCCGCAGAACCCCATCCTCCTGTGTGGGCTTCAGGAAATTCTTTTCCTTGTGGCACCCCTCAAACTCCATTTCCACCGATAAAAGTATGAACATCCAATTTTTGTTATCACCACTCTGATTTAATAATGTTCTAAAATCCTAGCCAGTGGAATTATAAAATACCAAAAACATTTTAAGTGAAATGAATACCAAGATGGGACAAAATTATCCTTATGCATAAGAGATATTATTCATGTAGATAAAAGTAAAAACATTAGAAAAATTAAACTGAAAAATCATTGTAAAAATGAGAGCCTTGAAACTTTTGCAGGACTCAAAAATAAATATGAAACTGCAATAACATCTCTATATATTAATAGTAACTAAGACAGGATGATGTGAAAAAATAAGTCAAGCTTCCTTTAAACAAAACTAACACACGTGAAATACCCAGGGGTAATAATAAGCTTACATATGCTGAACCCGTATGTGTTAAGATAATCTTTTCTATGAAAAGTATGCAAAAAAAGTTGAATAAATGAGAAAATGATCCCCATTCAACTCTGAATATCAGCAGGCAGTGAGAGCCAGGAAACGTTTTAACTTATTTTTAAAATGATAAAATTTACCTTTAAAATCATTAAAAATCCTTTTAAATAAGAATAATAAGCAAAGGTGCAAGAAAGCAGGTCTTGGTGCTCTGATAGCATCCTTGGCACAGCATTTTAGGAGATAACTCAGATCAAGGGCTTTTATCATATACTAGAGGCCCATGCTCGAAATTAGTGCACTTGGGGGCGTCCCTCAGCTCAGCCTACACCCTCTCACAGTCCATGAGCCCTTGGGGGATGTCTGACTGATGGCTTAGGCCCACTCCTAAGCCATCAGTCGGACATCCTTAGCGCTGCCGAGGAGGTGGGAGAGGCTCCTGCCACCACTTCGCTTGCCAGTCATGAGCCTGGCTTCTGGCTGAGTGGTGCTCCCCCTGTGGGAGCACAATGACCACCAGGGGACAGCTCCTGCATTGAGCATCTGCCCCCTAGTGGTCATTGCGCATCATAGCTACCAGTCACTCCACTGTTCCGTTGATTTGCATATTAGCCTTTTATTATATAGGATGAGAATTTTGAGCCTGCTTTTCACTTAAAATATTTCATCACATGGAAATAATCAAACCTGACCTACTAGGTTGTCCTCAAATGGCTGTGAAAAATTAAAAAAAAATGTTGGAAATACTTACTAAGAATAAATTACAGGGGACTGATTAAATGAATTGTGGAACATTAAAAAATGAAATCTTATATAATTAATTATTAGAGTGTATACAATAGTGAATGTCATGGGGAAAATACCCTTATTATCCTAAGTAAATACAAGTATGAATTAAGTATAAGTCTAAAACGTGAAGTTCCATTTTAAGGAGCGCATAACCAACTACTGACATCAGTTGCTCTTACAAATGGCAAACAGGATGGATTATCCCACATATATGACCATGGTTAGAATTGAAGGCTTTGGATTCAGCCAGATCTGAGTTTGAATCTTGCTTTACTCATTACCAACCAGGTCATCTTGAGGAAGTCATCTAACCTCTCCAAGCTTCAGTTTACTAATCAATGAACATAGTAATGCATCATTGGTTGGAGAAAGGACTGATGAGGTAATTATAGAGTATCTTATCTAGTTAGCATCGAAGATTCCAAAGCTTTCATTACCCTTATTGCTAGTAATACCATGTTACATCATTAATAATATAATGTAGTTAGTATAAGAAGCAAACCATACAATGAATCTCATTAAATTAAAAATATACATATTGATGTATGAATTCTAAGAAAATGATATGCATTGTTTTCACATTTCCTTGAAAAAATAAAGAATTATCACATTCTTCGAGCTCCAAGCAAAAGCCTTAGCAATTTCCCCAAAAGTGTAAATGGTGTTGGCCATATTATCTGATTATCATGCAACAAGCAGAGTACTGAATGTAAAAGATTAAATACCTAAACTTTGCCAGTCTTTGAGAAAACAAAAAAAAAATGCTTAATTAACTATTGCATACAAGAAGTAATTAAAATTGAAAGCAGAGGTTATTTTGAAAAGAAAACACTAAATATCAGTATTATAGGGTAGACCCCAAGCTGCAATGTGAAGCAGTTCAGCATCAAGTATTTCCCTTATTACCTCAGGAAAAAGGGAAATAAATGAAATAGGGTGCAAAACAATGACAATGAAAATTAGAGAAAGAAAGAAAAATATTGAACCAACAAGAAAAGTGGAACTTTAGCAAAAATGGAAATCAGAAAAGCAGTGGATTTACTGACAATGTTTAGGAACTGTAGACTCCCTAAGTCAGTGTTTATAACAGTCTTACTAGCCTGATTGAGAAAAACTAGAGATGTCACCAAGCACAATATTAGGACTGATAAGGGAAATTGTCTCTTATTCGAATAGAAAATATTTAAAGTGGTAGCTTTCTATGTATACTGTTGGGATGGAGTTAGGGGCATCCAGAAGACTAATTTTGTAGGGGGAGAGATGACTAAATCTACATCTATTAGAATATAGACAGCCTAATAGAACAATAACTGTAATGAAAGCTTTTAAAAGTTACCAAAGAGTCCAGCTGGTATGGCTCAATTAGTTGAGTGTCATCCTGTACACCGAGAGGTTGCAGGTTCGATTCCCATCCAGGGCACATGCCCTGGTTTTGGGCTTGATCCCCAGTAGGGGGAGTGCAGGAGGCAACCCAGTGATGATGTTTCTCTCTCATCAATGCTTCTATTTCTCCCTCTCCATTCCTTTCCTGTAAACACAAAAACAAACCAATTAAAAAAAAACATATTTAAAAGTTATCAAAGAATTATTCCCTCAACAGAAAATCTCTACCCTTAGCTAACTTTCCAGATTTTTTAATTACATTTATTATTTCAAAATTACATATTATTGGGAACCTGTGTGTGCCAAATGTTGCTCCAGGGCTCCAGAAAACAGAAGGAATACATCTGTGAGTAAATCCCAACTGTGATGGGACAGAGAAAAACACAATTGGTTTTAAACCTGGGGGGTGATTAAGTGATCCTTTGAAACAAACCAGTGTGCCTGCCTGTCCACCTCAGGTCCCCACTACACCCCAGTAGCTGTGTACAAGTAATTTCAAACCTGAAACATTTGTGCCTTAGCCTTCTCATCTGCAAAATGGGATTTCTACTGTTTACCCCACAGTGTTGTTGTGGGGATTGCGTTCATGTGGCAAATCTTTAGAATAGTGTCCCACAAATAATTAACTGTGGCTATGTCCGTTTAAGGAAAATGAGGGAAGTTCTCTGTTCTGTAGAGGTCAGGAAAGCTTTTCTGGGAAGACAGCCTAGAATACCTGAAGGAAGGAAAGGAGATAAGACACCTGGTTGTGACCAGGGATGAGTTCCAGGAGAGAGAAGATGTAGAAAACCCATCACTAAGTGAGAGCATGCTGGGCATATTCCAGAAACAACAATAGGAGCTCCTAAGAGAGGGAGATGCGGATCAGGGAACAAGGAGAAGACCAGCTCTGGCCCTTAGGGTGAGGCAGGAAGCTTTGGCGCATTCTCAGCAGAGAAGTGGGAGAATGTTCTGATACATGTTACCAGGTCTGATCGGGCTGTCGATAGAGAGTATACCACAGGGCACTGGGGGAAGGAGAATGGAAGGGCTGGGACTTCAATTCGGTCTGGGCAAGAGGTGATGCTACTCCGACAAGGGTCATATCAGGAGCTGTTCATCACATTTCCTAAGAAAAGATAAGTTCTAGGATATTAAACTTTTTCATATGGTTTTATTGGACTCAGAGAGGAAGGGAGAGGGAGAGATAGAAACATCAATGATGAGAGAGAATCATTGACTGGCTGCCTCCTGCATGCCCCACACTGGGGATCGAGCCCAAAACCCAGGCATGTGCCCTGACCAGGAATTGAACTGTGACTTCCTGGTTTATGGGTTGATGCTCAGCCACTGAGCTACACTGGCTGGGCCAGGATCTTTAAACTTTTTTAAAGCCTAGAAGAAATTGTACATTTTCAATTTCAACTAGAAAGGCTGGTATTTGCCTGTTGCCCAGAGCTGAAATAGTGGGCATGTGCATATACACATGTGCACATGCATACACACATGTGCACCCTCACACACAAACTGATGGTCCCATCTCCCTTCAAAACTGGGAACCAAGTCAGAACCAAATCATACATTAAAGCTGAGTAGATTAGTACTAAATGTACTAAAAAAACACACCATGGCTAAAATTATAAAAAATCACAATCATAAAATGTCACAATCTCTTCTAGCACTTAATGGAAATGCAACGGACATTAGCCTTCAGAACTACTGGATAAAATGGCATAATTATAGTCAGTACTATTATTTAACATTATTCATCGGGTTTTAGCCAAAGCAAAAGACAAGAAGAAAGAAAGAGATGGCAAGAGGGAGGGGGGGCGGGAATTGAGTGTAGGCAGAATAAAAGCAGGGGGAAATCTGAGATATAATTAAACGAAATGATTCTACTTGGTTAAAAAGGAAAATTTATTTTGTCTAGACAACCCACAAAAATTACCTGAAAAAGGCATTAAAAGTTTTAAGGGAGCTTAGTAAGGCGACTTGTTACAAATGAAATATAGGAAATCAATAGCTTACCTAAGTGGAAACAATATTTATCTATATCCTATAAGGAAAATGATCCACCTACCATAACAAAAGGAAACATGAAATCTCATTTAAAAATAAAAACAAAGGTCATTCAATATGTAGGATCTCAAATACAAAAAGGACATTAAAAGTGAGTCTATTATATACAGAATATTACATACTATATATATCATATTTTATAACATATTGCATGCTCTAAGTTTTGTATTATATCATTTATCATATGCTAAGCAGTATTATCTACCGCAAGGAATGCAGACAGGAAGGGAATTTGGTATAGTTAATAAACACTGTCCATAACACTATAAATATCCTATCAGGTGAGTGAGATTAAAAGTAATTCTTAGTTTATTCTTTTATCATTTTTCTATATTTACTATGCACTACTGGTGAAAAATGTTTAATGACGTAGAAATTTCCAATTGCTTATCTATAACTTATATGTGTCTACATTTTATTACTGCAGTTTCAATTTCAGAAATGTATTCTGAGGACAAAAAGAAACCTGAGCCATTTTTGCCACCTCCTTATGCCCCGACTTGATTTACAACGAGTCATCAACTCCTGCCCAGTAAAAGTCCCCTCTCCCATTTTTATTGCAATTGCCTTGGCTGAGACCCATGATCCTCTTGCTGGGATTACTAACCATGTTTCCCCGAAAATAAAACATCCTCCGAAAATAAGACCTACTTACAGGTTTCCTTCTGAGAGAAATATAAGGCACCCCCCAAAAAATAAGGCCCCCAGGCTCTGTCTCTGAATGAAAATTAATTTACCGTAAACTGGTCGCTAGGGCCGCCCCGACTGGCGTCTAGCAACCAGTGACGTTACACAGAGTCATGACGTCACTACTGTGTGGAGGCGAGCGGAGGTTGGAGTGAGCGGTGAGCACGGGGCGGGAGAGAGGAGGAGATTTTTGCAGATGCGTGTAGAAGAACAGGAGGATTAGAGTGGATGGGACATGGCGAAGGTGGTGAGTGCTGGTCTGTCTCTGGTGACACTACCTGATGCTCGCGGCCGCCTTCATGATGACTGAAGGTTCTCAGTCAGTGGCAGACCCTGCTCCAGCCCAGATCCAGGCCCCAGCAAGTCCAGTGACAGTCCCCAGGCAGGCCCCAGGGGGTAAATGTCTGATAAAGGAGTAGGGGGGATGTCTGGTGAAGGTGTTCAGTGGCACAGGGGTGGGGGGAGGGGGATCACTTAAAATGACACAGGAGGATCAGAGGGGGCAATCAAAATGACACAGGAGGATAAAAAGGGGTTACTAAAATGGTAATCCCCCCTCTGATTCTCCTGTGCCATTTTGATTCCCCCCTCTGATCCCCCCTGTGTCATTTTGAGTGATCCCCTTCCCCCCACCTTGATACCCCAATTCCTTTTTTTTTACCCCTAGAAATGAGTGCAAAAAGAAAAGGCTCCCTAACCAGTTTGGCTCAGTGGATAGAGCGTCGGCCTGCGGACTGAAGGTTCCCAGGTTCGATTCTGGTCGAGGGCATGTACCTGGGTTGCGGGCACATCCCCAGTGGGGGGCGTGCAGGAGGCAGCTGATCGATGTCTCTCTCTCATCGATGTTTCTAGCTCTCTATCCCTCTCTCTTCCTCTCTGTAAAAAAATCAATAAAATATATTAAAAAAAAAAAAAGAAAAAAAAAAAAAGAAAAGGCTACTCCGTGGAGTACAAGAAAAGAATCGTGGAAGACTCTTGGGGCCAAAATCTTACTGCTTTCTGCAAAGAGAAGATGTTGAGTATCCGATTGGTCTGAAAATGGCGAGCAGAGTATGGTAACCTCATTGAACAAGTGGACAAGGGAAATGCTAAAAAGTGCAAGTGTGAATCAGGTCGGCAACCATTATTTTCCGAGCTGGAAGACCTGATCTGTGAATGGGTTGTTGACAGGAGAGCAAAGGCTTTGGTTGTGAATAGGGCTCAGATTCAAGAATTTGCCCTTGCAATGGCACCACGGTTTGACATAGCCCCCAAAGACTTCAAAGCATCACAACACTGGCTGGATAATTTCCTTCAGCGAAGTGAACTGTCTTTAAGAAGATCTACAACATTGTTTAGGTTGGAAGATACTCAAGTTATTAAGCGAGCACTTGCATTCAAGTCCTTTATTGATGATGCTGACTTCTCTAAATACAATCTTTCCAACATGATTGCTATGGATGAAACTGCAGTGTTTATGGGCCAATCATCTCAAACAACAATTAAACAGCGGGGTGCCTCCTTAGCGTACATTCCCTCCACTGCTTACGAAAGTGCACTTGTTTCCTGTATTTTGGCAATTCGTCTGGATGGCACTAAAATCCCACCTTTAATCATTTCTAAGGGCAAGAAGGAAAAGATTGAACGTGTTTTGGGCGTTTTCATTCTTGAAACTGAAAAAGCCTGGGCCACACAAGCAGTTATAAGGAAGTGGGTCGATTTAATGTTGCCGCCTGTTATGCGAGGGAGCCAAAGAGGTCTGCTAGTCTGGGATGCAGCCAGCACTCACCGCGCTAAAGACATGAAGACATTTCTTCACGAAAGAAAAATAGATCAGATAATGATTCCCGCAGGAATGACGGCCTATCTCCAGACTCTTGATGTTGCAATAAACAAGCCATTCAAAGACAATTTGCGCATGGAAATTAATGACTACATGGAAAATAGAATGGAGAGAAATCAGCGTGGAAACTTTGTGAAACCTAAACTTAAGAAGTTGTGACTTGAGTGAAGAATTCATGGGAGAAAATCACTGACAGTTGCATTGCAAATGCACTGCGAACAGGCTACCTTGACAAGAAGTACTCATTTAAAGACAGTGCTATTGCTAAACATGAGAGATTTGGTCCACTGATTCTGAAAGAAATGGAGTCACAAGAAATTCACCAGGAAATTCAGGAATTGGATTGTTATGATGATGTTCCAGAAGATGATGACATGATTGTCATTGAATAAATGAGTAAATTCTTGATACTGTAGGATTCACAGTTTGTCTGGTTTGTGTTGACAACTACCGTACTACCGTACTGTATACAGGTAATAAATTTCCTTTATTTTCATTTAACAATAAATGTGTACCGTATTCTTCTTCATGGAAAAATAAGACATCCCCTGAAAATAAGACCTAGCGTGTCTTTGGGGGCAAAAATTAATATAAGACACTGTCTTATTTTCGGGGAAACAGGGTATCAGAACGTCTCCACTGTCCAGCTGCTTTCCATCAGTCCATACTCCACACCACATACCTGCTCGGTGCCGCAGCCAATTCAAACTCACATCGGCTTCTAGGAAGGTGAGAAAAACAAGTCTGTATCTACTCTGATGTCCACTGGTGAGAAGGGATTAAGAACAGATGTTTGAGTAGCAAACAAACAGGGTCTCTTAAGGCTCTAAAGAAACATTCGATCATAATTTATACAATCCAGACTCTGGGTCTCCAGCTTGGGTGCCCTTTGGAATCACCTAGAAAGTTTAAAAATACCAATGTCTGAACTCCACCATCAAATATTCTGATTTCAGTGATAAAAGAGAACAAGGCAGAATGAGTTTTCAAGGCCCTAATTTGGGATTTGTCAGCAGAAGAGAAAGAATAAAAGCCATTTGGTATATGGTAATGCTGCAGCCCCAGATCTCCAAAACAACTTCAGCCAACGTAAGAGAAAAAAAAATACTGGCATCACTCATCATGAGTGAAAGTATTACATTTTAAATTATGCTAACTTAGCCTGTCGGCTTAAAATATTTTCATTTTCTTTTCACATCAGTTTAAGGGACATGGACTCTTACATGGAATAAGACTAACTGGGGGAAAATGCTGTTGGCTCAGCATAACATGAAACAATGTTCACTTATTTACAAATTATAGGATATTTAGGGAAAAAATGTTGCATAAACCATTTTAATATACAACCTTTCTCTGAACTGTGATGGGAGCCTAAGGTTACATTCACGTACTCCACTAAGATTTTAACAACATAACTTATTCATGAATGTTCTTGGCCATTTTCTATACTACTCCTCCCCAAAGATGAAGAAATATGAAAAAGACCTTGAAGAAGATCAAGTCATATTAGACAAAATATCTTTCTGCTGCCTATGGCTAGCAGCTTTAAAGTAATAACAGTGCCATGAAAGACAACGGCTACAGCAAAAATACAGAGGAGAATTTGACAAGATCCAGAATTAGTTGGTTATATTTAAATAGAAACCTGCATATAAATGGGTAATGTTAAAATTCACGAGTAAGCAAGTGAATACGATGACAGAGGGCGGACAGTCACAAGCTCACTGGAATGACAGACAGAACGAAATGTAACCTTGTCTGTAAATAACCTGCAATAGATTTGCTCCAGGACCAGCCTGTAACAGAACATTCTATCCTGAAGGTAACATTCTCCCCACAGGAAATGGGGTTTTATGAAAAACAACACATTCTTAGCTTCCCAGAATACACAATAGCAACCTCTGTTGAAATGGTAAATTAGCTTCAGCTATGTTTATACAACTCAGCGTGAATAGAAAACAAGATACCTTTCCCAGTAGTTTAAGTCAGCAGTAGAATTTAAATCCATAACATCTCCTTCAGGAAAATAAAGCATTTTACCAAAAGTGGCAGAAACCATTGTTCAGAGACACTGAGTTACTCGGAGATGTTCTCTTTCTCTTCACCTGGTGGCCCATCCTCCGCAGGTTTGAGAAGATGCTCTGTCCAACCTTGGTTGGTGCCAATGTAATAAATAACAGCATGACTCAATGGTAGCCCTTACATGCATTCCACTCTGGTCTTTAGGAAGTTGAACCAGATCTCTGAGCCAGTTCCTCTGCCTGGAACAGTAATCAGGGTTCAACCTGAGCTACAGCACCAGGTTCTCTGAAGGGTGGGACTAGAAGGGCACCTTATCGAGGCTCAGAAGCAAAGTGTGCCCCACTGGTCAATGATGCCTGCCCCAGCCAACGAAGAGCAAGTGCACTTCTCTAGACTTGCTGTCCTTCAATTATTTGGATCATGGGTTTCTTAGACACTGGATTTCCTTCAGAACCTTTATTCTTGTTAGGAGGAACACACTAGGCCAGAGTGATGAGGGGTTAGGAATGCAGAATGTATTCGATCATCCGCACACCAGGTGGCTGAGCCTGGATGGTTCCAGCACCCAGTGAAGGGAGTCAGCTTTCAAAGTACTTTTGGTGGGCTTTTTCCTGGGCGGAGACTTCTTTATGCATACCCAGAGGGGAGAGAATGGAATGTGGTCACCGCAAGTGAAATGTGGTCAAAGGGAATGTCCATAGTGAAATGACCTGGAAAGCCAGTTCCTGGAGGCGGGGTATCAATTCAATTGCTCAGTCAACCCTAACAATTCTCACTGGGTTTCTGACCTGCTTTGCAAGCTTTGACCTGTGGATCAATTATTCAGCCCTGAGTGAGGTCTCTGTTTCAGCATCATCAATGGCATGATTATCTTTTTATTCTAAAAAATATGTGTCAGTTTTTTGGGGAGGAAAAGATGCCACCAAAGAATGAAGATGAGCTGTGAATTATTCTGGAGAATTTCAGTCTGTGGCTTCAGGTTGCCTCTTTCATGCTAATGATTTCGTTTTCACCTGCACAGGTGATCTTGGGCTCTGTCCTGCCTTAGGCTGCCTGAAGCTCAGGCATTCTGCTCCTGGTGTTCTTCTTGTATGAATTACTGAGTGTATTTGTGACTTAAGCTCTAGATAAATAGTCTCAATTTACCAACACCAATTTTACCACCCCAGGCAAATAATAGACTAAAAATTAAAGTGACAGGATATCAGAACATCTGTTTTCAGTTTTAGTCCCAAAGATGCTTTATCTTAGTCAATTTCTACATTGCTCAGAACAATAATTCAAGCAAAAAGGTGCCCAGAATTCCACATTAAAAGTGCACAAATTCAAGCTCATGCCACTATCACCGGACCAGCCTCGCTTCCTGGATTGGACAGATGTTGGCACGAATGCTGTGAGATGTTCATGTCTGAATTGCCTTAATAGAGATGCCAAGTAGCTGTATTTTAAATCTTTTTATCCCCAAATGTTCATATACTTCCTATATAGCTATTTATAATGAGTAGTAAATTACGCTATTTCTGCATGCTAAAAAGAAAACAGAACCAGCCTGAGTCTCAAATTGTCTTGTAAATGCAAAAATTATCATATAAGTGACAACAAGAATTAGTTTCCTCTGGCATGGAACTGGTTGGGCAAAAGTATGCTCAGATAACACACTCAACAGAAATTGTTTTAAATTGAAAAACAGGCTCCATGTATATCTACAGATTAACCCAGTAATAACTACTAACAAATTATGGTTGGGGAGAAATTGTGGTTGGATAACACTGAATTTTATTTCTTGGTTTGAGGGGAATGGACATGTTTAATAAATTGGCCAACATTAAATAGGAATTTCCTTATTTCCACATGCCTTAGCATATAGCTCAGCTAATTTGCCCAAGACAATTTGTCATTTTACTTTTTATTCTTACTTAAACTATCTCAGAAGGCTAAGGTTTGAGCATTGGTTTTAACAGTAACCTCTGAATGACGATATCACACCTCTCAACTTTTCTTGTCTGTTTCCTTATGGGCAATATTCTCACAGTTGTCACCACACTGTGCTATGATGCTTTGTAGACATTGCTACTTGCCCATTTGAGCTGCTTGACAGTAAAAACCTGTTATCTTCAGGACAGGGCATTCTTCATTTAAAACATATCATCTCTCTGCCTACTCTGTGCCAGGCATGGTTCTAGGTGTTGGAGATGGAGCAGAGAACACATTATCCATCATGGGACTTATATTTTAGCACCTAGTAGAACTTGACTAATATAAACTACATGCATCATTGTGTTGATCTATTTTAGGTGTCTCAGACTCAAGTGTCCATGGAGATGGGCAGGGAAACCAATGGACCTGGCAGGACAGAGCCTGACTTTAGCAACTAGAACTCATATGCCTCATCTAAAGAAGGCAGCCACTGCTTAGTCCTGGCTGGCTGCTCACATGTGAGAATGTGCCCCCACCCCAGCCTGCATGCCCTTCTAAAGGTTTTACAAAGATAGCTGAAAAATCCAGGATCTATAATAAATGCTCCTTTTAAAGAAATATACAACTCACTAAAGTTGCAATGAAATGTTGGGCAAACAAAACATGGAGAAAGGAAGATTTGATCCATGGTCTACCAGTGTGGGTCTCTGGAGTAAATGAAGTTTAATTTCAAGTTTCCTTCCACCTCCAAGACTACAAAAGTCACAAATCCAAAGCTACATATAGGAACTCCACCACTGGGAGCAGACGGTTTAAACCTTCTGATGATGAAACTGAGAAAACTGAATTAGAAGACCTGTAAATCCTCTTACAAATCTAAGAACCTAGAAGTCAAATTTAAGAAAAAAACAAACAAAAAAACAACAACAGTGAATTAACAAAAAATACAAACCTCAAGAGAAACAAACAATCCAAAATTTATGTTGTCTCTTACTGACTGTCTTTGGAATTTCTGCTCATTACTAGGCAACTTTAAATTTTTAAAAATAATATCTTAGTGATTTATTAATAGTCAAATTAGTAAATAATGTGAAGCATTTTTGAAACAGGAGAGACAGAAATACACCACTTTCAATTAATTGGCAAATTACTTTGTCAATTAAAAGTATTTACAACAGTTTAAGTAATTTGTCTGTCTTTAGATGTTCCTTAATCTAAGTCCAGAAGATGGTGTAGACTCTTTAGTCCAGAAGATAGTGTAGACTCTTTCTCCACCAGACCTCCTAAAACCCTTGTAATGCCCTAAGCAATAAGAGCATCATTTGCTCTAATGAGGTATCTTTGAGTGGGTCCTGGGTGACTCTTGGATGGAGGCTGCTCACCGGAGAGACCAAGCCATGTTAGAGACTTGGAATTTTCAGCCCCACCCACATTCTCCAGAGAGGACAGTAAGGCTGGAAATGGAGTTAATAATTGATTACACTTATGTGAAGGGATCCATAAAAACCACAACAGTATGGGATTTCAAGAGCTTCTGGGTTGGTAAACATAAGAGGGTGATATAACCCAACTCCACAGGGACAGAAGCTCCTGTATTTGGGACCCTCCCAGACCTTGCCCTATGTACCTCTTCATCTGGTCTTTCTTTCACCTTTATCCTTCAATAAACTGGTAAATGTGTTTCCTGAGTTCTGTGAGTTGTTCTAGTGAATTAATCAAACCCAAGGAGGGAGTCATGGGAACCTCCAATTTGTAGCCAAACTGAGTTGTAGGTAACCTGGGAACCCTACTATTTGTGATCGACATCTGAAGTGGAAGATGGTCTAGTCACACAGTGGTTCTCAACCTTTCTAATGCCACGACACTTTAATACAGTTCCTCATGTTGTGGTGACCCCCAACCATAAAATTATTTTCGTTGCTACTTCATAACTGTAATTTTGCTACTGTTATGAATTGTAATGTAAATATTTGTGTTTTCCAATGGTCTTAGGCAACCCTGCTAGCGGTTCAAGACCATCGGAAAACACAGATATTTACATTACGATACATTAACAGTAGCAAAATTACAGTTATGAAATAGCAACGAAAATAATTTTATGGTTGGGGGTCACCACAACATGAGGAACTGTATTAAAGGGTCATGGCATTAGAAAGGTTGAGAACCACTGGTAGTGGGACTGAGCCCTTCACCTGTGAGATCTGCTATCTGCAGGTAGATAGTATCAAAATTGAGGTCAATTGTAAGACATCCAGCTGGTGTTGCAGAATTGCTTGGTGTGGAGAAAGCCCCCATGCATCTGGTATCAGAGGGGCTGTGAGTAAGGCAGATGTGCAAGAGTAAAGGACAGATACAGAAAGAGTGTGGGCTTTTCTCAGATAACATCTCAGCAGCAATGGAAGTGTTAATGTGATTTTATGATTATATTTATTACCACTTCTATACAGTGAGTTGAATGCATACAAAACTATTTAGCATTCCTATTGGTATCCCTTGGACTTCTCACAGCACCTGGGTGTATAATAGGAGCTCAATAATGTTTATTGAATAAATGAATAAGTGATGCTATTTCTGGTACCTAACTTACAGAGTTGACTGCAAAATAAGCCACCATTCAGGGGCCAAAATTTATCTCACCACTAGCCAAGTGGTTAATGGTTCATTATTTGCTTAAATCTCAGTTAAGGAAATTATTGAGCATCATTACTTGCTAGGAGTTTAGAACACAATGAGACAGGGATTCTATTCTCAAGACATCTGTGGTTTTCTGGTAGAGACCACATATGAAACAGAGATTTAAAACTATGTTTCTTTTAGCATAACTATTTCAAGGACTTTGCAAATTTTTATTTGAATATTATAAAATATCATTAAATTATTTTCAAACTACAATAAATTATCCTGCCCCATCAAGTATTATATACCAAGCAATAAAACACTGCAACCCCAAAATGTGCTAACTCATATTGTCAGATTAATTTATTTTATGCATCCCTGGGAATGGAGTTTCTTTGCTATATCTATGACTATATATCATGACTGCATTTTAGTAGAAACTGAATTATTCAATTACACAAAAACTCTGACCTTCTGCAAAATCGGACATAATTCTAATCTCTCTAAACTACCTCGTATCTAGAGTTACACAATATCAAAGCTTGCCTTGAATTGTGGGAATTTTGAAGCCGGCTTAGTTGTCAAGAAAAGTGTCTTGTATATGAGGTGCCTCCATAGACCAGCACAACCAAGACTGTTGTAGTTAATGCTGCATTCTCCCCCACTTTAATATCCAAGCCACTCAGGGCAGTATAAGAAATTAAACAATGTGTGACTGCACGTTTACTTAAAACCCCAGCATGCACAGTGTGGCCACATATCAAGGACACCCTTCAGCACCGAACTACCTGATGGAACACAACCCATGTTTCTTCAGAAGACAAGATAATATGAAATCTCTACAAAGTTTCTCCACGATATCCACTACACAATAAAAAAAAAAAAAAATGAGTAGGCATTTGAACAAACAGAAAACTGTGATTTACAGTTCAAAGAGAAAAATCAATAGAAAAATACTCATCCATGTTCCACATGTTGTAATTAGCAGACAAGAACATTAGTGATTAAAAATAATAATGCGTCAGAGTGCAAAGAGCAGAAAGAAACCACCAGTAATTAGAATATAAAAAGCTTAATACAAAGGAATGGTTGAATTTGAACAGGGGATAATAGTAACAGGGGGTTGGCTAGTAAAGGGTAAAAAAGAAAAATTCATGAACAGCCAACAGAGAAAGCATCTGACACCACGTGGGATGAGATATAGTACCCAAGGAAGAGGCCCTCTACCCCCAGCGCTGTGATTCACACCTTGCCGTGGAGGATGGGGTCATGGGTCACTGGACAGTGGACAAGTTCATGGAGGAGCTGTACCAGCAGGATTCTCTGGGAATCTCTCGGAGGTGTCTGGGTCAGCTTTCCATGGGATAGTGATGAGACTAGGGGTCTGGCTACATGTAAGTCTAAGGATTCTTCCAGCTTTTGTAGTGAAAGAGGCACATAAATTTATATTGATGGTCAGAGGCAAGTCCTAAAGAAGAAGTAGATTGGCTGCCCAAATATTTTCCAATGTCCTCTACAATCATGTTTCTCAAAAATTTCCCCCCAGAGGACATTTGGCAATGATTGGAGACATGTTTGGTGGTCAGAAATGGGGGTGGGGTGCTACTGGTGTCTAGTGGGTAGAGACCAGGGATGCTGCTAAGCATCTTACAACCCACAAGACAGTCCCTTTTCACATAAGAATTAGCCACTCCAAAATGTCCGCTGAGGCTGAGAAACCTCTTTAGATATATATTGAAACATAGAATGCAAAATTCTCCTGACTACAAGACATTTAATGGCATCAGGCAACACTATTGTGGTGGAAATAGTTTTGTTTTTTTTTTCTTGAACACCAGAAAACTCAGTCCCAACATAGAAGACAGAAACTGGTCATTTGGTATTCCTCTGCTTAAGCACACTCTCCATTTTTATCTGTTTACATTTATCTGGATTCTACAGTGAGGGAGGGAGTGCATTACCCAATCATACAAGTTCATCTTTGAGATTAAGTTTGCTTTAGGATAAGATTTCTAAATCCCACAATATATCTGGTTAACACTTTATCCATGGCAAAGTGTTTGATTGATAAATACTGGAATAAGATAATTTTGAGCTGCTTAAAATTTTCCCAACATTTTATCTAGGAGGAGAAAAGAAATTGGAAACAGAAAACAGATGTTAAAGTCCCATGAATGGCTATTTCTACATGCAAATCAAAATCGTGATGCTCTGATTCTCATCTGGATTATTAAATGTATTTTTTTCCTATATTACATGGCTAATTCAGGCAAAAGTGTGAATAGTTTTGGGCAGGTAGCTATGCTGTACATGGACTTTTTTTTTTTTTTTTTTGATTGTGTAGGAACAGCCTTTGTTCTTGAGTTGTTTTGAGTATGACATTTTAGAACTGTGCATGAAGGGTAGAGAGGTTGAAGGGTTTTCACATTCACCAAAGCTTTGTTTTCTTTGTTCTTTGAGTTCATTTTATGCAGAAGTTGGTCTAAAGGGGTATTTTTAAAATTCCAACAGTCTATGTGGCCATTTTTTTTGACCCAGAGAACTTTTCAGCTTCTAGACTCACATGGAGATAAAAAGGCCCTTCTGCCATAGCTGGCTTCTCTATGTCATAGAAACAGTTGGGGTGAACTTATATGGGAGAGAGAATTAAGTAGGTAGAGAAAATTGCCTATAAGAAATACACACAGAACCCAGACCGGAGAGACAAATTCACTTCATGCAAACATACATTTATGTATTTTGTAGCATATCCATTTTCTCCAGCCTCATCCAAGCTGAATCCCATCTAGATCCACTTTCTTGTCCTCAAATCCATGGAATGAACTTTAAAAAACTGAAATCCTATTTTGTTATTCATTTCTTTGGAACTTATCAATAGTTTCCTGATATACTTAATGTAATATGCAAGTTCTTCCCCATGCTAGAAGGTTAGAAGGTCCTACATGATAGAATTCCTGTCAACTTCTCCAACCTTATCCAATCTCTTTCTCTCCCCTCTCTCCTCCTCTTCCTCCCTCTTGAGACACTTTTCAGTTCCTTGAATTTGCTAAACCCTTCCTTGCCTTAAGCCCTCTTCTCCTGACATTTTCTTTGTCTAGAAAGGACCCCCCTCCGCCCCCCCCCCCACACACACACAGCTGATGTTCACCTGGTCAACTTCTATTTATCCTTCAAACCTGGTCTCTTGCTCTCCAGCTGAAGGTGGAATCTTCCCACTGTCTATGGGGTTCTGGGCACCTGAGCTGACTCAGCTTGCTCAGTCTTCGGAGTGGAAGATGAAAGATGTTCCAGCCAAGTACAGCCAAACTTCTGTCAGTACTAATCAAATTACCATTTTGATTAGTCAGGGTTCTTCAAAAATATAGAACTATGCAGATATATGTGCATTTTGGACTGTATGAGAGGTCAGCACCCCAACTCCAGCATTGTTCAAGGATCAACTGTAATAGATATATAGTCATGCTTAATAACAGGGATATACAGATAGATATATAGTCATGCTTAACAATAGGGATATGTTCTTACAAATGCATAGTTACATACACCAGGAACAGTCAATTATTATCATTATCCAGTATGATGTGTTGTACATACTGTAGGTACCATACTTTGTACAGGTAGCAGTACAGTGAGTTTGTTTACACCCACATCACCACAAACACATGAGTGAGGTGTTGTGCTGTGATATTACAACAGCTACATCAACAGGTGTTCACATGTGGGGGCTATGTGCCTGTAAATTAGGAATTTCCCAGCTCCATTATAATATCTTTTTTTAATCCTCTCTCAAGGATATTTTTCCATTGATTTTCAGAGAGAGTGGAAGAGAGAAGGAAAGAGAGAGAAAAATATTGATGTGAAAGAAAGACATTAATTGCTTGCCTCCTGCACCACCCCAACCAGGGCCCCGGGCCAGGGATGAGCCTGCAACAGAGGTTTGTGCCCTTGACAAGAATCAAATCCAGGACCCTTCAATCTACAGGCTGATGCTCTATCCACTGAGCCAACCCGGCTAGGGCTCCTTTATAACCTTATGGGACCATGGTCATCTATAATAATAATCTATACTAATAAAGGGTAATATTCTAATTAGACCAGGCAGCCGAATGAACTTCTGGACATCCTTCTGGACGACCTTCAGGACGAAGCCAGGGCTACAAGGGCCGAGGCAAGCTGCCATGGCTTCGAGAGCCGAGTCTCTTGCATGAATTTCATGCATTGGGCCTCTAGTATGTCATATATGTGGTCCAACATTGACCAAAATGTCATTATAAGTCCAAATAAATAAATAAATAATTGTCTCCACAGTGGCTAATCACAGGCTGCACATTTGATGGGCACTTACTGAAAACCTACTATGCACCATGTCATGGACTTTTATGTAGATTATGTAAGAGATGAGTGTGAAGAAACTAAACTAGTTCTAAATACTCCATAGTGCTACTTATGACCTTGGTACAAATTTTGGGGTGGCCAACAATAGGACCTGGCTTTTTTGGGGGGTCCTCAAAGTTGAAATTGGGTGAAAAGGAAAAATAACAACAATCTACAGATGAAGGAGGATGCCCCGTGTTGCCGATGAAGTCTCAATGGTCCACCACCTTGAGCATATTGCTAGTTTACAAGGGCAATAATGAGCTCACATTTTGCTAATGAATGAGACGCAGAGATAAGTTATCCAGCTTTGCTTTGGAGCCAAAACGTAACTCCATAGTACATGAATTTGACACAGAGCACAGCTTTTTATTATTAATCACCATAAGGTCCACACAGCAGAACTGCAACAGTATATTAACCTGCATTGCCATGCCTCTGGTATGTATGTCACAGTCACACCATCTAGCAGCGTGATGTCATTTCCAGTGAAGAGGTGGAACCAATGTGGGGGCTATGTGCCTGTAAATTAGCTGTATGCCCAAGAAGGCATAAGAGTTAAGGGCCATTAAATCTAGGATGGCAAGGGCCAAATGCATTGTTGCATAACAACTACAAATACAAATCCATCTCTTCTCCCACATGCACTTACTGTAAACAGATGACCCAGAACTTTCGCAGAGGCCTGTGTAATTCTCGTGTAAAACCATAAAGAGGCTTCAGAATAGGGTCTTTTTGGCAGACATTCAAGAACTTGGAAATACTTATTTTAACAAGCTTCATTTCATTCCATTGGACACTGAGAAGGTTGATTTTTGAACTAAATGATAGCCATGCCTGGGAACTCACTATATGTAGAGTTTTTGCCTGCCTTCATATTCGCCTACCCATGCCCACATTAGACAAAGTAAGGCTTAAATCTTTTGGCAGCACCTAGATTTAAAGAACTGGACAGATGTGCTAAATTTGCTCATTAACTCCACGGAATGGGTCTGAGCAAGAAAGAACAGAGTGGAAAGGGAAGGAGATGGGGTTTTGAGCACAAATGCCAGTGGCTGGGAACAAGATAATGAATGACAACCAACACGGGGCCTCCCTGTTGAAAACATAATAGAATGCTGTGGGATAGTAGTAACTGGAAGGCCTAGGACCAGTGTACAAGGGATGGCCACCACGACCTTTTCTTCCTTGGCAGAAATCATTTTTTCACATCCTTAAGAGAACTTAGAAATGTGGATTTTCATTGAAAACTGCTGAGTCAAATCTTGGCGACTAATTTACATTTTAAAATCCTGTGTGGGCTTTAAAAAATACCCTGTGTTCTAAAATTTGAAATATTCATCATTTCTCATGCCTGGCCTGTCGCATAGGAGGATGGGAGAGTTAGATGTTGCAGTAGGCATCATAACAGCTCCCTCCTAATGTCCCTGTCCTCATGCCTGAGACCTATGAAGATGTTATGGCAAAGGGGTCGGTTAGATATGACCAGGTGAAGGATCTTGAAGTGAGAAGATTATCCTGTATTATCCAAGTGGGTCCAATGTCATATGATTCTTGTAAGAGGGAGACTGGATGTCAAAGTCAGAGTTGGGGAGGGGATGGATGGAGGGAGAGAGAAGGAAGGTGAAGGGAGGAAGAGAGCCGAAGGGAGAGAGGGACGGAAGGAGAGAGGGAGAGAGGGAGGGAGAGAGAGAAATGGAGGGAGAAAAGAAGTGAGGAAGAGAAAGAGGGAGGGAGGAAGAGAGAGAAGGAGGGAGAAAGAGAGAGAGACAGAGAGAGAGAGAGCTGCTACCTCGGACCTTAGGGTTGATGAAAGGGCCCTAAGCAGAGAGGGCAGCACCTCTAGAAGCTGGAAAAGGTGAAGAAACAGCTCTGCTTTCAGAAGGAAAGCATTCCTCCCTCAGGTATGACTCAGTGAAGGATCTTGAGGTGAGAAGATTATCATGTATTATCCGAGTGGGTCCAATGTCATCACAAGGGTTCTTGTAAGTCACAGGGTATCAAAGTCAGAGGGGATGTGGGAGGGAGGGAGAAAGAAAGGGGCAGGGTGGGAGGAAGCAAGGGAGAAAGAGGGAGGGAGAGAGAGAGGGAAAGGGAGGGTGGAAGAGAAGGAAAGGGAGGGAGGATTATTTTAGCCCAATAAAACCCTTTTTGTCCTGATTTCCAGAACTCTAAAATAATAAGTTTGTGTTGCTTTAAGCCACTGAGTTTGTAGTAATTTGTTCCAGGGGCCATACACATTGAAAACCCCACACACATTTGTGAACCTGGAATCATTGACACTTAGTTGTTTTTGGTGAAAATGTGACTTCAGCTTCTCATGTGGTTTCCCGATGGGCTGACTAATAGCTTGCCCATTGAGTCCTCCCAGGAGGATTAGAAGAGAAATAATAAAAATGCTCAGTAGAGAGCTGGGACAAGTTATCATTGTTAGTAGGACAGTGCGCTGGATATTGTGGTATTTTCTGACTCAGTTCTAACACCACCAAATGTTTCTGGAGTTTTCAACACTAATCAGTTCTCTGACCCTAACTGGATGTCCTGCAATTTAATTAAATTCTGACATGAAGTAGCAGAGAGAGCACAGACTCCATGCTATCTCTGGGTTAAAGGCCAGTTTCACGAGGCTGTCCCCACTGCAGACACCAACTGTAAATGGGCTACCAGGATACCCCCAATTCTGCTAGAACAACTACAAACATGTGTGTTCTTATGACCCCACCTCATCGGACTTGATGCTCCACAAGAATGAGTCTAGGAACTCAGGGAAACACTGTGTTGACCAGTTGATTATAAAGGCCATGTCTCAGGAGCAGCCAAATGGAAGAGAAGCACAGGGCAAGGCATGGGGGTGAGGGTGGGGGTGGCACAAAGCATCCATGCCCTCTCTGGTCGTGCTCCCCAGCACTCCTATGAGTTCACTACCCCAGAAGCTCTCCAAACCCCCTAATTTAGGGCACTTTAGGAGGTTCCGTTATGCAGGCATGAGTAACTAAATCCTTGGTCATTAATGTTAGCTTAGGGGCCTGGTGGGGCTGAAAACTACAACTCTGGGATTTTGCCTTGGCTTGGGTGATCAGCTCCCATCCTGGAGCCACCTAGCAGCCCCAGCCAGCAGCACACAGAAAATGTTCTCATCACCAAGGAGATTCCCAGGATTGGGTGCAGGAGCTCTGTGCCAGGAAGGCGGAACCAAGATCAAATATATATTTTGTATTATACCATAGTCATTCCTAACTTGTCCCCATTCCAGACACTTCCTCTGTACTTCCCTGACCCAGCTGACTGCCCTGAGAACCCTAGGCCCGGGCTGTGTCCCCAGGCTGCTACTGGCTGGCTTCCAGGTAAGTTTGCTGAAGGAAGGTGCTGTAAGGAGGGAGAGAGGTCAGGATATGTCTTTCCCAATTTCTCACAGCCCACATCAATAGTTTCTTCATTACCGTCTCTTGACTTCTCAGGGCTTCCCACAGGCAAAGCAAGGCACAGAATTTGCAGAATTTAGTGCAAAATGAAAATATTGGACCCCTTTTTCATAAAGCAAGGAAATGAATGTGGCTAAAAGTACTAAAATATTAAGCTTTTTCCTTTCTTTGTGGTCTCTCTCTTGTGTTGTTATATATTTTTTTAATTTACTATCATTCTAAGCAAAAAATTTAGAAGAATAAAACAAAAATGTTGATGATTAGTATAAATTTTAGCATTCCTTTTTTATGTTATTCAATGCCAATTGTAGAAGTAAATACATGAGCATTTAACTCATGGGTAGGATTACCAAAATCAAACAACTGGTGTTTGTAGTTCATATGTAGTACGAGTTCTGTTCTTACCAGGACAGTGGAAACACTGAATAAACCTAACTCGGCTCTCCGATTCTGTGAGCTCTATGAATGCCCTGTCCCTCCCACTTACGGATGAGGAGGAAGGGCTGAGAGGAAAGGAACCTGCTGGTGGTGTCTGTTCCAGAAAGTACCTGACCTTTCCGGCCGTGGCACAGTACCTGGCCATTCATGTTTCTTAGGAGACCACTGTCTTCTTTGCTAGTTCACAGCGAGGTCTGGCTCAAATGAAAGATGGAGCCTCTGGGCTGCCTGTGCTCCCACTGGATCCATCAGACGTGACACTTTGCACTTGCCTTGAGTTTTGTTAAAATATCTACAGATTGTGTGTCTCCAGAATCCTGTGTTCAGGGGTACCTCACAGATGTTACATATAATTGGAATGGCAAGGGCCTGCCAACACTTGTATATACTTTATGTTCGAGACATGCTGAACTTCACTTAGAAGTCACAAGTTCAAAGATAAAATGATTCAGAATATCAAGATAGCAAGAGCACAGCCCTAACCTAGGCAGGGTCCCTGCTCTGTGGGGTCCTGTGTAGCTGCAGGTCATACGCTGTGCCTGCAGGACCTGCCTCGTGCAAGAAGTAACAATAAAAGCTCCTCATTGCTGACACGTAGCTCAGGCCACCATGCACAGTGGGTTGACTGTGCCCTGCACAGGGACACGGGTGTAAGTGGGGACTGAGGTTCTTCCTCCTCCATTCCCAGAAGGGTGAGTATGTGTCAAATCTTTGAGGCACTTGGGAAACAGCTGCTCAGCTGTATGTATTACAGTCCTCACTCTCCTCAGCTTTATTTGTTCACAGCCCGTACCTTTACCTGAAAGTAATTCATTAATTTTCTTTGCTTATTTACTATCTGCCTCCCTAGGTGGAGTGCATGTTTCTTGTGAGCACGGATTTTATCTATGCTGGTCACAGCTCTAACCCCCTGCATTACTTGGGGTTGTCCAGAGAAACAGGACCAAAAGGATAGATGATGGATAGAGGGATGCATGGGTAGATAGTTGAAGATGATAGATAGATAGATGATGATAGATAGATAGATAGATAGATAGATAGAGACATGTAGATGTATAGACATATGAACATATACAGAGATGTAAGTATAGATAAGAGGAGGTTTATTATAGGAACTAACTCATATGGTTATGATCTGTCTCTTGAAACCTAGAGAACCAGGAAAGCAAGTGCTACAATTCAGACCAAGTACAAAGGCCTGAGAACCAGGGGAGCCAATAGTCTCAGTCCCAGGATCTGAAGGCCCAGAAGTGGAGCTCTGATGTCCAAGGACAGGAGAAGATGGCATCCAGCTCAAGAAGAAATTGTTTGCTCTTCCTTCACCTTTGTGTTCCATCAGCCCCACCAAGTTGGATGATGCCCCTGAGCTACGCTGATGAGGGCCATCTCTTTACTTGGTCCAGGGAGCCCAGTGCTCATCTCTTTCAGAAACTCCATCAGAGACACACCCACAAATCACATGTCCCCAGCTGTCTGAGCGTTCCTTAGGCCAGCCATGTTGACACATGGAATCAACCACCACACTCCCGCACAGGGAAGAGAATCCAGCCTGGATAAAGTCTGTTGAGTGAATGTATAAATAAGAGTACGGCCACACTGCTCATTCTGTACACATGCTTTGGATTGCCCTGCTTGGGTCAGGCTCAGGATTGATGCTTTTCATTCTCTTTCCATTGATTTCTAAAAGAAACTTAAGACTTGAGGTGTGGAAAGCAAAATTCCAGGCTGAAGCTCATAAGCGATCTCTTGAGTGATTTAAATAAACATAAAATTGAGGGTGATATTTTGGAAGTGATATGATTCTTGGTTAACAGATTTACAAAGACCATTTTACTTTTCTGTAATCTGTGAATGGCATGAAGAACACCCCATCTGTCATCAGAGTGTGAATTATCTAATCCATATATCATTCATTATAGTTTTTCAAAGGAGAGGAATACTCAAGGAAGTTACATACCAATTGAGTCTCCTGTTTCCAACTTACAAGGTGAAGAGTTAGTGTGACTATATTTGTGGTTAGAAAATTTCTGAATTATTTACTATATCACAGGCTCACTAATTAGAATAAATTGATATGCTAATGAAATATGTAATTGCAAGTTGGACTGTAGCCAGTTGGTGAAACTCAGGCATCAGCAGGCAGCAGATAATTATTGTGGATGAGAACCATACACATTTGCAAAATGTGGCTTTAATAGGTAAAATATCCAATGGTCCCCACTCTCCTGTACTCCACCCCCCAAACCCCCGTGCCTATGAACACCTACCTACAGCTATAGGGCAGAGTATTGGTTAAATAAAAAGCAAATATTGACATGTTTTCTCATTAGCAATCTAAGAAATGAGATAAAATATTTTAAAATTCACTGTTCTTTAGTCATAACATTTTTGGTTTTTATTATAACAGAAACATATACTTGTACAAATATTGCAAAATAGAAATCAGCAAAAAGAAAATAATCTATGATGTCACTACTCAAAGATAATTACTTTTTTAAAAGGTGTGCATCCTTTACTCTTGGTTCTGCCTGCATTTTCCAAGAAAGCATCATATTTCACAACATGCTTCATAACCAGAAACATGGTCTCATCACCAACATAGTATAAATACTTCTATGTCATCACCTGTTAATCTATGACTTCTTAGGGCCTTACCTATTATTACATAACACAGATATGCATTTTTTTAAAGTCAGTTCTTCATGTCATTTTTTAGCATCCTTTCACAGTTTTCTATTATAAATAATGCTGTAAATAAAATGTAGGAGAGGACCTCCATGACCTTGAGGTATGCAATAGTTTTTAAAACCAGGCAACAGTCTTCCTTGCTTATTTCAGCTGTCTTGTGCAATTTCTCTCTGATAGTTCATCTCAGTGGAAGCTGGTGTCACAATATTTGGGGTAATGTGGAAGGAAAGTCATATTGGGGTGTGTATAGGGAAGGGTGAGGATGAGTAGCAAGAAGAAATGCAGGACATTTATTTAGAATGGATTATTCTAGAGCATCACCAAGTGAACATTGGCCAGTGGTGCTGACCTCTAAGAAATTTCCAGTAGCAAGAGGTCCCTACTGTCTCAGGGTCTGGTGAGAAGGTCAGGAGAGAGGTCAAAGATATAGGAATGTCAACAGGGACACAGACTGAAACCCTGGAAACTGTAGTGCGGAGAGAAAGTGGCACCGGGAAGAGGCCGCTTGTCTTTCTTGTCTGTGCCTAACCCTCTCAGGAACCAGGGAGGGCAGGGGTGTTGATTTGGACGCTTGGGAAGTGGGAGGCAGGTGAGCATCAGCTCTACCTGGGTGACCAGGCAGGTGGAGAAGAGGTGGGGCAGCCAGCCATTCAATGTGAGAGGAAAACCTTCACTTTTTCTCAATTATTATTGACAACCGAGATTACCACTAAGCAAACACAATGGAACCCCACCCCAGAGAAGAGCCACGCCGACCTCCATTCCTCTGTACCACACACACACCCCAGCAGGCTAAAGCCCTTCGGTGTTTTATGCTGAAAGTGGCTGCACGCACCCAAGCACGTGCTGAAGTGTTCTGACTGGCCCTTATGTTTTCTCTTTGAGGGTAATGCTTTCTTCTCAAAACTCATTATTTTTAATTGCTCCTTTCTGGATTCTGAAACCTTTTCCTTGCACTCCTCATTATTCTCAGAATGCAATTTGATTCGCTATGTTCAAGTGGTTTTTTAAATTTTATTTTTAAGATCTTGGGCTCCATAATTTGAAAGATCAGGTTCCCCACCAACGGCTGCTACATTTGCAAAGCCTAGCAGGCTTCAGACTGAACGAGGGAGGGGGTTGCAAGGGGCTGTGACAAAGGCCAGCAGACCAGCCCCCAGCGGGCTCCAGAGGAGGAGAAGGCAGAATCCTCACTCACAGCGACTGCGGTGCTACCTTGCAGGAGTCAGACAGTCCCCTAGAAACCAGATCTTTGCAGTTTCTGGCTTCCTGCCTGCCCATAATCACCACTGACCTAGTGACCTTCGAGATGGGGAAGGAGTTACAGAAACAAGACTGGATGGAGGTCAGAGAGACTTATGGGGGAATGTAGGAAGTGTAAATTGGGGAGTCTGGGGGGTGGTGAGAGACTGGACATTTACAGAGTCCTGCAGTTATCAACTGAGGGACATATTGCTCCAAGGGACATGTGTCAATGTCCAGACATATTTTTAGCTATCACTATGACAACTGTGGGGTGGGGGAGGGGATGCTATTGGCATTTAGTGAGTAAAGGCCAGGGATGCTGTTAAACATTCCACAATGCACAGGACATGCCCTCCCCACTATAAAAAACCATCCTAGCTCTGGCTAGGTGGCTCGGTTGGGTGGAGCATCACCAAAGGTTGTGGGTTCGATTCCTGGTCAGGGCACATACCTAGGTTGTGGGTTTAGTCCCTGTTCTGGGTGCCTACTGGAGGCAACCGATCGATGTTTCTCTCTCACAGTGATGTCTCTCTCTCTCTCTCTCTCTCTCTCTCTCTCTCTCTCTCTCGTCTCTAAAAATCAATTAAAAAACAAAAAACAAACAGGTAAGGATTAAAAAAAAAAAGACCATCCAGCCCCAAATGTTAATATTACTGAGGTTGAGAAAATTTGATTTAGATTAGGCTGTCATCTAATTTCCCCAAATTGAAGAAATATTTGTACTCCCAAATGGACTAAGGAATCTGTTGGAAATATGAACCACTACCATAGTAATAATAATAATATCAGTTAACATTGATGAGGTTCTTACGGTATTACATGGCAAGCATTTCACATCCATTAGCATATTTCCTGCTCATGCAATAAATGACATTTAATATCTATTTAATACCTTTGAGGTAAGATAACTATAAAACCTTAAATTCAGAGAAATTGCACTAATTCCTCCAGGAATGCACATTGCAGTTGTGTTTTGGAAAGAGGATGCCTGCCCTCCTACAGGGCACCATTCTTTCACCAAAGCCAATGATTCCCACCATCGTGCTATGAACAGAGAGCAGGGAGTGACAAGGAGCAGGCAGGGATCCTGGACATGTTTTGTAATACATAAAGAGTTTGACAAGGTTGCTGCACAGGACTTTTCTGTAAAATCCTATACTCCAGCAACATCCAAAAATAAAAATTTAGAAGGTCACATTTGAAATAAACCAAATTATAAATATAGAAGGAAAAAGATTTCAAAACTTTTAGGTAACATTTTAAACTATTGTTGACAAGTTAAGTAGAAAATCCAAAATAATGAAGAGACAGATTCTGTTTATGGATAGAATGGCTGATGAGCATAAAGGTTTCCAGTATCTCCAAATTAATAAATATTAAGTTCAATTGCATTAAAAATTAATGCAATTTCAATATAAATTCCAACAGGGTTTTATTGTAATTTGGCAATCTGACTATGGGATTTACATGGAAGTACTAATTACCAAAATAGCCAAAACAATCCAGAAGACCAAAAATGTATCGTGATTTTTTTTTTCTGAACACATATGCAAGTATGGGAATTAAGAGTGTGCAGTACTGGCCTGAGGAAAGATACTGACTAGTGGAATAGGAAAGGACGTCCCCAAACACAGACAGCATTGCTTGAAGTTCAGCATCTGGGACTGGATTATAATTACAATTTACTGAGCTGCAGTAAATGCCACGTGGACAACTGCTTATTTAAAAAAATAAAATTAAATAAAATTGAATAAATTTAAAAAACAATATTTTTTCAAGTGCTGATGGAGAGTGACTGACAACACACCACCACACACTCACACATCACACCTGGGGATTAAAGACCAAGGTTTGAAAAAAAAAAAAACTTTCCAAGGAAATATAAGAAACTATATATATATATATATATGATTAGGGGGGCAGAAAATAGTTTTAAAATAAAATGTAATAAAACATGAATTATAATAAATTTTGATTATTTGACTATGTTAAAAATAAGATAAACTATAGACTAGAAGAATATATTTTCATGTAATAACAAAAGTACAGAAAATTAGTATTCTGAATTTTAAAACCTTCTAATACTCAACAAGAGTAAAAGCAATCAAAAAGAAAACTAGATTATATGCATATGAAATTAATGGGGAAAAATATGAATGAATAATGAACATATAAAAGATGGCTTGAGCTCACTGTAATCAGAAAAAGTTTAAGTAAAATTGGGATGAGATAATATTTTATATCCAATGAATGGGCAAAAGTATTAAAAAATCACAAGGGAATTGAATTCTTCTACAGTACAGCTGGGCTGTAATTGGTGCAACCACTTTGGAGATCAATTGCAATACGCAGTAAAGCCAATGACATGAATAGTCACAACTCATCTCCTGTCATCTGAGTTGTTACCCTAGATGGAGACATATTTTAAAATGTTTGAAGCACCCTGGCCAGTGTTGCTCAGTTGGTTGAGTGTCGTCCTATGCACTAAGAGGTCACAGGTTTGACCCTTGGTCAGGGCACATGCCCAGGTTATGGGCTTACGCTCTAGTAGTGGGTATTGTTGATTCTGTCTCATCAGTGTTTCTCACTCCCTCCCCCTTTCTCTCTCTCTCTCAAATTAATAAAAACATATTTTAAAAATGTGTAGCCACATTTGCATAATAGGGAAGATGAAGGTAAATTAATAGCCTAGCAATGGGAGAATGGATAAATGCATTGGGGTCATCATACAATGGAATATTACACAGAACTTAAAAATAAATGAGCCTGAACTAAATGCATCAATAGTACACCTTTCATATGCCAAATTAAAAAAAAAAAATGCAAGTTGCCAAAGAATACATACAGATGATGCCATCTATATTTTAACCTATTTTATTCATTGCTGATTAGGCCTACTTATCATTCACAGAAATATAATGGCAAATCCAAGACTATGGTTATCTATTGATGTGGGAGAATGGACTGATGAACACAGAAACTTCAAATGTAAGAGTAATAATTTACAAGTTGGGTAGACACATAGGTGTTATTATTTATGCCTTAATAAGGGATTTAAAATGTAAACAATGACAACTTTTAAAATGTAAGCAATAACCCCTGCCCTTCATGCAATGAATCACTGAGTACCTATGGTCATTGATGTGTGTTGAGCAGTTATGTTAGTGGGAGAGCCTCATGTAGAAGAAAACCCTTATTTCCACTCCCTTTGCTTTTAGGAAAACAAGCTGCTGTAGGCAATTGCCTTCGCATGGCTTTACAGCCCTTTCAGTGGATGAAGTTGGCCAAGCAGGTGACCTCCTTGTGCCTTCTCCTCCTAGCCTGGATCTTGTCCTGGGATTGGACCCTGAGCCAGGAGATTCAAGAAAACTGGCTTTCCTTTGCTTCTCATAGCATGACATCTAATGAATATTTGTAAGGACAGTGCCCGGCTGGAGTCAAAAGCAAAAAATAAAAAATTGTGCATTTCTACATATACTTACATAGTAGCCAAGTGAAAATAACTTAATAAAAGGTCAACAATAAAAAAGCATCATTATATACAAAGCTTCATATGAGCTAATTTCATGTGCCATTGTCAACCAACATAAGCCCACCGAGTGGGGGTGACAGTGACCACACTGGCCTAGGAACCAAGGACAGACTCATTCGAAATGACTGTATCCTTTGCACAACAATGCAGGGGTGTGAAACAACAATGTCTGTCTCTATTTAAAATTTTGTTTGCTTGTCATGAAATTTTCATTAGTTTTGATTTTATAAACTATTACACTAAATATCATTTATCTTAAATCCTGAGTATTTGGTGCCCCTTAAACTTTGTGCTCCAGAGTGAGAGCCTTCCTGGGCTCACCCTAGTCCTGGTCCTCTCCAGGATCCCAGTTATGGTGTTTGTTTTCAGAAGAGAGGATCTCTAGCAGCAACTGAAAAGTCAAATATATGTTACCTTGTTTTGACCTAAAACACATTCTCTCTGAGCCCAGTGGCTAAAGTCACCTTTATTGCCAGTGATTCAGGCTACATTTGCAAAGGGCATATCAAAGCATATTACTGGGTAGATATAAAATTCAAACAAATCAAATTCAATTAAAGTAGCATTTATAGCTTGCATTCCATGTATAAGACACAGAGTGGGATTTTGGGCAGGAGGGAGGGCATACAAGAATACAGCAGGACATAGTGCCACTGACACTAAGTGTCCCCCCAAGGCACTCATATTGTGGTGGGAATAATTCTAAGAATATATAGGAAAATTCTATATAGTTAGGGTCTCTTACTTTCTGCCTTCCACCAAGCATAGCCTTTGTTTGAAAGCCCATTTATTAACACCAGAGAACATGCACAATTTATCTGATATAAAAATAAAGCAAAGCAAAATAAAACAAGAGTTAACAAGTAATTGTGGAGTACACAATATTTTGTAGTTGAGGACATAATATAAATAGTAAAGACCACAGAGCTCCAGTGAGGGATATGGATCAATCAGCATGAAATAGAATATAGTCTGATAGGTGCTTTAATGGGGGAATAAGCAGGTCCAAACCCTAGAGTGGGTACTTAACCCAAAACTGTGTGTCGGTGTCAGGAGAAGCTTCCTACAGGAGAGGAAGTCCAAAACCTGAAAAGCAAGTAGTAATCACTGGAATGGATGCCAGGCAGGGAAACAATGAAAAACTGACTGAAAAGGGCAGTCCAATGCCAACATCATAGATGACATCTAATAAATGATAGGATGATGCATGACAGAATAATAGTTATTTCACAAAGACATTATAGCAGTCATCATAAAAATGCTTCAATGAGCAATTACTAACACATAAGAAATCTTTTTTTAAATTTTATTGTTTAAGGTATTTCAAATAGTAGTACATATGTCTCACCAATGAAATGAATATGTAAGGAAAGAAATAGAACATATAATGAAAACTGGAAATTTTTTAATTAATTCAATAGCCAAAATTTTTAAAAAACTCAATGAAGGGACTCGAAATAAATATGGAGAGAGAAGAGAAAAGAATTATTAAACTTGAAGAAAGACCAATAGAAATTACCCACCCTGAATAAAGAGCAGAAATGGCAAAAAAGAGACTTGAGATTCTGTGAAACCAAGTAAAATTTCCAATATACATGCTATTTGAGTCTCAGAGAGATGAAAATGATGGAAATCAGGAGATACTTGAAGAAATAATGGCTGAAAATTTCCATATTTGACAAAAGACATACAAACTTACAGCTGCAAACAGCAGAATTAGCTTCAAACAGGATAAATCCACAAATATCTATACTGGGGCATATTATAGTAAAATTTTTGTAAACTAAAGGTAAAGAAAAAAAAGTCTTAAAAACAGTGAAAGAGAAATGACACTTTACATGTAGGTGAAAACAATTCAAATGACAGTGGATTTCTCATGAGAACTCATGGATGCAGGAAGAAAATAGCACAATATTTTTTCAAGTGCTGATGGAGAGTGACTGACAACACAGAATATTTTACCCAACAAAACTATCTTTCAAGAATGAAGGACAAATGAAAACATTCTTCAATGAAGAATAACTGATAGGATTTGCTACCTTAAAAGAATTAGAAGTAATTCTCCAGGAAGTAATCTAATTAGAAAGGAAATGATAAAATGGAACTTAGAAAATTAGGATGGAATAAAGAACCTAGTAAGCAAAAATAATGGAAATACACTATACTTCTCTAGAATTTTCTAAATTAACTTCGACAGTACAAGCAAAAATTGCACCTGTCTGATGTGGTTCCAAATGTATGTAAGGAAGACATTTAAGGTGACATGATAAATGGAGGGGAGGGACTTAATGGGGGACAAGGTATTATGTTTCACTTGAACTGGTAAAATGACAAGACCCATTGAGTGTGGAATTACAGGTGGGTTTTCCTTTTCAAGCTAATTGAAAGTTACTCCCCAGGACTACAGTTAGCTGAGATTGTGGTCACCATAATGTTTACTACATTGAATAAAGAGCCTTCCCTCCTCTACCTCTTCATCTCACATAATTAATAAATTATAACTGACCAGTGTAGGGGTTTTCTATGTTTGTTGTGTTGTGTGTCTTTCCCTACTTCAGATTATCCACCTTCCATTCCTCTCCCAAAGAGACATAGCTATTATCTTTGCCGCCAACCTTTTTGAATGAAGCAGGACTTCAAGAGTTTATATTCTCTTCTGCTAGAAAACCACCTCCCCCTCAGTGAACTGTAGAGCTCCAAATGCTGGAATTATAGTTTAGATGGGCCAAGGCTGGATTTGATGCCTTCTTTCATCTCTGTCCAAGAGGACAATTGGTTCCAAAAGGAAACAAGAATGCTCTCTCCTGCCTGGATTCCCCAGGTTAATTTAACAGTACCCATCCCTCATGTCAGAACACCAACTGCTTGTTCATTGCTTTAACTGTGAACATAGCTTTAGGTCAATTACATTAGTAAGGTTAATAAGTTCCAGTCTGGAAGTTCTGAGTGGCCTAGTCTATGCTAATCATAACTCAAAAAAGTTCAAAGCTCCCACTAGAGATCACACATGGCATGTCAGCTCCTCCACACAGGTTACAGCAACATAATAATGAGTAGGATGAAGATAGTAATAACTACTTATATTTACATTTTTCTTTATGTTTCTCCAATGCCTTCAAATGCATTATCTCATTACTATTGCACCATCACTCATCTATAATATTCCATTTCATTTCAGGAGAGACATAGTCAACAGGTTGTAAAAGTTAATTTCCAGACTCAACTGATGATTCGTTCCTGAGCCCATCATGGATGAAGTTATTACATTTAGTCCACATACTTGGGCAAATCACTGCTGATGAAGCAAACACTTAAAGAAGCATATTCACTGAATATGTTTGCTAAAACATAGTTAGGTAATATGCCTAAAAACCATCAATGGCTCCCCTTGCCTGCTCAATGTCAGTTGCATTGGTATTTGCATATTTTCACATTTCTTCACTCCCTCCTTTTCTAGGGGCATCTTCAATTCTTCCCATATACTCATTCCTGTAATCAACTCCAGCCAGGCTATTAGTTCTTTGAACTATTCTTCTTTTATATTTATTCAATTTCCCTTTCCTAGAGTGCAAATATACTGCTATCTCTGTCTATCTCTATCTCTGTCTCTGTCTCTATCTCTATCTCAGTATCTTCCATATCTATATCTTTATCTATACCTATATCTATATCTATATCTATATCTATATCTATATCTATATCTATATCTATATCATCTATCACCTTCCGGGATTCTCATAACTTTTCCCCTACAATTCCAAACTGCACAGATAACAAGTATATGATTGCCATCTTAGCCACTCTTAAATTCATTGTGCAAACACAAAGCCACTCTGACCTGTGGCAATCCCCCAAATGCACCTGAAGGTCAGCTATTCTGGGATTATTTGAGAATACCTTCAGGGCATCTCAAATCTTCAGTTTTAACTTATTTCATGTGTTAGCAGATGCTGCTGATTTCATAGTCTACAGCCCAAAAATATTCATAGGTTTCAAATAGAAACACACAAATACAAACACATACCCTGAAAACATTTTTTTTTGTTTTACATCAGACCTTTCCAAATATGTTTTCCCTCTGGTCTTCGATTTTCAAATGACCTAGTTGATTTACATATTTTCCCTTAGACCAAAGCTCCTTTACGTTTGCATATAACTCAAGGGAATTTTTGGTAAACAGCAGATAGAAGACACATTAGACTTTGAGGACTACACAGTCTTCATCACAACTGCCCAGCTCTGCCTCCCAGCATTGGAGCAGCTGCATGTAAACAAATGTGTGCTGTGTTCAAATGAAACTTTACTCATGGGCAGAAAAATTTGAATTACATATGTCAAAAATATTATTTGTTCAAACTTTTACATCTTGTAAAATACTTTTCATTTGAAAAGCTCACAACTCTTCAAAATCAGTAACAGAATGACTTGTATTTTGCTGAACCACCCATCTAACTCTCTTTACCTGCAGAAAAATTAATGCGTTAGAAAAGTGCAGTGCCATTGACTGAATGTTTGTGTTCCCCCAAAGTTCATATGTGGAAAATTTTCCCTCCCCATGTGATGGCATCAGGAGGTGGGGCCTTTGGGAGGTGATCAGGCCATGTGGGTGGAGCCCTCAGAAATGGGGTTAGTGCCCTTACAAAAAAGATTCAGAGGCTCCCTTGCCCCTTCCACCATGTGCGGACACAACAAGAAGTTGGCAGTCTGCAACCATGTGCGGACACAACAAGAAGTTGGCAGTCTGCGACCCTTAATAGACACCGAATCTGCTGCTACCTTAACCTTGGACTTCCCAGCCTCCAGAACTGTGAGAAATGAGTTTCTGTTGTTTGTAAGCCAACCAGTCTACAGTAGATTGTTAAGGCTGTCCAAACAGACTAAGACATAAATGAATAAATTTTTTAAATGCAAACCTCCACATTTTTGTTTTCTAGATTTTTTTCAGATAAACATACAGTTTTATGCTGGTGACTCAATAGAAATATTTCACTTGACTCAGTGTTTTAAATGGATGTGTATTGACAATTTGAATGTGGTTTCATTCATATTACAGTGTATGAAAGTACATATGTTGGTTAACCTTCCATATCATATGGTCCAATAATTTGTTTTATAGAGTTTGAGCCTAAGATTCAAATAAGACACAACTTCTCTGATGCTACAGAGACAGTTTGTGCTGAAAATGGAGACAGAATGCAGATATCTCTTGCCTCTAGGGTTCAATTACCATTATTCTGGAAATGAAATGATGGCACCCATAAATGAGATAACTGCCCCAGATGCTAGTGTAGTGACTATTGGATGGAAGAAATGTAGCTTAAGAGTAGACCACAGCTGATCAATAGTATTATTATGATTAATTTTTACCAATATATACTTGGCTTGTGGGAAGAATTCCTAATTCATACAAATCACTAATGAGCAAATGGTAGGAATGTACATAGATACTAAGTGGGCTAGATTCTCTCCATTGGCCCCTCCAGGTCAGCTGGCTTCTGGGAGGCTGACTTTATAACCTGTATCACCAGTACTCTCTGGCCTTTAGTCAGATTGGTCCAACAGGAAACACAAAATTATAGTGTGGAGAGGAAGGACAAGGAAATCCCAGAATTTTTCCCCCTAGCTCCTTCATGCAGACTTCAGTGTGGCAAGGATTCTGCTTTTCCACTCAGAGTGCAGCCCCTTTCTCATGATTTATCAGGTTCTGGAAATAGATCCTTCCCCTTCCTCCCTCAGGGCTAAAGGTGCAGAGGCTCCCTGGTGTGATTGGTTCTTGGGTGTTTCTATTTGTTGTCAGGTCCCTTAACTCCGCCCACATCTCTATAAAAAGTTAATTCATGAACACCTTTGCAACGACCTCCTTTGACCAGCCATCTGCTTGCCATCAAGATTGATTGAAATACACTGCAAGTCAAATTACAGGTTCAGAATGCACTCCAATCATAAAACAAACAAACAGAAAGACCTGAAAATGAGCTGTAAGTCATACTTTCAAAAAAGATTGCAAACTCCACCTCAATCATTTACCTTCATTTTATAGACCCTGTTGAACTATCCTTGAGAATAAATATGTGTGTGAATATGTAAATCTATAGTTTAGAGTATTAAAGCACATGATACTAAATGTGGATTAAATCACTAGATATCAATTAGTGTACAGTGAAGACAAAAGTAAGGAAGGAATTTGTAAAGTTCTAGTCACTTCTAATGGACAGAATGCTATGTGTGATTTTAAAGGAACAAGCATTATTTCTCCCCAAAAGTTAAATTATCATCTACTGACAGTGTCCCTGGGAAACAAAACAAAACAAAACAAAAGGTGAAATTCAATGCTTAGTTATAGGCATACAAGTTGCCTACACGATTAGGCAGCAAGGAGTTTACTCTTGCTCTCCACCTTGGTGTGAAAGTTTTAGGATTAGATTACTACCTAGATACATTGTAATGGAGACATTGGTGTTTACTTCTTTAAAATTCTGCCTTCTCTATTATCTGTGAAGTTGTCACAGCCTCTAATTTCCACTCAAAGGGTTTTGGTGGCCCACAGAACATCTGGGTTATCTATACCTATTATAAAGGTCATCATAAATGGTGTTTGGACACCAAGAAGATAAATTAGCCTAGTTCTTGTTAAAATTAAGTCAACCCCAGATCCCTTTGGGTGTCAGATAACTTTTGGCATTGTGTACTTTTTATTTTTGAAGTTCAGACTCAAGGTGGGGATGAGTGACAGGTATGAAAGGGGAAATGATGCTGTAATTTTCACAAGTCTACCTTCTCATCATTTTCAATGGAACAGTTATGATGTAAATATGGATGTATAGGTATAGAAACAAAAGCATGTGTTTATGAGGGATAAATATGAGTAAATCTCTAACTTCTTGATTCCACCATTTTAATACCATCTACTAATAAAATAAAATAATGAAAAAAGCAAAATAAAAATGAAAAGCCATAAATATGATTTCAAAATCTTCATTGTTGCCAAATGTACTTTTTTGAAGAGGAATAAAAAAGAATAATCTTTATGACCAAGTCACAGTCAAACTTCCTAGAACTTCTCTGTGGATAACCCTTCTCTGGAAGTTCCAAGTAACTCAGCAGCTATTGGTATTGGTTTTGGTTGGTCTTGCTGTCTTTACTCATGCATTCATCTGTCACTGTGCTCCATGCAAAATACCTGGTAAGAAAGTCAGAGTCCCTGACCTCACAGAGCTTAAATTTCAGAAGGGGGGAAATCCCCTTTGTATCTGAGCTCCCACATGCCTCTCTATTACCAGCTCACTGTCATCAAGACCTTTGCTCTTCTCCAGATGTAGCTTTATGATATTTTTCTAGAAAGAGTCCTGCCTTCCTCTCATCACGGTGCTGCTAAGCTTCATCCAGGTGGCCAACTCCATGCCAACAATGGACTTCCTGGGAAGAGAGGAGAGTAAACCCTGGAAACATTTATTATTGAATAGTACTTTTTCTTGTAATATACATTGTAGTTACAATATATATTAAAACCAACCTTCAACAAAGCACTGTATTGGCCCTAATAATCTAAGCTCACATATAGACTAGGGAGGTGGGGGCGCCCCAGGGGTTTTGAACAGAAAGGACCATCTTTCCCATCATGAGGACAGAGTCTAGGAGGCACTGAAGCAAATACCTGGGAAGGTGGAGCGGGAGGAAACATGGTGTGGATTCTTTTTTTTTTTTTAATCCTCACCTGAGGATATGTTTATTGATTTTAGAGAGAGGGGAAGGGAGAGCAAAAGAGAGAGAGGAAGGGAGAGCAACCTCAATGTGAGAGAGAAACATTGATTGGTTGCCTCTTGTATACACTCTGACCAGGCATCAAACCCCTAACCTGGGTATGTGCCCTGACCAGAATTGAACCTGCAGCCTTTTGGTGTATGGGATAATGGCTTCTTGAGAACATTATCTGGATAGCAGAATCCTGCTGTGCTAAACCAAACTGATTTCTTAACACAAATCAATGCAATTCATCTTTCATCTTGCTTGATCTTATTGGAATTACCTTTTCCCAAAAACCAGTATATCTGCCACCCACCTTTGCTGCCCTTCAATGTCTTTATAATGCTATTACAAAAAAAAAAAAAAGAAAGAAATTCTCCTGTACTCCACTATTCCCCAGAAAACCAAACTGAAATCTTTTTTTAAAAAACTGGTACTCAGTTTTACTTTGAAAATTAAGCAAAGACATCACAGAAAAAGCAGTTACAATTTATATTATTTTATCTAAAACTAACTTTACAATTTCTGATGCTACTCAGGTGTATGTAGAGCTGGTAGAAAGAAAGTTTAAATTAAAGTGATTTCCGAAAATTGCTCTGTGGACTATCTTTGAGAGCTCACTAATTCACCTGGCTCTTGACCAAAAAAAAAACAGGCTTAGAATGAAGTCCCATGACCTTCTCAGCTGAGATATACATTTAGAGAGAGAAAAAGGAAGGGGGAAGAGAGAGAGAAACATTGATGTGAGATAAACATGGATCAGTTGTCTCTGACTGTGGGTGGAACCAGCAACCCATGTATGTGCCCTGATTAGAAATCAAACCCGAAACCTTTTGATGTATGGGAGGGTGTTCCCATACATCATGAGGAAGTGATGTAGCTTGATATATATATATATATATATATATATATATATATATATATATATATATATATATATTGTTCAGCTTTCATATATTTATACCAGAATATCAAAACAATAAAATTGTCTTCTTGTGTGCATTGAAGAACCACATTTATTCAATGATTGATGCGTTTTGTGATATTTGTTCTCAGACCTTTTTTCTCTCAGTTTTATAGACACAGAAATAAAATTAATATTAACAATTCACTTAAAAAAACAAACAAACAAAAGATACATCAAGCCACCTGGACAGGGCTTAGCTGAGATGTTTTGCAGGACTACAAAATGCATTCATAATTATAAGATTAGCTCCAAAAAAGAACATTTAGTGACCTCTCTATATGCGATACTGGTATTTCCACAGACTATTGGCAGCACTATTTTCATCTTTAATATGGCTTTCCATTATGAATTAGGAGAAGCAGTAGCTCATACTCAATAGTTCTTACTACTATTAGAAAAACCCTTATGGCCTATGTGAATGTCTCTGATAATCTGTAAAACTATGTCTTAGCCTAAAATACACTGATAAACATAACTGTGATTCTTCCAACTAGACTTGCTTAACAAGGAACTGGTCAGATCGGTTGGTTGGAGGATACATTCTATTGTTACAGAAGACCGGAAAAAAACCAAGCCATGCTTAGAGAAAGGGAGTTACATTTTATTAAGTGCAGGGCCAGAGAAAAATGTGCCTTTCAAATTCTGGGCCCCCTCACATGGAGGAAACCTTTTTTATTTATACTTTTCCTAGCTCTTTTGTCTCCCAAATTTGGAATGAGACTTCTAGGCCTTCTGGGAAAGAAGGCCTAAGTGCTGGGAAGGGACCTTGAGACCACATCTCAAGGCCTGTCCTGGTGTCAGCACTGACAACTCTGTCTGGGGCATAGTCCACGGCCTCTCTGGAATGGGAGTAGTCTTACTTTCCTTATTATTTAAGCAAGCAAGCGTTTACCGAAGCCAAAATAGCAGGGTTAAAATTTCAAACAACAGTTTTTATATAAGATGGATACTTCACTAGATTTCCCTTTTGTTTTATTTCTTGTGTTTTTCTAGGAATAGATGTGTACTCATAATTGCTGGGTGCTTCTCCTCAACTTTCTTTCTTGCAAGTAAAGAAATATAATTGAGTGCAAGTGAGACTGGCATTACTATAGAGGCCACATTGCATTTTTCGGTTCCATTTCCCCTTTTGAACATCAGGTAAAGTGGCTCATTCCTCATTTCCTGTCAGGCAATTATCACTGGTCCTTTCAGATCTCTTTCTTATTTATTCTCTCCCTTTTATTCATATATATCATTTTAATTCTTCACTTGTTCTCTAATAGGAAATTTTACTAATATGTCCCCGTGTATCTTTCGCTTACATGCACTCTTGCATAAATGACGAAAAATAGTTTAAATGCATGTCTTAACTTTTATCTTGAAAAATTTCAAACATATCCAAAATAGGCCAAGAGACATATAAAAACATGCTCAAAGTCACTAATTATCCGAGAGATGCAAATCAAAACGACAATGTGGCACCATCTCAAACCTGTCAGAATGGCTATCATTAACAAATCAACAAAAGAGAAGTGCTGGTGAGGATGCTGAGAAAAAGGAACCCTTGTGCACTGCTGGTGGGAATGCAGACTGGTGCAGCCACTGTGGAGAGCAGTTTGGAGTTTCCTCAGAAAACTAAAAATGGAACTCCTATTTGATCCAGTAATCCCACTTCTAGGAATATATCCCAAGAAACTAGAAACACCAATCAGAAAGGATATATGCACCCCTATGTTCATTGCGGCACAATTCACCATAGCTAAGATTTGGGAACAGCCTAAGTGCACATCAGCAGATGAGTGGATTAAAAAACTGTGGTACATCTACACACTGGAATACTACACTACAGTAAAAAAGAAGGAATTCTTACCATTTGCAACAGCATGGATGGAACTGGAGAGCATTATGCTAAGTGAAATAAGCCAGGCAGAGAAAGATAAATATCACATGATCTCACTCATTTATGGAATATAATGAACAACATAAACTGATGAACTAAAACTGATCCAGAAACAGAGAAGCATCGATCAGACCATCAAACCTCAGAGAGAAGGTAGGGGAGGGTGGGGGTAAGGAGGAGAGATCAACAAAAGGACTTGTATGCATGCATGCAACTCGGGGGGGGGCAGTGGTAAGGGCATGAGTGGAGGAGTGGGGGGACAATGGGGGAGATAAGGACACATATTTAATACCTTAATAAATAAAGAAAAAAAAAAACAAAGTAGAGAGAAAGTTAGAATGAGTCCCTATGTACCCATCACCCACCTAAAACAATGATCATATCAGAATAATTTCTACCTGGCTACCAGCTTATTTTAATTTTATCCATAAATATTGCAGTATATATCTTTGAAAGAGAATGACTCTTATTAAAGACTTAACCATAGTACCATTATCACACCAAAAATTAACAGTAATTCCTCAATGCCACAAAATATCTAGTCAGTGTTGAAATCTTCCTGATAAATATGTATATTTTTACAGTTGTTCTTTTTCCAATGGAAATCCAAACAAGGCCCACTCACTACATTTTGACATTTCCATTAATTCAACTTATATAAAAAAATTTCTCCTCCTTCCCCTCCTCCCCTTGTAATTAACTTCTTGATGAAACTGGGTTGTTTATCCAGTATAATCCCCACATTCTGGATTCTGGTTTGCTTCTCCATGATGTCATTGACTATATCCCTCTATTCAGAGATTTAATTTCTTTTGGAGACAAAAATAGATAAGTGCTATTATATACTTCCATTGAAAGACACCTAATTAGTGGTGTGGGTTTTTTTTTTTAGCATATTAAGGGCCATTGATGATATAATTCCATCTTTCTTTATTAGCTGGATTTGTCTACAGAGAGAAATATTTCTTTATCAATGACTGGATTACTCTAAGATGCTATTTGAACAGAAAAAGTACATTAAATGCTTGATTTTTCCCTTGACCTATTTGTAGAATAATTAGTTGGCTTCTGAATATTCTCTAAAGCCAAATCAATGAGTGTTCTAAAGTATCATTATGAATTCATGGGCTTTTAACACATGTAACATATTTGAATTGATCGCATTTATTATTCATACTCAAGGTATTCCACTCGTGGCCTCTTAAGTTGGCTTGCAATTTCTTTTTTTTTCTTTTTATTATTTTTTTGTAATATGATTTTTTAATAAAATTAATGCAGTTTTATTGAGATATAATTCCCATACCATATACTTCACCCATCAAGGGTACAGTTAAATGGTTTTAGTATATCTACAGACTTGTACAACCATCATCACAATCTAATTTTGGAACATTTTTGTCATCAAAAGAAACTCTGTGCCAATGACCATTCTCCCTCTATTCTGCTCCCTCCTCCCCTCCCTCCACAATGCTGGCATCTACTTTCTGTGTTTAAAAATTTGCTTATTCTAGACTTTTCACATATATGAAATCATACAACATGTGGTCTTTTACAACTGGCTTCTTTCACTTCATATAATATTTTCAAAGTTAATCTATGTTTAGCATGTGTCAGTCCTTCACTCCTTTTTATTGTCAAGTGACATCTATTACATGGATATATTACATTTTATTCCTTCATTCATCAGTTGATAGAAATGAAGGCTGTTTCCACTTGGGGAAGTGTCTATTATGAATAATGCTGCTGTGAACTTATGTGTAGATGTTTTTACGTTAATGTATGTTTTTGTTTCTCTTGAGTATATACATAGGAATGGAATTGTTGATAACTGCCAGACTGTTTTCCCAAGTGACTCACTTCTTTATATCCCTATGGATATAAAGGGTCTGAGGGTTCCAATCTCTCAACATCTTTATCAACACTTGTGATTATCTTTCCTTTTGATTTTCACCATCTTACTGGGTATAAAGTGATATTTCATTGCAGTTTTGACGATCATATTTCTTTGTTCATATATTTCAGTTAATGAATATTCATTGACTAACTCTCAGACATCAGATACTGCCCCAGATACACTTATTCTTTGAAAGTTAAAAATATGACACCTCTCTATTACTTCTTGCTACATAGTCAGACTTCTTGGTATTTTTAAGTTATAATAAAAAAGATATAAAATCATCTTTGTTTTAATCTAGCCTTTGATTACTTTGCAATCTTGGAAAATTTTTATACTTCCATATATATGTAGCTATTTAATAAGGCATTAACTGTAGCAATTCTTATAATTTAAAAGACACTTATATCAGGTAGTAAAGATACAACATTAAAAAGTTCAATTAGGTCTGAGGGTTTATAGACCATGAATTAATGGCATCAGGGGCGCCACAAAGCTAATTAATTTGCTTAAGAGAGTTAAACAAGAATACGGTCCAGTCAGAACTACTTTTAAAATGATTGAAGATGCCACTATGACGGACCCATGTGATTCTAGAACCAACATGCCTAGAATGCATTTGTTGAATGAGGTCTTGGTTTCACCTCTCACTGGCTGATCTAAGAACAGGAACTAAGCAAATAGGAAAGCAAGTGTATCTGGTTGAAGGTCAGCAACAGAGGCACAGCTGGCGCTTCCACTTAATGAAGTTTTATTTCACAGGCATGAGTGTTAGTGGTTAATATTCCCTGTCAATTATGTTCAGAGAGATCCAACATTTTGCTCATCTCATTGTCACAACAACTATATAATTTAGACAACTAGCTCTATGTTCAGGTTTGAAGACTTTGAGCCTTAGAGGAATTAATGGGTCTTCCATGGTCACACAACTAGTAAGTGCAAGAACCAGAACTGAACTCTAGACCCAGCCTTCCCTGAACACTCAGATGGGGGTCTAGGAGCCCCTCTTCCACTCAAGTGGGCACAGAAATGTGTCTCAGCCCTTACCCATCTCCTGGCTCAGCAGCTCATCTATATGAGAAAGAATACCAGGCTGGGGATCACAGAGCATAAAAAATAGAGTCTGCTATTTGTCCAGAACTGGTTTTCTTCCCTCAAGATTGGAATGTTTATTCACGATGCATTGGCACTGTATTAAGAATGTTACATAAATAATTCACTAAATCTTTGCCATTAGGTAGGTACAATTAGTATTTTCATTTTAATTTTTTTAAATATATTTTTATTGATATCGGAGAGAAAAGGAGAGGGAGACAGAGATAGAAACATCAATGATGAGAGAGAATCATTGATCAGCTGCCTCCTGCATGACAAACACTGGGACTGAGCCTGCAATATGAACACGCCCCCTGACCAGGAATCAAACCGTGATTTCCTGGTTCATAGGTCGATGCTTAACCACTGAGCAACACCAGCCAGGCAAGTATTTCCATTTTAGAGATGAGTAAATGGGAGCTCAGAGGTAAAGGGAAACCTAGAATTCCCACAGGTACTAACTTACTCATGTCAGTACCATTCCTTGGACGGGTCCTTTTGTCATCCAGATATAAATTCAACCCTCACACATAACTGAAATGTAAACAAGAATTATGGCATATAGCTTTCTGGGGATACTTGGTTCCTCCTCTGTAAAGGGAAATAGTAACTTAGTAGCTGTCAGAAATCTTGGGAAGGTTAAATGTTATAATGTAAAGCAATAAACATATCAGCCAACCAGCTTTCCTGACCCTGAAATAAATGTTCTGTTCTTTATGAATGTGTGTCATCACAACCATTTATTCATACATGAGCAAATATTCATTGAGTGCCTATAGCTAAGCAGATTACAGTCCACAGGGTTAGTGAATTAACCCTATAGAGATCATTGAAAAACATGTGTTCCAGTCCCCTTCTCTCTCACCTGGGCAGAGGTTAGACTAAAGAGCATTCTCAGCTTTTGTCAAATTAAAAAAAAAAATGAATGATGCTTTAAAATCTAGATCTTTGGAGCCAGTTCAGTATAAAGATCACTGACAAGGAATGAGGCACATTGCTGAAACTTTCTGCCTCGTGTTCCCCACTGTGCTATGAGAATTGAAAAGCAATTGGGTTGCAGGGTGGATTAGCTGTGTTAATGCACCCCAAGCCCTGTTCTAAGGAGCAGTGAGAGGCACAAATGTGCCTGTGCTTTGTAAATGTGGCCAATGATCGCTGTGTCCTGGGTTCTGGACCCAACTTTGCTGTTTTTATGGTGCCTTGTCTTAAGCAAGTGACTTCTCTTTTTGGAGCATCAGTATCTCTAGCTAAAAGCATATTGATTAACTTGAAATAGTATTACTAAGCAATTACTCTTTGCCAAGAATTTTTCTAAGCTCTGGAGATAAAGAAGTGAATAGGATATTCAAGAGCTCTGCCCAATAAGTGTGCACCTCAGTGGAAACCCCAAGGAATTTGTACTGAGCCAAATGATGAGATGAAGCTAGTTATGCAAAATCTGGGCAAAGACCCTTCCAACCAGGGGAACAGCAGGTGCAAGCACAAGCAAGCAGGGGTTTTGAAGAAAGATCCAGCATTTGAAGCAAGTTTACATTTTCCTCCCACTTTCTATCTTTCACATTGTAACAAGTGCACAGTTGTAACTCCCCTGTGGTATTTTTTGAAGATGAACTGAGACAATGTAAGTGAGATACCCAGTGTGAAGTCTTGGATACAGGAAGCACTTGGAACTATGTTTGTTCCTTTCCTTTATCTTGGGCCAATGTTCATAACAACATCTCACCCTGAAACAGGCCCTAACACACATACATCTTACAGAGAACGGGCCATGTGATGTGCCTTTCATTCTGTGAGTGCCACTTATTAACACACTAGGAGGGATGCTAAATGACTGAAATCTCTGGGATTTGTCTTTTCAATCCCATTCTGATTTAAAGGTTGAATTCCCGACCCTGTCATCATCGAGTTTTTAAAGCTTCATGCTTAAACTGGCACCGAGTCAAGAAATGCTTCTAAAAAATGAATGGGTACTAGAGATTATAAAATTAGATGTCTGCACTAAACCTTTTTTCTCCCCACAGCTGGTCACCACTGAATATCATAAAATCTGTCATAATAAAGGGCATACCTAATAAATGAACTGACGAGGCATTAAAGGATGTAGATGATGTACAGTCTATGAGTCATTGTGATGGGCAAGTTGTTCCTTTGATGACACCCAACTTTTTATTGTTTATAGATAGATGAGTGGAACACAGATAGAAACAGCTTGGGGATAAAAGCTAAATAAGAGTTAATTAACTACATAAGAAATTATCCCAAATTGTCCCAAAACTCAAGAAAGAATTAATATTTTTATCCATTAGGGTTTTAAAAAGCCATTCTCTGTCATTTCCATTCATCTCCAGACATTTCAAACCCCCTTAAAAAGTCACCATATTGAGCACTTCAAATGATAGCATCAGTTTGAAATGCCCAGGAATAGGTGATACAGTTCTGTGAATGCTTTGATTATTATTAGGCTGACTATAGGCCCAATGCACAAAAATTCGTGCAAGAGTAGGCCTTCCTTCCCCCGGCTGCTGACACTGGCTTCCCTCCAGCACCCGGGCTTCCCTCCTCCAGCCACCAGCAGGCACCTGGACCGGGGCTGGCTTCCCTCGGGCTGCCCGCAGACACCTAGGATCCGGGCTGGCTTCCCTCCGGATCCAGCTTTGTCAGGAAGACATCTGGTCTAATTAACATATTATCCTTTTATTATTATAGATAATTGCAATAGCAACTATTTATTGAGTGGAAACTGCATCATGAAGCTTATGAAAGACCTTTATATTTGTGACGCAGAGAGTAGTAAACACCCAGTTTCTTGTTCTGCATTTCCCAGTTCCCATATAGTGAGGCAAAACCATGTGAGTAGTTCTGACCAATGGCTGGGCATGGGTCCATTCAGATTAGTGAAAATATGCAACTCTCCAGTAATCTCTTCTCCTACTACAGGGCAGGCAACTCTTCAGCTGTTAGGCCTCCCACTAACCTGGGCCCATGGGCTACCATGTGGAACAGAAGCTCTGTAAACTGCATTGGGCATGAGGTGTAATGACAAGAAAAGCTTTGTAGTCTTAAGCCACATGGTTTGGAAATTAAGTTGTTACTGGATCATAACCCAGCCTGTCCTGAGTAATATTAACAATATCATCTCATTAAATTCCTCCAAACAGCTTTGAGGGAAGTATGATGATAACCTCTCTTTTACAGATGAAACAATTGAGGCACAACCAGTAACTTCCTTGGGGTTAGACAGCCACGAAGTGGAGAAGAAATAGTCACCAAATCTGAGATTGCAGACACTCAGCACCTGTCTAGTGATACGAGCACACGTTTGTTTCTGGAAGGCTGTGGCTCAAATTCCAGCTTCCGGCTGGAAGGAAGTTACCTTGCTCAGGCTACTTAACCTTTCCATGTCTCACAGTTTCTCAGCTAGAACCAAAAGCACATCAGCATATATCTAACCAGGTTTGTTGTGAGGATTAAGGGAACTGATATATGAGTTCAATGCTTAGAATTGTGCCTGGCACATAAGGTTTATTTATCATAACTACTGTTAACCTTTTTTCTATCAAAGAACCAGAAACAATTAATTTACAAAGGGCAACATTCTTATATACTGAGGAGCTCAAACCTCCCTCATTTTACAAACCAGGAAAATGGGACTCAAGAAGTTTTCTGACTTGTCCAAAGTACAAAACAGAAGAAAACCCAGACCCCCTTCCTTCACATTCCAGTGGGCTTCCACTCCACTTTACTGATTCCAATTCTAATGAGGTCAACACCGGGGAAGAAGAGAGGATGAAAATCTTCGTCACTCTCACACCAACCTGTGTATGCTTGGTTTCTTCCCTTTCCAAAGTGCTGATGGAAGCCTTGCTCACCAAGCTCAGTAACAGAGTTCTTATGAAACAGGGCAGGTGAGTTGAAAGCTACACTCAGTCTAACAAAGGAATTAATTGCTGCTGGCCTGAGGGTAGCACTCTCTCCTCCATTGTCTAAAATGTGGCCTTTCTGGCCTCAGCAAACTGCTGTGGTGTGTGAAGATAGTGGTAAGGCCGAGCCAGAGGCAGCTTAGCATCCCAAACAAGCAATTCATTCTCCTGAATAAGAAGAAAAGAAAGTAGGGAGGAAAGGAAGAAAAGTAGGAGGGAACAAAAAATGGAGACGAAGAAAGAAAACAAAAAAAGAAAGGAAGGCAGGAGAAAGGAAGAAAGATAGAAAAAGAGAGAACACAGATATATCTCTGTCACCCTTCGAGAGGGAAAATGTGTCTTCTCATTTGATGTTGGTGATACTCTAACTGCAGGTGCTGAATTGCTGCTGTGGGCATCTGAACACTTCAAGACTACACTAGAGCTTTGCTATGCCTATAGTTATGCGAGTGATTTAAATTAGACACACATTTCTGGTGCAAATACTGTGAAGCTGTGAGTTGCCTGCTCTTATTCTTTTCCTTTCCCAGGATTATCTCCTTAACTGTTTGCAAAGGATTCACATAGTAATACAGTGCTCAACCTTATTGTTTGGTTGTTTTTGCAAAAGTAATCTCCTAAGACAGCCTGTTTCTCCATGTCAGGGTGTCTGCCCTGAAACCCACATCCCACACGTGCTGCTTGGAGCCCTGTAAACACAGAGAAGCTGTTTGACACCTGGGGTGATGGAAACTGGGCTACACCTCTCTGATCTCTGCTCCTCCCTCCTACCCCCCATCCCCGCTACTCTTGCACAGGACTCAAACCAATAGAGAAGCTGACAGCTTGGGAAATAAAAAAAAAAAAACTTCATCCCAAAATGAGTGGTAACATCTCCATAGAAAATCTGGTACGTATGAGGGCCTGTTTTGGAAAGGTATTTGAAAAATGATGTGAAAGTTCAAAATAGGTCCACAGAAGACTTGAGCATCAGAAACACTCAAAAAGACAGCTAATCAGCTATGTAACTTAGTTTTTAACTTTTCTCCCAAGTAACCCACTATGGTATAAATACAAAGAACTCCTTGATTCAAATGTGTTGATCCCCTTGTTCTCCAAGTACTCATGGAGGGCCTCCTGGTTCAGGCACCGAATCAGTCTCTGCAGATACAAAGTAAAGCAGACCCGGTCTTGTCATGTGAAGCTTGCATTCCAAAGGAGGAGCATCAGACAAATAAAAAATAAACATCTAGAATAATAGTTCAAAAAGTGGTAAATATGATGGGGAAAATAAAACAAGGCAGACTAATACAGAGTGATAAGGGTTGCTGGGGAAGGGCCAGCCTCTGTATGAGGAATGTTTACATGGAAATGATGACAAGCAAAAGCCCTGTGACAGACTCAGCAATAAGTAGGTTAGCTTCAAGGAGCAGTCTAGGCTGAGCCCCAGAGCAGGGAGATGGGGTCTTCCTATTCATAGGAAGCAGTGATACTTAACTGTACTTGTTGCACTGCTAGAGGTCTGGTGCATGAAATTCATGCACTGGGGGGGGGGGGGGGGGGGGGCGGTCCCTCAGACCGGCCTGCACCTTCTCACACTCCAGGAACCCTTTGGGTATGTCCAATTGCTGCTGAGGTGGAAGAGGCTCCCACCACTGCCGCTGCGCTCACCAGCTGTGAGCCCAGCTTCTGGCTGAGCGCCGCTCCCCCTGTGGGAGTGCACTGACCACCAGGGGGCAGCTCTTGCGTTGAGCATCTGCACTCTGGTGGTCAGTGCACATCATAGCAACTGGTCATTCTGCCATTCGGTCAATTTGCATATTAGTCTTTTATTATATAGGATTATAGTTATTACACTATGCCTATAGGACTTATTATACTATACTTATTATACTGTAGGTATCATACTATGCCTATAGGACTTATTATACTATACTTATTATACTGTAGGTATCATACTATGCCTATAGTACTTATTATACTATACTTATACTATAGGTAATATAACATGCCTATAGGATTTATTATACTATATCTATTACACTATAGGTACTATACTATGCCTATAGGACTTATTATACTATATTTATTATACTTAAATTTTTTATCCCCTAAAAGCTAGCATGGTTTTGGTTTATTGTGCCACCCAATAAACATTACTGAATCAATGATGTTGGACTCCAATGCACGCAAATCAGTGGGAGTTACTTTCCAGATGGCTACAATTGAATAGCAACAAGGTTCTTATTAAATATTTGCCATGTGACCCAACCTGGAAATGTGCACATTTCTGTTTAATCAGAATTAGAGCTTGCCCAGAAAGCCATTTGAGTGTCAAGGAAACTGATGCTCAGATAAATGAAGTTACTTCCTCAATCATACACATCTGAAGCCAGGGTTTGAAAGCAGGGTTTCAAATCCAGTGCACTTTCCCTTTCTCTCTACTTTCTCCCAGACCCATTTTAAGATCACCTGCCTCCTCTCTTCTAAGAAGTGAAAATAATAATAAAAGCAATGAATAACTTAAATGAATGTCTACTATGTGTAACCCATGTGCTAATCACTTTATGCCTGATATTAAATCCTGGGAGGTAGATGTAATCATTATGCTTTCAGAACATGTCAGGAAACTCTGACAGGAGAGGTTAAATAACTTGTACAATCATCTCACATTTGCACTAAAAGCACGTTAGTAGAACACATCGTGTCCGTCCGCTTACTCCGGAATTAGCCTGAAGCTCTGCCACTTCCCAGAGAGCTTTTATTTTCTCTCTTATGACTGATTCCTTGGTGACATCCTTTGCTAATGACAGTGCTCTGCACATTTTTCTAATAAAAAATGCTAAGAGGTCATCAGAATTATAGTAGGCCAGGGACACATGTCATTCTACCCGTTGAAACATAAACTGCTTGCCTCGAAATTTCTAACGGGTAAAATGGTGAGTGGGTGTCAGAAAGCACCCCCATTCAGATCAGAGGTTATCAAATACTGAGGATGTGCAAGCAAGTCCAGTGACTTGGTGTCACCCTTCCCGGAACTCAGCGGGACAGGACATTTTGTTGACAAGGAGATGGCTAATTGCTCATTTAGTGAGAAGCAAGGGGAAGTAAGACACACCTACTACACCTGTTGAAGAGGAAGATTCCTGACCATCACCACTGCTACCTTCAAATACAGAACATTTTCCTCAAGAAAGTCATACCTGGAGACAACAGCTGGTTTGAGTGACAAAGGCCTGGGATTAAAGGGATGTGTGCTGGGCACAGAAGTCCATACACCCTGCAGACCTGCAGAAGTCCTCTTAAGGAGAGTGTGATCCTGAGTGATGACCATGTGGGGAGGTCTAGCCCACAGTGGGTGGAAAATAACCTACCAGGCCTGCAGGCTGCCCCCATCAACCACAGCTGAATCAGCTGCTAAGACATGGAAGACACAGAGTGTGGAAGGCCGATGCTGCACTCTCTTTTGATAATATTGTTTCAATAATAAACTATCTTTTATTAAATCCTTACAGTGTCAGCACTTTGTGTGCATTGATTCACTTAATGCTTCCAACTACACCAGGAGGTAGGGTTTCTTATCTTCCATTATCTCATTAGTTTACAATTAAAACTGATTCTAGGTCATTTCAGCCTAAAAAAAAGTACATATTGACAAAGTCCTTATTAACTCATGGAATTGAAGGTGAAGTTGGGGGACCAGATCTCTATTAGTCAAGGATTCATCTTCTGCATCCTTCCTGTCACTGAAATGACTCCATTTAATCCATTTTTCATGTCTATGAGTCTATGTTTCTGTGCTTAAGTCTCAAATTCCATGGAGGATGAGTCTTAGTGGCTTAGTCTGGATTCAATGCCCACCTTGGAATAAGTAAAGTAGTAGTAGCCTTCCGAGACCTCTTATAAGATTTAGGAGAAGTTATTCCACATCCCCCAAAAAAGCAGGGAAATGATAACACAAAGGAAATTGATGGGAAGGGAATTAACAATGAGACATGCCTCTGGGGAAAAAGCTAAGACATGGATGTCATTTCATTTGCTCAACATCACACAGGTTGTAGGCAGGCAAGATAGAAATTATACTCACCTCTGATTTTGAAAACAACTGCACGTAATTAGGCATGCTCATGTGTTTCAACTCACATGCCCTTTCTGCAATGCCAATGCGATTGACACTCCTCCAACCAAGGGCCAAGGATTTTCTTGAATTTGCTCAGGGGCTGTGACTGCTCTGACCAATATCGTGGGGTGAGTATGACAGCATGTGACTTCTGAGGCAAGGTCATAAAAAGGATAGAGATTCTCCCTCTCCTTCTCTGTCTCACTCTCTCACTCTCTCTCCTGGCTTCCTCCTTTGGAACCCAGCCACTGTGTTACATGGCACCTTGAACCTAGATACTGACAACTCCAGCTAAAGCTTCAGCCAAGGGTCGGCATCAACACCAGATGTGTGAGTGAGCAAGCCTCAAATGGTTTTAGGTGAAGCCTTGTTCACCCCCACCGATGCTGAGTGGAGCTGAGACATACTCTTAGTGCTCAGTGCTACTGACATGCAGGCCCAAGAGCAAAATAAATGTCATTTATTAAGTAACCATAGTGACAGGAATTCTGCTCATACTAGCATTACTTCACTGTATTCAAAGTGAATATTTATCAGAACATAGAAAGTAGTTATGTCGTAGGCAAAGGTTTCACAATACATCATCTTATTAATGCCTTAAAATTATGTGATTTCAGGGTCTAAGTTACCTATGGTCTCAGTTAGATTTAATTGTCCCTCCCTTGCCCGTAAACTTTTATATACTGCTACTAGAGACCCAGTGCATGAATTCGTGCACAGGTAGGGTCCCTCAGACTGGCCGACAATCAGGGCTGATCAGGTGGCCTTTGGGGAGTCGGTGGGGGGAGGGATCATGGGAGGTTGGCTGTGGGAACACACTGACCACCATGGGACAGCTCCTGCATTGAGCGACCAGTCAACTGGTAGTTCGGCTGTTTGGTCACTTAGGCTTTTATATATATAGACTAGAGACCTGGTGCACGAAATTCATGCATGGGGCAGGGTTGTCCCTCAGCCCAGCCTGCCCCCTCTCCAATCTGCGACCCCTCAGGGGATGCCCGACTGCTGGTTTAGGGATCGGGCCTAATAAACTGGCAGTCAGACATCCCTCTCACAATCTGGGACTGCTGGCTCCTAACCACTCGCCTAGCTGTCTGCCTGATTGTCCCTAACCACTGTGCCTACCAGCCTGATAACCCCCTAACCATTCCCCTGTCGGCCTGATTGACACCTAACTGCTCCCCTGCCAGCATGATCATCCCCAGCTGCCTTCCCCTGCAGGACTGAGGGGACTGGGGGGCCCCGGCTGGATGAGGCGGGGCTAAGGGGACTGGGGGACTGAAGCTGGATGAGGCAGGACTGACGGGACTGTGCGCCACCATCTTGTGGCTGTGAGTACCACCATCTTGTGAGGTTATGGCAGTCAATTAGCATATTCCCTCTTTATTAGATAGGATTATAGCACCTGTCATCTTGTATCTTACTTGGTACTTACATTTCTGTTTATTCCCACTTCGATGAATGCACTCTTCAAGGATATCAGGTTAATTTTTAATTCTATGCCCACCAATCAAGCATAGGACCTAGCATATATTAAGTGCACAAATTACTGAGTCATTTACAGAATACTGGTAGGCCTCAAACTGAAATCTCTTAACCAGAGAAGATCTGAAGAGCCAAGTGCTGAAGAGTATGCTAAAAAGGATTAAACAGATATGGGTGGAGCTGAGACATACTCTTACAGTTACAGTTCTGCATATTGGTGGCTATGTGGCCTTAAGGAAGGAACTCAAGTCCTATAAGCCTTGGTTTACTCATCTGTTAAATGGGGTTAATAATAATACCAATATCTCAGAAAATGACCATGAGAATAATGTGAGGCAAAGCATGTGCAGTAAATTGATCATATCCCATTAAGAAGCGTTCATTATCTCCAGTGCATCAATATTTGCATGAAAGCAATGATCAGTAAGTCCCACAGATTTCACAGGTTTAATAATAAAGTTGTTGGGAAAGTTAAATGATCTTGTCTATAGTAGTCTGTAGAGCACACTCCCTGACACATGGTAAGAACTCTATTCATGTTTGTGATTGACGTCATTATTTTTATGTGGTAGATACTGATACTTGCCTCTCCAATCTTCATTCTGGCCTTTGTTCTCAATAACAGAATCCTGATTTTTGCTCATGTGCCCAGATAAAAAGGACACTTCCTGCCTCCTTTACTGTTCATGGTGAGTCATTTATCTCCAGTGCACATGCCTAGTGAGGGTTTTTTTGGGGAAAATAAGGTAATGTCATATTTGTTTGGGAGAGCAATGTAACCTGCTATGAGTCTCACCTGTAGCTAAGAGTGGCAGTGGATTACAGTTCTGTCAATAAGAACACATCATATTTCTCCTGGGTATTTGAGATAAGGTTGGCCTTTCTAAGACAAGCATCCTTTCTTTCTTAGAAGTGTATGAACGCTGGGTTTACTCTGACAGCACATTCTGAGATGGAGATTAGCATGCAGAAATATCAGTAGGAGTTCTCATAGGATCGACACTTGGGACAAGAGTTTAAAAGAAGCAGCATTGGGTAGAGGATGAAGAATAGCTGCAAGAGAAGCTCAGACAAACTACAGGGAGCTCTGAAGACAGGATGACCCTTCAAAATCATTTTATGTTGTACAAAGGAACTGAGCTGTAGGTCAGTCAGTTATTAGATGACCGCCACCTACAAAGAGAGCATGACTTTGAGCTGTTCCCATCTGTCATCTCAGGGCTACAGGTCTGCTGCCCAACAGACCTCTGTTCCTGAAGGGGGAGGTAAGGCCAGAGGTGTAGGAGAGATCTTGAGAAAATGAGGCAAATAATAGGAGATGGAAACCATATGCTAAGCATGGCTGAGCAGAAAGACAGAAGGAACTTGGGACCTTGATAATGCTGTGGAATAATCTTACCAATCCTAGACAGACTTTCTCTAGATGCCTTATTATGTCATAAAAGTAATTTCCTATTTGCTTAAACCACTGTATACATAACTCGGGTATATTACTGTTAACATTTGCCAAAAACACATGTATGTTAATAACAAACATAAAATCATTAATGTATTTTCCATCATTCTAATTTAATTTCCAAGTTCCATCTTATACATTTTCACCTTGCAGGAAATGGTTTATGTAATTTTTGAAAACTCCTTTAAAGGCTCACTATGATTCACAGCCTTCAAAGTTCTCTTCCCATTGCGACTGCTGAGTACACTCATGGTATGCTTCATTCATTTAAAAATTTTGTGCATTCTTTCTGTTCGCAGCCTTGTGTTACCTGAGTATCTCATGTGTATCACAGGTCTTACCCCAGACTCCCTTTGTAGCATTTTGAGAATAGGTTTTACCTTACAGATTATATCTGTACCTTCCTCAGTTTAAATGTATAGTGACATGGGGCATATAAAAGTGACTGATCAATACTTGTTGGAATGAAATGGAGCCCTAAAAACACCATTTTCAATACACGTTACCTCTCCTATAATATGATAAACTAATAAGGCACGCTGTCTCCTAAAAGAAACAGAATAAGGGCCTATACAATTAGATTGCTTAATTCCCCTGCAGTGAACTTGCAGTTAATGAAAAGCAGGCTGTACTTGGGCACGCAGCTCTCCTCTCCCGAGCACATGCATTCCGCTTGAATATTGAACTTTGTTTTCAATGTCCTCTGAGAGCAAAAGGGAATCAAAAGCAAGAACTGGTGTGCTCAGGGAGGGTGAGTGCAGAGTTCTCATCAATAGTCAACAATGTGCGGGACCCTCGTTCATATGCATGGAGGGCAGCCTGTCTGTGAGGGTCCAAGGACAGAGCACTATAAGGACCTAGAGACCGTGTCCTCAGCCTGTCTCTCTCAGCTGCTCCTTTAAAAGGACACCTGAGAAGGCACCACTTTCCTCGGAGCACCAAAGGGTCTTAAGGCACATGAAGGTGAGGAGAAAGGCACCCACACCACCGCAGGGCAATCCAATGCCAGCGAGCACATAGCTTTGCATTATGATATTGTCTACTGCAGCAAACCCATATTTTTTCTCACAAACCCACTTTCCAGTTGTATTGGCCCAGTTCTGTACAAAATTATAGTCTGAGGCAACACTTCCAGGCTAAAGAGTTTATGGGGAGGTTTGGTATCAGAGCAACAAGGGAGGGGGAAGGAGAGAGGCAGGAAGGGAGCGAAAGCAAATACCAAGTGGCCAGTGGGGTTCCAAGAGCAACGTGATCAGATGGAGAAGTCAAGCAGAATGGACCAGATGAAGAAGCAAGGAGTCCTGTAGCTTTTTAGGATGCCTTGCTGTAGTTTAAAATGGTAATCTTTTACTTTTTCAAGAGTTCTAAATAGAATACTTAGCAAGCAGTGCCCAGCTTAGGGCTGAGGGGGCCGTTCCTGAGCGATGAGTTAGTGATAACTCTGCAAGGGGATGAAAAAGCCAGATAAATAGCACTTGTCACTTTTCTGGATTCTGTTACTTCATACTAAAACTATGAACTCCTTTTGCAAAAAAGAAAAAGATACAACAAAGGACTTGTATCTAGAATATATACTCTACACCAGGGGTTGGCAAACTTTTTGACTCAAGGGCTTTTTGACAATGGGTTCTTAAACTGGACCGGAGGGCCGGAACAAAAGCATGGATGGAGTGTTTGTGTGAACTAATATAAATTCAAAGTAAAGGAGCGGAGGGGAGAGCAAGAGAACCGGATAGAACAGCTGGATCCGGCCCGCGGGCCATAGTTTGCCCACGGCTGCTCTACACCAAAAGTAAGAAAACAAACAATTCAGTTAAAGAAATGGGCATAAGAATGGAACAGACCCTCATCGAAGAGAATACTTGGATGGCAGATAAGCACAGGAAAATTTCTTTCCAACACCACTAGCCATCAGGGAGAGACACGTGAAAGCCACAATCTATATTGCTACATACATACAAGAATAGCTAAAAGGGGGAGAAAGCAATGTGATTTCCTATTGAAAATATGGAAAACTTTAACTATTTTCAAATTCACATTCAATGGCATGCTATTCCAAATTCGTCTCTTTTTCAACTCCATGTTTCTGTTAAACCAATCCATTAAAAAAAAATCCAGTCAGAACTGAATTTTTCAGTTTTAGAATTTCCATATTTTTTTCAAATAGCTTTTGTTTTTCTGATAATATTTCCTATCTTTGCATTCATCACCACCAGCACATTTTCCTTTTTCTATAAAACTAAGTTAGAATAGCTGTACTTATCCTTTAAAAACACCACATCTGGAACAGCTCAGGGTCAGTCTCAGTTGAACGTCTTTCTTTTTCTCTCCGTGGTTCTCTGTATAGCAAGCAGTTTTGAATGGCATACAGCACATTGTTAAGACTGCAGACTTTGCTGTTTCTCTGGAAAGGGTGCTGATAGAGAGAATTAACGTGGTAGGACTCCATTCCCAAACTCTGTCTCTGAGCAAGTGGCTTAAATGTCTCTTTAAGTCTTTCTTCTTTACACATTCTTCTTGTGCATGTGAGTTTGAAGGATCAACCGGAGAATTTGGGGAGAATTTATATGCAAAGACAGGTCTATCGCCTCAAGCTCTTTCCTTTATGAGATCCCCCCTAACCTTCCAGTGGCCCTACACTTCGTTCTTTCTTCAGTTGACTATAAAATTGAGTAATTTGACTATATACCCATAGTAGGCTATAGCCTACAGAAAGCATCTTATAAAAAATCAAGTCTTAGGTTGTTATAAGCAGTTATATAACTGGAGGAAATGAGAGTATTATTTTTTCTATTTTATGTCTTAGGTCACAGTTACAAGGGAAGGTTGTAGCACTTGAGTCTTCTTTCTGGTACCCTACGCAAAAGGGCCATCACCCAGACAAGGGGTCCCAGACACTGGAAGCTGTCCTAATGTGGCAATTATGGAAGCGGTCAAACTCAACCCAGATCACTCATGTCACAGCACAGGTAGCAGGACAATCTTTTGGAGGGCCTTTAAAAGACCTACCCTCATCCAAGAGAGCCAGCTCTTGGATGGTGTATTAATTTCCTGGAGTTGCCATAACAAAGTACCACAAACTGTGGGGCTGAAAGAACAGAACTTACTGTCACAGTTCTGGTCCCACTCTGAAGGTGTAAGCAGGGCTGGGTCCTTCCAAGGGCCATGAGAAAGAATCTGTTCCAAGGCCCTCTCCCAGTTTCTGGTGATTTTCTTGCAATTTTTGTCATTTCTTGGTTTTTAGATCATTCAATCTCTGCTTTTACCTTCTCTCTGTGTCTTAATATCAGCATCCCTCTCCTTGTGTCTATCTCTGTGTCCAAATGTCCCCTTCTTTTTGTTAAATATTTTTTTATTGTTTAAAGTATTACATATATTAGTACATATATCTCCTTTTATTTTCCCCATTGACCTTCCCCCAGCCTCCCCTACCCCCTGTCGCATGCCCTCATCCCACCCCCCAAGTGTCTTGTATAAGCACACCAATGGACACAAATGTCCCCTTCTTATAGGAACACCAGTCATGTTGGATTAGGGTTGACCTTAACAACCTTATTTTAATTTGATTACCTCTCTAAAGAGCCTCTTTCTAAATAAGGTCACATTCTAAGATAATGAATATCAGGACTTCAACATATATATTTTAGGGACACAATTCAACTCATGACAATTGATAAAACACAGGGGTCATGTGGACCAGCCTTTGAAAGGCCAAGAAGTGAGAACCAACCCAGGGAAGAGATGGAGGGAATTTTGTCATTTTCTCTCTCCTTCCTCTTTAACACAACATGGCAGAACATCATCTAAGAGCCAGAGTAGAGGAAGGGGAGAAATATGCTCCAGCCCCTTCTTTTGTAAAATTTTTATTCAATTTATTGGGGTGACATTGATTAATAAATTTATGTGGTTTCCAGCTGTTTAATTCTATATAACACATCATCTGTATATTGTATTGTGTGCTCACTACCCAAAGTCAAATCTCCTTCCATCACTATTTATCGCCTCTTTACCTTCTCCTACCTGCCCCCACCCTCCTTTCCTTCTGGTAATCACCTTACTGTTCTCTGTGTCTATGAGGTTTATTATTATTATTATTATTATTATTATTATTATTAATCCCTTCATCTTTTTCATCCAGCCCTCCCCGCCTCCCTCCCCTCTGACAGCTGTCAGTCTCTCTTTGTTTCTACAAATCTGTTTCTACTTTGCTTGTTTATTTTGTTAGATTCCACATATAAGTAAAATCTTGTAGTGTTTGTCTTTCTCTGACAGGCTTATTTACTTAGCATAATAATCTCATAGCTGTGGAAAACAGTATGTAGTTTCCTCAAAAAATTAAAAATGGAACTGCCTTATGACCCAGTGATTTCACTTCTGGGAGTACATTAAAAGAAACCCAAAATACTAATTCAGAAGAATATACACACCCCTATGTTCATTTCAGTGTTATTTGCAATAGCCAAGATCTGGAAGTAGTCCAAGTGCCCATCAGTAGATGAGTGGATAAGAAAGCTGTGGAACATTTCACAATGGAATACCACTCAGCTCCTGTCCCTTCTTCAAGGAAAATCTAGCCTGCTCTTAGAGGGGGAGGAGGAATCTGCCAAGAACACAAAGAATTCAATTCCTTAACGCAATAATTCATTTTAAATGCGATTTTTCACTTTGCATATACTTAGCCTGATGCCCTTAAATGGTTACCAAAAAAGTATTTAGACCAATATTGTTAGGATTTTTATTCAAAGTCAGTATCAAGTAATTAACTTTGCAAGTTAATTTTTTTTTAAGCCTAACTATATGGGGACAAAAGGAGACATCATTCTCTCTGATACTTGAAAGAAATTTACTTAGCTTGGGCCCTGCCAAAGGCTTCATTAAGATCATGATTTTAAATATGCCACAAGTGGTAGCTGAATTTACAACATCCTGTCAGGTTATATTGAAAGTTAAGGAAAGACTGAGGTCCTCAGACACAACAGATAATTTATTTCCTTGGGAGTCATCTGTAATTAACTTTCTCCTAGGTAACTCCCTGCACATAGTACAGCTGCTTTGAGATTTCCAAGACAAAAAAAAAAAAAGACACTGAGATGCCTGGTCGAAAGTTCTTTATGGCCTCACACACCTCACAGTCTGAGATTCGGTTACTCAACATGAACTAGCAGGAGAGAAACTGGGAAAATTTCAGAAACTGCAATGTGGCATCCTTCAACAATCAGTTCTGAATTTCCCTGATTCCAGGCCATCTTGATCCTTTGTCTTTATAATGTGAAGATTCAGCAACAGCATAAATAGACTCTTTTGGACACTGTCTGAACAAAAACATAAATGAAGTCAAAAGTGCTTAACTGGAAATAGGTTTTAAATAACAATGTGTACTAATGAGAACTTTCCCACGTCACGTTCTCCAGGGAAACTTTTCACTCAGAGCGTTGACTGAAGGCTTCTATTGTTTGGCAGCTGTGAAGTCAACATATAATCAGGAGTTGCAAACTTGCTCGGCGGCAGAGTCCTCAGTGCAGTCTAGGCCTCTCATGCATCATCGGTGTACATGGGAAAATAAGTGTATTCTCACATCTTTATTACCTACTTCAATCAATGGCCTTTTCTAGAATAGAGTTGAACTCTGTTTAAAATGGCAAGAAAAATATAGCAATTTCCTAAGAATAACTAAAATAAGTAATTACCATATTGCTCTGAAAAAAATCATAAAAACTTTACTAAGGGTCATAAAAGAAATGTGAATAAGTGGAGAAATAGATCCTAGTCCTGAATAGGGTGACTAAATATTGCAAAAATGATGATTCAGTGTGTGGGTTTAATGTGATCCAATTAAAAATAGAGTGGAGTATTCTTTCAACTTATTAAGGGAACTCATAAGTTTATTAGTGTAAATGAGCAATAACATTGAAGGAGATTGTGCAAAAGAGTGACAATTATATGGGGCAAACATCCCTATGTTAATAGCATGAAAAGCATGAGCATGAAGACAGTGTGTATGAGTACATTATTAAAAGCTCAGAAACAGACATAAGCATTTAATAAATAATAAATTTACCTATATCAGTTAGTTGGAAATAAATCCTTAGTCCATATATTGCAGAAAAGTTAAACAGATTTTGGATTAAAAAAAAAAACTCAGATGAAGTTTCATGTCAATTTTTAACCAAATAAAAACAAAATGGATATTTGAAACACATATATATTAAACTAGAGGCCCAGTGCACAAAAATTCATGCACTGGCAGGGGTGGTGTCCCTCAGCTTGGCCTGCTCCCTCGATGTCCTACTGATGGGGAGCAGGCCTAAGCCGCAGTCTGGCCTCTCTCTTTGGGAGGCGACCAGGCCCATCAGGGGAAGGCGCTGCCCCCATCACCCCATCGCTGCTGCCACTGCTGGCTGGCCATAGATGCCTGCCCTCAGCCCTCACAGCTGCTGTGGCTTTGTCCAGAAGGATGTTTGGCTGTCGGGTCTAATTAGCATATTATGCTTTTATTATTATAGACTAGAGGCCCAGTGCACAAAATTTGTGCACAGAGGGGGTATCCCTCAGCCCAGCCAGCACCCTCTCCAATATGGGACCCCTCAGGGGATGTCCAACTGCCGGTTTAGGCCCAATCCCACAGTTGGACATCCCTCTCACAATCTGGGACTGCTGGCTTCTAACTGCTTGACTGCCTGCCTGCCTGATCACCCCTAACTGCTCCCTTGCCAGCCTAATTGCCACTTAACTGCTTGCTCCCCTGCACCAGCCTGAACTTGCCCCTAACTGCTTGCTCCCCCGCCAGCCTGATCACCCCTAACTGCTTGCTCCCCTGATGGCCAGATCACCCCTAGCTGCTTGCTCCCCTGACGGCCTGATCGCCTCCAACTGCCCTCCCCTGATGGCCTGATCGCCCCTAACTACCCTCTCCTGATGGCCTGATTTCCCCCAACTACCCTCCCCTGCTGCCTGGTCACCCCTAACTGCTTCTGCCTCAGCCCACACCACCGTGGCTTTGTCTAGAAGGAAGTTGGACATCTAGAAGATGTCTGGTTGACCCAGTCTAATTAGCATATTAACCTTTTATTATTATAGATAGAAAAACAAGTGTAGTGTTAATATTTTAGAGGCTGTAGAATAACATTAGTCTGATTTTCATGGAAACAACATAATCACAGAAAAATTAGTATAATTTATTGCACCAATAATAAAATCTACTCTAATAATAATAATAATAAAACACCTGTAAGTATGGTGTTTTCCAGAGGGAAAGAGGAATGGGGAGAGGTTAGAAGAGGACAAAGGGGGAATAAATGGTGATGGAAGGAGACTTGACTTAAGGTGGTGGACACACAATACAATATACAGATGATATAGTATAGAATTGTACACCTGAAACCTATATATTTCATTAACCAATGTCACCCCAATAAATTCAATTAAAAAAAAGCATTCAAACTTTGAAAGGCCTTAAGCAGCTTTCTGATGTCTCAGTCTGGCTGGCAGTCTCCCACCCAGGTTCTCCTTCCCTGACAAAACCTCCCAAGCCGGAGAGAATGATAACACCCAAAACCAAGACTGACAGCCGGTGTATTGCCAGGATCCTGGAGGGATTTTACTCGCTTATTTAACCATGGAGCTGAAATGACAAAAGCAACTGGCAGGTGACCCTGAACCAAGCTTTGTTCTCTGTTCACTTGGCGGGAATGCTTTTCACCTCCCCCAGCCTGCCGATCACTCAGACACCCAACTCAGTGCCACACAGGACCCCGGGCTGCCTGCTGCCTCGTTTCCCAAGTCCCTCTCTCAATTTTTCCCATTTAAATGCTTCCATTTTCTCTCACAATAACCATGCTTGTGATTTTTCCTTTTCAAATTACCTGGTCCTCGCTGGCTATCATTTCGTTTCTGTGATCTGTTTTGTAACACGACTTTTACGCACTGCATGACATTCTGAATCTTTTAGAAGATTTAAAATTACATTTTCTGCTTAGCATGATATTCTCTAGGTCCTTCCATGTTGTCACAAATGGTAAGAGTTTTGCTTTTTTTTTGCTTTTTTACTGCCGCATACCGTAGTATTCCATTGTGTAAATGTACCAGTTTTTTTTATCTACTCATCTGTTGATGGGCACTTAGGCTGTTTCCAAATCTTAGCTATTGTAAATTATGCATACTGGTGGGGTGGGAATAGATCAACCAATGAACTTTATGCATATATGCATAACCCATGGACATAGACAATGGGGTGGGTTGTGAGGGGCTGGGGGTGGGGGGACAGGAGCAGGCAGGAAGAGGTCAATGGGAGAAAAAAGGGGATGTATGTAATACTTTCAACAATAAATATATAAAAGAATAAAAACAAATAAATAGAATTTCATTTTCTGAACAGTTTGGTCCACACACACCCCCCAAAATTTATATATATAAAAAGCTAGTGTCAATGATGACCAGGATGACCAAATGACCAGTCACCATGAGGTGCATTGAGCACCTCTTGGTCCCTCCCCCGCAGCCCACAGGCTCTGATCCTAGCAAGGCAGCGGCGGATGGGCGGGGCTGCAAGCAGAGGCAGGCTACCACATGTGATTTCAAGCACTGGGCCTCTAGTAATAATAATAACCATGACAACAACAGAGAAGTAGCTGCAAAGGGGAAAGGCAGTGGGGATAAACGCTGAGGATCGCGTTGTGAGTTGCTTGTTGAATAGAGACCTCAGGTTTAGGAGAAGTTTGTATCAGTGGAGCACTTCTTAAGATCTTTTAGCTGAAGGTCTGAGTGATATTATTGTAGTTGTTTGTTTTTTTTCAGTCTGCTGAGAATTTTGTAAAATATAATAATGTGGTTGCAAAGCCTAAGAGTTATAAATGTTAAAATGCTTATTTTTAATTCCTATCCTTTTCTTGTTTTAGGATGGTGACATGTTTCATGGACTCCTGTGGACTCCTGGCTAATGGCTGAGGAACAGTTAGTGGTTTAATTTCGTGATAATGTCCAACTTTCCCCACATCTCCAGAGTGGGCAGAATTTCGAGGGCGTCTGTTACCAGGAGCCCTTTGCATGCTTCAGCGTGTGAGCGAGTGGATGGAATTGGTGAAAAGGTTGCCTCCACACAACACAATGGCTCTCGCTGTGATTTCAGAAGATGCTAAGGATGATTCTCAAGCAGGCACATCTCCGTGATTACAGAGACGAAGAAATTCTGAGTCGTTTTTGAATGTTGTTTTTCTAGATGCTTCTCGAGACAGCCTCGTACTTGAAATTTCTGATGAGAAAAGAGGACGAGCCTGATGCCATGATGCTATTACTGCTGGTGGAACTGAATGCCTTTCTGCCAATTTGGTGCAGAAATCACACCGCCCCAAATTTCTTGAAAACTGTTGTCATCTTGCACAGTAGACAGTGAATTGACTGGAGAGCAATCCAGTGACCTTGACTATCAGTAAACACGTTCTGGACAAAGTGTACCTGGGCCATCGGTGGGGAAAGAGGAGCGAAGAAAAACACAGTGAATGCATGTCACTCTCATCACTCCAGGAACAAAGCCTTTCACACATTATGAGCAGCAGATAAAATCCAAGATATCCAGAAATATTTAAAAATAAGTTATCTTCTGATAAAAGCAGTTTAGGACATGATTACACCAATCACACACACACACACACACACAAAACAAAACAAAAAAAACAGAGGAAAATTGGTTTTTAAGTTGAAAACAGGTAAATCTCATTGGTAATCAAAGCTATGAATGTAAACACAAAACCATTGTTACCTACAAACTGTCAATTCATTTTTGGATTTAAATGTAATGTTTTCAGTAGTACATACAAATGTTTTATAAGTTAATGCTGAAAGTTGAAAAATATCCCAGTTAGTGGAAAATTATTCAACATATACAAGGAGACTTATACATGATTAAACATTTGGCAAATAATATCAATTTTTAATTCTGTCCTAGGACAATAATCAAAGAAGTATACACATTTTCATGTATAATATTGTCCCCATTTAACTATTTATATTACTAATAAGTTTGACACAATATAAATATTCAAATATATAAAATTAATATAAATTTTGCACATTCATATCATAAAATATGGTCATTAAGTGCCAATTTTAAAGGAATATTTCATAAGTTGGTATAATGTATACAGATAAAACTTAGGATTAAAGAACCTTAGTAAAGATCACAATTTCAAAATAAATTTACATGTAAAGAAATTTTATGTACAATCATCATTATAGTGCTGTTTGCAATGATAAAAAATGAAAAAAATTGTGAAATTTCAATACAAGTATCGTACTATAACATAGCCATAGCATGTAACATTATGAATCCTCTAAAAATCATGTTTAAAAATTAGGGCATTGACAAATTGCTCATAGTCTAGTAAGTGGAAAAAGACAGGATTAAATAAAGTGCATGTAGAGAATGATTTTTATAACATAACCTAAACATACAAATGCATCTGTACATTTTATTGCAGAAATAATACATAGAAAAAATATTAAGGAAATTTAAAAAATGGACAACAATTTTTTTTTTGCCAAGTATTTAGATTAATTTCATGTGTCATTTGTATTTTTGGTTTTATTTTATTTTAATTATATTCTTTTGTGTTTTTAAAATTTTGGCAAGGATCATGTGTCAGCTTCAAGACTAAGAGTGCTTATGGGGTATATGTATGTTCTCCAGAATATTTATTTGTATACCTGCATATTTTATTTGTATTAATCTATTCATATATTACCTATTAGCTGAGAAGATGAACACATATAACATACACATTGTTTGCTGTGCTAGAAACCATATTCATGGCCATTTTTCTTCTTGGTTACAAATTGGTATGGATTTCTTTATCATCCTCTCAAAGTAAAATCAGAGTTTGTTATTTTATGTCCTTTGAAAGGAAACCACTTTGTGTCTAAGAACGTTTGAAAAATTCAATTATTTCTAAAACACAAACAGTTGTAGAAGCACTACTGTGTAATTAACCACAGCATGTACACCGGCGAGCTCTGGGCCCTAATTAATTCACTCTGTAACGTGACTTGAAACCAGTAGCTAATTTTCACTACATTAGATGCACATTGTGTTGAATTTTTTTTCTGTATTTGCAATTTTAACCAGAAAACTTCTTGGGAGGCACTGTATTTTCATTAATTCAAGAATAAAAGCTTTGCATTTGTCTTCCTAACAGCTGAAGTGAGTTACTAAAGACATTAAAAAATCAATTAGTGAGGGCCATGTATTAAATTAAGTCCAAAGCAGGGGAATGGATATGAGCCAACATGAAGAGATGGTCAGTTAAACAAATCCAGGGCCCTCTAACCTCCCCAGCCCCTGAAAAGGGAACATTTTTTTAAAGGCTAAGAAACACTTCCAAGGGTCACAGCTCAAGGTTTCAAGCCCACTAAAAATATACGAGATTTAATCATAAGGTTATAGAACGCTTCTCATCCCAAAGACAACAGAGTGGGGAAAAGGTGGAACTATTGGACATAATTATCTACATAGAAAGTCCCAAAGAATCCACAAAAACATGGAACTAATGAGCAATTATATAAAGCCCTATTCTCCTAGACCAGTGGTCAGCAAACTACGGCTCGCGAGCCACATGCGGCTCGCGAACCACGGTTTGCCGCTCCGTTGACTAATGAGTTTGCCGACCACTGACCTAGACTCTCGATTCCAATAATTATAGGCTGTTGTTGTTCCTTGTGATTAAGCCCCTATTCATTCCCAGGCCTGATTTGTGTCCCATGTTGGGTGCTTCTTTTCACTGACACCCTAAAGCTCAGCCATTGATCCTCATTATAGGACTACTGCATTGTGGTTAGATTTTTCCAGAATAACTCGCATGCTGTGTTAAAGCCACTCACTCCACTCAAAATATGAAGTTCTTATATTTAGCCCACTCTGCTAGCATAGACATTCCCCAATCCTCGAGACAAGGTTATCTGAACAATCCCAGTATCTTCCCCTATCAGCAGGCTTGGTCAGAGCCACCCTGGCCCAACTTGATGGAGGTGGCATAGGTTAGGTCCTAACCCTTTTCCTTCCAGAGGTTTGTGGGATCCTATGTCACAGCTCCAAATACCAATGGGAGAGATAACTTCTGATAAGCCTCAGAGGTTAAAGTTTTATAAAACACTAGAGGCCCAGTACACAAAATTCATGCAGTGGGGGAGGTCCCTCAGCCCAGCCTGCACCCTCTCCAATCCAGGACCCCTCAGGGGATGTCCTACTGCTGGCTTAGGCCTGATCCCTGCCCAGCAGTCATAAATCCCTCTCACAATCCGGGACCACTGGCTCCTAACCACTCAACTGCCTGCCTGCTTGATCGCCCCTAACCACTCTGCCTGCCTGCCTGATCACCCCTAACAACCTCTGCCTGCCTGCCTGATGCCCCTAACTGCTCCCCAGCTGGCCTGATCACCCCTAACCACCTCTGCCTCAGCCCCCACCACCGTGGCTTTGTCCAGAAGGATGTCTGGAAGGATGTCCGGAAGACATCTGGTCTATCCAATCTAATTACCATATTACCCTTATATTAGTATAGATTTTCTCCAGGCAAGGGTTTACTTGTGTTTGGTATGCATAATTAAGAGAGACTTCAAGGATCCATCTCTCTCATGGACCCACTTGTCTATGACTATATAGAAAGAAGTTTGCATGTTTACTCCCACCAAAACAAGGCGGGTAGACAAGAGTTAAAATCCCTGGTAGGATGTACCATTACATCATCATTCAATGGCAAGCAATTGAAAAAAGGAAAGCTCTCATCATTGTTATTGTGCCTTCAATGACAAAAGTCACAATATTTTTAGCATCATAGATTCAAATATATTAATAAGAGCATTAAAAAACTGCTTTCAGAAATGTGGCCAGGTCCTGCTGAAGAGGATATGACTGCTTTTTATTTCTGCAATATAGGTATTGTATGGCATACACCATATATAAGTATATGCATATATATTCACATATATGTTTGTATACTTTCAAATACAAAACAGAAACAAATTGCTAGTGTTAAAACTGCCCAATTAAATTTAATAGAAGACCTGAAATCCCAGGAGCATATTGAGTTTAAAGTTTCAGGAGCCCCACTTTTGAACTCTATTTGTGGTTAGCAATTCAAACAAAACACAGAGGGCTTCTAAAGAAATAGCCATGCAGTGAAGTCCTATTGTTTAGCAAGTTGGACTTCTGGAAGTCTCTTGCTTAAAGCACATATCTACCCTCCTCAGCAGATCTGTTTCCAGCCACACGCTTTTTTCATGTCTCTGTTCACACCTTGGTCCCTGGCATACCCCTGAGGAGCAGCACTTGCTGGAGCATCTTACTTTCTTTTGCTGATTCTGGTTCTCTCAGGCTTCTTCCTGGGACTGATGTTCACCTCCCCCAGCATTTAAAATATAAGTAGTGAAGTTACTAAGCCCCGGGGAAATTGCCATGTTAGATGCATTTCACAAAGGTGCTGAACAAGGGAGGGTAGCGATCACCTGAAACTGGCCAAGCTCTTCATGCTGGAGAGGTAGCTCACTGCAGGGGAGTGAGTACGGAGACCTTGAACTTGAGTTGCCTAGCTGTTCTTTGGGCAACTCAATTCACTTCTCTAAGCCTTACTTTCCTCTTGGACACATGGAGCCAGTAATAGGACCTACTACGGAAGGCTGTTGTGAGTAGTAAATGAGAAATTGTCCACAAAAGCACAGTAGCTCAGTGCCTGGCACAGAGAAATCATTGTGTCATGCTGGAAACCAAGCTCAACAGTAATTAATATAAATGCGAGAAGTCCACCAGAAGGCTGAGTTTGGGCTCTTTTATATTCACAGGGTGAATATTTGCATTTTATTACCTACTGCTAAGGAAACTCCCCCCTAACCTGATAATCTTACTGTTTACTAAACAATCACCTTTGATATGTCTGTTTGCATTCCTAAAAGGCAATTGTGTATTCTAGTAAATAAAAGCAGAGGGGAATAAAGACTCAGTGAAACTTGACTACTACAGTTAAGTTTTCCCTGGCTTCCCCCCATAATTTTGAAATTATTATTTCTTGTCTTGTGTTTTAATTTGCATGTCTGCTCTTTCTCCAAACCTTTGAACCCAAAAGCCATGCTGGCCATGGCCTTTCACAGTGTCAGCTGCCAGGTGAACTCTTGTATATCCTTATGGCTACGTTATCCTAATTTTGCACACACGTCCACAGAGATATCTGATTCAGGTAGCACGTGCTATGCTTACTTTGCTCCATTACTCATGGAGTTTTAAATACATAACAGTGAGCAGCTTCCTTATTCCTGGTGCTGAGCTTATCCCTAAAACTCTCCTGGTGAATGAGACAGGCGTGGTCTCGGCCCTGACCACAGCTCTGAGGGTGCTGGTCTAGTTACAATGAGACAGCACCTGGCATAAACTGGTCAGCATGCTGGTATGTTTCCTCTTCCCAAAGAGACCAAATGAGGATGGAGAACATGCTGGAGAAAGGAAATGGATCTCCTATCATATGCTAATTGTGCTGATGGCTGCCGCTGGATGTGTGGTGAGAAGAGCGCAGATTCATGGTCAGATTTACCCGCTAGGGGGCAGCACTCATGATGCACCATAGAGATGCAGGAGAAAGTGCAAACCTTTTGACACATATTTGCTGTCTTTAGTGCTGGAACACACAAATTCAAAAAACAACTGATAAATAATTTCAGATTAGCTCTTAGTGGGATTTGTCATCCCATAAAGCTTAGTTTTAAGAAAACAAAATTAGCAGCCTGAACCCCAGCTGCTCCCCCACTCCCTACCTCCACCCCCTTCTTGGTGCCCTATTATCTCAGCTGGTCTAGGCCTACCTCAGCAATTACTGGAGTTCTGCAGGCTGCTCTCGGGCCACTTAAGCTGACACTTTGAAATATTAGCGGGGAAATGCTGCAGGTGCAGCGAGCTGGCAGACACCCAGAAGCAAATTCGCATCAGTCCAGAATTTTAAAAAGTTTTGTACACCATCCCTCATGTTATTAAGCTGTTTCAATTAGAGGCAAAAATCTGATTCTTTGGCAGTCACTTGTTTCATGTACAAAGCACCCTCTCCCTCCCAAGGAGAAAGAATCCAGCATTTGTGGGGGCTCTGTGCGCTTGTGATCTGGGCTGCTCCTGCCACCCAGGGGCGCAGCCAGAGTTGTGTGACAGTCGGCGGGACAGAGGACACGTCTGGACTCAGCAAGGCCGCCCACTGGGGTCTCTCACTTCTCAGAGGCTTCAAAGGCTTGGCGTCTCCACCACACGCCTCCCACAGAACTCTAAGAGGTCATGTTTCCTTACCTAATGCTTTCATCCGTATTACTCTTATTTTCTATACCAGTTTTTGATCATTTCAAATACACCTGGGTGTTTGATAAAATGATTAGTTTAGCTAAGCTGAGATAAAAATTATGTATGTTCCAAATCATTTTGTAAACTCTCTTAATATTTGAAGATATTAAGGATTTATTATAAACATTAAATGTGATAGGAGAATGGTGGCTATGTAGGAAAAAATAAGTCCCGTTATCAGTTAGAAATGCATCCCAGAGGGCTATACACAAAATGACACACTGTCCGGGATTTGATTTAAAGTAATATAGCTATAACTAAAAGTGTCGTGGGTGGATAAACCAAGATTGAAAAAATATTGATAATTATTGAAGCTGGGTAATGAGTATGAAGGGATTTGTTAGACTATTCTCTCTACCCTTTATATACATTGAAATTTTATATATTCAGAATGTAAAAAGCACTTTCAGTGGTTCATTAAGGACAGTATACACATACATATGTGCATATACACAAGTATGCAAACAGACATATACACATATAATTGTATTCAGTGTTCTTATGCTCACTAACGTTTGAGAAGACTAAACAGCAACAATAAAACTGTAGCATGTGCTTGGTTGTTAGAATCATTTAGACCATTAGACACTCTCAAAGCCAACACGGTGAACCTGGCAAAGCAGCTGATTCGAATGGGTTCCTGTTTGCCCTTAGGTTTATCTCCATGTGATCATTTTATGTGTCACCTTCATGGGGTCACAGGGTGTCCAGATATTTAGTCAAACGTCATTCTCTGTGTCAGTGAGGGTGTTCCCAGATGAGATTACTTTTGAATCAGTAGACTAGTAAAGCAGATCACCTGATCAACCAACATCTGACTATAACCACATGAGCTCCTGAGCTCAGTCAACCCCCAGATGGGTAAGCAAAATAAGTGATGATGATTGTCTTAAAGCCACTGTTTGGAGGTGGTTTTTTAGGCAAAAATAGAGATCCAGAACAAAAGAGAAGACAAACAAGTTCAGGGTCACATGAGTCAGGCAGAGGCCAAGTGGAAAAGACAAGATGACTGTTTTACACCTGATTATGTGGAGTTGGGGGTTACAGGTAAGTGTAATATTGCTGCTGGCTGATGTTGCCCAATGCCTGAAAGTCTATTAGGGACACCTCTGTTTAGGCTTCTGCAAGGTCAGTCTCTCAGTTGTAATTAAAATAGTTGAACTCAATGTACTTTGATAACTTTCATTGTTTATTCTTTTCCTTTGTTCTTCATGGCAAGGTAAAGAGATCCTGGTCCAGGCTTCAGATGACCTGTTACCTAGCTTGCTCTAACAAGTCAGGACTCAAACTGGCTTAAATTAAAAAAAAAATAAAATAAAATAAAAATTAGGTACTGTCTCAAGCTACTGAAAATTCCAGGAAGTTGGGACCCAGGGCTTCCCCAATGGCATTAGAAATCGGACTTTCTCTGTTTCTACTGGGCTGGCTTCATCAGTTAGTGGGGACTTCTATTTCTCTCACACTGTTTCTGGGAGTTCCAGAACCCACCTCCCACCTCAGCAGCCCCAATGGCAGTGAGCACTTCCCGTTTCTAATAGCTTAAGTCAACTTCAGGGACCACCTGGCTGCAGTCACAGCACGTGTGCAGTCCAGGCACTACTTTCCAAACCTGGGTTCAGTGCCACCAATGGACCTAGGAATTTGCTGGCAGGGCCAGAGAGTTCTGGTCAACCTTACCTAAAACACATGCACTGGGAACTGGAAGACTGTTTCCCAAAAGGAACACTGAGTTCGAAGACAGTATTAGGAAGGAGGTAGAAATGGTGTATGTTGACCACACTGAGTGGCTTTACAAATCCTAGCTAACCCTCTGGGGCTTCTGTTTCTTCCACAGTCAAATGAGAGGACAGACTATTTGATGGCTAAATCCTCGCCACTGTGAAAGGTTAATTATTCACAAGGATGCAGGCAGAACCTCTTGCTGCGTCAGCACAAGGAAAACCACTTGGACTGGATACTGTTTTGCGATGGCCTCTGCTGCTGTGGAATTTCAAAAAAAAGAATAAGGGCGGTTTGAACCTGTAAAATGAAGACAAGGAAAACCCAAAGCTTCCCCCCTTTGCCCAAATCCTTCTCTCTCACTCCTCCAACAATCCTACAAAATAAACCACTTGCCAAGACTGGAAATCACAACAACTGTTCAAGGAGGATGGATCAGTTCCCATCTGATTTATTTTGTTAATATATTTCTTATTGATTTCAGAGAGGGAGAGGGAGAGAGAGAGATAGAAACATCAATGATGAGAATCATTGATCAGCTTCCTCCCGCAAGCTCCCTCCCAGGGATCAAGCCCACAACCCGGGCATGTGCCCTTGACCAGAATTGAACCCGGGACCCTTCAGTCCACAGGCCGATGCTCTATCCACTAAGCAATACCGGCTAGGGCTCAATCTGATTATTAAGAAGAAGCTGAGACCGAGTCTCTCATTTTCCCTTTTGCTTCGCTTTCCCTTTGATAATGGCGCCTGTTTGGATGGCCAGCCCCATGCATTGCCTGTGTCAGTGAATCGGCCGTGATCAAAGCCCCTAGATTCTGCCAGGCCCATTTAACGAGGACCTGGGCTGGGAATGACTATCAGGCCTACAAAGGTGCCCATGATGCTGGGTGACTCAGAGCGCTGCCTGCTGGCCACCAGAAAGAAGCCTCTGTGGTGCAGGGGGAGCAGTCAGAGGCTATAAATGTGGACAAGCAGAAGGGAGGGGGCTGGAAGGCAATTCCTCTAGAAATGCAATTAGCCTTCCCTTCCTCCTGGCGCCACTGAATTAATGGTCTCCGTTCCATTCACACTTTTGCTTGCCCAGGATCCTGCAGCTGAGCTGGGCACAAGTTCTCACCTGTGCTTCCCAGGCGCTGAGCAAGCCATTTGCACTTGTCATGAGCATGTTTGCTGGGACTGGCTGAAGTGCAGGATGGGATGGTACCCCTTGCATTGCCTGAAGAGGAACAAATCCAACCTCTCCCCACGCTTGATGTGGAGTCCCCTTGGACCTCTCATTGCACCTCTGGTCTGTAAGCCCCCTTGGAAGGATGCTGTTGTGCCACATTCTGTGGAACTCTCCTGGGACTCCTTATTTCCTTTGGCCGCAGGGTACCACCTCGTGGCAACAATAACAGCAGCAGCAATAGTGACATAATGGACTCCGGGTGTTGAAACTGTGTCTGGCACTAGAAGCTTTCCCTGCTTGATCAAATATAACTCATAACAACTATTTTCCCCATTTTATAGGCAAGGCAACCAAGAATTAGATGGTTAGGAAATGAACACAAGACACGCAAAGGACTCAAGTGCAAGTATATTTGGTGGCAGAATACATCTCACTGAGCGCGTTACATTTGCTCCACTGCATGGAGCGGGAGGAGACCCTGGCTGGCAGGAACACACGTAGGTCAGTAGACGGGGCATCAGTACCACTAAGCTCAGCAATCATACAGCTAGTGAGAGGGGCAAATTGAGGGCTTCTGTGACCTTGAGGAGTGAAGCTGGACAATTGTCCTTGACACTGAGAGCCTAGAGAGACAAAGTCTGGAAGTTCTGGGAGGTTTTGTGTCCACCCCACACTGTGTAGAGAGCTGATTATAATCGGTGTGGTCCTTGAACTTCTCAGTGTTTATGTTGCTGTCTCCCCTATCCCCCATTGTGAGCCTCAGGAACAGAGGGAGAGGATGGGCATGGGCTCTTGTCCCGAGGAGAGAGCAGTCAGCTCTGAAGGCAGGAAGTGGGACCACAGGCATTCTCTCAGAATCCGCGGTTATAATTGGTCCCCAGGGTATTGCCAGGTTCTTGGATCTCACTCCGTCTCACCTTCCCACTCTCAGGCCATTTCAGGAGTTTAAAAAAATCAATACCATTCTGGCAAGCACTAGGCTCCAATTCAGTGCCTTTGCTAGAGTTGCTGTGCCTCTAACCTATGGAGAAGTTCATTGGTTGTGTAGTTTATTATCCATAGATATCCTATGAAAAGTGTTTTTTTTTTTCCTCCTCTCCGTCTTTACAAAGGCTGCCCATTCTTACATTCTGGTCAAGTTCAAGGGCTGCTGCAACATCGTCCCTGCTCCCTCCGGGACATAGGTCTCCCTCAGTTTCCCAGTTTCTGTCACTTCTCAGGCACCACAGTCTCACACCACTGGGCCCTGCCCTGCCTTCTTGGCCTCTTCTCCTCTGATGCATCCCCGCCTGGTGGAACCCGGAGGCCTTATGGTCTGTGACTGCAGCACGTTCTTCAGGGGCCTCGAATGAAATGATCACAGGCTTCACGCATGTGAAGCTGGTGGCAAAGACACCTGGAGCAGGCTGCCACTGCACTGGGCAGCAAATTCCAGGCAAAGGTTTATTTCATTTTAAAGTCATAAACTCACCCTTGGCCAGTGTGCTCAGTGGGTTGGAGCATTGTCCCATACACCGAAAGGTCACAGGTCCAATTCTGGGACAGTCAGGGTGCATGGCCAGGTTGTAGGTTCAGTCCCCAGCTGCGGTACATACACAAGGAGGCGATCAATGTTTTTCACATCAATGTTTCCACTCCCTCTCCCTTCCTCTCTCTCTTAAAAAAAAAAAGGCATAAATTCATATTGTGTGTTGCATGTTATAAGTTCTCCCAATTTAAAATGATGTGTCTAATTTACATTAAAAACAAGCTTGGGAAGTCCAAATATAATGTCCATGGGATAGTTCTGGCTCAAGGGCTACCATTTTGTCTTGAAGGCTAGATGATGAAGTATAAGCATTAAAGTGAGGCAGTCACTTGGCAACTCCTTATTGAGCACTTATTCACTGAATGTCCAGGGACCAGACCTCTTGCTTTAAACGCTTGGACAAAATGTCCAGCTATTTTCCTCATAGAATTGTCTCATCTAGAAAGTAGGGATATTAATGTAACTAAAGTCACAGTAAAAGCAAGGCTTAAATAAGGAAAATGCATATAAAAGTCTATGAGCAATGGATGGCATGTAAAAGTACTGAGTAAAGAGCCGCAATAATTACTAAAATAAAAGTAGTATTTGTTATTTTCCTCATGATCACAGTAAAACCATTGTTACTGTATTATATTTTGTAAGGATTAATGAGCACTCATCAATCCTTAGGAAAACACTACGAGAAGCATAATTGGTGATAAGTAATTGTGCTGGTGATAATGAGAGTAGTGACTGAAGAAGCCACAGCTGTTGAGGTAGTAATAGCAGCAATAATAGAAGGAGCAAACAGAAATCTATTTAGTGAAATCTGAAATAGGATGAAAAGTCCACAAAGCAGACGGCTCGTGCCTTATATTTTTCATGCATTTCTCTCCCCACTGTGAGAGTCCATATGGCATCGCTGGGCACAGAGCTTGTCAATAAACACTTGCTCAATTGGTTGGTTGTCCTTAGAAACCCACTGGAGCCTAGCTGTCTCCTCTTGGACTTATATCTACTCAGGACGGATGCACAGCGTGCGGGTCCTTTTATGTGCCCTCTGGTGAGTCATGCAGGTAGACCATGGAAATCTTCACACAGGAAACAAGTCTCTCAGGTCTTAAGAGCAGAGAGGGAAGTTTCCCTTCACCTCTACAGCAGGGGTATGGTGTCCTGTTGGGGAAAAATAAGAATGCCAACCACAGCAAAAAAAAAATTTAAAACAGCTGAGTAGGGCAAGCTGTGCTTTCATGCCAGGAGCTGTCAGAGAAGCGCACCGGTGAAATCCTTCACACATTCCGTCCATGCAGCAAGATGGTTTGCTTGGCTGTCTCATGGCCCCAGCTGTGCGACTTCTCATTTCCACACAGCCCAGGCCACAGCCAGATGGTGGGGCGGCTCACCACACCCCATGCCCTCCCTGGCACAGAAGAAGTACTAGCTGTGCCTTAGCCTTGTTGGTGCCGCATGGGGGGGTTCCTGACCTGGTCTTGGTGGTCCCAGTGTATGAGGTTAGGCATGCTTCTTAAAAAAAAAAGTTTTATTGATTTTGAGAGAGAGTGGAAGGAAAAGAGTTAGAGAGATAGAAACATCAATGAGAAACATCTTTTATCAGCTGCCTCCTGCACGCCCCCTACTGGCAATCAAGGCCACTGTCCTTAGAAACCCACTGAAGCCTTTTTATTTCCTTGTAAGGTACAGAGCATGTGCCCTGACTGGGAATCAAACTGTGATCTTCTGGTTCATGGGTTGATGCTCAACTACTGAGCCACTGCAGCTGGGCGAGGCATACTTATTTTAATGTAGGTCTCCTCCCTGAGGCCCCTGTGGGCTTCAGAATGAGATGGGTTTGCCCCACCTACTGAAACCAGAGCCATGGCAAGAGCAGACTTTCAAAACGCTTTCCAAAACCAGTGAAGACACTATTCACATTTCAGTTCTGCAAAGACTTTGGCGTCACTGGAAAATTGCATTTTATTGTTTAATCTCGAAGGTCATTTATGGTAAGGAAACTGTTGTAGAGAGAGACAAATGTGTAAGCCTGATAGTCCATGTCAAAAGACCGCCTTCTCATTTGGATGGCTCTCCATTCTTCCTCAGACTTAAGCATACCCAAGCTAAAATACTCATCTTTTACTTCCACTCTTGTTTTTATTCTTCACTCACAACCTTCTTATATCCCACCTGCCAAGCAAGAATTCTAAGGACCATTATCGTCCTTCAACTTCTGCCCCACACCTTAATGGCTTGCTGAAATCTGTTGAATCTACCACCTACATTTGTCTCAATATTTCCTACTTCTCTCCATTCCAAACTATCAGAATTGCCCATGGTTTTGAGTCTGTTCTTTACATAGCAGTCCAAATAAAATCTGAAACCTTTAAAGTGGACAAATCTGATATCAACATCTCTCTCATTCATGATTCAAGCTTAGGTCTTTCCAAATAGAATTATGCAGATCTATCTTCATTAAAGGAACTGCCCATCATGTTTATACTCTTGCTTTTCAGGAAAATCTGATTTATCTGTTTCCATTGTCCTGAGTAGTTTGGAAGGGGTTACAAGGAACTCCATCATTCCAGCAGGTGACTGACAGACTTCCCTCCTGCCTCAGCACTTGGAGGAAGCGCTGCTTGGGCAATAGTGGAGTGCTTTTTTGCACGGTATTCCACCACCCCACTCATCCCTGCCCATGAAAAACGAACTCTGAAATTGAAATTCTAGCCCTTAGCAGGTAAGACCAAAGGCAAACAGGAAATAAAAAATAAAGAAATAAAGAAACACTCCCTTTGTCAGCTGGCTGACTCAGTAATGGCTTATCCCAGTGGTCAGCAAACTGCGGCTCGCGAGCCACATGTGGCTCTTTGGCCCCTTGAGTGTGGCTCTTCCACAAAATACCATGGCATGGGTGAGTCTATTTTGAAGAAGTGGCATTAGAAGAAGTTTAAGTTTAAAAATTTTGTCTCTCAAAAGAAATTTCAATCATTGTACTGTTGATATTTGGCTCTGTTGACTAATGAGTTTGCCGACCACTGGCTTATCCTATTAACAACCCTTCCAGATAATTCCCAATTAACAAAATCACCTGCTATAATGATCCAACAAGCTCCCAGGACTTTGAAAAAAAAAAAGATCTAAAGAGTCATTAAGAGAACACTATTAACCTTGGAACAAGGTCCTCTATAGTGAGATTCAACCTCCCTTAAACAAGGTGGAGCAAAGCTACTTGCCCGGAGAGCCAATAACAACCAAAGAATTGCTTAGATGTGGCTTTGTCTTGGTGCTTGACAATATCTGAGTATTTTTCGCAGACAGCTTTTTTATTTCCTTGAAAGGTACAACAGAATTTTTTAAAATTAAAATGCTGTTTTATTCTTTTACAAAAAGCCAGATTTGACTGATTTACAACTGATTATCAGCCTCCAAGTTATTGCATATCCCTTTTTAATAATCTGCTATCTGGGGAAAATAGCAATTTCTTTTCCTATCAGTATCCTTGCACTTAGACACTATAATGTAGGGACTTTCACGCACTAAATAGGATCTGTAGTTGGAACAGACCATTCTGGAGGGCTGAGAGAGCCACTGGAAGTGGGAGCAGTGAGACCTGCCTGCCATGTTCTCTGCAGGCACCAGCAGGGCGAGAGAGTCACACCCACGTGTGGCCAATTCCTGAAAATCTCACATTAAGGCCGACACCGCTGTCTATGATGAGCAAAGAAGGCTTTGAAACAAGAACCAATTAAGCATGTGGGAAACAAAAAACATAATGTCCTCAGAAAGAAAAAAAAATTTGGACAGCCCAAAATGATTCCAGTGGCTACAGGACCATGTGTCTCAAACCCAAGTCACTCTGGAATAATCAGAGGGAGGGCAAAAGGCTCTTCTTTTTGGACCTTTCATTTTACTTAATTTTATTTAATGATTTTAAGTAGAAAACTTTTTTTTAATTTTAAGGCAATTTTAGAAGTATTTTTATATTAAAACAACCAAAGATGCAAAACAATTTCTCCCATGTTTCATAGAATTTCTTTATGCAATGTCCTACCATCCCTAGTTAATGCCTGTCATTCATATAATCCTTCTTCATTCACATACATATTACTTAAGTCAACTAACTGGTTAACTCTTGGACAGGCCCAATGCTTGGATTATATTGTGTGCTGCTAGGGCAAAGGTTCTCTAACTTTCCCATGGAATGGCCTGGAGGTCTTGTTAAGGCAGATTGCTGGGCCCTACCCTGATAGATTCTGATTTGTTGAGTCTGTGATGGGACCTGAAAATTTGCATTTCTCACAAGTTCCCAGGTGGTGCTTCTCTGATGGTCCAGGAATCACAATTTGAGAACCATCATTCTAAAGAAAAAATTAAGAAGCACTAGATTTCTAGGTAATTTGTGCATGGTTATGTCATTTTGTATATATAAAAACTAAATCACAGAGATGATTAATAACTTGCCAACAACACACAGCTAGTCAATGGCCTAAAGCTATTGTTTTAATCCTATGCATTTTGCTTTGCTGAGATTCTCAGAACATCAGTCTGAGGCTGGATTATTTATAGTAACAGGAATTATAGACCACAACTCTCTTCTATCTTTTGGGTAGAAATCTAGCTGCTAAACTTTCCTTGTTCTATAAAACTTCTTAAACAACCTTTGGTTCAATAAAAACAAAGCAGTGTTGAATCCAAGGGCAGCATTTACTGACCCTTGATTCTAACACTTCTATGTAATAACTGACAAGACTGGAAGCAGAACCCAAAGACACGCCTGTCAGAAATGAGCAACTCAACAGCTCAGATGAACAATAAAAGTGCAACTATGGAAAGACAAATGGAAAACTGAATGCCACTGTGCTGAATGAGCAGTATGTGAGACTGAATTTCAGAAGACATGGGAATTTCACAAACAAGCGACACATCTCTGTCAGTTCTCATCACCCAAAGCCATTCCAGTGACATTGAATAGCAGCCCCTGGGTCTGCAAATAATTAACACTATTGCAAAAATAGTTTCAAAAGTTACACCTAATAACTACTGTGGGAAATGGGTGCTCGCTTTTTCAAACACATGTTAAAAATAAACCACAGACACACACACACACACACACACACACACACACACACACACACACACTCCAAAGCATCAATTCCTTTAAAGAAGAATAAACATGATGGAAATACAGTAAAAATAAAAATTTTATCTAGGTAAAATAGCTGAATCAGTTTTCTATTTCTATACAAAAAATTACCACAAATTTTGTATCTTGAGATAATATCCACTTATTATCTCACAGATCTGTAGGTAAGAAGTCCACCTGGCCTTGATGTGTCCTGCAGATCAAAATCATGGTGTCAGCAGAGTTGTGTTCCATTCTGGAGATTCGAGGGAAGGGTCTGCTGCCAAGTTCATTCAGTTTGTCAGCAGAAGTCAGTTTCTTTTGGTTGTAGGACTGAGGGCCCCATTTTCTCACAGGTGGATGGCTGGGGACCAATCTCAGCTCCCAGGTGCTCATCCCCTGGCCTCCATCTCAGTAGTGAACAGCCTTTCTCACATGTCAAATTCCTCTCATGTTTTGAATCTCTGACTTTCCCTTCTGCTGACAATTGTATAACATACTCTGCTTTTGTAGGGTTTGTGTGATTAGACTGAGCCTGCATCAATAATCTCCCTATTTTAAGTTCAACTACTTAGTTAATTACATTTTTCAAAATCCCTTTGATCGTATAACAAGATAATCACAGGAATAACACCAGGGAGCAAAGGTCACTGTGGCCATGCAGAATTCTTCCTACCACAGTACCTAACATCTACAAGCATCCTCTCATACACACATACATGGATACCTCCAGATTTCCATGATAAAGAACAACAAACATTAAAAAAACAAATACCCTCCGTGGTCACTGTGGAAGGATCAGTTCACACTGGAGAAGACTTACTCTACTAGATGTGCAGCCGTATCTGGACTGAGAAATGACTCAATAACTCAACATGACCTAGAAAAGCCACTCGTGAAAATGAAGATTCTATGATTGCCTCCTAACTCAAACCTGGGTGTGTGGGGTCATCATTGTAGGTGCTGCTGTGGTCATCTCCACATCTCTGGAGACAAAGCCAGATGATCTCAGCTAAATTGAGTGGGATATTAGAAAAGCAATGACTGTCTGAGTGGATCAATGGGGAACATTCAATTAGACACAGTGAGCAATTCAACCGTGACTAAGTGTCCAGAGGTTTCAGCTCCAAGCATGCAGCTGTACAATCAACAAATACTTATTGGATGCCAAACACAGGCCTAGGCACTGGGGATGTGATAAAAAATGAGACACAGGAAGTCCCTCCTTTCATAGATATTCCAATCGAAAGGCTAAGAATAACAAATTTAAAAGTGGGTAGATTAAGTGATCAATGATTGTGATAAGCTATGAAGAAATTATAAAATGGGTGCTATTGACAATGATGGGGGCAGGTATAGCTAAAGGAAGACATTTGAATTGAGGAGTAAGGATTAAAAAAAGGGCAAGCAATGGTGTCTGAATAAGGGTGTCTTAGGCAGAGGGCATTTCTAGAGTAAGGAGGCAAGAACAAGCCTGATAAGAAAGAGAGCCACTCTGGCCTAAGTAAAGGAAGCAAAAGAGACTGATGGGTGATGAGGCTACCGACATAATTATGGGATACACCACAAAAAGTTTCATAAACAAAGTTAAGGAATTTGGATTTTGTGTCAAGGACATTGGGAAGTCACTAGGAGCTTTCAGCTAGTGAAAAAATAATGTCATTTATGTTTTTAAGAGATCTCTCTACCTATTGTGTGAGTACGGGCAAAGGTGAGTGAATAAACACTGTAGGATATCCACAACACAGTGCTATTCAGCAGTGGGAACTGCACAAAGATATGCATTCATCTTAAATGCATATTGGTAAGTGAAAGAAGCCAGTCTCAGAGGCTACATAACTACATGCTCCCATTTATGCAACATTCTGTAAAAGGCAAACTACAGCAAAAAGGCAAATGGGATTAAAAAAGAGGGATCAAATGCTAAAAGCAATTCAATTCATAATAGGAGAAGTAAGCTCAAAAAGTATCCCGTAATACAGAGAAGATAAATAAAGATATTGAAATGAAGAAAATGATGCTAAAGGTGAGAAGCAAGACTTTCAAGAAATATATGAATTCAAGATAGAGAGAGTGGAACGTGCAAAAAGAAAAGCAGTATTTAAAGAAGAAAACCATCTATACTGAAAGTCTAGAAGAGAGATCTTGGGTATGGTTTGTCTGAACCACACTTATCTGCAAAACAGATTTTACATAATGTATCTCTTTGAACCCGAGGAGGTTTGTAACATCTGTTTTATGTTTATAAGGTAAAAGGAAACTAGAGGAGAAGCAAGAAGCAAGAAGCAAGGGCAAAAAAGAGAAGAGTTGGAGGCAAGCAGGAAACAAAAATAAGGATGTTATCAGGAATATAGTTAAAGATAAGGAAGTTAGTTATAAGGAGTATTGCCTTTTTAGGGGAAAGAAAGGAATGGTTTAAAATCTTTAAACTAAGTCTTATTGTGATAAATGCAACAACATCTCTGCTTTTATCTCCCTGAGAATCTTCAATAAGGATTTGCATCACTGTTTGACATATTTGAAGTCAGGTATGTCCATGTGTGTGTATGTGTGGGTTTGTGTTCATGTGCCTTTGTGCACTTGTGTGACAGATGCAATAAATGCTAAATCTAATTTTAAAATAAGCACAAGACAGCTAATCTACATTTAGCTTCCATCATCAAGTAAGTAAAGCAGGTTTCAGAGTAGTAGTTAAATCATGTGTGGTTTAATAATAATCCTATCTAATAAAGAGGGAATATGCTAATTAACCATCACTCTATCACAAAGATGGCTGCACCCACAGCTGAGACCAAGTTCCCATAAGGAGCCTTAACAAGCAATAAGCAGGGACCTGAGGCTACACCCTCCCCCGCCCCCGTGGGGCTTGACAGGGGACCTCAGGCCACCTTCCACACCTGGCAGGCCTTGACAGGGGACCTCAAGGTGCTCTTCCCATCCTGGTGCTGGGCTGGGCTAGGGGACCTCAGGCTGCTCCCCCCACCCCAGTGCCAGGACGGGGGACCTCAGGCCACACCCCCCACCTGGTGGGGCTTGACAGGGGACCTCAGGTCACACCCCCCACCCAGCGGGGCTTGACGGGGGACCTCAAGGTGCGCTTCCTGTCCAAGTGCTGGGCTAGGGGACCTCTGGCTGCTCCCCCGACCCCAGCTCCAGGCCAGGGGACCTCAGGCCACGCCCCCACCAGGTGGGGCTTGACAGGGGACTTCAGGCCTCCCCCCACCCCAGCACCAGGCCAGGGGATCTTAGGCCACACTCCCTGCCCCAGCACTGAGCCAGGGGACCTGAGGCTGTACCCCCCTGCCTGGTGAAGCTTGACAGGGGACCTCAAGGTGCACCCCCAGTGCTTGGTCGGGGGAACTCAGGTCATGCCTCCCGCCCAGGGGGGACCTGAGGCTGCATCCCCCTGCCGATGGGGCTTGATAGGGGACCTGATGTTGTTCCCCCCTCCCGGTGCTGGGCTGGGGGACCTGAGGCTGCACTCCTCTCCCACCACCTGGTGGGGCTTGATGGGGGACCACAGGCCATGCCCCCCACCCAGCTGGGCTTGACAGGGGATCTCAGGCCATGTCCCACACCTGGCGGGGCTTGACAGGGGACCTCAAGGCACGCCCCCCCCACCCCAGTCTGGGCTGGGGGACCTCAGGCCATACCCCCTGTCCTGGTGCTGGGCCAGGGGACCTGAGGCTCTGTTCCCTGCCTGACAGGGCTTGACAAGGGTGGGACTAGCCAGGTCTGGATCTATCCCAATGAGGGGGAGAGGCCGGCTGGGTCTGGGTCTCATGTGATTTTGAGGTGCATGTGGGTAGGTGGGGACTTGACTCTGGGTCCCGTGGTGTGCCCCAGACTCTGACAGGAGGAAGGTTTTCATATACATTTTACTAATTTTCTTTCATCTCTGACACTTCTATTATAGAGAAAGGGCAAATAGCAATATTAAATTATTTCCTCTAATTAATCCCCTTTTAATGTGCATGAATTTCATGCACCAGGCCACTAGTATTATTGTAGCCAAAAAAGGACAATGGGAGGATATCGTATTTATCACATTTATAATCAGAAAATGCTGGTAGAAGTGGAGCTCAGACTGTTTCCTCCAGGAAAATAAGAGACTCCCATGGAGTTATTTCTTTTTCTTTTCATCTTTACTAGAGGCCCAGTGCACAAAATTTGTGCATGGGTAGGGTCTCTAGGCCTGGCCGGCAATCAGGGCTGATCTGTGGGGCAACCAGTGGGGCAATCAAGGGCCCCCTGCTGGCACCTGCCTTGGCCTGCCTGGCACTGCCACTTGCTGTTGCTGCCTCCACCAGTCACATCCCTCTGCAGGGCAAAGACAGGGTGATCAGGGTGCCCCTGCTGGCACCCACCTTGGAGGCGACTGGCAGGGTGATCAGGGGTCAGCGCTGGCCCACTTGCCGGCTGGCCTTGCCCCCTGATCGCCCCACCACCGCCACCAGTCACCTCCCTCTGTGGGACAACTGGTGGGGCGATCGGGGGATCCCCGCTGGCACCTGCCTTGGCTGGCCTGGGGCCTGTGGGCGGGGGGGGGCAGCTCCTGTGTTGAGTGTCTGGCCCCTGGTGGTCAGTGTGTGTCATAGCGACCGGTCGTTCCATTGGTCATTCTGCCGTTTGGTTAATTTGCATATTAGGCTTTTATTATATAGGATTGTTGAGAATATTACAGATGATCCTCCTCCCACACCCACCCCAGGCCTTCACCATCCTATTGTCTGTGTTCATAGGTAATGCATATATGCATATAAATTCTTTGGTTAATCTTTTCCCACCCTCTCTTCCCCCTTCCCTCTGAGAATTGTCAGTCTGTTCCATGTTTCCATGCCTCTGGTTCATTTTATTTATCAGTTTATATTGTTCATTAGATTCCTTGTTTGTTTATTTTGATTTTTTAGATTCAATTATTGACAGATATGTATTTATTGCCATTTTATTGTTCATATTTTTTATCTTTTTTTTTCATCTTCTTAAAGAAGACCTTTCAACATTTCATGAAATACTGTTAGGAGCAAAAATAGAATATTGGGGACAAGCTACAGTTATAAAAATATTAATCATTCTCTGTTAATTGTGATTACCTTGTTCTGATTAAAGAAAGGACGTTCTAATCTAGCTGGTAGTTGTATGCTCTTGTGACTCTGGGAGTCCATCTTGGACCTGGCAGTCAACCTTGAACATGGGGGTCAACCTTGGAATGTGGTCCATTCTCATTCAAAAGCTGCCTATTATCACAGAAAGATTAATAGCCTTGTTGCGCAAACAATGGAGTCCCACACCCCAGTGCACATTGCCTACTTCCCCTTGCCTGTAATCCCTACTTTCCCTTGCCTGTAATTCCTACTTCCCCAGGTGATCTTTGTCCTACCCAATATAAGCAGCTGGCTTATGTGGGGTTGCAGAGCAGATTTTTTTGGATGACCTGCTGTTCTCCAATACTGCTGGCAGTATTGGAATAACTGTTCGTATATGATTCAACCCTGTTTCTGCTTTATTGGCTAAAGTAGTTACAGGCAGCTTGGACCCAGTTTCAGTACTGGTTTGGTAGTGATAAACTCTAGCTTTTTCTTGTCTGTGAAGCTCTTAATATGACCTTCAATTCTAAATGATAGCTTTGCTGGGTAGAACAGTTCCTGTTGGAGGTCCTTGCTATTTATCACTTTGAATATTTCTTGCCACTCCCTTCTAGTCTGCAAAGTTTCTGTTGAGAAATCAGCTGACAGTCACATGGGCACTCCCTTGTAGGTAACTAACTGCTTTTCTCTTGCTGCTTTTAAGATTTTCTCTTTATCTTTAACCCTTGGCATTTAAATTATGATGTGTCTTGGTGTGGGCCTCTTTGGGTTCTTCTTGTTTGGGACTCTGCACTTCCTGGACTTGTAAGTCTATTTTTTCACCAGGCAAGTGAAGTTGTCTGTCTTTATTTTTTCAAATATGTTTTCAATTTCTTGCTCCATCTTTTTTCCTTCCAGCAGCCCCACGCTGCAAATGTTGCTATGCTTAAAATTGTCCCAGAGGCTCCTTACACTATTTTCATATTTTTTGGATTATTTTTTCTATTTGCTGTTCTGATTGGTTGTTGGCTGTTTTTTGCTTTCTCATATCCCAAATTGCTGATTTGATTCTTGGCATCTTCTACTCTACTGTTGATTCCCTTAAATTATTCTTCATTTCAGTTAGTGTATCCTTCATTTCTGACTGGTCATTTTTTATCCTTGACTAGAGGCCTGGTGCACAAAATTTGTACACTAGGGGGGAGGGGGTGTCCCTCAGCCCAGCCTGCACCTTCTCCAATTTGGAACCCCTCAGGGGATGTCCAACTGCTGGTTTAGGCCCAATCCCACAGTTGGACACTCTTCTCACAATCTGGGACTGCTGGCTCCTAACCACTTGCCTGCCTGCCTGATTGCCCCTAACCCGCTTCTGCCTGCCAGCCTGATCACCTCCTAGCCACTCCCCTGCAGGCCTGGTCATCCCCAGCTGCCCTCCCCTGCTGGCCATCTTGTGACAATGTGGGGGTGGCCATCTTGTGATGATGTGGGGGCCGCCATCTTGTGACGACGTGGGGGCAGCCATCTTGTGAGGGTGTGAGGATCAATTTGCATATTACCTCTTTATTATATAGGATGTTTTCACTGACTTTCTTGAATTTCTTACCAAGTTCCTTGAAGTTATCACTAAGTTCCTTGAAGTTCCCATAAGTTCTTGTGCATACCTCTAAACATTGTTTTTAACTCTGTATATGGTAGTTTGCTTGCTTCCATTTAATTTAGTTCTTTTTCTAGAGATTTATTCTGTTCTTTCATTTGTGACATGTTTCTTTGTCTCCACATTTTGGTTGCTCCCCTGTGTTTGTTTCTATGTATTTGGTAGAGCTGCTATGTATCCTGGAATTGGTAGAGTGACCTTGTGTAGTACGTATCCTGTTGGGCCCAGTGGCTCAGCCTCTCCAGTCACCTGAGCTGGGCACTCTAGGTGTTTCTCTGTGTGGGCTATGTGCACAGTCTTGTTGTAGTAGAGCCTTGATTGCTGTTGGCATTACTGGGAGGAGTTGACCTCCAGGCCAATTGGCTGTGGGGACCAACTGTGACTACAGTGGAAGAGCTGCTGTGCAGGAGACACCCCTATGGAGCAGGACTTGCTTCAGTGGGGCTTTGGTGCCCACTGAGTCCACCCCCTGAGTGTGTTGCTTGTGGATGTGGTAGAGTTGTAATCTGGCATGGTTTGAAGCTGTCCCCTGAGTGCACAGATCTGGGGCCTCCAAGGAGGTACAATGTCAGCTACTGCCTGTGCCTTGCCTGGGGTCACCTGGAACGATCTACAGAGAGATCTTCAGATGGCTGCTAATTGTGTTGGGCTTGGAGGTGCCTAGGAGAGGCCAAGTTGTGAACCTTGGTAGGCTGCTTCTAGTGCCAGGCCTGGGGCCATTTATTGAGAGAGGTATGGGGCATGCTGAGGCTAACTGCTGCTTGTTTGAGAGATTTTAGGAAAGTCTGAATCTTGAGCCAGAACAGGGCATTCATATTGAAAAGCCATTGCAAACAGCTTGGGTGGGGCTGCAAATTGGGTGGGGTGGGGTCTCAGGGAATCACCATGGTGGAGCAAACAGTGTGAGCCAGGCTGATGGAGACTCAGATATGGCTACTAGTCAGCTCTGGGTTAGGGGAGGTACCAGCACAGGAAAAGTGACTCCTGTGAGCACCCTTGTCTGGGAGAAAGCTGCACCAAATTTCCTGCCCCAATACTATCCAATCTAATTCCTCCTCCTATGAACCTGTATCCTTTCAAACAGCTGCCTCAGTGCTAGAGCTCACAGGAGTGAGTCCGAGTAAGTCTGTTCACCGGCCCTTTAAGAAGAACTGCCTAGGAATCTTAGCAGTCCTCCATATCTCTCAGCCTCAATCCCTGCTGGTTTGAACCCTGGGCTGACAGGTGTGGTGTGGGGCTGGAACCCCTTGCTCTTCACAGGGACCTTCAGAGACAATATATCCCTCCCAATTAAAAAAAGCCACACATGGGTACCAGAGCAGCCCATTCTGCACCTCTGCCTCTCCACCCAGTATTAGTGTGGCTTATTCTTTAATCTCTAGTTGTAGGGCTTCCATTCAGCCAGGTTTCTTGCAGTTCTGAATGATGGTTGTTGTGTGATTTAGCTGTAATTTTGATCTGGTTGTGTGAGGAGGAGAATAACTTGGTTACCTACCTGTCATCTTGACCCTCTTCCTCTCATGGAGATATTTCAAGTGGCATAGTTCCTACAAAGGAAATCCATCCAGGCAAGCTGGTGAGAGGCAGAAAGATACAGCTCACACTTTTAGAACAGCTAACAGGCTCCTTAGTCTGGTGTGGTGCTCTGTAGGCCACAGGAAATTGGGGACCTGAGAAGCCATTCCCCCACAGGAGGGCATGCATGTTTAAGTGACTGTGAAGGTTTCTCTTTCCACTGCTTGGAAAGGGACTTCTGTGTGTGCCTCTGGGTGTCATGTCACAGTCCCTTTGTGACTCTCATGCACTCTCCACTGTACTGTAAGAACCAGTCTTCCCCAGGGGTTGAGAGGCTCTGGAGTTTCCCCTATGGCCCCCTCCATCACTATGGAAGGCCCTGTCACATTCCATTTGCTCTCTGTTCTCTGTTCCTCAAACACTGGTTCTTTCCTTCCTCAGAATCATTTGTTACACCTGACTCTCCTCAGCCTCACTGCCCCCCACCCCGTTTCCTTTTTCAACTCTCAGCTCAGATGGCACTTTCTGGACAATTCCTTCCCCAAGTCCCCTGAGGTGTGTACCTGACTCTGCTGCTCTTCATCTCACACCTGTTGGTATACTTTCACACATGAGGACAGAGGCCACATTGCCCCTAGTTCACCACTGTATTCACAGGCTGAGGGAGGTGTCCAGTGGTACAGTGCCCAGCAGCAGTGCTCAACAGGGAGAGAACACAACTTTCACATGGGGATTAAAACAAACAGGGCCACAGATATCCCTTAAAGCCCAGCATTGCTTTAAGGCAGTGGTCGGCAAACCGCAGCTCACGAGCCACATGCGGCTCGTGAGCCACGGTTTGCTGCTCTGTTGACTAATGAGTTTGCCGACCACTGGACTAGACTAAATATTACCGTGTAGTTGGAAGCTGTGAGGATTAGGCAATTGTGGCATATTGTGTGCAAAGAGGTAAAGGGTAGTATATGACAGTGATCGGCAAACTCATTAGTCAACAGAGCAGCAAACCGCAACTCGTGAGCCACGGTTTGCTGACCACTGTTTTAAGGGATCAAGTTTAAAAACTACCCTTGAAGATGGCTGGACTTGTCAAGCATATACAGGGCAGGGCAAACTTGGGTTTATAGTTGTTCACAGAGTTTATTCTTGTATTATTATTCACCAGAGGCCTGATCCATGAAATTCATGCAAGGGGCTTGGCCCTTGCAGCCATGGCGGCTTGCCTTGGCCCTCACAGCCGTGGCTTTGTCCAGAAAGTCGTCAAGAAGGTCATTTGGCTGTCCAGTCTAATTAGCATTTATGCCTTTATTATTATAGATTATTATAGATTATTGTATCTGTTTTCATATGAACAACTGTAAACCTACTTATCTGATGCTGAGCACACAGATAAATAAGCTTCCAAACCTCTCAAAAGAAATAAATATAAATTCACATAGGTCATTTTTACATTGTTTCCCATAATTTTTCACATTTGTTGAGAAAAAATTAGAAAATACATTAAAAAGATGTCCTGTAAAGTTCTGCTCTCTAAAAACAATCACTGTTAGCTTTAGGTATATTTTCTTTTTTATTGAATTTACTAGTGGCCCAGTGCATGGATTTGTGCATATCGAAAGGAAATTAATTAGAAGAAATATGTTAATATTGCTATTTGCCCTTTCTCTATAATAGAAGTGTCGACCAAATTCACAATCAACAATAACAGATCAAAAATGTGTGCAATTGACATGTGTGCAATTGGCACCAGCAAGAGCTTTATATGTATCTCATGCGTGAGTCAACTTATTCATATATATATATATATATATATATATATATATATATATATATATATTAAACTTGCTTAATTAGACCTGCTTTCTGATTTAGCTAAACTTTTTGCAGCCCAGTAAAGCAACCCAACTTCTCTTTCCGGTAATTGTCAGCAACACAGCAGTAAATATCAACATGAAGCAGATTATTATTATAGCTCACACAGGTAGAACAAAGGGTAAAATATTGAACTGCAGCATTGTTTGACTGTATTCTGTGTAGTGAGAAAACCTGAAGTCATTTTCAAGGTCCACCATTTCTTACTTCTTTTCAGTCGGGTCAAGTTTCTAAGCTTTCTAAATCTCTGTTTTCCAGCTAATGAAAAGAAAATAGGATTCTACTGAGTCTCCTATCTACCTACTCCAGGACTTCTGTGAGGATCAAATGATGAGGCATGGGAAAACACTTCACAGACATTTGGCTAAAGTGTAAAATGTTTCCACCTGGCTATAAAGCAAGTCACGTTCCTGGGCTGGGCTGAAGAAACTAAGGAGGCAAGTTGGTAGGGAAAGGAAGCCAGGTGTTGCTATGTGACATCATTATGCGGCACCCCCAGCAACCATTTCCAGGCTAGGCTGAGCTGTGGGTAACATTTTGCACCATGGGGTCTTGGCAGCATTGGCTGTCATTTGGTGGGTTGTCAATCCAGGGTGGTGGCAGGGCCTGTGTGCCACTCAGGGGAAGCCAAGTGTTGGTTTGTTGGCACCAGGTCCGTGATGCTATTTATTTTTAAGTGGCCAGTGCACATCATGGCAGCTCCTGCATTGAGCATCTTTCCCCTGGTGGTCAGTGTGCATCATAGCTACCAGTCAGATGGACACTTAGCCTTTTATATATATAGACTAGAGGCCCGGTGCACGAAATTCATGCATGGGGGGGGTGTCCCTCAGCCCAGCCTGTACCCTCTCCAAATCTGAGACCCCTCAAGTTTAGGCCCGGAAGGATAGGGCCTAAATGGGCAGTCGGACATCCCTCTCACAATCCAGGACTGCTGGCTCCCAACTACTCACCTGCCTGCCTTCCTGATTGCTCCTAACCACTTCTGCCTGCCAGACTAATCACCCCCTAACTGCCCTCCCCTTCAGACCTGGTCCCCCCCAACTGCTCTCCCTTGCAGGCCTGGGGCCCCCCGCAACTGCCCTTCCCTGCAGGCCTGGTCGCCCCCAAATTCCCTCCTCTGCTGGCCTGGTCACCCCTAACTGCCCTCTCTCGCAGGCCTGGTCCCTCCCAACTGCCCTCCCCTGCTGGCTTTCTTGTGGTGGCCATCTGTGTCCACATGGGGGCACCCATCTTGTGTGTTGGAGTGATGGTCAATTTGCATGTTACTCTTTTATTAGATAGGATTGCAGTGACATCTATAATAATAAAAGGGTAATATGCTAATTAGACCAGGCATCCTTCCGGATGTCATTCTGGACATCCTTCCTGACAAAGCTGGGACCGGAAGGAAGCCAGCCTGGCTCCCAGGTGCCTGCGGGTGGCCGGAGGGAAGCCAGCCCAGGTTCTGGGTACCTGTGGGTGGCCCAAGGGAAGCCAGCCTGGGTCCTGGGTGCCTGCCAGTAGCCCAGAGGAGGGAAGCAGCTTGGGTCCCAGGTGCCAGAGGGAAGCCGGTACCAGCAGCTGGGGGAAGGAAGGCCTACTTTTGCATGAATTTTTGTGCATTGGGCCTCTAGTTGGTTAATAAAATTATATAGGTTTCAGGGGTACAATTCTATAATACATCATTGTATTGTGTGTCCATCACCATTTATACCCCTTTACCCTCTTCTACCTCCCCCCACCCCATTTCTCTCTAGTTATCACCATACAGTAGTATGGTGTCTGTGTCTATGAGTTTGTGGGTTTCTTTTTACCTAATTCATTCACCTTTTCATCCCAGCCCACCTCCCCTCTGACAGATGTCAGACTGTTCTCTGTATCAATGTGTCTGTTTCTATTTTGTTTATTAGTTAATTTTGTCCATTAGATTCTACATATGAGTGGATGGTACTTGTCTTTCTCTGACTGATTTATTTCACTTAACACAGTACTCCCCAGGTCTGTTTTAGGTATACTTTCTTCAAGCTTTCAGGCAACAGGGTTATACGGCAAAATGGCTAGTTACCTTTCTGTTTATCTTTCTATCTACCCATCATTCATCTATCCAGCTACACAAAATACACTCAAAAAATTTCACATGCCGAAACCGGTTTGGCTCAGTGGATAGAGCGTCGGCCTGTGGACTGAAAGGTCCTGGGTTCGATTCCGGTCAAGGGCATGTACCTTGGTTGCGGGCACATCCTCGGTGGGAGGTGTGCAGGAGGCAGCTGATCGATGTTTCTCTCTCATCGATGTTTCTAGCTCTCTATCCCTCTCCCTTCTTCTCTGTGAAATATCAATAAAATACATTTAAAAAAAAAATTTCACATACATGTGAATGCATGTATTTGTGTTAATAGCAAACTATTCATACTAACTTAAGAATATACTATTTTAGCCATTTAATATCCATTTATTTATTCAACTCATATTTTTGTGAGCATAGTATATATCAGGCATTATCCCAGAAACTGAAAAATAATAGACAACTTCTTGCCCTCAAGGTGATTATCTATATACTAGAGGCCCAATGCACGAAATTTGTGCAAGGGGCTCGGCACTCCCAGCAGCAGTGGCTTGCCTCAGCCCCTGCAGCCCCAGCTTTGTCCGGAAGGTCCTTTGGCTGTCCGGTCTAATTAGCATATTATGCTTTTGTTATTATAGATATAAAAGGCTAATGTGCTAAGTGCCCAACCATCCAACCAGTCGCTATGATGCACACTGACCACCAGGAGGCAGACGCTCAACATAGAAGCTGCCATGACATGCACTGGCCATTTACAGAGAAATGGCACTCTGGAGCTGGTGCTGAGAAACAAACACTCAGCTTTCCCCAGTGGGATACAGGACCTGCCACCACCCCAGAGTGACAACCCACCAAATTGCAGCCAACACTGCTGAGACCCCATGGTGCAAAATGCGGCCCACAGCCCAGCCCACTGGAAATCATGGCTGTGGGTGCCGCATAATGATGTCACATAGCAACACCTGGCTTCCTCTCCCTACCAACTAATCTCCTTAGAGTTTCTTGCTTTATAGCCAGGTGGAAACATTTTACACTTTAACCAAATGTCTGTGAAGTGTTTTCCCATGCCTCATCATTTGATCCTCACAGAAGTCCTGGAGTAGGTAGATAGGAGACTCAGTAGAATCCTATTTTCTTTTCATTAGCTGGAAAACAGAGATTTAGAAAGCTTAGAAACTTGACCCAACTGAAAAGAAGTAAGAAATGGTGGACCTTGAAAATGACTTCAGGTTTTCTCACTGCACAGAATACAGTCAAACAATGCTGCAGTTCAATATTTTACCCTTTGTTCTCCCTGTGTGAGCTATAATAATAATCTGCTTCATGTTGATATTTACTGCTGTGTTGCTGACAATTACCAGAAAGAGAAGTTGGGATGCTTTACTGGGCTGCAAAAAGTTTAGCTAAATCAGAAAGCAGGTCTAATTAAGCAAGTTTACTTTATATATATAAAAGGCTAAATTGACTCATGCATGTGATAAAGCTCTCACAGGCGCCAATCGCATGTGCGTGTTTTGATCTGTCACTGTCGATTGTGAATTTGGTTGACACTTCTATTATAGAGAAAGGGTGAATAGCAATATTAAAATATTTCTTCTAATAAATTTCCTTTCAATGTGCAGGAATCAGTACACCGGGCCACTAGTATTCTGATAAGTGCAAAAAAATCACGTGACATAAATAAATAAAGGATATTAATATGCAAAAAAAAAAAAGGCTTATGGGATCAAGAGTGACTAGGGGTGGAGGTTGTGACTTAGGTGATAAAGGTCAGTGTCTCGGAGGAGGTGACATTTAAGTTGAAAACTGAACACAGTAAAAAGAAGGAGCCAGTCATGGAAAAAGTAAAGGGAAAAGAAGTGCAGTGAGCAAAGAGTGCTATGGCATTAACCTTTCAATAACATATCAATCAATATCTATATGCAGTACATTAGCAATATACTATTCAATTATAGAGTTTCCTAATACATATTGGTAAAAATTTAGGTTGCTCTAATTTTCTTATTTACAGTTATTGATATCAAAATAAATTCATGCTTTATAAGCTAATGAACATTTATATACTTGTGCAAATATTAAAATGACAATTATTGCATTGGAAAGAAGATGTCTATAGTGGAATGATAAATAAAAAATTATCAAGTAGCATGTCAACCTGATTGCATATTTGTGAAAATAGGTATGTCTAAATGTGCATTTACAATACAAAATAACTCATGGATGGGATACACAATAAAATAATAAACTAAAATCTTAACACTGCTTATCTCTGACTGGTCGCCATACAATGAATCATCTTTGCATTTTTATATTCTGAATTTCCTAGAATGGAAATGTATAACTTGTAACAATGCATAACTATCTTTAAGGAAAAAAGATTACAAAACAGTACCAAGTAGTTATTCCATTTTTTTAAAAAGAAAATAAGTTTTTCCTTTCTAGAAACCTGGTGTGCAGATTGCTTACGCGTTGAAGTTGTTATCTCTAAGCTGTGAGACCGACAATGGCTGCCTTTTCCTTACTTACCATCTGTATTCTCCAAAACTTAATATCAACCTCATGATAGAAAAATATTGTCATAATTTTTTCTCATTATAAAAAGTAAATACCATACTTACAGAAATGTTTTAAAATGCTGAAAATCTAAGGAAGCAATTAAAAGTATTTCCAATTTCTAATGATGACCAAAATTAATATTAAAATGTATATAAACACATGCAAAGCTATTCACATATAAAATTACTTTATAAAATACGTCACAGTGTAGTATACAAAGTTGTTCATAACATGAAAACAGTAAAAACATCGGATTTGGAATACATATCAGAGGTCCAACCTTTTCTATAGAGGATTAGATGGTAAATATTTCATGATTTACAGGCCATGGTCTGTCTTGCAAGTCCTCAACTCTGCCATTGTAACGAAGAGCAGCTACAGACTTCCATGTTCCAACAAACCTTTATTAATGGGTACTGAAATGTGAATATCATATAATTTTCACATCATTACTATTTTTTTTAAATTTTTAATCTTTAAAAAAGGAAAAAAAAAATTATCCTTAGCTGGTGACCTGTATAAAAGCAGGTGCTGAGCTGGACTAGGGCCCCAGGTCTGAGCTGAGTGGTTCGTTTACATATTTTCTCAAACTTCTTTTGCATATGGTGTGATTCAGGCATAGTTCAGCACTCAGGCCTGGTGACTTCGGGCGGCAACACCCTGCCACATCTTCAGCTGATCTGAAAATAAACCACAGGTTCGGGTAGAGACTCGTCCATTAGACTTGCCACAGGCATTAACCAAAAATGTCCTTCACAGGCTCAAACTAGATTCCGATTTCATCCTGAAGAAGAATTGCTCTGGCAGACAACCAAGTCCCTAAACTTCCCAAGCAGTTCCTAAGGGGCAGCTTTTAAACTGACACGAATGTCAGCGAGGACTGCCCTGAACAAACCATCGGCAGCAGGTGGACTAAAACAACTCAAGGCTCCATCCCCAGGAGGGGACATGCAGGAGGCAGCCAATGGATGTTTAGTTCTTACATCAATGTTTTTTTTCTCTCCCTCTCCCTTCTTCTTTCTCTAAAAATAAATTTTAAAAAATCTTAAAAGACAAACTACAGGGAGGACTTCTACCCAGTTGGGACATTATGAAAAACCTGGTGAGTTTTCAAACTTCCCATTTTGGAAACTATATCTGATGAAGTATTTCAAAGGAATGGTAGGTGGCAACGTCTAGCCATGCAAAAACAACATAAATAAGTAAAGATCATTTGGCATGTTTTAGGCTTTCATTAAATGCTCAGTTTCACATACATCTGTACTTAATTTAATGCAGGCAATGTTTGATAAGAGAAGTTTAGCAAATGCCATATAAGTAATTGTTATCCCATTTACAGAACTGTGTGTTCAGATACAAGGTGAATATGGCAGAGAGAGCCACAGATCACAGGGGGAATACATTTACGGTCAGTGAAGACAGTCATAATTCAGGACGTTTAATTAAGGTCCAAGGCCCTAACAGATAGTTACTCATTGCAATGGAAATGCTTTATACACCATGAATATTTTTTTAAGAGTCAGTTCCAATTTTGGACAAAGACGTTTTATGCAAAAGAATTTAGTGGTTGCTCAGATATCAGTAGTTTGCCCTTTTCCCACTTAATAAAAGACTATAAACATCTCTTCATACACAAGAGCCCTGGGAATATAGAATTTCAATATAAATACCCACTCTTGCTTTCAGGGTTCTTCTCAAGTTAGTAGACAAAACACTGGGTTCTAGAGTGATTAATAATTAATTTTTTCTATGCTTATTATCTATTCTAAATTTGTATTCAGGACACATTAGGTAGCAGAGACTATAATGTTTTCTATTTCTATCATTCATAAATGACTCGAATGTGCTCAATCTCGGTACTACGCAGTTTTAGCAAGCTACCCAATTGTGTGTTGGTGAAGATGAGGTTGGTGGGATGGATCCTATTACTTAAATAGAGGCACACCTCCCCTACCCCCAGTGTCAATATCACATTTGAGCTTTGTTCTTGCTTTCTACTCAACTTTGCAAAGCTTGTGAAATAATCATAATAATTTTAACATTTGTTACCTTGTGAAAAATGATCATGAAGTAAGATATAAAATTATAATAAAAATTAAAAGTGGTTAATGATGAGATATTTTTAGGGAAGAACATGATGTTTGATGGAAAGGAAATTTTGGGACAAACATAAGAAACTCCACAACCACTTCAATTTGAGAGGTGAAAGTGGACCACCAGGAGTATTGTTGATGAATGTCAATGATCTGCTTCTAACAGAGAATGCTATGATACATGGATGCATGGATGAATGGCTGGCTGGATGGATGGATGGACGGATGTTGGGAAACAACCCAAATGTCCTCAAAGGCAAATGGTTAAACAAACAGATACATCCATATTATGGAATACCACGTGACAACAAAAATGAACTAACATTGACATATATAACAACCTTGATGAATTTTGAGAAAATTATTCTTAACATAAAAAGCCAATCCCAAAACCTCACATACTATCCAATTTTATTTATATAACATTTGTGAAATAACTCCATTACAGAAATGGCAAACATTAGTTGGTGGCCTGAGGTTAGGGATGGAGGCATGCATGGGAGGAAATGGTGGGGGTATATAAGGGCACAGGAGGGATCCATGTAATGATTGAAACATTTTGAATCTGCAGTGTTTTAATGCCAAAATCCTGGTTATGCTATTGTTTTACAGTTTTGGAAGATCTTATAATCAAAATTTAATTTATAATAAATAAATGCATGAACAAATAAATGAGTCAAAATGTGCTTAACATTTCACATGATATTCTCATATCTACTATTTTCCAAATCCTTTCCATACACCTCTCTCAAGCTAGGACTATAATCATCCCATTTAATAGATTTGGAAGCTGTAACTCAGGAAGTTAAGTACTCTTTAAAGGTCAACAAAGGCAAAACTGACACCCTAACTCATGGTTCCCAACTTCCTGCAGCTTACCCATTCCACTTTCCTTCTCCAAAGTTGCCAACAAGTTGTGGCACCTTCCACACATAAGAACAAACAACGTTCAAAGTATGCAAACCACTTGGCTTTAGTAATCTTGTGACTCTTTTTCTTATTGGTCAAAGAAAAAAATATTTAAGCAAAATTTTATAATATGAATTTTACCTAAATTAAGGAGCTGTCATAATTGAGAGAAATAGCTATAAATTTGTTTATAAGTTATTGATTTTCCCTTTTTTTGTCTTTTGCAAATAGGTTTTCAAATCAACTATGTATTTTAATTCAAAAAAAGTTCTTAAATTTATATTTAACATTTTCTTTAAGTTTTTAAGGAGAGATCATGTTTTTGGCTTGATTAAAATAATACTAATTGAAAAAAATATTATGCCTTATTTTTGGAGTGCTTTCATAAAAGCAAAACATTGAAAAAAATAAACAATTTCAATAAAACAAGCATTGATGCATCTATCAACCAGAACACTGCCACCATTGACAAGGGAAAATGCTATAAAATATCCATGGAAAATATAGTTCCTAATACAGCTCATGAAAATGTATGTACACTATAACTGGTATTATGCAAATTTGAGAAAAAAATCTGTACATATTCATGAAAGCACATACACATAGAGAAAAAAGGCTAGACAAATCATCTCCATCAAATGTTACAGCATTTGACTGAAGAAAATTTTATGTACTGCTTTATAATTTCCTAATTTTCCATTTTATTCTCCAAATCAAGCATATATCACTATTATATGGTGAGGAAAGTTACTTTAAAATACTACTAAGGAATGTGTGCAAACCCACACAATCAAAAAACAAGGAGTTCGAGTTTCTGTTAATCAAGTGCCCACTTATATTTCATGATGAATTAGAGTCATGCATTCAGGCCTGGGAGAAAATGGAAATAAAATTCCTCTTGAACTTTACACAACATGGCTGAGTAGATGCGCCTGACAGGGCTTTAAAGTGACAGGTATTGGGACTGGGCACACAGCTAGGCTCTGAGACAGCCCTACTTACATTTTCTCCTCAAAGGACACCACTTTCCTGTTTCAGAGGAAGTTATTCCTGTTTGACAAGCAGATCCATTTCAACAATACTATTAGCACAACAATACTCCTGATGAGCAATTTCAGCTGATGAATATTGTAGGCATTTACATAAATATTGCTTCCATTTTCTCCTAAAACTGTGAAACAGGAGAATGGCAGACTGTACCAGTCAACCCTACCTGTGAATGCTGCATCCATTTGTAGCTAGGGTTCAGGATCTAGAAAAGGGGCTGCACACAAACAAATGCACTAGACAAGAAATATGAATTTAGAATGCATGGGGGGGGCGGTGGGGCGGGCAGGCAGGAAACCCTTCCCTAGTGGAAAGTCTTCACTGAGGCCCAGGCCCTGTTAGCTTTTATTCAATTTTAGAATACACATCTTGCCCTTAGGCAGGCAATCCGGTAGCAGACTATCTTAAATATCAGTAAATATTAGTAAAGATTTACTTTGAGACTATTAGGTCAGGAAATTGCTTGAGCCAACATTGTCTCAACAGAACAATTGGTGCATAGCTTTTAGCCCTTACTAAAGCTCAAGGTCCATCAGCCTTCAAGTTCCCCGTTGCACTTTCATGATAGTGTAGACAATAGATAGCATCCAGCACCTACCTTCTGATAATCAATATATTTGGTATAATTGAAAAATCTTGGAACTGTGGACCAGCAGTTTTCCTGTGAGAAGTATCCTGAATAAATTCTGTGCCTCTTATCATTTTAATCTATTTTCTTTCTTTTTAAATTTTTATTATAATGCATCAGATTTCTTCTGGTCCTTTTATTTCATCCTTTCCATGTTCCATTAGTAAATATAAATATTCTTCTCCCTCAATCTCAAAATATCACAAAAAATTGATGTAGTCAACTGGTATCTCCCACCTGATATGGCCATGGTTAGAAAAATACAACCATAGGACCAAAATATAAATCAAATGACAACATCATAACTGAAAGATAGAATACAGTCTTGAATTTATTTAAAATTTCACTTCAGGGAAATCCTAAAGAGACATGCATGGACTTTTCCTGAGCCACCAGTCCTGATATACTGACAGCATTATGTATTTTTATGATTAACTTCTGTTATTGTTATGATCATATACATTTGGATATATGTTCCGTTCTCTTTATCCAATCCCAAGAAATGGTGGGATATCAAGCCCAGGAAGAGGATATGCAACAAGAGAGATATCTATACTAATAAAAGCCTAGGTGGTCCTCTTGCCCTCGTGCGACACCCTCACGTCATCACAAGATGGTCACCACAAGATGGCTGCCACAAGATGGCCAGCAGGGGAGGGCAGTTGTGTGCAATCAGGCTGGCAGGGGAGGGCAATTGGGGGCGAACAGGCCAGTAGGGGAGGGCAGTTGGGGTGAACAGACCAGCAGGGGAGGGCAGTTGGGGGCAATCAGGCCTGCAGGGGAGGGTAGTTGGGGGTGACCAGGCTGGGGGAGGGCAGTTGGAAGCCATCAGGCTGGTAGGGGAAGGCAGTTGGGGGCCATCTGGCTGGCAGGGGAGGGCAGTTGGGGGTGATCAGGCCAGCAGGGGAGGGCAGTTGGGGGCCATCAGGCTGGCAGGGGAATACAGTTGGGGGTGATAAGTTTGGCAGGGGAGCAGTTAGGTGTCAATCAGGCCAGCAGAAGAGCGGTTAGGGGGCAATCAGGCTGGCAGACAGAAGCGGTTGGGGCCAATCAGGCAGGCAGGCAATTGAGTGGTCAGGAGCCAGCAGTCCCTGATTGTGAGAGGGATGTCCTACTGCCAGTTTAAACTGGCAGTCGGAAATCCCCTTAGGAGTCCCAGATTGGAGAGGTTGCAGGCTGGGCTGAGGGACACCCGACCCCTTGTGCATGAGTTTCATGCACCAGGCCTCTAGTCTTCCTATATAATAAAGAGCTAATATGCAAATGTTCATCACGCCCTCGCACCCTCATGCCTTCACACCCTCATGCCCTCACACCCTCATGCCCTTGCGCACTCACGCAGAGCTGCTCAGACACTCAAGACTGGGAAGAGATAAAGGGGACCAGCCAGGCACAAATGAGCTCACGAGAGAGGAATGGGGACCAGACAGGCTATGGTCCAGGAGAGGGACAAGCCATCGCCCTGTGGTCCCAGGCACCAGTGGCTGCGCCTACGCCCGTGCCTGTGCCTGTGGCCTTACAGAGGGACAAACTGCATGCTCCATGGTCCTGGGCACCAGCACCTGTGGCCCAGGAGAGGGACAAGCCATCCACCCCTCAGTCCTGGGCGCCTGCGGCTGTGGCCTGGGTGAAGCTGCCTGCTCCAGTCCCCTGTGGCTGTGACTGGCCTGGGCGAAGCCGGCCTAGGTCCTGGGTTCCTGAGGCTGGCCAGAGGGAAGGAAGCCTGTGTCCAGGGTGCCTGTGACTGGCCAGAAGAGGGAATCCTGGGTCCCAAGTGTGAGGCAAGGCAAAACAGTTAGGGGCGATCAGGCCAGCAGAGGAGCAGTTAGAGGTGATCAGGCAGGCAGGCAGAGGTGGTTAGGGGCAGTCAGGCAGGCAGAGGTGGTTAGGGGCAGTCAGGCAGGCAGAGGTGGTTAGGGGCGATCAGGCAGGCATGCAGGTGAGCGGTTAAGAGCCAGCAGTCCCAGATTGTGAGAGGTAATCGGATATCCCCCAAGGGGTCCCAGATTGGAGAGGGTGCAGGCTGGGCTGAGGGACCACCCCCTCCCACCCCATGCATGAATTTCATGCACTGGGCCTCTAGTATAATAATAAAAGCATAATATGCTAATTAGACCAGATTTCCTTCTGGATGTCCTTCCTTCTGGATAAAGCCGCAGTGGGCAGGGGCATGGCAGAGGTGGCAGAGGCCCCTGGCTGAGGCAGTGGTGGGAAGGGGCCCAGGGCCAAGGCCCTTGCATGAATTTCATGCATCGGGCCTCTAGTATGGGCAATAAAATGGAACCAGAGTGGGGACATCTATCACACCACGAAGACAGTTTTCAATGACCTAATATTTAAACGTTAATGATAATGTTAAAAAGAAAGAAAATAACTTTTCTTAAAATCATACATTCTTAATCAAAATCCTGGATCCTTCCAGACCTGAAGCCAAGTCTATACCGACATTATGCCTCTCTAAGAACCTTCAATTTTCCTGCTTACCCTCTGAGGTCAACACCTGCCTCTCCCTCTCCATCACTATCCTCAGGGTCAGAGGAATTCTGCCTACCACATGTTTTTGTGTATAAAGTTTTATTGTAACACAGTGATACCCATAGTTTATACAATGTCTATGGACATTTTTAAGCTACAACAGCAGAGCTGAGTAGCAGAGAACATATGGATTACAAAGTCATGAATATGTACAGCATTGGCTAACTCCTTCCCTAAGCTCTAACTAAACTTTTGTTTGTTGAAAATCTAGGCTCAGTCCTGAAAATCTTTTCCCCCAGGATACTCTTCCCCCTGGTATTCTTCACGTCTAGTTTCCCTCATCCTTTAAGTATAGCTTTAATATGTCCGTCTTTCCTTATACTGGGTCTTATCCATTATTTGTCTCAATGCCCTTGTCACAATTTACAATAATTTTGACTAATTGTCTTTCTACCTCTCTAGAATGTTATCTATAATTTTGTTTCCAATGACCAGAAACATATTTCAAATATGAACTGTTTACCAAATACTAGGTGTACCGATTAGTAATGCGGATTTTTTTCAATATATTGAGTTACACATATGTTGATATATATGCAATTTGTTATGTATGCTATTTTGTTATATTGACAACAAGCTTCAAATTTTCATATGTCAAATTTTCTGAAGGTGTTAACATCATAGATATATTTACACTTAAAAATGTCAAATTTCATGCCAAAACAAGAGCATCTGCGGGAAGTTTTAATTCATTACTTTATTTTGAAGAAAAAGTTATCGTATACTTTGGGAAGCTTATGGTGAACATGCTCCATCTCAAGATACTTGTGAACGCTGGTTTAAACGCTTCAAAAGTTATGATTTCGATGTGAAAGACAAAGACATCCAGGTCAACCAAAAAAGTTTGAAGACCAACAATTACAAGCATTGTTGGGTGAAGATGCATGTCAAACTCAAAAATAACTTGCAGAAAGATTAAACATTGCTCAGCAAACAATTTCTGATCATTTACAAGCAATGGGAAATATTTTAAAGTAAGGAAAATGGGTGCCACATCAACTGAACGAAAGACAAATGGAAAACCGAAAACTCATCAATAAAATGTTGCTTCAACCGCACAAAAGAAAGTCTTTTTTGCATTGAATTGTGACTGGCGATGAAAAGTGGATTTATTTTGAGAATCCCAAATGCACAAAATCATGGTTGATCCAGGTCAACCATCAACTTCCACTGCAAGGCCAAATCACTTCGGAAAGACAATGCTCTGCGTTTGGTGGGATCAGGAAGGTGTGGTGTATTATGAGCTTCTAAAAGCAGGTGAAACCGTTAATACTGATCGCTACCGACAACAAATAATAAATTTGAACCACGCTTTGATTGTGAACTACCAGAATGTGCCAGAAGACACGGCAAAGTAATTTTGCTTCATGATGACGCACCATCACACACTTCAAAACCAGTTAAAGACACGTTAAAAGATCTTGCCTGGGAAGTATTAATCCATCTGCTGTATTCACCAGACCTTGCTCTTCAGATTACCTCTTGTTCAGATTGATGGCACATGCACTTTCTGAGCAGCACTTCAAAACATACAAAGAAGTGGAAAATTGGGTCTCTGAATGGTTTGCCTCAAAACAAGAATTCTATTGGGACAGTATCTACAAATTACCTGAAAGATGGGGAAATGTGTAGCTAACGATGGACATTACTTTGAATAAAGCACTTTTGATGTTTCTCTTGAAATTATCGTGTTTTCTTTGATTACAAAATCCACTATTATTAACCGGTACACCTATATATGTTGGATTAAGGGTAAGCAAAGAGCAAATTCTCAATAAAGAGTTGGGAGGTCTCCTATGAATATGAACTGAAGAAACAGAGGACAGAAAGACAAATAAAGGGAGAATATTTGCTCTAAGAGGAGATATAGTAGCTATGTCTCTACCTACAACAGCACACATTATCTCTATGCTAAAAATTTGAAGTCTTGCATTCCTTTCCTGGCTCCGTCACTCACAGTGTAATTGTAGGCAGCACTTTAAAGTCCTTTCAGTTTTAAAATTCACATCTGTAAAAAGAAATTTGATATAGAAGATCCAAAGTCCTTATGATTCTTAATTTTTGATAAATCAATAAAAGCTGAAGATTATTTTATAGGCTAATTTTTAAGCACAACGTAGTAAAATATTCTTGGTTTTGGCAGGCCTGTTTGATTTGGAATAGATTTTTGCTCTTCTTTTGCAATGCAGTTCCTATGGGTAAGCCTTACTCCCTAGCTCTGGCCGTGGGTAGCATATCAGTGGATCTTTTATGGGTAAAATCACCAAGACAGTCAACAGTCCTTACTTGTAGGAATTCAGAGAAAACAATCAGAAAGAGCTCACTTGCCACCAGGATCATGAGCTACACAATAATATATATCTGTAGTTGCCAGGGAGCCCTGTAGGGATAGATCTGGCCTAGAAAGGAGTCAACAGATACCACAGAGAAAGGTAGGAAGAGAGACACCCTCTCAAAACCCTTAGACCCTTGGGTACCAGCCTCTCCTGGACTTGGGCTACATTAGAGTTTTATATCGTGTGGGTTGATAAGTCCCATCTTTGCTTAAGTCACATGAATTCAATTTCTTTGACTTTTAACCAAGAGTCTTGGACAACACATTCAGATACTCTCTGCTTTTATGTGTGGATTTTTTTTTAAAGGATGCTTTTTCTACTTGATATTTAACTCGCTCCTCCCTATTTATTTCTATTCCTCCCACTCTCCTTGACACTTCTCAGTCTCTGACATCTGACCATTGCAAAAGCTTCAATCAATGGAAGACATAAAACTGGACGTGTAATTAAATATTTTCTTGTTCTAAGGATCTGGATATCTATCAACAGTAATTATCTTATGTAAATCATTAAAAATAATTGAGTTGCTAGGGGAAAAAAAACATTATCACTGTGCCATCAATCTCATATTAAAAAGGAGATAGCTCAGCCCATTCTGTTTAAGCTGAGATAAAAAGGAGCCCAGGATGTTTACCTTTCTACCTTTAAAGGGATCCAGTAGGGAGAAATCAAATCGCTCTGTGATTATTGAACATTTCAGGCACTCCAAACCGCAGGCTTGCTGGGCTCCCAATGTTCTGAGTTGGAAACTTATCAGCACTTAACCAGTAAAAGTAGAGATTGACCTACAATTAAAATTAGACTGGCTGGTCATGACACAAAAAAGCAGCGACCTTCAGAGGCCTTTCTTTGTGTAGTTTACATTTTACACATTTCCCCCTATATCTCATTTGTATCATTTTTTCTCAGTTGGCACATTTGACTGGGATGGGCTAAGCTGAGCTAGGTTCTAGGCTGTTGGTTGAATTCATGTCTTCCCTGCATGTCTTCATTATTCAGGGTCCAGCAACAACCAAGGGTGCGGCTTGTTTTGTTTTGTTTTATTATAAAGGTTTTATCAATCATATTTGAGTTCTTAAGGAGGAGTTTCTTTCCTAGACGTCTTGAAAAGTTTTGGGTCTCACTTCACAAATGTTTTCTTTAAGGCTGAGTTTTTTAGAGCAGTTTTAGGCCTACAGCAAAATAGAAAGAAAGGTTTAGAGATTTCCCATATGCCTCCTGACCTCACACATGCACAGCCTACCCTATTATCAACATCCCACCCCAGAGTGGTACATTTGTTACAATCAATGAACCTATAATGACACATCATCATCATCCAAAGTCCCTAGTTTACATCAAGGTTCATTCTTGGTGTTACACATTCCATGGTTTTGGACAAATGTATAATGACATATATCCATCCTTATAGCAAAAAACATAGCATTTCACTGCCTTAAAAATTCTCTGTGCTCCAATTATTTATCCCTTCCCACCTCCCAACCACTGGCAATCACTGATCTCTTTGCAGTTTCCATATTTTTCCCCCTTCCATAATGTCATTGAAATAATTCAGCATGTAGCATTTTCAGAATAACTTGTTTAACTTACTAATATACATTTAAGGCTCCTACATGGCCTTTTATGGCTTGATAGCTCAGTTCCTTTTAGTGCTGAATAATATTCCATTCATTGTCTGGATGGAACACAGTTTATCCATCACCTACTGAAGGAGCTCTTGGTTGCTTCCAGGTTTTGGTAATTATAAACAAAGCTGCTATAAATGTCATAGCCAGGTTTTTGTGTTACATAAATTTTCAATTCCTTTGGGTAAATACCAAGGAGCAGAATTGCTGGATGTTCAGTTTTGTAAGAAACTACCAAACGATTTGTACCACGTTGCATTCCTACCAGCAATGAAGACTTTTTCTTTTCATGTCAAATCATGAGAAAAAGCCACACTATGAAAATATAATTAAACCTTTGTTTGCACCATTAACTTTAACATTCCCATGGTCAAAGCAAGTTACTTGGCCAAACCCACTGACAAGGAAATTCACCCCATCCACACAAAGTCATGAAAATGGTAGAGAAGTATAATTATGTGACAGGAAATGAGTGAACTTGTCATGCAATCAACTACGGGAGGTATCAGGAGCATTTTTGAAGATTTCCATGTTTCTCCAGAACAGTTTGACTAATTTACTAGTAACTAGATGGAAATCTCTTGACAGGCTGACTAAATAATAATCCACCTGAATATTTTTGGAGCTTAACACTATTATTGTTTTTCAATACATACCCTCTGACAAATAATACAATTTCCATCTTAATACAAAATGATTTGCAGATGAAGAAAAACATTTGGAGGCAGGAGGTACAAATTAGCTTCTACCTGTTTATCTATCGATTACTCACTTTTAGACAGTATGATAAAGTGCTTGAAAACTGGTTTCTGGAGAGAGAACACCATTCATATCCTGGCTTTGCCATTTACTAGTCCATTCCTTCTAGTTAGTTAACCAGTCTTTACGAATGCCTTCTGCCAAATGGGGATAATGGCATTACCCACGTTTCGTGGGCAGAATTATGGCCCCTCAGAGATGCCCACCCTCTAATCCTTGGAACCTAAAAATATATTAGGCCACATGGCAAAATGGATTTGCTGATATAATTCAGATTACTGACCAATGACCTTAAAACAGTGAGGTTATCCTGGATTATCTCGGGGTGGGAAGGGGATGGTGGGAAGGCCTAAGGGTGAGCCCTTAGAAGCAGGGAGCATCTGGAGCTGGCAGAGATGTGGCAGAAGGCAGGGGTTCCAGGCGGGAGCGGATGTGACACCCTGTTGCAGAGGCCCCTGGACGAGGAATGCGGATGGGCTTCCAGGCATGGAGAGCAGCCACTGACAACCAGGAAGAAATGGGGACCTCATGTCTACAACCACCAAGAAATGGATTTTTTAAAAAACCTCAGTGAGCATGACATCGGAATCCTTCCCCAGAGCATCTAGGGAGGAGCGCAGCTGGAGCACCCCTTGGTGGTATCCCGGTGAGGCCCTTGTAGGCCCGCGACCTACAGAACCAGGAGACAGTAAAGGGTGTATTTTTAAGCCACTGGACTTGTGGTCATTTGGTATGGCAACAATAGAAAAGGATGAGAGTTCAGTGATGAAGCGCTCCAGGCGGCCACCCTGGGAACGCTCTTATTTATGTGTATAACTTCCGGTGATGCCTACTGTTTCAAAACATCCAAACTGAAGTACAATTTCTCAAACTCTCCTGGCATGAAAATATCATTAGCAGAAGTTTTGGGTTCCAGCTAATTAGCTAGGGTACCTAACAAGGCACTGTCTGTGTTTGTGCGTGCGCGCGCAGCCTTCTGGTGTCTGGCTGCACAGAAAACAAGTTGCTACAAAGTCAACCACTGTAACTTCTCATTAAGTTTCCCTGGTGACCGGCCATCCGGAAAAGCCTCTGCCTTCCTTGAAGTGTAAATGTTACCAACCACCCTTACAGGATGAAGAGATGCTACAACATGGTTAGAGAATTTAGAAGTGAGGGACACCATTTTCTGCACTTTTCCCCCCAAACCTCTTTCTCTTACCTTGATTCCCCATACCCCACTCTTTGCTTTCTTCCCCATATATCCCTCATATTGGGAGCTTATCCAAAGAATGACACATGAAAGGTGAAAAGATGGATTTGAAAAGCCTGAGTCAGAGTAATTTGCTTTTGGAAGAAAAAAAAACCCTCAAAATATTGAGTCAGTAAATGCTGGTTTGAGAGCTAAGGATACTTGCAAACTAGGTTATTCTTGCCTTCCTCCAAGCAGGTGCATGTCTTTCAAAGATGAAAACATCACTCCCCTCTCAAACAGACAGGTAATTAGGTAATTACGTGCGAGAAATGGCTGTGGACAGCCACGCACAGGGAAGAAAACCAAGCTGCTGTTGCTTCTGATGAAGCATTTGGCTGCCCTGCTCAAAGAAATTCCACCTCCGTGCACTTTTAATAAAAGAAACCGCTTGCTGGTGTGGGGAGTGAGTTTCACAATAACTGTGCCAACCCGCATTATCCATCTGACGTGTGTAGGGTGTTCAGCAACCCAGGGCAGTTTCCGAAACAGCGGCTGCTCCAAGTGGGACTTAGAATAATCGCCCTGCCCCTTGGTTAGCAAATTATAATTGTGTTGGGTCATCCATAGGACCAGGAAGGATGTTTAGTCCTAGTAACCAAGCCTGCCGCAGAACTGAAATCATAGTGGGGAAGGGGCTGCTAAGAGCTTTTATTTTCAATTACTCTTACCTGAGTTATCACAGTTTGGGTTCTGGACAAACAATTGCCATGGCAACCATTATCTCTGGCAATTGGTGTTCTTTGCTCATTTTGGTCTCATTTTTGCAAACATCAGTGTTTTCTGTGTTAATTTATTTTGACCAGTCAGTTCTACTCACATGCAGCCATGATTAACAGCCCCTATCGCATTGTTACTAGGTTTTTAATGCCCGCGATTTGGCCATGCACAGTGAAGATGGCTTCTTTTGTTAACTGTGAATTAAAATGGACCTGTTCACAGATCTGCTTTTATCACTGAAGTTTCCTTCAAAATGATTGAAAAAGGTGGGCCGTCTCGACTTACCATCTCCCTGTGCTTTGTAGTTGAGAACTGGTGAACAGGGCTGGCCTGATTCGCGTCTTTTAAGGATGAAATTGAAAGAAAAAAAGTATGAATGCCTAACCAGGTTCCAGTAGCCTTTCCTCTAATCAAAGGGCTGGCCACATGGATCATTGCCTTCCCAGCTCCACACCTGTCTCTCTGTCTCTTTCATATATAAAGGAGCAGCGTGCTGAGATGCGTCCCTTAAAGGTCTTTAATTTCAACTTTCCTGTACTTTTATGAGAAATAATTATGCATTCTTCTAATCCTTTACCTTACCAAAAAGTTACTGTGGCCTTTAGTGCTACGATTAGAGCATATAAGAATAAATGCATAGCTCATTTTCCGCCGGATGAATTGTGGTTCCTCCACATGTATATCTCCTCCTGACACAGCACAAGGAAGTTAGTTCTATTTGTTCCCAAAAGCTGTGGTGTAGATACAGGGTGTGGGTGTATTTGCCAAAATATATCAAGCACTATTCCGATGAACTCAGAGCAATGCTATGTGCTGTACCTAATTTAATTTAATCCTTGCAATCTCCATTTTACATGGGAGGAAAGGAAATTTAAGTAATTTTCAACTGTAGCATGTCTCAGCATCACCCAGGTGACTTGTTAAAGCTCAGATTCTGCATGTCTTGGTGGAGGCTGAGAGTTTGCATTTCTAGTAAGTTCCCAGGAGATACTGAAGCAGCTGGTCAAAGTTCCACATACTTAGAAAAATAGCACCGTAATATACTTGTTTAAAATATTTAATTTGCTTCCAGTGTAATAAAGGTCACAGATTCTTCCTAAGATTCAAATATGCCAGGCAGCAGCGAGCCTGCAGACCATCTCCAGGGACATTCATCCCCGCAGAAGTAGAAAGGGAAGATGGACAGGACCCAGAATGGAGAGTTTACAAGAGAGGGACAGGTGACCTTGAGAAAGCGGTGGAATCTCTCAGGTCTGTCCTCTGACCTGCACCCCTGTGGACCACTGTTTATGTTCTCTGGAAGCTTTAAGGAAAAATATGCCAGTTCCATGGGCCCCAAGAGTCTCTTCTTTGGCGTCCTTCTGCATTGGAGCTGGGTATAAAGGGAAAGGGAGTTCTTTCCCAGCCCTTCCCCCAGCCTAGAGATGAATGAAGTTTTGAGATTCAAAGGCAGTGCCTAGCCGAGGGTTAGTGCATTAGCAGTGGCTGCCAGCAAAGAGGTAGGAGATGCCCGGCAGGAGACAGAAACTTCCAAAGGCCAATACAGTCCCACCCAATGGGTGCTCAGAAAATATGGTGAAAATCAGCAAATGCTTAGGGGGAGACAGTGTTGCCCAACAGACACAGAAATATCTGCTGAATATCCAGAATAATTTAGACAACTCTGGGCAGAAACGGAGTCTCTGAGCATGAATGAAAACACCCTAAGACTAATTCACAGTCATTTTACTTTTTTTTTGTTTTAACTCAGAAAATAATCAGTGAGTACCTGTTATACTTCGGACATTATGCTAAGTGGTATAAAGAATCACAAATGAAGACATGGGCTTGTCTTTACAAAACTTAAAAGACACATTATGAAAATAATTAGAATATGTATACCCCACATAAGATATCACTGACTGCCGAAACCGGTTTGGCTCAGTGGATAGAGCGTCGGCCTGCGGACTGAAGGGTCCCGGGTTCGATTCCGGTCAAGGGCATGTACCTTGGTTGCGGGCACATCCCCAGTAGGAGGTGTGCAGGAGGCAGCTGATCAATGTTTCTCCCTCATCGATGTTTCTAGCTCTCTATCCCTCTCCCTTCCTCTCTGTAAAATATCAATAAAAATATATTTAAAAAAAAAGATATCACTGACTGTTTAGGGTCAGAAACAGATGGGGAATTATGAGCATAATAGATGGTAAAAGAAATTCTGGGTTGCAATGCCTTGTGAAGAAAGGAGGACAAGAAAGTGGTCACCGAGTGAAAAGAGATAGAATTGTTTTGTGTCCAAACAATATGTATTGGTGGGATGTTGCGTTCCTTAAGACACGCCCTTTGCAGTGGTGATGTCTGAAGGTGGCAGAATGGGGCTGAATGGACATAGATGGGCTATTTGAATGAGAAGCACCAGAGCTAAGTTTGAATTAATCTCCTGACTTTAGGGGAATGGTTTCCAAGATCTCATGCAGGACAAGGTAAGAATATCTCAGGTAGGAAGGGTGAGTTCAGCGTGTCTTTCTTGGTTGCTTTCTCTTCATAGTGGGGTTCCCTCTCCACATAATTTCCCTGAATGATCTCACCTCCTCCGTGGGTGATGATTTCTATATTTGCAGAAGCCCTACTAGCTGTCACTGCAGTCAGGGTTATCTGTGCTTCATGAAAAGCCTGAGGCCAGCCTGCTAGCCTTCCTCCACCTTGTACCCACACCTTTAGGAGCATGTGGCCTCCAGGTGGCTATGGAGGAGAGTCCCTAAAGAGCCTGCAGGTACATTTTTAAAAGTCAGACCTGACAATGACTTTCATTATTTCTTCTCCATTAGTCAGAACCCAGTTATATGATCCCTGTCTAGCTGCAAGGGAATCTTAGAAAATATGCATTTAATTATCACTAACAGTCTGCCAGAATGCTTAATCTATGTCTCCACCCTTGACAACTGACCTTCTACCTGACTCCCAAATGGGCATCATCTTCTCAGAAGCTAGCCCTTTCTTTGCATTCCACTTCCAAATATATACTACCACAGTCTCTGATTAGAAATCCCAGATTCTTCCTTCCTCCTCCCCAAGTCCATCCAAAATTATTCCATTTTGTTACAAACATAAAAATGTTTAAACATCTAAGGCTGTTCATCAAGAATATTTTTCTTTTTTTCGTTTTTCCTTTTTTGAATTTTCTTTTTACCAGAGTTACTAGGCTAGAATGTGGAAGTGACAGACTAGTTGGGTAATCCCAAAGGTTTGTTCTTTTTAGAACAAAATCAATCATTATGTAAATTAGCTAGAACTCTCTATTGTGGCTGTTTGTATATTCATTTTATCTCTTTCAATGAACTTCAAGCTACTTCGAGTCTATGTAAGTCAGCATACAGCAGAAAACAGATGGCTTTCTCAGATTAAGTTAAATGAGGGGATCTTAATGAAGGATTTATTTACCAAGTTGTGGGCATTGCATAAGAAAACTGCACTAGTATCCCAGGCTAGTTAAAACAGAGGTGTTACCCAAGGTCAATCTACATGGAAGAAAGCAGGGAGCAGATACACAAGGCCAGACAGAGAGAGTCCTGGCAAGAAGGCTGCCTGAAGGGGAGTACAAGATCATGGGACCCTGCAGGGATCAAAGGGAAATAAATACTCAACCTCCTACTTCTTCCTCTCTGTTATCATCTTTTTTGGTTCCTCAATAGCTGAACACACACACACACACACACACACACACACACACACACACACACACAAAACCTAGAGGACAAGAAAAATACAGTTTATAACTTTTTATTATAAGATAATTTTAGGTTCACATACAGTTGTGAGAAATACTACAGAGAGATAACATGACCCTTTACCCACTTTCTCCAATGGAAACATTTTGCAAAACTCTCATACCATATCAAATACAGTATATTGAATTTATACAGTCAATATTTAGAACATTTCTATCACCACAAAGATCCCTAATGTTGGTGTTTAGAGTTATATTCATTTCCCTCCCACCCAAACCCATGCATTAACCCTTGGCAACCACTAATCTATTATCTGTTTCTATATATCATTTAAGAATGATATATAAATGGAATCATGTTGTACCTAATCATTTTTACCCTGGAGATTCAGCTAGGTTATAACATGTAACAATGGTCCATTTTTTTTTTATTACTGAGCATTCCATGCTATAGAAGCATCATAGTTTGTTTATTCATCCATTGAAGCATGTCTAAGTATTGTATCTAGTTTTAGGTTATTGTAAATAAAACTGTTAGGAGCATTTGTGTACAGTTTTTTGTGTGAACATGAGTGCTCATTTCTCTGGGGTAAATGCCAAGAGTACAGTTGTCGGGTTGTAAGATAGTTTCACACTCAGTATTTTTTATGCAGCTGCCAGACTTTTTCTTAGAATGGCTGTACCAATTAAATCCCAGAAGCAATGAATGAATGATCCAATATCTGTACATTCTCACTAGCATTTTGGTGGTTTACCTTGTTTTCTAAGTTTTACTCTGATATGTATGTAGTAATATTTCACTAGAAGAATAGTCTGCATTACCCTACTGGCTAGTTAAGTTGAGCACGTTTTCATGTGCCTATTTGTCACCTGTATAACCTTCAGAGAAAAGTCTCTTCATGTCTCTTGTGTGTTTTCTAATTGGTTTGTCATTTCTTACTCTGGATTTTTGAGAGTTCATTATGTATTTATATTCTAGTCTTCTGTAAATATGTAATTTCTCAAAGTCAGTAAATATTCTCTAATAGTTTCATGCTTTTCTTAACAGGACATTTCACAAATAAAAGTGTATAATTTTTACACAGTCCAATTTATCAATTTTTCCTTTTAGGGAGTGTGCTTCCAAAAAAAAGGGCTAAATAGGAGGGAATATATATCAGTGTCAGCTCCATGAACTTTCACTTAATTTTCTAAAAAAAAGCAAACACAGGTTCATATATTTTTCTAATTAAAAAAACATTTTAATCATAGTTCCATGAACTATAACTGTGTAAGTATTGTGCTTTGTGTTCTACTTTATGAGGTAACTTGTTAAAAATCCTTTTGGTAACCAAAGAACTTATATGCATAACACATGGACACAGACAGTAGTGTGATGAAGGCCAACAGGGTGTGGGGGCAGGGTGGAGGGGATCAAGGGTGGGGGAATAGAGGACATCTGTAAACTTTCAATAATAAAGATCAACTTAAAAAATCTTTCTGGTAGTTGTGCATCATTTGGAGGTGTATATACAGTTTTTTAAAGAAAAGAAACAACATAAATGATGATTTTAAAAGTTCAAATACTATGAAATGGTGTCAGAAAATAATTTGTATACTTGTAAAAAGATCTTTATTTTTTATGTCCTTATAGCCTTGTATATTGGCGGAGTATCCAACATAATTTCATGCAGACATTTGACCTAACAGAGATAGAGACAAGTTTGCAGCAGATGAATTGCTGTTGGACTCTACCCAAAGATCTATTTTCTCATTGATTTTTTTTTTCTAAAAACTTCACTTCTTATTACAATGTCTATTTTCACTTTGTCCCTTAAACATATTTTGGGCTCAAGTAATAATATTGGAAGTCACAGGCAAGGGAGACTTGGAAGTTGGGTCTCCTCACACAAATTGGAAAGTGTCATGCAGTGTCCTTGCTGAAGGAGAGAAGGGAGAGGATCTCTCTGGATGGATTTTTTGACAATACCCTTGACCATGTAACACAGAGGGATAAACCACAACCTATAGCTAGTTTGTTGCACATGCTTTCACATGCTTTATAGGTATGAACACATCTTTGCAGACGGCATGCTTTTTCCATCATCAATAAATATGAGAAGAGACCTTTTTGAATAGGGGTTTGTATTCTCAATGACAATTCAGGCTCAATGCCATTTTCTACTAATAAATTTCCCTGGGCTAACAAAGAAGTAGAGAAAAAAGCCATTTACAATAAATAAGTTCTTACTATCCTACGTGTGCCTTCTCAGACATTACATTGATGTGGGCTAGAAAACAATTCAATAATGAGGTCACATGTATGTTTCCAACTCTCTAATCATTATAAAATGACCATTTCAAGAAAATAATGGATTTTTTTTGTCTTAGCTGAAATATACTTCCAACTATCATTATTAACTGAATTGAAAATATAAAAGCATGAAATAATAATTCATATGAAATATCAAAATGATGACATTTAGAACACACCTTTAAACTGACAAATTCCAGGGGATCCAAGATGGTGGCGAAGTAGGTGGATGATACACTCACCTCCTCCCAGGACCAAACTGGAATGACAACTAAAATGCAGAGCAATCAACCTGAATAACCAACTGAAGACTAGCTGAGGAGAAGTCTTATAACCAAGACTTTATAGAAGATGCCACATGAAGACTGGCAGGAAGAATGGAGATGTAGAAAGGGCTGGCCCTGCTCCCATCACTAATAACCAGAGAGATGCAAATTAAAACCGCAATGAGATATTATCTCACATTTGTCAAAATGGCTATCTTCAACAAATCAAGAACCAACTGCTGGCAAGGATGTGGAGAAAAGATAACCCTCATGCACTGTTGGTGGGAATGCAGATTTCTCCAGCCACTGTGGAAAGCAGTATGAAAGCTCCTCAAAAATTAAATGAAACTGCCTTATGACCCAGCGATTCCACTTTTGGGAACATATCTGAAGAAACCTGAAACTCTAATTGGAAAGAATATTCGCACCCCTATGTTCATTTCAGCATTATTTACAATAGCCAAGATTTGGAAGCAGCCAAGTGCCCATCAGTAGATGAGTGGATAGAAAAGCCATGATACATTTACACAATGGACTACTACTCAGCTATAAAAAAGAGGGAAATCTTATTCTTTGTGATAGCATGGGTGAACCTGGCGAGTATTGTTCTAAGTGAAATAGCCAGTCAAAGAAAGGCAATTACCATATGATTTCACTTATATGTGGGATCTAATAGACAAAATAAACTAACAGACAAAGTAGAAAAGAATAAAATATAGCCATGTCTCTAGAGAGCTCTCAGTTTGGAAGGAGAAACAAACACATGGAATAATAATTAAAATACCATGTGCTGAGAAGTATAACTGATATCTGCAAAGTGTGTTGGGCTCATGGACTAGGTCTTCCGGTCAAGTCAGGTAAGGCTTTCCAGAGGCAGTGGCATATTACAAATAATAAAGAATTGTGCAAAATCTGTGCAGGCAGGTTCTAGCCCTCCCTCCTTCTTTCCCAGAATAATTCCAAAGAGAGCAGCCCAACAGCACAATTCTTTAGGATGGTTCAACTGCCACCCCTAATAGCATCGCTAAGGAAAGCAATTAACTAGCAATTTTCCTTCATTATTTCACTCATCCACATAATTAAATCTTCTTAACATACTTATTTCATAGTATTTTATGAAGAAGAAGAATGCTATGTTACTGTATACTAATGATAATATAATTAGCCACCATTTCACAGGCTTTGATGTATTCTTTCAAAAAATGATTCTAAAATACAACTTTAATGTGAGGTCAAGATTGCACTAAGCCTATCCTCTAAAACATGACTGTTTGTCGCTACTTCACAATGGAGAAATGCCTTAAAAGGTTTGCCTTAGATTCCTCTGTTTTCAAGGAAGATGTAAAGGTTTATGAGAATATACAAAAAAATCTCACTGGTTCCGCAAAAATCACTCCTAAGGGATTTTGTCAGTTTTTCCATTTTGCTTTAAATATTATTATTGTCATTGCACTATCTTTATTATATTATGTAAATATATATACACATATATAGGCATACATACATACTTCCATATGTATAAATCTTTTGTATGTATTATATTATTTTAATTATATTATTTCATGTATACACAAATATAAACACATATACATATGGATTTATATATGTGGTATACATATATAGTATATACATATGCATACAGGGTGTCCCAAAAATGTATGCACACTTTAACAGCTGATAGCTCAATTTTGAAAATTAAATGTATTTTAAAAAACACTGTCTTTATAATTATTTAAAGTGTGTGTATACATTTTTGGGGACACCCTACATATGATTAAATGTGTATGTCTATATCTATACATACAATAAAGAGCCCTTTAACTTTGAAAAAAATAAACTAACAAATTCCATGGCAGGTGGTGATTTTTTGTGATGTAGAACTTGATAAAATTGAACCTCATCAATTACCTATTTTTTTTTCCTTTCCTAACACAGCTTTATTTTTTTCAAAAGCAAAGCTACATATGTTTATTTATTTATATATATATTTTTTTTATTTTTTAAATTTTATTGTTTAAATTATTACATATAGTAGTACATATATCTCCTTTTTTTCCCCATAGACCTTCCCCCAGCCTCCCCTAACCCCTGTCACATGCCCTCATCCCACCCCCCCACCCAGTGTCTTGTGTCCATTGGTTGTGCTTATATGCATGCACACGAGTCCTTTGGTTGATCGCTTTGCCCCCCTCCCCAACACTCCCCAGCCTTCTCGCTATAATTTGACAGTCTATGGTACATCTACACAATGGAATAACACATTGCTATAAAAAAGAAGGAATTCTTACCATTTGCAGCAGCATGGATGGACCTGGAGTGCATTATGTTAAGTGAAATAAGCCAGACAATGAAAGAAAAATACCACATGATCTCACTCATTTATGGAAAATAAAGAACATTATAACCTGATGAACAAAAAGATAGACACAGAGGCAGTAAAGCACCTAACACAGCTTTATTGAGGCATAATTGACATACAGCAAGATACACATATTTAAAGTGTGTTTCTACATCTGTACAAAACTGTAAGTGCAGAGAAATGTTTCCATCACATAGAAAATGTTTCCATCACATCCTATGGCTCTGACTTCCCTGCCCACAGGCAACTAACTACTAATCTATGTTCTATCAGTGAAGATTAGTTTATTTCTTCTAATATTTGGTATAAATGGTTACTCAGTATGTATTTTTTTCAGTACATATTCTGTTTTGTCTAGTTTCTTCAGCTTGGAATTATGATGTGAGATGCATCCCTATTGTAGCAATATCAATAGTTCATTCCTTTTTCTGTTGCTGAGTAATATTCTATTATATAGATATACCAAAGTCTGTTAAGCTGTCTCCCTATGTATGGGCATTTGGTTTGCTTCCAGTTTTCACAATCAAAAATAAAACTGCTACAACATTTATATACAAGTAGTTTTCCCATCATATGATTTCACTTGGTTAATACATGGGAGTAGAATGGCTTGTTTTCTGAAGCTGTTGTATACTATTTGACATTCTCACCTACAGTGTGAGAATTCCAGTTTCTCATGAACTTAGATGCAAACACTCTAAATAAAATGTTAGCTACTCAAACCCAACAATATGAAAAAAATTATGATACACCACTATTCTGGAAATGCAAGTGTGGTTTATCATTTGAATTCAATCAATATAATTCCCTTAGTCCATTCATCCATTCAACTAAGATTTACTGACCACCTACCCTATGCCTGAAACTAGAATAGACTGGGCATACAGCAGTTTAAAAATTTACAAAAATATATGCCTTTGCGTAGGTCAAAATGTGATGGAGTTAGAAATATATTAAGATAAATTGATAATATATCAAATAATAAATGCTATCCATGTAAATATGGCAAGGTTGCTCATATAGATGGATAGGTCAGGAAAGGCTTCAGAGGGAAGTAACAGTCAAGCAAACATTAAAAGAGATATGGAAGCAGGTCATGTGGACACCTTGGGAAAGTGTGTTTAGGTAGAAAGCACAGCAGCACAAAGAAAGAGATGTGCCTCAGTGCAGTGTTGCTGAAGTCCAGTTCTCCAGAGGAATAATAACAGGAAGAGACGAGATTGGATAAAGAGTGCTGAATACAATAATTTAGGCTTTGCATAGGCCACCTTAGGGATTTTGATTCTTACTCTTTTATTGTGAGCCTTGGAAATGTGTTGAACAGAAGCTGGCATGACCTGATGACACACATTACAAAGACATCATTCTCTTGCTGAGTTGAGAAAAGTCTATAGGAGGCTAAGAGGAGAAAATTAGGAAAAATACCTAAGGGTTTACTGGTAGAATCCAAATAAGAGATGACTGTGGCTTGTACCAGAGTCTTTGCAAAAGAAGTAATAAACTGTAGTCAGACTTCAGATATATTTTAAAGCTAGAGCAAACAAAATATTTTTTTTCAACTATGATGTAAGTTATGATGGAGAGAGAAAAGATTCAAGGATGGTACCAAGGTTGTTGTTTGGACATCTAGAAGAGTTCTTATTTACTGAAATAGGGAAGGTTGGACAGATTTTAAAGGACTATCAAAAATGTGTTTTTGGACTTGTTATATTTTAGAGAAACTTGAGAGCATTAGGTGAAAATATTAAGTAGGCTACTGGATATTCAAAGACAGAGAAGTTTAATTTGGAATATAAATTCGGTAGTATTCAGTGTATGATTGGTATTTAAAGCCATGGGACCAAATTAAATCATTTAGGAACAGTGTTCATAGACACAAGGTGAGAGAAACAAATATCAATGCCTCTGAAATCATTTAAAAGGGGAGGTGTCTTTGGGGCAAGAACTAATGAGTGAACACGGAGACCTCAACTACGTGAAGGTGAGGCCAGTGAAAAGGAAGAGAGGAGAGTACACTGCTTCCAAATCCAAAATTTTAAAATTATGTCAAAAGTTGAGAGTGGTCACTTTCCATTCAAAACTTACTATCAAATGTTTTGCAAACCGAATTAGCCATTTCTCCTAGCATGTTAATAAACAGATGGAAATTAGTCTGTTTCACCATCTGTGGTAGGCAGACAACTATGACTCCCATGATCTCTGCCCCACACGTGTTCTTCAGTGCTGTAAATCTCTCTCCTTGACTGTGCATGGGACCTGTGACTTGCTTCTCACAAGTAGAATATGGCAAAAAGATGTCACTCCTGCAATTACATTAAATTTTATATGACTCTGTCTTGTTAGCAGACTTGTTCTTGGGCTCCTGCTTACTTAAAGAAAGATGCTTGTTGTGACTGGCCATGAATAGGGCCACATGTCAAGGGCCTGAGAGTCTCCTTTAAGAGAAAAAGGTGACATCTGGCCAATAGCCAGCAAAAATCTGAAGCTCCCAGTCCGACAACAATGCCAAGGAATTCCATTCTGGAGCAACTTAAGTGAGTCTGTAAGTTTGCACTTCTCCAGTCAAGCCTCCAGATGAGGACACAGCCCAGTTGACACTGACTGCAGGCTGGTGAGACCTGATCTGGAAACACACCTAAGCCTTGCCTGAACTTCTGACCCACAGAACCTACAAGATGCCAGTGGGTACTGCTTTAAGGCATTAAATTTGTGGTACTCTGTTAAACTGCAATGAAAACACAAACAAAACATGAATACACCATTCATTTGGGTTTAGGAATAAGTCATGTTTTCCATAGCCATAGGCCCATATAGAGTATACCTGCCTTGTGAACCATTTTGACCCTGGTCCAGGGCTGGATATCTAGGCAAAGTCCATCTCTATTTCTAAATGAGTCTTCTGCATAGAACATCCCATTTTTCCCTCTTGGAAACACAGCTAAATTGGCCTCGACCTGGTTATGCCTTGCAACATTAACCCATCTACTTCTGTTAGACTGATATCCTCCCTATGCCCAGTTCCTTTCAATGGCTTTAGTCCACATTTGGGCTGGTCAGCTCAGACTGTGACTAGAACTCGCCTCCTTTTTGAGAGTTTGGCCTATTGTCTGGAATCCCTGACTGCTAACCCCTGCCTCCTAACTAGTTACCTGAGTGATTCCAGTACTACCCAAAGTAAAAGACCTAAAACAACATGGAAAATGGAAAAAAATATTGGCTTTGGGGTCAGGTAACAAGCCTTCACCCATCACTTACTGAGTGACCAGAGGTAAATCATGTAATCAACCTAGGTATTAATTTCTGCATCCATAAAAGAGAACCACTTCCTTCAAGTTTACTGTAAGGCCCAAATAATAAATGTCAGGGAAAGGATTATGGATTGACTGATAGGTAGAAAATACTCAACAACCTGTAGGTTTTATTGATTATCTTTTCAGAATTAAACGAACTGGAGTTTTTGAAGATCCACAGCTCTTAATGGAGAAAAACATAGTTTATTGTCCAAATATATCTACTAAAATATTGACTTGTTTTCCTAGCATCCATTAAATTCTGAATAAAAGAATTTACTCTGAGAAAAATCATTAGAAGCTTAGGAAATACATCATTTACATAGAGAACCAAGAATTCTCATCGCATCAGCAGGGTTCACTCAATACTCAGTTCTCAACTTCAATGGGTTTAACAGATGAAGTTCAAGGGCAGAAAGACACTTAAAATGTCCTCAGATGAGCTTTGATCAAGAAGGCAAAAAAAAAAAAAGAGAGAGATTGAAATGGTTTTCGGATAATTGATACAAATTAAACTAAGCTTTCAGTCAATACTGTAATTACCAGGGTAATGAACAACAAAATAAGCATATCAGTTGCACAAAATACAACTGAAAGTTTCTAGTGCAGCTCAGAGCCACATCTATTCACCTGCCAGAGAAAATACAGACAGAACATTTTCCCTTATCAGTCCTTTACATCTTAAGTTTCATGAGCTGAAAGTCCCAATTCCCCTTTATCTAACTTTTATCATTCTTCCATTTTGGGTAAAAAAGGACTCAGTTGACCTAGTATGTTTCCCTGTGTTACACTTTTATTATTTTCATTTTAAAATTTTCACATGATTTTCATTATTCTTTATAATAATGATCAATTAAATGGAAAAAAAATTATACATGAAAATTTACATTTGCACTGTTTTTATTAACATTTTCCCCTGTGATTTCTTTTTTAAATTTTTTATTTTTTATTGATTAAGTTATAACATATGTGTCCTTATCCCCCCATCCCCTGTGATTTTTTCATCTTTACTTTGAGTTATATCAGTTGTGCCATTGCCATTTTCAATTTTCTTTTAAAATGTTTATATTTTTTCTTACCAATTTGTAATAGTGTATATACAAATGATGAAAAACTTTCTATAATACAGGATATGAATATACTCCCTGGGTTTTCTTCTATCTCAAAACCCATGATAAAGAAAGCAACTTGAGGAAGGGTTTTTTATTTGCTTAATGCATGCCATACTTCTAGTACATATAAAAATTACTGGCAAGTGATTGTTTCATATAATTTAAAGATTATTTTGATGAAGACATAGTACACTAACACTCAGACAGGTTAAAAGCAGAACTCTGTTACTCACAGTGCTAAAGGAGGGAAGACTGTTGCCCACAGCTCTGAAGGAGGGAGGGCTGTTCCCACTGCTCTAAATGAGGGAAGGCTGTTCCCACAGCTCTACAGGAGGGAAGGCTGTTCCCACAGCTCTACAGGAGGGAAGGCTGTTCTTACAGCCCTATGGAGGGAGGACTGTTCCCAAGGCTCTATGGAAGAGAAAGCTGTTCCCACAGCTCTGAAGGAGGGAAGGCTGTTCCCATGGCCCTCAAGGAGAGAAGGTTGCCAGGCAGAGCCACACAAGGGGTTCCACCTAGGGGCAGGTAACAGCAAGCTGGGGCTCCAGGGGGCAGCTTATTTCTCACAAGCAGGGTGAGTTAATTATGCCTCATGGGTTCCCTACGGACTGGCTAATTTGAATACTTGTGAGGCCATGGAACATAGGGACTCTCCCTACTTGTTGCTCCAGGTGTACTGTGGCCCAGAGTGTGAGAGTTTGATGACACAGGTGGGTGTTGTGTTCCCTTAGTCAGCTGCTCAAGAAAGTGAAACCCCCAGCCTACAGCTAGGGCCCCAAAACTGAATGAAGACTGTGTTTTCAAACTGTTAATATCATTTAATTATATTACAGTAATACCTTTTCAATATACTATATTTGTTAAATGAATTGTTTACTGTTGAATATTATTTATGGTGCATTTTTAAGTTGAAATCTTTTTCATGTTTTGTATGTTTTAGCACATAAAGACAGCTTTATAATATGATTAGAAAGAATGTCAGCACAACATTACGCAATACACTTTAAGCTATTATTTTTCTCATACAGATATTCTCACATGTCTATACTTACAGATAAACTTTAGAATAATTTTTTGAGTGCCAAACATTCCCTTGAAAGGTTTTTTTAATTGAAATCAATGTGTAAATTGATTAAAGAGCATTATTATTCAATGATATTGAGTCTTCTTAACTTCAAAAATGGTATGTGTATCAGTAGCTATTGTTGTGCAAGAAACTGACCCAAAATTAGTGACTTAAAGCAAAAACAGCACTGCACTATTTCTCATCTGACTCTCAGAGCTGGATGAGCCCAGCTGGGTGATTATTTCCCTCCATGCAGTTCTGCTGGGACTCTCCCAGCCTGCACTCAGCAGGAAGCTCGGCACACTGCTGTGCCTGACACTTAATGATAGCAACCAGCCAGAGACTGTCCTCTAGGAGGCACCTCCAGCACCTCATCCCCACACGTCCTCACCAATGAAATAGCATACACTTTGTCACACAACAGCAGGCTCGCAAGAGGACAAGCCCTAATGTGCAAAACATTGCATCTGTGTCAAACTTACTGATAACTCATTGGCCAAATCATGTCACATGACCAAACTCCAAGTCAAGGTGATGGACAAAGAGATGACTGCTGGATGGAAGAGTAGCAAGGTCACATTGCAAGTGGGCATGGCTATTCAGAAAGGAAGAGTTCATGAGCATCAAACAATCTAACATGGTGGTCCTTTTGGTAAAAAATTATTCAGATCCCTACCACATGCACATACCCAGGACATCTAATAGCCTCATTTCTACTGCAGAATCATGTTCTGACTCAGTATTGAAGTCTGAAATGTCATCTAAATTAAGTCCAGATAGAAATGTGTCCCTGGAGGTGCAGATCCTCTCAATCTAGAGGTCTGTTAACTAAAAAGTTACCTGTGTCTCATGCACCCAAATTACAGTGACATGACAGGACAAAAGAACAGTCCATATTTCCTTTCAGAATGGGGAATGATGGGAAATAAATAGTAGTAGCTAATCCATAACAATTTTGAAATCCACTAGGAACTTGTCACTAATTTCCCGTTCTCCAGGGTCAATAAATATTTTTTGCTTAGGGCCCAATTTCTTCTCCCTGGGAGTGCATCCTGAATCCCCTTTAATTAAAACTTTTTGCTCCATCTTCTAACTCCTTGTGACCTATAAAAAGTAGAGACCTTTCTTCATTTTAAAATGCTTTTATCCCTTTTATTTCAAACTGTTGGTGGTTGCCAAAATAATTCTCCTAAAAACTGTGGATCTTCTTTATGGATCTTATTGAGGTCCCCTCAATGCCCCTCCCACAGCCAATTTTGGCCATCAATCTGCTTTGAGTGGATCGGCTGGGGGGTCACTGCCTTGGGGTTTTCTGGAACAATGTTGTCTAATTGAGAGGGTGACCATGGGGCACTTCAAATCTTCCTCAGGTCCTACCAGACCACCTTAGAGCTCAACTCTTGTTTTGATCTTGACTCTCACTATTACTTTGAGGGTGTTTTGCCAGCCAGAGAGACTTCTTAGGGCCCTCCATATTTTCTCTAATTCTGCTTAAAAATGAAATAATTCCTGCTTTGCTTCATCTCTGCACATTTGTGACATGCAGCTAAAAGAAGCCAAATGGTACTTTCTCAACATTCTACTAGAAATCTCATTAGCAGGATCCACACGTTGATGAGGTCAATTTCTTAGCTTCCACATGATTGCCAAATGTTCTGCAGAACATAAGACAGGCTCTCTCTAATCTCCAACAGCAATTTTCAGCTTTCACTCATGTTTCTTGTTTTGATTGGGAGTAGATTCCTTTAAGGAATTAAAGCATTGCCCACAAAGGGAAAGGTAAGAATGTATATTCATGAAAAGGCACAGCAGTGAAAAATCAAGCAATTTACATAACTGACATAGGGGTTGTATGTGGGTTATATAAAAATACCTCCAATAAATCAATAAGTAAAAAAATCCCAGCCAACATGGCTCAATGGTTGAGTGTCAACCTATGAACCAGGAGGTCAAGGTTCAATTCCCGATCAGGCATATGCCTGGGATTGTGGGCTCAATTCCTAGTGTTGGGTGTGCAGGAGGCATCAATTCTCTCTCATCATTTATGTTTCTATCTCTCTTTCCCTCTCCCTCTCTGAAATTAATAATATATATATATATATTTTAAATATATTTTATTGATATTTTACAGAGAGGAAGGAAGAGGGATAGAGAGCTAGAAACATCGATGAGAGAGAAACATCAATCAGCTGCCTCCTGCACACCTCCCACTGGGGATGTGGCCGCAACTAAGGTACATGCCCTTGACCGGAATCAAACCAGGGACCCTTCAGTCCACAGGCCGACGCTCTATCCACTGAGCCAAACCAGTTTTGGCAATAAAATATATTTAAAAAAATAAGTAAAAATATAACCCTGTAGAAACATGGAAGAGAGAAATGAGCAGTTCCAAAACAAAGGAAATCCAAATGACCAAAAAAGAGAAGATATGCTAATTAGTGATCAGGAAACAAAATGAAATGTCATTATACACCTGTAAAGACTAATATTAAACAGACTGACAAAGGGTACAAAGTTTATTTTAATCAAGATGAGTACGTCCTAAAAATCTACTGCAAAGCATAGGATCTATAGTTAATATCACTGTGTGGTATACTTAAGATTTTTCTAAGAGAGTAGAATTTATTTAACTATGACAAAATATAAATAAAAACTGAGGAAGCCAACTTTTGGAAGTGATGTGTATGTTTTTGGCATTGATTGTAGTGATGGAGTCATGGGTGTGTACTTATCTCCAAATTTGTCATGTTGTATATATTAAATATGTACAGCTTTTTGCATATAAATTATATTTCAATAAAGTGACTGATAGAGTTATAAAAAAAAAACCAACACACAATTCATGTTTAGTAGACATAAAATAGATATAAATTTCCTTATTGTTTTATTTCTTGATTTTTTAAAATGTTACTTTATTGCAAAGCAATGTTGAAATAACAAGAATGCAAAAATTAAAGATGTAAATTGTGTACAGACCTATTTCATAATAAAAAAAATGCCAACTTTTCACTAAAAAAATATGGACAATAACAACTGACAATACAGAACAAAACAAAACATCATACATAACAGGAGGGAATATAATTTCATAAGCTATTTAAGAAAGCTTTGGCATAATCCATGAAAGTTGAAGATACTGTCATCCTCCTACCCAGAAATAATACCAGTCAGAATATAGACCCAAAAGAATATTTATTGTTATTTTTAATAGCATTAAACTGGAACAATCCAAATAACACAATGAACTGAGATATAATTACACACTGGTACTCTATACATCCATGAAAATGATCACACCGTAGTTATTCTAAACAACATTGATGCAGTACAAACACATATTATTGAGAAGCTCAGTATTAATCCAGTTATCTCTATATATAAAAGACTAATATGCTAAGTGTCCCTCCCACCATCTGACCAGTCGCTATGATGCACACTGACCACCAGGGGCGGATGCTCAACGCAGGAGCTGAGCTGCAGTGACTTGGCAATGGTGGTTCTCAGGTGACGCATCCCAAAACCAAAGAGGAAGTAGCTGGATTCCTTGTGGGGCCACACGACTCCATCTTTGGCCATGGGTTATGTTTTTGCTGGGGCACTGTCGGCCCCAAATCTGGTTTACTGCACACTTGCATTTGCCTCCGTACTCTGTATGACAACAACTTTGCAGAGTGCCCTTTCGCACTCTGGGACCCCTCGGGGGATGTTGGAAAGCCAGTTTGGGCTCAATCCCCTCAGGCCAGGCTGAGGGTCCCCACCTGCCAGGGGGACCCCACTCACTCTGCAGACGCCTTTTGAGCCACAGCGCCATCCCAGGTGCAGCTGGCTGAGGAGGGACCACAGGAGGCTGGCTCCAGGGCATGTCTGGCCCATCTTGCCCAGTCCTGTCCCCTTCTAATTAATTTCCTTTCAATGTACATGAATCCATGCACCTGGTCACTAGTATCTAAAGAAAATAGGACCCAGCTAAACTTTCAGGTTGTAGGGATGTATGTGCTCACAGTCAAGGCATGAGGAACTGAAGGCATGTGATGGCTCTCAATGCAGTGGAGTGCTGGAGCTGGCCCAGATCACATCCCAGGACTGATTGGGCATCTCCACCCAAGTCTATGTTGGTAGCCTGAACTATGCAATAAATGTATATGCACACTACAAGGGTGTGTGCATATACATTTATGAGATTAATTTCTATCTCTCATTAAATTATGTCACCAATTCATATTTAATTTTAAATTATCCTATCTAATAAAGAGGGAATATGCTAATTAACCATCACTCTGTCACAAAGATGGCTGCACCCACAGCTGAGGCCAAGTTCCCATAAGGAGCCTTAACAAGCAATCAGCAGGGATCTGAGGCTACACCAGGGGTGGGCAAACTTTTTGACTCGAGGGCCACAATGGGTTCTTAAACTGGACCAGAGGGCCGAAACAAAAGCATGGATGGAGTGTTTGTGTGAACTAATATAAATTCAAAGTAATGGAGAGGAGGGGAGAGCAAGAGAACCGGATAGAACAGCCGGATCCGGCCCGCGGGCCATAGTTTGCCCAAGGCTGGGCTACGCCCTCCCCCACCCCCATGGGGCTTGACAGGGGACCTCAAGGTGTGCTTCCCATCCTGGTGCTGGGCTAAGGGACCTCAGGCTGCTCCCCCCACTCCAGCGCCAGGCCGAGGGACCTCAGGTCACGCCCCCCACCAGGTGGGGCTTGACAGGAGACTTCAGGCCACACCCCCGACCCCGGCACCAGGCCGGGGGACCTCAGGCCGCATCCCCCGCCCCAGCACTGAGCCAGGGGACCTGAGGCTGCGCCCCCCTGCCTGGCGGGGCTTGACAGGGGACCTCAAGGTGCACCCCCAGTGCTGGGTTGGGGGAACTCAGGCCGCGCCCCCTGCCCAGGGGGGTCCTGAGGCTGCACCGCCCTGCCAATGGGGCTCCTCAGGGGACCTGAGGCTCTTCCCCTGCCCCGCCTGGCAGGGTTTGACGGGGGACCTCAGGCCATGCCCCCCACCCAGTGGGGCTTGACAGGGGATCTCAGGTCATGTCCCACACCTGGTGGAGCTTGACGGGGGACCTCAAGGCACACCCCCCCACCTCGGTCTGGGCTGGGGGACCTCAGGCCATGCCCCCCGTCCTGGCACTGGGCCAGGGGACCTGAGGCTACATTCCCTGCCTGGCAGGGCTTGACAAGGGTGGGACTAGCCAGGTCTGGATCTATCCCAATGGGGGGGGGGGGGGCGGCCAGGTCTGGGTTTCACGAGATTTTAAGGTGCATGTGGGTGGGCGGGGACTTGACTCTAGGTCCTGTGGTGTGCCCCAGACTCTGACAGGAGGAAGGTTTCCATATACATTTTACTAATTTTCTTTCACCTCTGACACTGCTATTATAGAGAAAGGGCAAATAGCAATATTAAATTGTTTCCTCTAATTAATCCCCTTTTAATGTGCATGAATTTCGTGCACTGGGCCACTAGTTTCCTATAAAGAACTTGTTTTCATGCAGTCCCCTTCCAAAAAATAAAATAAAATATGATGAAGAAGAAGGAGAAGGAGAAGGAGAAGGAGAAGGAGAAGGAGAAGGAGAAGGAGAAGGAGAAAGCAATGTCTAACTCTGCATGGAGAAAGTATTTTGATGAATGTGTTAAGGGTTAAATATAATGGAAATTAATTATTATCTCCCCTACATTTTATTAATCTGGGCATTTTATCACTTGAGAACACATGATGTGCTCAATTTATGCTATACAATCCTATTGCAGAGAAATAAAGCATCTTAGATTATATTCTTTTCAATTCATTGAAGTATAATGGATAATAAATTATTTAGTTTAATTAAAACCTCTTTATCAGATGGGCATTTACCCGTGACGTTGTTATGCACAACTGATGTTCTACAGAGGCTTCATTTCCATTTCTCCTCGTGCTTGACTCAGGGATTCCTTTCACTGCATTTCAAATTACATCTGTTTCCAGCCAGCCACACTGTAAACCCGGCAGACCTGGCATTAAAAAGCCCTCTCTTCTGTTGGCTTTAAAATCCATCCTTTTCCCTTTGTGTTTGAGTGAAGAAACAAGAAACACTAAAATATGGCATTTAACGGGTTTAGAATAGACTGGCCTGGCTTAAATCCCAGCTCTACATTTGGGAAAATTACTTATTTTCTCTTAGACTCAATTTCTTTTCTCATCTATAACATGGGGATAATAGTAGTTTTTAAATACAATCAGGTAATACCTGTAAAATAGCACATTTCCTGGCATCTGGCAAAAAAATAAGTTTGATATAATTACTTTAATCAAATTTTACTTAATGTCTTGAAGTGCATTTTCATTTGGGGCATGGGAAGATGGAGAGAGGCTGTGATGCAGTCTCTTAGCACAAAAACTTCAGGCTGAGGGTTTGCAGATTCTATAGGAATATTCTTGTGGCCTTGGCATTGAAGTTTAACTTCCTGTGAGCACGAGGATACCCTGAATTATCAAGGATCCCACTCACCCCTCCAACCCCTCCCATTATATGCTCATTATATTCTCGATTTTAGTATTATTTTAAATTGTCTTAATTTTGAAATGTTTCCAGATTCTTAAACTCTTTTTTGAAGCATCATAGCAAAGACAAAGGAATCAAAGGGATCAACGTGTATAAGAATCTATAAGGTGCCACAAATGAGTATTTTACTAAAGATTTTGTGGGGAGGCAGGGAAAAGAATTACAATACTCACTACAAAGCAAAACATATTGTTAAATTCCTCATAAAGATGTATATTTTTCCCCAAAGGTTTTTTTAATCTCTCTCCTTTCCCTTCCTAGTTTGGCCTAAGGAAAACAAAACAAAAACAAAACAAATAAACAATAAAAACACACATCTCTTAATCATTAACTATTGCTCTAAACAAAGTGTGATAATTGGGCTCCAACCACGGTAATAATATTGGCACTGCTGTCTCTGTAAGGATTCCAGGGTATAGCGCTTATATGTCTACTAGAGGCTCGGGTCAGTGGATCTCCACGCCATTGCAGCCCTGCCTTACCCGCCAGCTCTTGGGGTTCCAGCCCACTGTTCACAAGGATCCAGTACAACTAAGCAGCAGGAGGCCAAGGAGGAGCCCCAGCCAGGCCCTGAACTGCTCTCCACATGACCATCCTAAGGCTATACCTGCACGCCCATGATGGTGCAGCCCCCCCACTTGTCATCCCACACATGATCGCAACCTCACTCCTCACATGGCTCTGGAGAAGCGGTTGTCCCAATTCGGGGACCTGGATCCATGAGCCATGAGCACAGCGCCCATTGGTCGGCTGAGTGGCCCTCCCACTGTGGAAGCTCACTGACCACCAGGGAGCAGCTCCTGCATTGAGCGTCTGCCCCCTGGTGATCAGTGCGCATCATAGCTACCAGTCAACAGGTTGCTTAAGCTTTTACATATAGAGATTCTTTCCAGTTAGGGCAAATCCATCCTAAGTGTCTTTTCCCTTGTACACAAAAATCTGAATATTAAAAAAAACAAAACCTGCTCTTAGACATAGTCAAGTACTCTCATAGTCAAATACTTTACAAACTTCATACAAAGTGAGAAGAGTAATTAATTTCACAAAATATGGTGTTAGTCGCAGTGATGACTGTGGAGGTAGTGGTAAATACAGACAGATAGTAAGGTAAGCATAATGATGTAGACATGATCGAAAACCTCACAACTGCCATGAGTACGTACTGTAGTTAAACCCACTTGTGGAAGGGGAGAAACTGAGGCCTAGTTAGATTAAATCACCTGTACTAACTTACTTGGCCAGTGTTTTATCCAAGGTCTGACCCAGTTCAAAGCTCAGGTCTTAGCAAAATCGCATGTTATATTGACTTCTTAAAATGCAAAAACAGTGCCAGACTGGCATGACTCAGTGTTTGAATGTCAACCTATGGACCAGGAAGTCATGGTTCCATTCCCAGTCAGGGCCCATGCCTGGGTTGCAGAGTAGATCCTCAGTGTGGGGCATGCAGAAGGCAGCCAATCAATGATTCTCTCTTATCATTGATGTTCCTATCTCTCTTTCTCCCTTCATCTCTGAAATAAATAAATAAAAATATTTTTTTAAAAATGTGAAAACAACAAAAAGTAAAGTAAAATACATTCACTGGAAATGGTTTCCATCTGCTTCACTCCTACTCTGTTCAATAAACATATTTTATGTGCCTTTGATGTCAGATACTAAGGTGGGTGTTAAAAATGTTTAAAGGAAAAATCCTTGATCTTATTTATAGTTCTCTCTTCTATCTTGCTTATCTGTCTTATTGAAGCAACATGTTGTCCTAAGATGTTTCTCATGTTGAATTAAGTATTTTATTTTGTTGTTCTTGGTACTGTTTGGTGACAGGAAGTAATGGAGATGGAACAGATCAGATATCAATGATTGTCTTCATCATAAATTATCTAAAGGTTGCCCACTTATCTTTAAAGCCCCTCTCCTTTCCTTATTAAATTCACAACTTCGGGTGGATCAGGTGGCTCTGAAAAGAAGATACAATTTCTAAGCCACGGTGACTGTGACAGTGAAAGCCAATTATATTCTTGTTATGGTTTTCAGGAGCTGGTGGAGATGGGTTAGATCCAACTACTTACATCTGAAATTCTTATGCATGTAACAACTCCAGAGGAAAAAAATAGAGGGATAAGACCAGATTATTTAGCTAATTCTATCCTTGCAGCAACCCTGTAAAATAGGAATGTTATCTTGGTTGTGTCGTTATGGAAATAGAACCAGAGAGATTAAGAGATGGACTGAAGATCTCAGAGCTGGAAAGTGGACTTGTGCACTCAAGCCAGATTTTCTATTTGGACTCCATCACTTACAGCTTCCAGGAGCAAAGGACCTTGTTTCTCCCTGTTTCCTAAAATTCTGCACAAATAGTGGATATTAGTTCAGATAGTCGTAGTAGGAATGCTTTACATAATGAAATTGCAAAGTAAACACTCCCATTCCCCGGAGGATCATTCTTTTAGCTTATGGCTTGGGATTCATGTCCTGTTCAACAGGTCACTTCTGTTTTGTGTACTACTCTGCATACTGTAGAGTCACTGCTAGGAGCTACTCAGTAAACTTTTACTGAAAACGTTGCATGAATGAAAGAATGATGGATGAATAGCAAATGTTTATGTTATTAGACATATTCACTTGAGTATTAATTAATTGCAGTTTTTCCTTGAATTCCATTACATTTCCAGGTTTTAAAATTGAAAGGAGAGAGAAAAAGAAACAAAAGAAAACAAGAGCTACAGAAGTGTTGGCTGGGAAGATCATGGAGCTTCCCACGGCAGCATGTGGGCTGTGCATTCTTTTTTTTTTTTTTTTTTTTTTTTTAAATATATTTTATTGATTTTTTTACAGAGCGGAAGGGAGAGGAATAGAGAGTTAGAAACATCCATCAGCTGCCTCCTGCACACCCACCACTGGGGATGTGCCCGCAACCAAGGTACATGCCCCTGACCGGAATCGAACCCGGGACCCTTCAGTCCGCAGGCCGACGCTCCATCCACTGAGCCACACCAGTCAGGGCGGGCTGTGCATTCTGACAGAACCAAAACCATAAGCTGAAAGCAAAATGGTCACAAATCCTATATAACAAAAGAGAAACATGTAAATTGACCATACCTCCATGACACCCACCAGCCAATCAGGAGTGAGTATGCAAATTAACCTGTCAAAGATGGCTGGTTAATTTGCATACACAGGTGCCAGGCAGAGAGCAAAGCAGGAGAGCCGGCAGCTTGGGGGGACATGGCTCCCTCGGTAGCTCCCTCCATGCCGCCGGGCGGAGAGCAGAGCGCGAGAGCTGACAGCTTGGAGGACTTGGCAGAGCGGGAGGCTGTGGGATGGAGACAGAGCAGGAAGGGAAAACCAAGAATGCGGGGAGCACCAGGAATTCTGGGAATAGTAGTTCTGGTGGCAGATGGATCTCCTAAACACTACAGCAAAGTGAGTCTGGAGCAAGTTACTATTGCGGTGGGGGATGGAGGGAAAGCAAAGGTGAGAGACATAAGTAAAATCAGAGTGTCTAGGAAAAATTAAAGGGAAGATATCCTACAACTTCCAGGAAATCTCCACCAATAAAGCAAAGAAAAAAAATGTCTCTATTATTCTGTGAGCAACAAACCAAACTGGGTTGGGGTCTCAGACAATTCGCTCATATGATTGCAAAGACAGACAGAAACTCCAGGATTGGAGAGGGGTCCCCTGAGGGCTCCCAGATTGGAGTCAGTGCAAGTCGGGCAGAGGGACCCACCCCCCGTGCATGAATCTTCGTGCACCGGGCCCCTAGTATTGTAATAACTATGTAGGTGCCAAGTGGGTACTTGAAATATCAGGGGGACCACTTTATCAGGTATCTGATTGTCTAACCGCTATGCTGTACAACTGAAACTAATACAAAGTAATATTTATGTAAACTGCAATTGAAAAAAAAAAGACAAGTAAAGAGCAAGGTGGAAAGGGGGAAATGTGAACATAAATGACAAAGTTTGGACACTGGGTATTTGGCCAACAGCAACATAAAGGAATAATACACAAGACTTCAAGATAAAGAAGAGGACCCTGAAAGGGTGTTTTGTTGTTGTTGTTTATTTGTGTGTTTGATTGTTTTTAACGTTCACCTGAGTAAAGCCTCCTGTTTTCTGTTAAGAACAAGTGTAAACCTTCTCTGGAAAAATACATCCTTGATCTAAGCACAAAGCTTCCCACAGTTTAAGATCAAATATGTATGAGTTTAGAATCAAAGATCGCAAAGTATGAAAAGAAACAAATCATAAGAATAAATGTCAGTACAAGCAAAAGAACAGCAGAATTACGCTCCAAGAATTTCATGTAATAGAATTATGAAACATATCAGAAAAACTTTGCAAAAAGCTTAAATTAAAAATATGAAATTACAGTAGGATAATCAAGTGTAGCTAAGCAGAATCAGAATGGAAATGAAGAAAAGAAGGCTTTTAAAAATGGAAAAAAAAGTCATTGAAATTGAGAGAAAAAGAAAGGGTTACATAGCAAATTAGGCATAACTGAAAAAGAAAAAAGATTAGTGAACAGGAAAATGTGAAATAAGTACTCAAAATGCAAGGCAGAGGTGAAAATTATGAAATAGAGATTAAGAGATGATGAAGAAAGCCTGACTGGTGTTACTCGATGGTTGAGCATCAACCTATGAACCAGAAGGTCACAGTTCAATTCCTGGTCAGGGCACTTGCCTGGGTTGTGACCTCGATCCCCAGTGTGGGTCGTGCAGGAGGCAGCTGGTTAATGATTCTCTCTCATCATTGATGTTTCTATCTCTCTGTCCCTCTCCCTTCCTCTCTTATATTAAAGAGAGAGAGAGATGATATAGAGAGAACGAGAGCCAATGAAACTTAACCAGAGTTCCAAAGGACAGAATACAGGGAAGTTTTACAAAACTATTTTGAGAAATAATGACTATATTGTGAAACCAAAGAAAGATATCAGAGAAAATAAAGGAAAAGAACTCCTACATGGCCGCAGCATGGGTAACCTGGAAGAGAAGCTGGGAGAAGATCTTACTGGCCGTCAGAGGAGGAGGACAGATGTGAATTGAGGAAAGAATTGTTCTGACAGTTTCTCTGCAGCAATGAGAATTGGACAAAGAGATGAAAGAACCCAACTCCACAGAGACAGCTCAGACCACTGAAATCCTACCTCAATAACAGGAGTAGAAATAAAGTCATTTTTATAAAAACAAAAACAAGAAACTTTTATTACAAGCAGGCTTTTATTACAGGACATTATAAAGAGTACTAGAGGCCTGGTGCACGAAATTTGTGCACAGGAGGGGGGTCCCCTCAGTCTGGCCTGCATCCTCTCACAATCTGGGACCCCTCGGGGGATGTCTGGCTGCCAGTTTAGACCCAATCCCTGGCAGTCAGATATCCCTCTCACATTCCAGGACCACTGGCTCCTAACTGCTGGCCTGCCTGCCTGCCTCATCACCCCTAAACACTCGCCTGCCTGCCTGATTGCCCCTAACTGCCTCTGCCTTGGCCCCTGCCTCCGCTGCGGCTTTGTCCAGAAGGATGTCTGAAATGACGTCCAGAAGTTCATTCGGCTGTCTGGTCTCATTAGCATATTATGCTTTTATTATTATAAATGCTTTAAAATATGATACTATGTTTTATTTTTTTTTATTTTTTTAAAATATATTTTATTGATTTTTTACAGAGAGGAAGGAAGAGTGATTGATAGTCAGAAACATCGATGAGAGAGAAACATCGACCAGCTGCCTCCTGCACACTCCCTACTGGGGATGTGCCCACAACCAAGTTAAATGCCCTTGACCGGAATCGAACCTGGGACCTTTCAGTCCACAGGCTGACGCTCTATCCACTGAGCCAAACCGGTTTTGGCATGATACTATGTTTTAAATATCTCCCAAAAGAAATGAATGAGGTGTAAGAAGAATTAATGGAAAAACTGATGAAGGCAGATATAGCTAAACGAACACTATCATATAAAATAATAATGTTTGATTTATTGAGTTAAAAAATGAAAATAATGTACTGAACAAAGGTATATTTTTGTAAGGCTATAATCAGAGTTTATAATACATTCCTTTAATTATATTACATTTAGAATAGTAGTAGAATATATAACTTCCAATATGGAAGACCCAAAAACATTGGAATGATAACATAGAGGAATAATACGAGGAGATAGAGTATAACGCAAGGAGAAAGCAAAAGCTTGTAAACATTGGGACCAGACTGACACAAAAATAAATAAATAAATAATCACGATGATGGAAATAAGTCCAAGTATATTAATACCAGAATGTCCAGGAAAATGCCAAAAGACATAAAAACAAAGCTATTATTAAAACTCAGCTCTGCCAAGGGATCACGGCATTGAAGGTGAAGCTCTTTCCAAGTATTTAAGGACAGTACACGATGAAAATTGTGGTTCAAGTCCCAAAGGACAATAGAAACTGACTTTGACTAGACCTTGATTATGGAGCAGGCATTGCTTTCTGTTTAACTGAACTGTGAACCTCGCACCTCTTTGACTAGCGTGCCCATATCACAGACCAGAATAATGCCCATATTACAGACAAGAAAAATGCCCATAGTATAGACCAGACAAGTAAAGCACAGAATAATCAGGAAATTTGCCCAGGACTCCACCTTGGGGACGGGGTTGGAGGAGCCAGTTTTAAACCCATACTCTTTACTTGAGTGACCTCTGCTCTACTGCTTCAAACTTGACTTAACTGGGTTGCTGAAAGTTCAAGGCCAGCCCATGCACACAGGGGAGGGCGGTGGGATGGAATCAGAAATAATGCTTCTTGATTCAGTCCAGAAGCTTTGCATAGAAAAAGAGACTCAGAGCCCTAGCTGGTTTGGCTCAGTGGATAGAGCATTGCTCTACCAACTGAAAGGTCCTAGGTTCGATTCCGGTCAAGGGCACATGCCTGGGTTGTGGGCTTGATCCCCAGTGGGGGACTTGCAGGAGGCAGCCAATCCATGATTCTCTCTCATCATGGATGTTTCTATGTCTCTCTCCCTCTTCCTTCCTCTCTGAAATCAATAAAAATATATTAAAAGAAAAAAGAAAGAAAAACAGAAACCAGTTAATTCAGGTACTGCAATAAATAAATGTGCTCCAGCTTGTGCCCACCACTGCACCCAGTGCTGTGTGATGTGTAACAGGCGAGTGAGTCATGCACAGGCTGTCCTGAGCATCTCTATTAGCTCACATTTCTCTGCATTTAAGGTGATTCTCTGGTGTGCTGCTCAGAAATCCACTACGAACCTTTCTTTCCTTCTGAGCCGAATTTCCAATAGCTCAGTCCCTGCTGTGCGTAAAAGGGTGGTAACATAGATAAGTAAAACGTGACCCCATCCCGGTCACCGAGCCTGGGCGAAGACAGACCCAGGGAAGGAGTCATCTTCCTTAACATCGCAGATCACCCCAGCCACACTGGTCTCTCGGTAATCATCACAGGAGGTGGGTGGAAACAGGGCCACTTAACCAGCTTCATTTTCAGCGCCACGAGGTCTCGTCTGGATCCTCGACAAGCCTGACAGGTACTACAAGTGGGGAAATTGTTTCAAAGATGCATGCGAATTTATCAATGTTCCTAGGACAAGCCTGTTTCCATAGGTAGCAATTTAGATGGGGTGGGGCCAAAGGTTCAGGGTTGGAAAAGTGAGGAGGAAAAGAATAAACAAACCAGGAATGTAATTTACATGTGTTTTTTTCAAATCACCATTTCACACCCTGTGCCTCAGATGACAGGACTGAATAGGTTCCCCATAGCAGAGGTGATTTTTTTTTTTTTTTTTTTACCAGACATACAGTTAGCAGACATACAATTCAAACAGAATAGGGATTCTTTACTGAGAGGTGCTGATAGCTTTTCAGTCGCCCTTGCTCCAGCCCGCCCACGGTTGTCTCCTTTCTCCGGTCTCTTGGTGGTTCCCAGGGAACAATCACTACTTCTCTCTACTTCCCTCTGTCTCTTGGCTTTTCCAATATGCTTATGTTTGTGGTCCAAGGCAGGTTTTCCTCCCAAATCAGTCAAATGATCACTTTCTCAAAAGGAGCTGGCCCTCTGGTCTATACGAGCACTTTCCGACCTGCCTGAGGGAGGGACGGAGAAGATGGAAAACCTCCCCTGAGTCAGCTCCTCGAGGCAGGTTTCCCATATCCTTTGGCCGAGGCCCACACTTATCATATCAATGATTGATCACTTTAAATAATTTTCACTGAATAATTTTAATATAAATCTGAGCTGCCCCATATTGATCAAATATCACCTGCCGGTAAACCCATTACATGTTACTTTATTGAATAGTCACAAACAGTCTGTGATCTCTCCTTTCCCCATTGAAGAATTGGGGAACACACATCTTGGAGACATGAATTTGCCCTTGTTCCTGCAGCAGGGAGGTGGGAAAGCCCGGATCCTAACTCAGACCGGACGGTGAGGCACCCAGCTCTTCCCAGTGGGGAGCAGAAGACCTCACAAAGTTGGATGGTTGGTGTGGGAGCCATGTGACTGTAAGTAGAAGAGAGAGAAGCAGGACAAAAATGCTTTTTACTGAGCACTTACTATGTGCCAGGCATTGTGCAAGGGCCTCAGATGTGAGGCTGTTGTACAAAATGACTGCTTCAAGCCTGGGAAGAAGGGCTTGTTGTATCTGTGCTTGATACACGAGCAAGCTAAGGCTGAGACATGCTAAGAAATGTGACCAAATCACATAGAGAGTCAGTACTAGATGTGGACTGAAGCCCAGGCCTGTCTGATTACAGTGCACATCTCTCATAGTGTGTGGGGCAGGCAGGCTCCGCATGGCCCCTGGTGATCCCCATCTCTGCTACTCACACCTGGTGTAAGGCCCTTGTGTTGAATGGGGACCAGACCTGCTCATTCATTTCTAATGATCAAAACATGGCAGAAGTTATGGGATGTCACTGCAGAGACTGGCTTACAGAAAGTCATAACTCTCTCTCTCTCTCTCTCTCTCTCTCTCTCTCTCTCTCTCTCTCTCTCTCTCTTTCTGGGGGAAGCAAGCTTCCATGTCATGAGTAGCCCTGTGGAGAGACTCATGTGGCTACAACAATGACTTCACCTAACAGGCAAAGAGAACCTGAGACCTGCTGAGAGCCCCAAGATGGTGATGGATTTTCTAAGACATGACAGGTGAGTGACTTGGAAGCAGACCCTTCCCCAGACCAGCCTAGAGAATTCTGTAGCCCCAACACCTTGATTACACCTTGCAGGCACTGAAGCAGATGCCCAGCTAACTGTGCTGGATGCCTGACCTAGAGAAATGGAAGTAATGCACATTTGTTGTGTAAAGCTGCCTCATTTCAACACACAGCAATAGATGCTAATATATATGGGTAGGGTGGGGAAGGAAAGACATGGGACAGCCATGTGTTCGAGAAGGAGTCCATCCTTTCTGCTGGAAGCTCTGTATTAAATCACTTCTGGAGCAAGTTGAGCTGTAAATGACTAAGACACACAATGATCAAACGAATGGATGAATGTCGTCTATTTATTTGGGCTCCCTAGTTTTCTATGGTAATTTTACACCTCTAGAGGAGCTGAGATTTGGGATCAGTCACTTTAATCAATTCTATATGTTAGCTGAACTTAGCCTCAGAGAACGAAAGCTCTGAATTTGGGAGAGAAAATATCAAAAAGCAGGACATGTAAAGTTAATACATTGGCCTGCGCTACTGTAAGACAGTATATGTTATGTCAGTAATACAATATTTATTGAGCAAATGTAGCATGAATATTTTACTATTTGCTCAATACCAGGCCAAAAGTAAACCACGCAAACATTGAATTTCTATTTTTCTTTTAAAATGGACCGTGGTTCTGTCCCGTTTGACAAGTACAGAACCTCTTCGTTCTGGACCCCAAACTAGTCAGGCTTTTCACAGAATCAAGACAGTGGGCTCTCAATGCCTGAGAGAAAGTGGCAAAGAATGAGCAGCCAACCAAGAATGTTTCGCAGCTGATGTCAAGGAGGTAATCAAGATCAATTCTTACAAAAAACAGATATTAGAATATTACTATTTGGAGTGTTGTCTTAAAAAATGGAAGGGAAACCTTGGTGCCTGTATAAAAATATCTAACCAATGGGTTGATCAACCCAGTTCCCCTGGATTTCTAGTCAATCACATCTAAGAGCGGATTATGTATTTCTGTAGCTGTAAAAAGGCTTCCCAGACACCGAGTCAGCAGGCCCGACCTCCCAGAGATTAGATCGGGTATGGGGGAAATGGGTGTTCCTCTGAAACAGCCATTTCTCTGTGGAAATATAAAAGCTCTCTTGGAGAAACCACGAGTTGGGAAGTAAGGCGCTGGTTCGAGATTAAAAATTCTAGGTTAAGACCCGCCTCAGAAAAGTACGGACCGTCTAAGACACAGGCTATTTGCAGCCCTGAACACTGTCAGAATCACTTTCATTTATATTTCCTGCCAACCTCCATTTTTCCTTTCAAATCAAAAGCTAAAGTAAGACACACATTTGGGGGAAAGTTGTCAAAATTCATTTTATGGAAATGGGCTACTCACGAGTATCCTTTGATCAGCAGCAGCATCTTTTGAAATTGAAATTGAATAGATTATATGGTGATCTGTCTCTTCTCTCCTTCTGAGTTCAACTAGAAATAAATTGGAAATGCATGTGAAATACAAACCGCTCCTTGGTTTGAGCTTCCTTAATATTGGTTTCACCCATCTTTGCACAAGAAATGTCACAAAGCGACTGGCAAATGTGACTTCTTCTTTCAAATGTATGGAATGCTTAACAATAAAAAATATATATTCCTAAATTGTTCATATAAACTTTGTATTTAACCTAAAGACTTTTGGTGTCTGGCACATATGAATTCTAAGACTAACGCATGCCAGACTTCTCACGAATTAGACAACTGTCTTTGGGTTTAGTAAGTCCAACTCACAGTTAGCAATTGGGGGGGGGCGGGGAGAGGGTTCAAATGAAAGAAACATAAATCAAACCAGACTAAACAAAAAAATTAATGTAAATAATTGAAAAGCCTAGGAGGGTTGGCCTCCTCTTCCACAGAGCTAGCTCTAGGATTCAAGCACTTTAGTAAAAGTTCATCACAGACCCTCTTCTGTCTCTCCCTCTCCCTCCATCGTTAACTCTCCTCCCTGCTAGGCTGAGTTCTACCTTATGGCTACTGATACTGGTACTTCAGACTTACACCTTCACACCACTTAGTCTAGTAAAATGGCCAGCTCTTCCTCTTAGTGATGTCTGCCAACCCCATGAGATTTAGGCTCATGGGACCCACTCAGGTTACCTGCCCATACATGAACCAAACGGTGGAGGTCTGGGTTAGACCTTGCTAGCTGACCAGTCTTGGTCCTGTACCCAACCCTGGAGAAGAGAAGAGTCCAGTCGGTCATACCTCAATCGCATGGAATGGGACTAGGGACAGCTGGGTCTGCAACAACAAAAAAACCCACAAAGGATGTTCTAGAACAGGAAATAAACACTGAGCAGGAAATGCAACAAATGTCCATTCTGCTGCACATCAACCAAAGCGTCTCTTAAGCTGTGTGCATCATTTTATAGAGCCAAAGCGTGTTTTAAACTCTTCATTAGGTTTGAAAATTTTGTAATGCCCTCCCTTTCATCAAAAGTGATGAGAAACTACAAATTAAGAAAAATAATTTGTAGGCATTTATCACAGATGGCAGATTCTAAGAGTAGCCTAGCATGATTTTATTGCCAACATACATAATGCCAAGAACTGGACAAATCCCTTAAACTGATTCCTATCACCCATCTGATTGGCAGGAAAAAACAATTTAGACAAAATCTGTGATGTGCTTGAGGAACTATTCTGTGTGTGTGTTGCGGGGGGAGGGGAGGAGAGTCAAATGACTTTTCTGAAACTGCAGCTCTGTAGCTAGAATCCAGGCAGGTATATACAGCAAACCCATACGTTTCTTCCCAGAAATATTCTTATAATTCCCAGTTTCTTCCCAGAAATATTCTTATAATTTCCAGTGTTTGACTTTGAGATACCTGGGTCTGGAAGCACAGGGGATATCCAGGTGTCCTTGAAACTCAGAGACAGTTCACCCTGCACAGCAAAACCTCCGTGGCATAACAGAAGGTCTTTGAAATCGCCATTGCAGACAATGCATTTGTCTTATGTGGGGGCTTCGAATCGGAAGAACTAGTCTGCTCTCTAAAATGAACAGTAAAAGGACCGTTGGCAAGGGCTGGTGATGGGCTCTGCCATGGCTTCTTGGTCATGTCTATAATTTAACACCCATCTGCAGAAACAATTACAACTGCGAGTTAACAGATGGCCCTGTCCATACAGAGAGAAGAGTGGCTCAGACTAAAAAATGACAGTTTTAGGAGATAATTAGGTGCAAAAACAGTAACTTCAGAAAAGTTAATACACATGCTCTTTTTGCAACTGTTAAGTCCATACCGACATGTGGAAATTGTTATTATTGAGTACCTACTGGCCATCCAATACTGAAGCCCTAGCAGTTGATAAGACCTGCTCAGAGAAAACAGGAGCCACATTAACCTCACAATAACCTCAGATAGTGATAGGTGTTCTGGAAAAAGTGGGCAGGTGAGTATAGGAGAGAGGTCCTGTGTGTGAGAGTGGTGATGGGGAGAGGCTAGTTACATCAGAATTAGTGACCAGGGACAGTCTCTGGGATGGAGGGAGGGACCAACCAAGAGAAGGTTCAGAAAATCATTTTAAGGACAGGAAAGAGCAAAGGCCTGAGGGACATGTTAAAGAAAACGAATGTTTTCTTTCTTTAATTGCCATCATTTTAAGACAAGAGGAAATATTTGTAATGCATTTTTATTTTTATTTTTACTGAAAGCATAAAGCTATCTCCACACACATTCGGCTGGAGTTGGTCGGTGTGACTGGCTTCATTTAACTCCCTGAGGTCAGGGATTCTTTCTCTCTGTTTGCTAACTGCTATACTCCCAGACTTTCAAAGTGCTCAGCACACAGTGGGTCTTCATGTTTCTATTGGTTGAATAGATTTTTAGTGTCCAATATTGCAAAGTGATTAAAAAATTAAACCACTTTGTCTATAGACAAAGAACAAAGAGAGAGAACCACAGTCAATGCTGCAGGCCTGGTTTAGTGACATGTGGCAGGGTTTCAGGTCCCATTTCTGGTGCTCACCACAGCACTGAGGTTGACTAGAGATGAGTGGAAAAGGCACAGGTGCACTGGATATAAATCCCCAATGAGAGAGCTTTCCAACTGCTGCCCATTCACTGCAAAACATGACTTGTTTGCTTGTTGTTAACCCTCATCAGAGGATATTTTTCCCATTGATTTTCTTAGGAGAATGTAAGGGAAGGAGAGAGAGTGAGAGAGAGAGAACTGTCTTCCTCACGCAACTGGACTGGGGGTGGCGATCCTGCAATGCAGGTACATGTCCTTGACCAGGAATCAAACTCGCAACCCCTTGCTCCTCTGGCCAACACTCTAACCACTGAGCAAACTGGCCAAGGCTGACTTGTGCTTGTTAACCACCGTTCATTATTTAAGGTCTCACAATGTATTCATTCATTCAACAGGCATTTAAACACCTTCTAGGTGCTGGATCTTTCTAAAAATAACAGTTAACAACAACAAAATTCCCTGAACAGAAAAAGTTTACATTCCGATGCAAAACTGAAATTGAATTGTTTGCAGATTGGCAAATGTGACCCCAAAATGTGCATGGGAGGAACTAGAACATGTTCAGTCCACCAGTGGTAACTTTTCAATTGCCCTGGTGCCCCACGGGTCCCCTCTACCATTGTCACCCACTCCTGAGGCTGAGCCGGTGAGAAAGAATAGCTCTTGCTATGTCTCTCCCTTTAATGCCCAGGCTTACATCACCATCCAGAAACTTTTCCATTAACAACTAATGCTCTTGGGTCTGAGGTTGGCTCTTCGAAGATCTATGAGAAAGTGAGGTATGAAAGAAGTGCTCCTGGAATACACTAATTAGAGGAGTGAGGAGCCAAGAAATGGGGCAATATCCAGCAAAATCCCATGTTCAGTCTTGCAGGCAAATCTGAACTCAGTGCCAGGCATACCAGGGGCCTGTTACAGTGGCGACAAGGCAGCCCAACTCCCATACCATCAGTCATTGGTTGAGGGCTACCCCAAGGGTTTCCCTGTATTCACACAGAGCAGGGCTGGTGATGGGAAGCTGGTGTGCAGGAACACCATTACAAAATCTATGGGGTTAAGTGCAGAGTGCTGACCAAATCTTCTTCAGCAGTGGTTCTCAAAGTGTGGTTCTAAAAACCAACAGCATCTAAGTCATTTGTTACATATGTAAATTGTGGGGACTCATGCATGCTCAAGTTTAAGAGCTACTGAGCTACAGGAATGTTGACATGCATCAGGCTCTTATCCTTAAACTTGTCCTTGAAGCACACTGAGCTCCAGCTTGGCCCAGTCTTCATCATGGAGAGGTCAAGCAGAGTTATGCCCCATTAAACCCGAACAATACGTCCCCCTCCAGCTTCCCAGCTTCCAAGAAAGCCAGATCATCCAAGTCAACCCTGTCTCTAATTTAATACATTTTCCCCTGGGTATTTCTAGTGCAATGTGTATTAGAAAGAGCCATATGGGGACTCCATTTCCACTGCCAACTAAAACGGCATGATCCATCTTCCTTGTCTATACTAATAAAAGGATAATATGCTAATTAGACCGGGAGACCATTATAAAATACTATGTCTGAGTCCAATGGCAGAAGTTAGAATAATGATTTGTTAAGGAATTATGAAAACACCCTGTATCCCCTTTCTAAAGTCTTGGTCATTGCATAAGTAATTCTGGAGGCTGACGTTTAAAACATACAGTCAGTTTCAAATACAGGAAGAAAGTTTTCATTTCCTTGAATGCTTGCCATCCATACAGATATTACTCTTTGTAATGAAAACGACATTGTGCAGCAGAGTAACATGGGGATTAATGGTAAGGACTTATCCTCAGGCAATGTGGGGATTTGAATCCTGTCTGCCATTTACCAGCTGTGAGAACTTGGGTTAGTTACTTAACTTCTCCAAAAGTCATCTTCCTTATGTAGGGGAAAAAACACAAGGCCTCCTAGCACGGTTGTTGGAGAGCCCATGGGAGACAATATTTAAAAGTCCAAACATAGATCATTGTAAATATCCTAAACATATGTGTTATTGCCCTTAGTATTACCATTAATTTTGGCATTTGTCATGGACACTGTCATTACCTTCACACAAGTAAAATGTATTAATATTCATCCCCTGGAAGTTGATGAAATGGTGATTTTGAGTCTTTTGATAGTGGTTGCTAAGGTACTTGTCTTGGGAAGTTTTTTTGCCATTTCCTACAATTTTACAGCAGGTCAATTTTTAAGTAATTACATTGGACAATTCCTTCCAATTATCTGTGCTTATTTTGTTAGGCTCTGCCTCACAAAGCTTTAACATAGTAGAAAACAGGGCCTACGGCCTCCAAATTCTCCTCCGGAGGAGAAACCAGAAGAGCAGTCTCCTGTCCTTGGGGGAACTTAAAATGGGTTAACACCTTCTTCCCAGACCACAGTGCCGAGTCCTCGAGGGAGGAGGTGAAAATGGAGACAAGCTGTGTATCCACGTTTATTATAACTGCAAGGATTCTTGAGTTTAGCCCAGATGTCAGATCTGGTAATGAAGGGAAACGAGCTCATTTTGACATTTTCCTAATGGAGACACCGGGAAACAGGCTGAATCTTTGAGTGGCATCGTTGCATTAGCTCACGCCATGCCATGATCCCTGCGGGCCTCCCTATTAACAGGCTTGCTATTACCAGGCTTTGATCTCTGATGGACTTCCCTCTGCCATTCAGCATGAGACGCCTTCGTGGCTGTGTTACAGCCCAGCCTGTCCATAATGCATTTAATATGATTTCACCTCCCACACCTCATTGAGAAGTGATTTTCCTTCTCTAAAAATAAGGTGCTGTGCTTGGAATTACACTTTTAAGATGACAGTCATCCTGTAATCACTTCTAGGAACCCAGATTTGTAGGAAAACATAATATAATAATTATTATACACTTAGATGCAGGGATGATAAGAGGAGAGGCGACTTTCATCATTCCTGATAGTTCAGCTCCAATAAAAGTGGAAATGAATTAAAGGTGAGCCTGAAAGGAAAGCAATTTGGGTCTTTTATCTCAGATCAAGCTTTTCTCCAGTAGGAAAGAAAAAAATTACCTAAAAGCTTCAAAAATTAAGAAAATCTTGTTTAATATGCAGGGTGGGGCAAAAGCAGGTTTACAGTTGTTCATGTGGAAAACAATACAATAATTACTAAATAATAATATGAAAATAAACTCTGTTTCTCGTACTCACAACTGTAAACTTACTTTTGCCCCACCCTGTATATGACATCAAAACTCTTTCCCCCATCCCACTTCACTTAAAAATTACCCAGGCAAACCCTTTCCCGTGCTATAAAACATGTAATGACTTCAAAGAAGTCAGTCTTTTTTCCTCCTTTCTGCCCCTTCCACCTGTATTTTATGTAAGCTGGTATTCACCGGAAAGCACTTTTCTTTATCTCCTGAGGAAGAGACAAGGAAGGACTTCTTTTATTATTATACTTGTTACTATTCTTTTTTCTTTTACAACACATAGCACTTTTCTTTGCTGTAGGAGGAGAGGATGCCAGGTGTCTGCCACCATTCCATATCTGCTTAGATCAGAGAGAGAGAGAGAGAGAGAGAGAGAGAGAGAGAGAGAGAGAGAGAGAGAGAGAGAGAGAGAGAGACTATCCAAAAATAAAGCGGATTTGCCTAAAATACAATGCAGTGTTTTATATGACAGTAAAATTGTAGCCTGGCTGCTTCCCTGAGGACAGTTCACTTAGGAATAGAGCAGCAGAGCCAGTCAGTAGAAAATATATTTCCATCTTCATTTGAAAAATTAGCACCTTGTTCCTTTTTGTTACAAAATTGGAAATAAAACCAGCTTCCTTGGTTTGCATGAGGAATGAAGGAAGAGCAATGGTATTTAAAGCGCTGCATCCCGCTGGTACTAGCTGTGTCTCTATCATCTAACCAGCTCCCTCCACTGGCTAAAAATGACGCAGAACATCTACATGGTAGGTTTTCTATTCTTCATGGTGCCTGGTTAGGGGTGGGCTTCTGATGCCTCAAGGCAAACAGTGGTATCAGCTTCTGGTGCTTGTGTTTGGACAGCAAAATGCATCACCCCATGCACAAGACAAAACATCTGCAAGCAGGATGGTGGGCAGCACAACACATCTTGGATTCTTCCCACATCTGTGTTGATTTGTGTCACTGACACATATGAAGAAACTCAAAGAAGTTGGAACATAGAATTTTAAATCAAGATATAAAAATATATCAATGACAAAAATAGAATAGGCACAAGGAGAGAAAAGGTATTTGTAGGCTCTGAAATGTTCAGTCTCTAACCACGTGTGGTCATGCTGATCACACAGAATTGTTGTTGAGCCTGAAAATATAGCACTTGGGTGAGTTGCTGATGAGAAAATAACCAACTCGGGGTCTGTTACAAAGCAGGTGTTTGGGCTAGTTTGTATTCCTTCAGCTTCAAAATGCAGAAACCCAGTGGAACATGATTCAAGTTATTGGAAAGTCCATGGGGTACCTTCTAGCACAGTTGGATTCCAGATATTTTTCCATCTTTCAACTCTGGTTTTTCTCTATAAGGGCTTTGTTCTTAGAGTCTCTTAATGTGGTGGTAAGTTGCTCACTGGCAGCTGTAACCTCATATCCTATGAAGTGAGCAAACCTATTGGGAAGTTGGGAATGACAGTGTTAGGTAGGAAATTTATTCCTCCCTATAATTCTGGAAAAAGTCTGGAGATTAATTCTCATTGGACCCGAAGTAGAATATGTTAAACCAAACTTTTCACTATAACTCTTGTCACTGTAACTATCATCCCAAGACCACTGCTTAAACTGGGGACTCATTGCTCTCCCAAAACACAATGGACAAAAGATAAGAAAGAGAGGTACCGCAACGGGAAACTGGCCTGCTCTGATCAGAAGAAAGGGCTTGAATCCTGGGTGTGGCCCCTCCACACAATGGCTGCTCAACTGAAGGAGAATGTGCTGGTGGGTCAAGGCCCTTGAAAGTGGTAAGTGAAGCATTTGAGTTAAAAAGAATGACAATTATAAACACTGGGTGGTAGGAATTAGCCATAAATATGCCAGGGGTGAGTATAGCAGACTGAAGTGTCTGTTTGGGAAAATCCTGGGAAATTAGGTTGATTTGTTGTTGGGCAATAAGAAGAACTATTTAGTGTCAGGACATGAAAGTGAGGCTGTAGAGGCAGGACTTAGCACAATTTCCTGCAAGAAGCATCAGTATGTTCAAGAAATGGTTTCAGGTGACAGAGAGGCAGGATTGAAAACAGGTTGTGTTTGAGAAAGGATTTCTGAGCAGTGAAGAAACTATTGCAATTAAGCTTGTGTGGGCAGGTGATGGATGAAAAATTCTAAAAGGATGGCAGGGGAACACGTGACAAAGAACAGGAGAGTATGGTGATTGGCATAAAGGAGACTTGTCCAAATTTGGTGCTGAGACATAATCTAATGTTGGATCTGGAGCCCCAGGGCTCCCAAAGTGCCCATCACTCTACAAGCATATCAACATCTGGAAAGTTCCCTGGGGCCCTTGGTGGATCAGGGATCCAAGAACACACCAAGACTGAGAATGGCATTTCATTCCTCTCTGTCCACCTTCATACTCTCCATCTGTTTGTGGAACTTTCTGGGTATTTAAGGTGTTGTCCTCATCATTTGAAAATGCAGGAAAGGATATGGAACATCTGTTCCAAACCCTATGACACTCTGAGAGGCTATGATTTAAATTTCTACTGGGGGCCTAGCCAATTTGGCTCAGTGGATAGACCGTCAGCCTGTGGACCAAAGTGTCCTGGGTTTGATTCCAGTCAAGGTCATGTACCTTGGTAGCAAGCTTCTTCTTGGCCAGGCCCTGGTCAGGGCTCATGCAGGAGGCAACCAATGGATGTGTTTCTCTCACATCCATCTTTCCCTCTCTCTTCCACTCTCTCTAAAAATTAATGGGAAAATATCTTCAGGTGAGGATTAGCAAAAAATAAAAATAAATAAAAATAATTTAAATTGCTACTGGGGCTTTTCAATGGCTCTCTCGTAGTTTCAAAATGTCTCAATGTTTTAGATAGCTATTTAGCTACAGAAAAACTTGGAGCCAAGGGAGGAATGTCAAACCTTAAACACTGTAATGGGATGAATTTCAGTGCTTCACTTAATTCTAGAAATTTGTTTTCCAAAGGCTGTTCTGCAAAATACTACTTCCAAAGGATGTGAATAAATATTTTAAGATCATAGAGCTCTGGAGTTAAATACTTGATGAATTACAATGGAGAGTCTTCTCTAGAATTTTGCAAGTGAGGGACATGATCTGCAGCATCTTCCAAATTTATTGTCTCCAGGACCCTGGCCTTCCACAGAGCATCTTGTGTAACTAGTGCTCCACAGAACATCCTTTGGGAAACAGTCTTCTAGAATAGTGTCATTCCCATGTATGACAATGAATATGAAAAGTGTAGTATAGAATTCCAGCATTTAGGAAATATTATTCCATCATGGGTCTTTGGTCAATAAAACCAAGAACATTTTGGACTGGACTCAGGTCACAATATTTTTAATGTTACAATGGCGTAGTAGATCTATACTTTCTGTCTTTAATCATAATTTCTAGGCTAGTTAAGATACATGGTGAATGTCTAGGAAAACTAGAGTTTCAGTGTTTAGACCTGGTGCATTAATCTTTAGATAATCATGACCACAGGGCAGTCTAATTATGGCCAACTCCAAAGTACCAAAAAGAGTTACTGGCCCCTGGGATGGTGTTCCAGGCTCCACAGCAGCTGAATATGCAGTAATTGACACTGAACAACAGAGTGGAGACATTTTATGTCTTCAAAATATTCTTAAAACAAAAATAACCTCAGAAGGAAATTATTTTTCTGATGAAAAGAAAGCAAAACAATGCTTTTCCATCCATTTTAAATTATTTTACACTGTTTCCTTCTTTATAATACACATGTGTTTAGGGCAGGAGTTGGACAAATTGGGACTTGGGATTGAAAACGATTGATGGGTCTGCTTCAGATAACATAATAAGTTCCTCTTGGCTCCTTCTCTCCCCAGACTCAGAAAATTTGTTGTTCCACTAAGGATTATTTTGCAAGTCAATAGTGGCGAAAGATTGAAGATTGGCTCTCTGGCATGAAACTTCATTATCCCATTGCTTTCCTAACCATATTCTACAAACCATTAGTCAAAGATATAACAAGAGATCCTCAGAGGCCATATTGTAAGACATTTCATGAAGGAAAAGCAGAAAAGTCTTTCTGCTGTCCTTAGAGATATAAGGACCTCTTTTGCTTGCAGCTATATGGGTGGATTGAGATCCTCCATGTGATTTTTTGGGAATGAAGCTATGCTTTCTAAAAATAGATTTCTTTTCAGTATAACTGTCTTATTCAGATGACAATGAATTGAATTTTAAAAAGGCAGAGAAGAGTTCGAACACAGCCATGAGGCAGAAGCAGACATGATAATAAAATTGGGTATGGATGTGGGCAAGGGTTAGGGTAACCTAGGAATCAGAAATCATACTGACATTGTCCAAAACACCTTATTGAACTTGATATGTACATGAGGTTTAGACCTCATCCTCTGTACAGGAAGAGGAATATGCTAGAATACATAATTGTTTTATCAGCTAGTGTGTGAACACTATAATGTTCAGTTGAGAACGTCAATGTTGTCACTGTATTTATGTTTACTTAAAGGAAAAGTGAGTGGTAGGGTACTCTCAGTGGGATCTAAGGAAGGCTCCTGTGCTCCTCTTCAAACAAGAGGGGCCAGCACTGTGGTTATTCCAGGTTTCAGAGAGCAGAACAACCTGAATATTTCTCTCCAGGTTGGCAAGTCATATTGTGGCAACTGTTGCTAGCTGCCAACCCAATGTTCATTTCTGTCCTTTTTTGTAACTAATAGAACCCTAGCTTTGTTTAAGTGGGCATTATCTTCATCTAGAAAATGTCATTTTCCTACTCTTTCCTGGATATGTCCATGCACTACAATGCTGCCCACTGAAATGTAGACAGAAGCGCCTAGGAATGGCATCCTTCCCCAAACAAAAAGCCAGGGCTATTTTGACTTATCCTCTCATCCTGGATGAGGGAGACAGGAGGATGCCTGAGGTTCTGAACTGAATAAGAAGCATTAGTATGAACTGACGCTGTCCCTATGCATGTATGTATATGGGTGTATGGACTGTTAGTGCCCACAACATGCTTACTATGTACAAATGGTCGATTCCTTGGCCAAGACAGAGAAAATGTAAGGTGACTTTTTAAAACATATTTCTGTGCCAAAACATTGAAAGTGTTGAAAAACTGGTAAGAACATGCCAAAGGAAATAAGAAACAGCTGGATACCAAACCTGGATATTTTTGGAGCATTGCAATAAACACTGACAGCACTTGATTGTAATATGCTGAATAAAAATGAGCCCACGCTTCTAAACAAATATGAATATGTCTTCATGCACATGCATGAGGGAGGGAGGTTTTTATTTATTTTTGTTTTTTGTTTCTTTGCTTTCCAGGAGAGTACTCACCCCACTAGCTAATAAATGTTGATATAAATCAGCAGTTAAAATCATTGTTGGTAAAAAAAAAAAAAAAAAAAAAAAAAAAAAAAAAAAAAAAAGAGGAATGGAGAAATCAAAGGAAATTAATTAGAAGTAAAGTTAAATACACAAGAGCTTACACAATTTATAGGAAAATATAAATATAACTTCATGGTAATAAATTTGAACATAATGGTTTCATTCATTAATAAGATAAAACAAATTACCAGAATTTATAGATTTATTAAAGCAAAATTCTGGAAATTAGAATAAATGGTTTTCCTCATTTACTGCTCAAGTTTTTACACACACACCCACACCCACACACACGTACATACATACACACACACAGTAATTCTATAATTTAATTTTTTGTTTTCATTTCTCCTTCCCAAGAATATTGACCCCATATATGTGCCATTCCATAGTTTTAAGAAGATTCTCCAGTCATACTCAAACATTAACCCTGTATAAAACCTGACAAAGATAAAATAAGTACAGATCCAACTCACCCGTAAATATAGATGCAAAAATCCTAATAAAAACTTGGCAGATTATATTTTGTAGTATATTAGAAGATAATAAACCATCACCAAACAGAGCTATTTAAAGGAATCAAGAATGATTTAGTATTAAAGTGAAATAAATTTTATTTCATGTAAATTACATCTCAATAAAGCTGATTTTTTTTAAGTATGATATAATCTAATATTTATAAGCTATGTAATCCTATCAAATGTGTATATATGTACGATAAAGCTATGTACATTAAGTTGGCATAAACAAATAGAAGAAGAAACATAAAATGCTTGGTGATAGATTTATGGATGATGTTTATTTTTCTTTGTGCTTTTGTGTGTATGTTTGTGTGAGTGTGTGTGTGTGTGTGTGTGTGTTTAGTTTTCAATTTGTCTGCCAACCATATAAGACAACATCATAATACCAAGAAGAAAAATGTAGGTACCGCTGTTCAGATCCTCAATAAGAATTAAATGACCAAATGTGTGTGGTTTAGAAAACAGCCAACAATTTTTAGTATTTTTGTTTTTGAGCCATTTCAGTATATAATCACCTTTGGGAATGTGTTTTAAGCTCTGGAAATACTACTCTACTATTAGCAGCAGCAAAGTCATAAAATGAAGTAGCAATCTCATAACTGTCTCTAAAAATTGACATACACATTGATTTTTATTTAGTTATTTTTTTATCTTTCACACTGTCTTTTAATGATATTCATTTGATTTAAACAAAATAAATGTCAGTGATTTTTTTTTCTCTAAAACATCCCCAATTATTTTTGGAATGAATAAATAACTTAACATTCTGATGTTTCTAATTAAACTTTCTGTCTTTTACAAAAAAATATACTTTGCTAATGAACTTTGGACTACATTATTCTGCCTAAAACAAGTGCTATAAAATTTGACAGTTGAATTTTATGGTCTTATTTTGTTACAAAATTGATATGCCTTACATTTAAATTTATAGACATTTCACACCAGATATCAATTCTGATGACTAATTAACCTAGGAAATAATCTTGTTCTCTTTGACATGTATATTTTAGTGTCATTAGTACTTTTCTATTGAAGTCTCTTTAGAGTGTATGTGTAAGTGACATCAATGTGTTTTTCCTTCATTATGATTAATAGAAAAGAATTTAATGTCATGAAATTATTTTTTAAATATTACTGGTGTATGAATATGAAACACTTGTTTGAAAATTTACTGAATTGGAATTATTATTCTGATTGCATTTTTAATTCGCTGCTGTTCTATTGTTTGAAAATGAATGAAGAGAAGAGAAACAGAGCTTTTAAGACTGACAGATCTATTGGCTATTTAATTAATGTGCTGGGCATTTCATCAGCATCCCAATGTTTTAGGTAGATTGACAGAGAGGCCAGGGGTGTCTGGAGGTGCGGGATACTGAGGGAGCTGGGGACCTGTGGCTCCTGGTGCTGGGCTTCTCACCCTCAGGCAGATGGCAATCACATGGAAGTGGTCAAAAGGGCAGGCGATGGCCATTGCTTACAGCAGATAAAAACCGTGCTGCTGCTTTGTGGTGAAAGTGAAGGAAGTTCTGCATGGTACCTTCTTAAAAGGATAACCTGGAAAGAAAGGACTGGACTTATCTCACCTATGATTGGACATTATCCATAGGAAAGGCACATGCACTGCACATGCACGAACACACTGAAAATGTCAGTCAGTTGGCAGCCCCCTGTGGTCTTTCTGTCCCTCATTACTTAACACTGGCTGAGTCAACTTTTAGCCCTCACCTTCACTCCCTGTATGCATGGCTAACAAACAGGATGTGATTCTCCTTTACCTTCATTTCTTTTTCTCTTCCCTCCTTCACTTCCTCTTCCTCTTCTTCCCCCTCTTCTTCCTCCTCCTCTACCATCTCCCCCTCTTCCTTCTGTTCTCCATTTCTTCCTCCTCTTCCTTTTCTTCCTCCTCTCCCTCTTTGTCCTCCTCTACTTTCTCTTCCTCATCTTCCTCCTCTTCCTCTTCCTCTCCCCACAAACCTTCCACCATGAGAGAGAGAACTAATCTCACCTCTCTGTCCATCAGTTCCCTTATCTGCTGCATGGCCTCTGAGGCATCTTTTAACTCTAACCATCTCCCATTCAAAATCAGACTTCTCAATCACTGAAGCATTATCTATTCCACAGAATCGCTTTTGCAGAAAAAACACTTATGACTAAAATGGACCAATTTTTTGCCCTAGCTGGTTTGGCTCAGTGGATAGAGCCTCAGCCTGTGGACCAAAGGGTCCTGGGTTTGATTCTGGTCAAGGGCACACACCTTGGTTGCAGGCTTCTCCCTGGCCCAGGAACTAGTCTGGGAGAGTACAATCGATGTGTTTCTGTCTCACTGATATTGCTCTCTATCTTTCCCTCTCTAAAAATCAATGGAAAAATATCCTCAGATAAGGATTAAAAATAATAATAATTAAATAAATAAATAAATAAAATGGAGCAATTTTCCAACATGGTATATTTGTGTGTGAAAGAAGAATGTGGAAAAAATTGTAATTGTTTAAAGCCACTTCATAAGCCAGAGAAAAAAATGTCTAATTATTCAATAGTTAATTTTACTGAAATAGGTCATTGAATAGGCTATCTTCCTAAAGTCAAATCTATTGATTTTATTCCTGCATTGAGATTTATTTAGCCCAGTGTACTGTGTGCCAAACACTAGGGTCCCAATGATAAACAAACGAACAAACCAAAGGTCTCTGCCCTCCCAGGACCCCCAGTATAGTTGGGACTGTAGTCAGCAAATCAGTAGGTAGCACCAAAAGAATCAGAAAGGGTGGTAGGTACAAACAGGGAATAAACAGGAAGGCATGACAGAGGGAAGAGGTAGAGCCTGTACACAGTAACACTTCTCTGAAGAGATGGCATTTTCACCCGAGTGTCAGGATGAGACTCAGCTCACAGAACAAAAGGCGCGGGAGGTTTTCTTTAAGAGGGAAGAGCAGGTGCAGAGGCGTGATGCAGCAGAGAGCTCAGTGTGTACAAGAGGTGCCTTTCCACGTGGTTCACAAGCAGCCAAGGGCAGTGAGCTGAGGTCAGAGAGGGGTCCGGCACCTCCTGCAGGTGCCTGTCAGCCACAAGCAGGTGTCTGGATTTCATTCTACGCACAATGCTTCCATTTGGGAAAGCTATTTGTGTATTTAATATTTGTAAATTTCTTTGAAAAATATAATTTTTATACAGAAAGGTACACAAAGCATTAGTATATAGGCCCATTAATTTTTAAGGTGTACAGCTATAAGCACAAATACAAAGCAAAAACAGGACCTTGGCAGTGCCCTAGCAGCCACTGCCTGCCCCTCCTGACTCAAACCCACATTCCCCTCCCTCTATGGGGAACCACTCATGTGACTTTTATGGTAATATTTCTCTTGCCTTTCTTTATAATTTTCCCACCTAAGTATGAATTGCTAAACACTATTGCTCAGCCACCCAGATTTTTAAACTTTTCATAAATGGAATTGATCTCTGTATTAATTTGTGCCTGGCTTCTTCTGCTAAGTATTATTCATGCAATTTCAATACTACTTCAAACTTCCATCCCTGTTCTTTTATCCATGTTGTCAACTGTAGCTGTAGTATGTTCAATTCTTTTTAAAATAATATTTTAATATGTTTTTTATTGATTTTTGAGAGAGAGGAAGGGAGAGAGATAGAGAGATAGAAACATCAATGAGAAAGAAACATCAATCTGCCACCTCCTACATGCCCCCTACTGGGGATAAAGTCCTCAACCCACGCATGTACTTTGACCTGGAATTGAACCAGTGACCTCTTGGTTCATGGGTTAACACTCAACCACTGAGACACCGGCCAGGCTAGTTTGTTCATTTCTATTGCTCTGTTGTGTTCCATTGCATGTTTACCCCTCAATTTAATGTCTGCATTCATTCCACTGGGGGTGCACATTGGGTTGTTTTGAGTCTACTGTGATGTAGCTAATATGAATATTCTTAAATATGTTTCCTGGTGCATACATACACTCATTCTTGTTGGCGTGTCTTTATAAATATTACTGTGACATATCTTCAACTGTATTTATTTATTGTAAAATCTTCACCTGAGGACATGTTTTTTGTTTGTTTGTTTTTTATGATTCTAGAGAGAGAAGAAGGGGCAGAGAGAGAAACATCAATCAGTTGCCACCCATACATGCCAAGACCAGGGATCTAACCTGCAACTTAGGTATGTGCCCAGACCTGGAATTGAACCTGAAACCTTTTGGTGTATGAATGATGTTCCAACCAACTGAGCCACCTGGCCAGGGCCAGATCTTCAACTTTAGTAGGCAATGCCTCTTCTTTTCAAAGTTGTCTTAACAATTAAGACTTGTGCTAAAAGAGTGTGGGATCTCATTGCCCCATGGCCTCACTACTCACTTATATTGTCATTCTTGTCAATTTTAGCTCCTACAATGTGGGCTTTTATATATACTAGAGGCCCCGTGCACAAAATTTGTGCACGGGGGGGGGGGGGGGGGAGTTCCCTCAGCCCAGCCTGCACCCTCTCCAATCTGGGACCCCTCAAGGGATGTCCGACTGCCCATTTAGGCCCAATCCTACTTGGATCAGGCCTAAATGGGCAGTCGGACATCCCTCTCACAATCCAGGACTGCTGGCTCCCAACTGCTTGCCTGCTTGCCTTCCTGATTGTCCCTAACCGCTTCTGCCTGCCAGCCTGATCACCCCCTAACCACTCCCCTGACAGCATGATTGCCCCTAACTGTCCTCCCCTGCAGGCCTGGCACCCCTAACTGCCCTCCCCTGAAAGCCTGGTCCCGCCCAACTGCCCTTCCCTGCAGGCCGGTTGTCCCCAACTTCCCTCCTCTGCTGCCCTGATCCCCCCAACTGCCCTCCCCTGCTGGCCATTTTGTGGCAGCCATCTTGTGTCCACATGGGGGCAGCCATCTTTGACCACATGGGGACAGCCATCTTGTGTGTTGGGTCAATTTGCCTATTACTCTTTTATTAGATAGGATAGAGGCCTGGTGCATGGTTTGGGGCCAGCTGGTTTGCCCTGAAGGGTGTCCTGGATCAGGGTAGGGTGTCCTTGGGGCGTGGGGCAGCCTGGGTGAGGGGCCTGTGGTGGTTTGCAGGCTGGCCACAACCCCCAGTGACCCAAGCAGTGGCCCTGGTATCTGGGGTTTATTTATCTTCTATAATTGAAACTTTGTAGCCTTGAGTGGAACCAGGCCTCCTGCTCACTCAGTGGCAGCAGCCATTTTTGTTGGGATTTATTTATCTTCTATAATTGAAACTTTGTAGCCTTGAGTGTAGGTTTGGGCCAGCCAGGGCGGCAGGAAAGCTGGGCTTCCTCCATTGCCGGGGAAACCCAAGCCTCCTGTTTGCTGCAGCTCCATGGCTGCAGCCATCTTGGTTGGGTTAATTTGAATACTCACCCTTGATTGGCTGGTGGGCGTGGCTTGTGGGTGTAGTGGAGGTATGGTCAATTTGCATATTACTATTTTATTAGATAAGACTAGTGACCCAGTGCATGGATTCATGCACATTGAAAGGAAATTAATTAGAAGGTGGCTGGCAGAGCAGGACTGAGAGAGATAGGCCAGGCATGCCCTGGAGCCAACCTCCCAAGGTTCCTTCCTGGCCAGCTGCACCTAGGGTGGCGCTGTGGCTCAAAGGGCTTCTGCGGCATGAGCAGGGTCCCTCTGGCAGGTGGGGTCCCTTGACCTGGCCTGCAGGGATTGAGCCAAAACCAATCTCTGACATCCCCTGAAGGGTCCTGGAGTACAAGAGGGCACTCTGCAAAGTTGCTGTCATACAGGGTGTGGAACGCAAACACAAGTTTTCAGTAAACCAGATTCGGGGACGACAATGCCCCAGCAACAACATAACCCATGGCCGAAGGTGGAATTGTGTGGCTCCATGAGGAATCGGGCTCCCTCCTCTCTGGTTTCAAGATGCATCACCTGAGAACTGCCATTGCCAAGCCACTGCAGCTTGGCAGTTCCTGCATTGAGTGTCTGCCCCCTGGTGGTCAGTGCATGTCATAGCTACTGTTTGGACAGGCACTTAGCATATTAGCCTTTTATACAGTATATATAGATAGATATATGATGTTGTATGAGGGAACAAAGTAAAGCAAGTCTACAAGATTGGTTCTGAAGATGAACTAACAGGATTTACTGATAGACCGGATGGAGGGGATTAAGGGAAATATCAAGTATGACTTCCATGTTTCTGGGTTTAATAACTAGATGATGGTGATGATACATTCTGAGATTGAAAAGACTGGAACAGAAGAGAATTGGAGGGGAACAACAATTTATCTGGACATGTCATATGTGAGATCTCCATTTGATGTCAAATGGTATTTTGATATATGTATGGAATGGAGCACAGAGGAGAGGTCATAGCTGATGCACATTTTTACTATTTGGGAAATTATATCATTTGGGGAGAAATGAAGATAAATAAGGAAGATGTTGCAAGATTCAGTCCTGAAGAATTCTAACATTTTAGAATCTTACGGAAAAGGAAAAAATAGCTAGGTTGGAAGGAAGAAAGAAAAACAGAGACTATATTGTGTTTAAAAATAGAAAACCAGAAATACCCACAGAGAGATATTGGTGAACTGTACTAAATGCTGCCAGAAGGTTAAAAAGATACTGTTCAATGGTTCTGTCTGCAGAGATGGGTGTTCTGGAAGATTAGTTCTAGTGTGCTTGTGGGAAGACAAGCAGGATGTAAAGGATTGAAATGGACTTTGGAAAAGGAGGACAGTCTGTTTAAAATATGTTCACACTGTTGACTAGAAGGTGAAGCAGAGCAATGGGTTAGAATCCAAAAGAAGGAGAAGGGTCAAACAAGTTTACACAGAGATGAAAAGTCTAGAATATTATTATTTTTGATGTAACAATCTAGTGGTTCTACAGATTCTAGAGAGAGAAATTGGAGATTCAGAGGAAAGAGGATAAAGGTCATATTCAATGGCAGAAGTGGTTCAGGTCCACAGCAAGAAGGCTGGGGCAGCCTCAGGGAGAAGCAGGCACACCTGTTCCCTTTGGCCAGAGAAGATGATGTACAGTGAGGCAGGAATGGCCGATAAGGTGCAGCAGAGAGAAAAGGCTCCTAAGGCATTTCACTCTCTGAATGAAGTTTGAGTAGCTTTTCAGGTGGTAGAGAAGAGATACTGAAGAGTCTAAGAATATAAAAATAAAAATAAAAATAAAATAAAATTTATCCTTCACAGGAAAGTACGTAGGATTAGAGACAGCATGTGGTGGATCCACAATGGTGGCCAATGGGACAGCAGGCTGCAAGATAGTGTGTAAGTGAGAGAGAGAAAGGAGAGTGCATGGACATGTGGGGAGAGTCTGTATTTGTTAGTGAGGGACAGCTATATTCCACAAGACTGTTGGGGACTGGTGGACCAGGATCCCCTGACCAGGCAGCCTCTACTACGGCTGAAATCTCTCCTACAGTGGCTGGCTCTGCTGCAAAGACTGTGCCATCTTGAAGGGGTTAGCAGCTGTGATTGGAAGCCCAGCCTTACCTTCAACCAGGGAGACCTTGGATACCTCCCAGGACCCTAGAACCACAACGCCCAGGGACCAGCTGCCTCAGCTGCAAACCCACAAACACTGAGACTCCAGCCTCCCCAACAGCAGGTTCCTAAAAAGTCTGTCCAGTGGGAGACAAAGTGGCACCGAATACAAGGATGGGCCCTGCAACTTCTCACAGAGCAGACAGAAGGAACAGTTGAATCGAACAATACCCACCGGAATTGGCAAAATAAACACAGCTGGTGAGGCAATTCGTGGATGGAAAAGTCAGATGTCATCTAGAGAAAGGTGAGATCTGGGTTCCAGGCTGCTGGAGAAGAAATGCACACAGCAGGGACAAGAGTCTCAGAGGAAGACTGCACCCCACAAAATCCATGGCTGTTGGGGTCAGTGTAGCCCTCTAATGTGGAAGGGGGTCCACAGGGATGCTGGCAGAAAGGGACTGTAGATATAAGCCCACAGGCATGGGAAACCATGCCCAGAAAGGCAGCCTGAAGTTCTATACCGGCTGCGCAGTGACAGGGGAAAAAGACAAGAGTCGGCATGGTTCCTTTGCCTTTTTTTTTTTTTTTCTCCTCCTTGCTTTTGCTTGCTAAGTACAGTACATAAGATCTTCCAATTAAAAACATTCATCAAGACTGCAGGGGAAAGTTGTTTTTGTGCAAACTGGGGATCAGAATAAGGAGAGATGAGCCAGTCCGTCCCTCCAACCCAGTATTAAGTGCGGCAGGGAAAGAAGACTCTAAACATTGGGTAGAGGGGCCATTTAGTCCTGGAAATTAATACAGAAATACCACCACCCAGGGGTTGTGTCAGAAATTGACTCTTGTGTAAATACAACTGGCAGGCAGAGAAACAAAGTGAACAGAGAGATCCCGCCTGCTTGAAAACAAGGTTGTGGCTTATGACACAGAGGAGCGGTGGATCACAGGGAACTTCCACACTGTGCTGACTACCTGACAGAAAACAGATGTGCCAGGCAGAACAGTAGAGGAAGTGAATGACCTTCACTACTTCACTTTTTTATTTTTTAACTTTTACTTAAGAAACTAAAATTTTTTCCTCACTTGATTTTAATTTTTTATTATTGTATTTTTATTTTTAATTATTATTATTACTACTATTATTTTACCTTTTTAAAGTTTTATTTCATTTTGCCTTTATTTTATTTTATTCTGGGATTAATGTTCTACATTCTATTTTTATTTTTATTCTAGCATTATTTTATTCTATCTCAATTTTTCCTTTATGCCAACACTCTCTTCCTCACTTTCTCCTTTTTTTGTCCTGTTTCTCTTACCCTGTTCCTGCTTTAGTTTTTCTCTGTCCTTTCTTTTTATTCCCTGTTAAAAAATGATATTACTCATTTATATAATTTCTTCTACCCTACTCCAAGTCCATACACACTTCTCTCTTCTTCTTCTTCTTCACTAGTTAAATTTTTTCTTTTATTTTTTCCCTTTTCTTTCTTTCTGTATTGTTGTTGTTTATTTGATTGTTTATTAGTTTGTTTTTTTCTTTTTTTCTCCTTTTTTTTTGCTTCTGTTTTTCCTCTTCTCACTTGTTCTCTTCTTCTACTAATAGCTTAATTAATTCCAATCATCAACTCAGGCCTATCTACACTCTATTCTCCTTTACCAATAATAGATGAATACATAGATAGATAGATTAAAGAAAGGGGAAAATTTCTCTCTATATTTTTATATATATTTTAATATATTTTTGTTTTCTCTATTTTTTTTTATATTTTACTTTTCTTCTAATACACTCATTCTCTTTCTACCTCCTCTATACTGAATTGTGGCCATTTCCTCATTCATTCAGTTCCTTTACCTTACCTTCAAGAAATAAACTCTGCCTCCTCAGATTCAGCTGGGTGTTTGTTGTGTGCATTTTTTGGATTAATTGTTGTTTTTTTGGAGTTTTCTCCCCATATACATATATTTCCCCCCTTCTTTTTCCTTCTCTTTCTTTTCTCTCTTACATTTTTTTTTTATTTTCTCAATATCATATTTGCACTCTTTCTTCCTCCTAATTCTCTCTTCTCTGTTGGTCACCTTTATTTGCAATTATTGGTATTGTGAATACATTTGTGTTTCGTGCCCTGTGCATTGTGTCTTGTAATGTTGTATTTTGTGCCTTTAATTCAATGCAGGAGAGAGAGAGCTACATAAGCAGACACCTTGAGAAGAGCAAACATGGGGAGACAAAGAAGCAGCCCCCATATGATAGAAAAGAAGGAATCACTGGAAAAGGAAATAAATTAAATGGAGGCAAGCAATGTATCAGAGAAAAAATTCAGAGCAACGGTCATACGGACGCTGAAAAGGGTGGAAGACAATTTCAAAAATATGTGTAAAAACCAAGAGGGAATGAAGAAGAATCAAGAATAAATGAAAAATGTTGCCCTAACCAGTTTGTCTCAGTGGATGGAGCATTGGCCTGTGGACTGAAGGGTCCCGGATTTGATTCTGGTCAAGCGCATGTACCTTCATTGTGAGAACATCCCCAGTAGGGGGTGTGCAGGAGGTGGCTGATCAATGTTTCTCTCTCATTGATGTTTCAAAACTCTCTATTCCTCTCTGTAAAAAAATCAGTAAAATACATTTAAAACAAAGAATAAATGAAAAATGTCATCACTACAATAAAGAACACAATAGAAAGCATTCACAGTAGACTAAAAGAAGCAGAGGACCACATCAGTGAGCTAGAAAACAAGGTAGGAAAAAATACCCAAGCAGAGCAGGTGGAAACACACACACACACACACACACACACACACACACACACACACACATACACAACAAAAAAACTAAAAACCAGTGGGAGAGCCTAAGGAAACTTTGGGACAACATGGAAGAAAACAACATCCACATAAAAAGGGTATCAGAAGGAGAGGAAACTGAGAAAGGAATAGAAAACCTGTTTGAAGAAATGACAGAAAATTTCCCTGATATTGGAAAGAAGAAAAAACTCACACAAGTCCAAGAAGCTCAGAGACTCCCAAAGAAGATGAACCCAAAAAGATTGACACCAAGACACATTATAATTAAATTGACAAACACCAATGACAAAGTAAGAATCTTACAGGCTGCCAGAGAGATAAAGAAAGTTACCTACAAGGGAACTCCCATCAGACTAGCAACTGATTTCTCAACAGAAACACATCAGGCCAGAAGGGAAGAGAATGAAGTATACAAAGTCATGCAAAGCAAGAATCTGAACCCAAGAATACTGTATCCAGCAAGGCTATCAATCAAAGTTGTGGGTGAAATCAGGAGCTCCACAGACAAAGACAGACTAAGGGAGTTTATTACCACCAAACCGGCAATGCAAGAAATGCTAAAGGGACTGCTATAAAAAAGAAGAAATAGGAAGGGAAGAAGGAACACAAGCATAAATAATAAAAATGGCTACAAACAAGTACCTATCAATAATAAATGTAAATGGATTAAATGCCCCAATCAAATGACGTGGGGTAGCTGAGTGGATAAGAAAACATGACCCATATATCTGCTGTCTACAGGAGACCCACCTCAGAACAAAGGACTCACACAGACTGATGGTGAAAGGATGGAAAAAGGTTTTTCAGGTGAAGGGAAATGAAAAAAAAAAAATCTGGGGTAGCAATACTTATATCTGACAAATTAGACCTCAAAGTGAAGGCCATAACAAGAGATAAGGAAAACCACTTCATAACACTAAAGGGAGCAATTCAACAGAAGATATAACTCTGGTAAACATATATGCACCCAATACAGGAGCACCCAAATACATTAAAAAAAATTCTGGAGGATATCAAGGGAGAGATTGACAGCAACACAGTCGTAATAGGGGACTTCAATATCTCACTACCACTGGATAAATCCTCTAAACAAAAAATCAGCAAAGAAACATCAATCCTAAATGACTCACTAGACCAGATGGAATTAATTGACATTTTCAGAACATTTCACCCCAAAGCCACAGAATATACATTTTTCTCAAGTTCACATGGTTCATTTTCAAAGATAAACCATATATTGGGATACAGGCAATGTCTCTTTAAATTCAAAAAGATAGAAATCATATCAAGCATCTTCTCAGATCACAATGGCATAAAATTAGAAATCAACTACATAAAAACAATGAAAAAAAAATCAAACACCTGGAGGCTAAATAGCATGCTATTAAACAATAATTGGTTTACCAAAGAGATCAAAGAAGAAATAAAAGGCATCATGGCAAAAAAATGAAAATGAAAAGACAACAATCCGAAATCTATGGGACACAGTGAAAGCAGTCTTGAGAGGGAAGTTCATAGCTCTACAGCCCTACCTCAAAAAAAAAAAAAAATGTTAATAAATTATCTAACCCTACAACTCAAAGAGTTAGAAAGAGAGCAACAAGAAAAGCCCAACATAAGCAGAAGGAAGGAAATAATAAAGTTCAGAGCAGAAATAAACAACATAGAGACCAAAAAAGCAATACAAAAGATCAAAAAAACCAAGAGCTGGTTCTTTGAAAGGATAAACAAGATTGATGAACATCTAGCCAGGTTCACCCAGAAGCAAAGAGAGAGGACCCAAATAAACAAAATCAGAAATGAAAGAGGTGAAGTAACAACCAACCCCACAGAAATACAAAGGATTATGAAAAAATACTATGAACAACTCTATTCCAACAAAATGGAAAATCTAGATGAAATGGACATATTCTTAGAAAAAAAAATACAAGCTCCAAAACTCAATCAGGAGGTTTCAAAAAACCTGAATAGGCCAATAACTATTGAGAAATTGAAGCAGTGATCAAAAATCTTCCAGCAAACAAAAGTCCTGGTCCGGATGTCTTTACAGGGGAGTTCTACCAAGCATTCAAAGAACTAAAACCTATTCTTCTCAGACTATTCCAAAAAATTCAAGAGGAAGACACACTTCCAAGCTCTTTCTCTGAATCCAGCATCACCCTAATTCCAAAACCAGATAAAGACACCACACAAAAAGAGAACTACAGGCTAATATCCTTGATGAACATAGATGCTAAAATCCTCAACAAAATTCTAGCAAATCGGATTCAACAATACATTAGAAAGATCATACACCATGACCAAGTGGGATTTATTCCAGGGATGCAAGGATGGTACAATATCTGCAAATCAATAAATGTGATACATCACATAAACAAGTTGAGAGACAAAAATCACAAAATCATATCAACAATGCAGAAAAAGCATTTGACAAAATCCAACACCCTTTCTTGATAAAAACTCTCAGCAAAGTGGGAATAGAGGGACAATATCTCAACATAATTAAAGCCTTATATGACAAACCTACAACCAACATCATACTCAATGAGCAAAAAACTAAACTAATTTCCCCTGAGAACGGGAACAAGACAGGGATGCCCACTTTCACCACTCCTGTTCAATATAGTATTGGAAGTGCTAGCCATAGTGATCAGACAAGAAGAGGAAATAAAAGGCATCCAAATTGGAAAAGAAGAAATAAAACTGTCCTTATTCGTAGATGACATGCTACTATACATAGAAAACCCCAAAGATTCCATCATAAAACTACTAGACTTAATAAATGAATTTGGCAATGTAGCAGGATACAAAATTAACACCCAGAAATCTATGGCCTTTTTATACACCAATAATGAACTCACAAAAAGAGAAAATAAAAAAAAAACCATTTACCATTGCACCAAAAAATTAAGATACCTAGGAATAAAGTTAACTAAGGAGGTAAAAGACCTGTACTCAGAAAACTACATGACATTGAAAAAATAGATAGAGGAAGACATAAACAAATGGAAGAACATACCATGTTCATGGATTGGTAGAATCAACATCATTAAAATGTCCATATTTCCCAAAGCAATCTGCAGATTCAATGTAATCCCCATTAAAATATCAATAGCATACTTCAAAGATCTAGAACAAACTCTCCAAAAATTCATCTGGAATAAAAAAAAAAAGACCCTGAATAGCCACTGCAATCCTGAGAAAGAAGAACAAAGTTGGAGGGATCACAATACCAGATATCAAGCTATATTACAAAGCCACGGTTTTCAAAACTGCCTGGTACTACTAGCACAAGAACAGACATATAGACCAATGGAACAGAACAGAGAACCCAGAAGTCGTCACAATCCATTATGCTCAATTAATATTTGACAAAGGAGGCAAGAGCATACAACGAAGTCAAGACAATCTCTTCAATAAATGGTTTTGGGAAATTTGGTCAGAGACATGCAAAAAAATGAAACTAGATCGCCAACTTACGCCATACACAAAAACAAACTCAAAATGGCTAAAGGACTTAAATGTAAGACGGGAAACCATAAAACCATAAAAACCCTACAAGTTCTATAGGCAGCAAAATATCAGACATATGTCATAGCAATATCTTTACAGACACAGCTCCTAGGGCAATGGAGACTAAGGAGAAAATAAACAAATGGGACTACATCAAAATACAAAGCTTCTGCACAGCAAAAGAAACCATCAACAAAACAACAAGAAAGCCCACTGCATGAAAGAACATATTTGCCAATGATATTTCAGATACCAGTAAGGGTTTAATCTCCAAAATTTGCAGAGAACTCATACAACTTAACAAAAGGAAGATAAATGATCCAATCAAAAAATGGGCAAAGGACCTAAATAGACACTTTTCAAAAGAGGACATACAGAAGGCCAAGAGACATATGAAAACATGCCCAAAGTCACTAATCACTTGAGAGATGCAAATCAAAACAACAATGAGATACCATCTCACACCTGTCATAATGGCTATCATCAACAAATCAACCAATGACAAGTGCTGGAGTGGATGTGGAGAAAAGGAACCCTCGTGAACTGCTGGTGAGAATGCAGACTGGTGTAGCCACTGTGGAAGACAGTATGGAATTTCCTCAAAAAGTTAAAAATGGAACTTCCATTTGACCCAGTAATCCCATTTCTAGGTCTATATCCCAAGAAACCAGAAACACCAATCAGAAAGGATATATGCACCCCTATGTTCATAGCAGTACAATTTACAATAGCTAAGATTTGGAAACAGCCTAAGTGCCCATCAGCAGATGAGTGGATTAAAATACTGTGGTACATCTACACAATGGAATACTATGCTGCTGTAAAAAAGAACTTTTACCATTTGCAACAGCATGGATGGAACTGGAAAGCTTTATGCTAAGTGAAATAAGCCAGTTGGAGAAAGATAAATATCACATGATCTCACTCATATGTGGGATATAATGATCAACATAATTTGATGAACAAGAATAGACCCAGAGACAAATGTCGGGGGGGTGGTGGTTAGAGAGCAACCAAAGGACTTGTATGCATGCATATTAGCATAACCAATGGACACAGACACTGGGGTGGTGGGGGCTTGCCTGGGGTGGAAATGGAATGGCGGGGGGGGAATCAAGTGGGAAAAGGAGACATATGTAAAACTTTAGACAATAAAAAAAGAAGGTGCATGTGACCCTGTATCTATATATATAAAAGCCCAGCAACCATTACAGTGGAACAACCATAACGACCAGTCGCTATGATTCGTACTGGCCACCAGAGGGCAGGTGCTCAATGCAGGAGCTGCCCCCTGGTGGTCAGTGTGCTCCCACAGTGGGAGCACTGCACAGCCAGAAGCCTCTCCCACCTCCACAGCAGCGCTAAAGAGCAGAGAGCCAAGCAGTAAGGAGCGAGCAGGTGGGTGGTTAGGAGTGAGGGATCCCAGATTGTAAGAGGGCACAGGCTGGTCTGAGGGACTCCCCCCCACCCCCACCCCATGCATGAATTTCATGCATTGGGCCTCTAGTATTGTATAAGAATGAATAAAATTAGAGACCAACTACAAAGGTTGAATTTCCACAGCAATGTCCAGCTGCTAATGTGCTTGCACACATGTTATAAGCTAAGTCAGCTGAAAGAGATAGAATGACTGACTCACAGGGGGTTAAACAAATGGGGATTTCTTTCTGCCTACCTTATAAGAAGCCTGGAGATAATGTAGTTGCTGGTATTGATTCAGCAACTGCTAAATAATGTCATCAGGGAGGCAGGCTTTGTCTCTTTCTGGACTGCCTTGCTCAGCACCTTGGCTTTCTTCCTTATTTACATCAGCATTCACAGCAAAGAAAAGGAAGGAACTTGGTCAGTAGTTTCCTTCTAGGAAAACAAAGATTTCCAAGAAACAGCCACCAGACTTGTGCTTAAGTGTCAGTGGCTAGACCTGCAGCACATTCAGGGGAACCAGGGAAGGGGAGTGCCCAGCTGTGCACACTGCCTCAATGAACCCGTGGTTCTGAGTGGGAGGTAGGAGAGAATGGAGGTGTGTGTTAAATGGCTCCGCCTGCCACCTGTGACAATGGATGGCAATATTTGCGCTCAACCACACTGGAGTACACCAGGTTAATTTACTAGAGCAAGAAACAGAGGATTGATGATCTCAGCAAGACGGTGATTATCTGACTAAAGGGATCAAATAGGCCCACTCCCAAAAGCACTGGAAGTAAAACTAAAACAGGTGGTGGGGCTGAGAGAAATCTGCAAAGAAGAATTTAAAAACAATTTTTAGTTAATGCCTCTACTTTGGAAAAGAACTATGTACTTGCACATGTAATTTCTAGAATTTGCTTGTTTTTAAATAATAAATCTTCCAGAACATACTTTCATCTAAAATAAAATAATGATCAATCCAGCCTAAATTAAAATGGCTTCATACTGAAATGTTAAATCACATGGTACCAGGCTAGGATTTTAAATTAATCAAGATGAAATATGGTACTTATCTATCTCCAAATTGCCACTTGCTTTTTGGTGACCTGGACTGGCTTTATGACTGAGGCTGGAGTTTTACACACCAAAGGGCAGTGAGATTCTGAACTCCATCTGGACTAAGCCAATACAACCAGGAGACAAGTAAGATGTTTAATTTTTAAAAGGCTAGCCCTTGATTGTCTTGATTGAACCAATCACTTGGAACCATTCACAACCTCTGCACTCACCACAGTGGCATCATGTAAGCAAACTTTGAGATGCTTTTTAACATCCTGGGAATATGTTTCTGTCTGATCTGTAATTACAATGACTCATGTGTGTTTTGCTGCCAATAGGGTTTTTGACAACAGAAACTTACATGCAAGTTGTTCTCCTGTACAGCTTGACCTAGCATGATGCACACCCAGTCCGATACACACAAAATGTGGTGTGGGATTTCTAAGTTCTAGATAAACAAAGGTGGATTATTATCCTGAGTACCCCCATCCCAAAGAGAAGCTTCCATTGCTATAGAACAGTAGTCGGCAAACTCATTAGTCAACAGAGCAGCAAACCGTGGCTCACGAGCCGCATATGGCTCGCAAGCTGCAGTTTGCCAACCACTGCTATAGAAGAATGGACCTCCAGGTGTTGTACTAATGATAGTGATAAGCATGAAAGCTAACCACATGGGGTGCCTGCCATCTACCAGGTACTCTACTAGGGCCTTTCCATGCCTCATCTCATCCAATCCTCACAAGAATCTTTTAATGCTCATATGAGAATCATCGTCATTGCGCAGAAAGAGCTGTGGTGGGTATAGTTGACATTCCTAAAATGACATACTTAAAACAAGATAAAGACAGAATTAGAACTCAAGCTGTCAGATTTTAGAACATAGGATTTCAATCATCATTTTGTCCCCAACTTTCAATGTCTAGGAAAAAAAAACAACAACCCTCAGAATCCTTTTCCTGATTAACATATATAAATATATATATATATATATATATATATATATATATATATATATATATGTGTGTGTGTGTGTGTATATATATATATATGTATATATATGTATATATATATATATATATAGTAAGTGGGGTTTACTCAACTCCTAACCCCAACTTCCAAACTCCCAATTGCTCAACCTGTAGAAGATTTAAAATTTCCTAAGTAACTCTTCTGTCTCCATGGATAGTCAGCCAGTGATTGTCAGATTCCTGTTTCTTGCAATCTTAGAAACAAATTTTGGAGATAAATTTTCATAAGGGAGAAAGAAAAATAAATCTTGCTGAGTCTTATATTGACTTGGATTTATAAAGTTAACATAGACAGCATAGCATCATAGAACTAACTTGATTCCAAGAGAAAAATACCAGCATTCATATTTGCATGACTTGCTAATCATACACTCCTTTCAATTTTTCTAACATCTCTTTATTTGTATTTCTGTGGAATCTGTGCTTTTTCTCCCTCTAAGGGAAAAGGACACAAAATGACATCAGAGGACTACCATCTACACTAATAAAAGAGAAAGATGCAAATTGACTGTACCTCTGCGACACCCACCAGCCAATCAGGAGTGAGTATGCAAATTAACCCAACAAAGATGGTGGGTTAATTTGCATACACAGGCGCCCAGCGGCCAGGGGCAGGGCAACACCAAGTGGCCTGGGTGCTGGGGACTGGTGCCAAGCCCACAGCCCCCTGGAACCATCGCTGCCCCGGGAGGTGAGGGAGGCTGCGCCAAGCCATGTCCACAGGCTCCTGGGGGGGTCTGGCACCCAGCAGCTCCAAGCCCCATGGCCGCGGAGGTGCTGGGGCCACTGGGGCCACAGCGGAGAGACAAACCCGCAGGAAACCTTGTGGAAAGGGAGATAAACTATCTTAACTTCATCTCTCTTTCCACAAGATGAGAAAATTGACCTTGATTTATTTAGTGATATGGCCCACACCTTTCTATAAGCACAGGGTATGTTATGACCACTCCCAGGAAGGTCTGGTCAGAATACTGTCTGCAGGGAATGATGTTACTGTGGCAAATCATCTAAGATAGGAAACAAGCTTTTGTTGGATTTATTCTGAAGGTCAGAGAACATGCCACCCCAACATATGCCGTGTTGTTATATTGATGAACTTGAGCTGCAGATGCTTGAAAAAAGGCAATTGGAAGGAGAGGCTTTCACTGAAGTCTCCTGATCTGCCTAAAATCGGATGCCCCAAAAGGAGCTTAAATGTCATAGGTCCCCTCGATGGGAAAAGTGTCATCAGCCAGCGAAGACTGACTCCTGTCACAGGACAGAAGACTAGAAGTTGACATCATACCCAAACTTTGTGACAAACTATCTCCCCCCACCCCTATTCATATTTTCTAAAAATCAGTTACTCTCCTCTAAGAGGCCTACATCTCCCGTCCCCTTTCCCTAGGAAGAAGATATTTAAATCTGCATTCTAAGCCACCTTGGGGAGTTATTCATTTTTCCCTGGGATCTCCCACATATACACGAGGTACACATGTTAATGAACTTTTGTTTTTCTCTTGGTAAACTGTCTTTCACTACAAGGGCCTCCACTAAGAACTCAGAAGGGTAGAGGAAAACTATTTTTCCTCCTCCATAATTCTCTTGGGAAATCAAGTCTGGGGCGGAACAGTGAGGTTGGCTCAAGTGCCAAGCAGTCCTGGCTGAGGAGAGTGAAGCTTCTAGGGGGAAATCAATGATATTGGCATCAAAGTAGGACAGAGGGAACACACATGGTTGCTGGTGGGAGTTTAAAGTGGTTCAACATTTTTGGAGGATGATTTGGCAAAATCGATACAAATGTTCAAGGTACATCCAAGAGTCTTCTTCAGGAATCTCATCTGCTGAGATAAAGCACAAGTGCATAAGCCCTGGTCAGAACCCAGGATGCTACTGCAGGCTCCCCTTTCACAATAGGAAAACCTGCTAACAACCTGCATTTTTTTAAAAAATATATATTATTGATATTTTACCGAGAGGAAAGGAGAGGGATAGAGAGTTAGAAACATTGATGAGAGAGAAACATTGATCAGCTGCCTCCTGCACACCTCCTACTGGGGATGTGCCCACAACCAAGGTACGTGCCCTTGATTGGAATCGAACCTGGGACCCTTCAGTCCGCAGGCTGACGCTCTATCTACTGAGCCAAACCGGTTTCGGCCAACCTGCATTTTTAAGACAAGGTGGCATCTATACTAATAAAAGGGCAATATACTAATTAGAGTGAACATCTTCCTGATGACCTTCCAGATGTCCTTCCGGACAAAACCATGGTGGCGGGGCTGAGGCAGAGGCAGTTAGAGGTGGTCACGCAGGCAGGAGAGAGCAGTTAGGAGGATCAGTCCATCAGGGGAGAGCATTTAGGGGAATCAGGCTGGCAGGCAAGTGAGCAGTTAGAAGCCAGCAGTCCTGAGGGGTCCCGGATTGGAGAGGGTGCAGGCCGGGCTGAGGGACGACCCCCCCCCCCCCACTGTGCACAAATTTCGTGCACTAGGCCTCTAGTATACAATAAAGTGATAACTGCCACTCATAAATACTAACACATTCACAGTATTGGATCAAATGGGAAAATGCAAAGCAAGCATATATTTCGATGGTTCTTCAATCCTTTGTCCATTTATTTCCAAATTAAACATGCTGCCCATTTTCATTTTTTTTTCAAGTGCTATTATCAAATAGTCTATGTAATATAGTAACTTTGATTTTTTTTTTTTCCTAAGGAGCAATCATTACTTGTTAGGAAGAAAACTTGCCCAAACCTAATGTCTTCTAAACTGTTACCAGAGATCTCATGATAAACCTACACAAGTTGAAATTGTTTAATTTCCTGTTACTTATCTTGACAATGTTGTGGTAGAAGCATCACAGTATGAAATACTCAGAAAACCCCATTATAAGTAGTGTAGTTTAAAAAAAAATAGTTTCCCACTCCTGACCAAGCTTACCAATTCACATTCAGACTAAAAGAGCCAATTCACAGCAACGAATTTTTTAAACCAGAAAATACAGGACTTTCCATTATAAAAAGCATCCTCGCTCTGCTAATTGCCAAACACCAGTGAACTTGTGGTTTTTAGTATAATATCTACTGTGTTTCCCCGAAAATAAAACATCCTCCGAAAATAAGACCTATGTATAGGTTTCCTTCTGAGTGAAATATAAGGCATCCCCAGAAAATAAGGCCCCCAGGCTCTGTCTTAGAATGAAAATTAATTTACCGTAAACTGGTCGCTAGGGCCGCCCCGACTGGCGTCTAGCAACCATTGACGTTACGCGGAGTCCTGATGTCACTGCTGTGTGGAGGCGGAGCGGAGGTCGGAGTGAGCGGTGAGCGTGGGGCGGGAGAGAGGAGGAGACTTTCGCAGATGCGTGTAGAAGAACAGGAGGATTAGAGCTGACGGGACGCGGCGAAGGTGGTGAGTGCTGGTCTGTCTCTGGTGACACTACCTGATGCTCGCGGCCGCCTTCATGATGACTGAAGGTTCTCAGTCAGTGGCAGACCCTGCTCCAGCCCAGATCCAGGCCCCAGCAAGTCCAGTGACAGTCCCCAGGCAGGCCCCAGGGGGTAAATGTCTGATAAAGGGGTAGGGGGGATGTCTGGTGAAGGTGTTCAGTGGCACAGGGGTGGGGGGAGAGGGATCACTTAAAATGACACAGGAGGATCAAAGGGGGCAATCAAAATGACACAGGAGGATCAGAGGGGAGAATCAAAATGACACAGGAGGATCAGAGGGGACAATCAAAATGACACAGGAGGATCAAAAGGGGTTACTAAAATGGTAATCCCCCCTCTGATTCTCCTGTGCCATTTTGATTCCCCCCTCTGATCCCCCCTGTGTCATTTTGAATGATCCCCCTCCCCCCACCTTGGTACCTTGATACCCCAATTCCTTTTTTTTTTACCCCTACAAATGAGCGCAAAAAGAAAAAGCTACTCCGTGGAGTACAAGAAAGGAATCGTGGAAGACTCTTGGGGCCAAAATCTTACTGCTTTCTGCAAAGAGAAGATGCTGAGTATCCGATTGGTCCGAAAATGGCAAGCAGAGTATGGTAACCTCATTGAACAAGTGGACAAGGGAAATGCTAAAAAGCACAAGTGTGGATCAGGTCGGCAACCGTTATTTTCCGAGCTGGAAGACCTGATCTGTGAATGGGTTGTTGACAGGAGAGCAAAGGCTTTGGTTGTGAATAGGGCTCAGATTCAAGAATTTGCCCTTGCAATGGCACCACAGTTTGACATAGCCCCTGAAGACTTCAAAGCATCACAACACTGGCTGGATAATTTCCTTCAGCGAAGTGTACTGTCTTTAAGAAGATCTACAACATTGTTTAGGTTGGAAGATACTCAAGTTATTAATCGAGCACTTGCATTCAAGTCCTTTATTGATGATGCTGACTTCTCTAAATACAATCTTTCCAACATGATTGCTATGGATGAAACTGCAGTGTTTATGGGCCAATCATCTCAAACAACAATTGAACAGCGGGGTGCCTCCTTGGCGTACATTCCCTCCACTGCTTACGAAAGTGCACGTGTTTCCTGTATTTTGGCAATTCGTCTGGATGGCACGAAAATCCCACCTTTAATCATTTCTAAGGGCAAGAAGGAAAACATTGAACGTGTTTTGGGCATTTTTATTCTTGAAACTGAAAAAGCCTGGGCCACACAAGCAGTTATAAGGAAGTGGGTCGATTTAATGCTGCCGCCTGTTATGCGAGGGAGCCAAAGAGGTCTGCTAGTCTGGGATGCAGCCAGCACTCACCGTGCTAAAGACATGAAGAAATTTCTTCACGAAAGAGAAATAGATCAGATAATGATTCCCGCAGGAATGACGGCCTATCTCCAGACTCTTGATGTTGCAATAAACAAGCCATTCAAAGACAATTTGCGCATGGAAATTAATGACTACATGGAAAATAGAATGGAGAGAAATCAGCGTGGAAACTTTGTGAAACCTAAACTGCAAGAAGTTGTGACTTGGGTGAAGAATTCATGGGAGAAAATCACTGACAGTTGCATTGCAAATGCACTGCAAACAGGCTACCTTGACAAGAAGTACTCATTTAAAGACAGTGCTATTGCTAAACATGAGAGATCTGGTCCACTGATTCTGAAAGAAATGGAGTCACAAGAAATTCACCAGGAAATTCAGGAATTGGATTGTTATGATGATGTTCCAGAAGATGATGACATGATTGTCATTGAATAAATGAGTAAATTCTTGATACTGTAGGATTCACAGTTTGTCTGGTTTGTGTTGACAACTACTGTACTACCGTACCGTATACAGGTAATAAATTTCCTTTATTTTCATTTAACAATAAATGTGTACCGTATTCTTCTTCATGGAAAAATAAGACATCCCCTGAAAATAAGACCTAGCATGTCTTTGGGGGCAAAAATTAATATAAGACACTGTCTTATTTTCGGGGAAACAGGGTATTAAGTAAGTTTCCAGCAGGTGGAAAGCAAACTGAGTACCACACAATGAAATGCAAACAAGATAATTTAAATTATGAGTCATGTGTCTAAAAACAAACACAATCTTTGTTCAAAGTTTTTAACCTTTTTTTGAAAGGTCATTGATTTGGTGCCCTGAAGCACCCATATAAATGTCATTCTGCAGTAACCACGTCTGAGATGGAAATTAGGCAGCGGAAATAAGGGATGATGTCAATATTATGTACACAGTAGGATGCAACTTACACTAACATGACTGTCCGGGGCAAGTTGAAGATGGAAACAATACGATGCTCATTCATTCCGTGTTCTCCTCTACACTTGGTGACCTTGAGGTCTGTCCCAGAAGTGTATTTTGCATGATCCTACCCTTCCTTATGCATCTCTTTATCTATTCTTTTAATTTTTTCAATTTCAATGCCTTCTTACACTCTCGTCTAGCGAGTTCCCTGCACTTTTTATCAAAGATATAAATTCTCATACTTACTGTAGTATTTCTTTATAAAGAGATACCTTTATTTGTGCTTGGATTTTTTTCTCTAGGATTAATTTTGTTTTTATTATTATTTTATTACATACCTGCATGGTTTGAGTGGTTTGCCTAATGTTATTTTCCCCATAATGTCCATTATTTAAGTCTTTGAGGTTTTGGGGAGCACACAGATTGCCATACAGCAATACATATGAACTATATGTATTGCATCTCAATTATATGAAGTCTACTGAGACACCTGCCTTTTTGTCAATTCAGGAATGCTAATTTCTTTGATAAATTAGTTGTCTCTATCTTAGCGATGTGAACTATGCATTTTCCCTTTATGTATTAGATGCCTGTAGAGAAATGTGAGCCTCTAGCTAGTGTATGTGATTTGATGATAAGCATTTTTGTATTAAACTCACTACTGGTTTCATTTATTTTGTGTTGAAGATGGTGGGTGTTGTTAGTTCACCTTTCTTCTATTCTTTCTGTAATCTTGTTGTTTATTGGTTCCTTCTAAATTTCCATTAACAATGTCTAAAGAAAGAAGGGAGGTTTTATACACACACACACACACACACACACACACACACGACATATATACAGATAGACATAGTCTGTATTTAAAATCACTTGATTATTGAAATAGCATTTGAATGTAAGCAGCAGGTGGAAAGAGACCAGAATAAGTTGTTTGGAATGAGACAGAAAAGACCAATGGATTACCTGCCCCTTTACAACTTTCCCGCTGTAGTTTTGGAGTTGTAGAAAGAATGTCTCTATTACCCCACCAGGATACCATTTATCACATTGGAATAGAATCAACATTTTCTACAAGGCTTTCTGGATTCATTAGGAAGTTGGTGAGTTCTCTCAAAGTCCCTAACTTCTCCCCCAGCGTGCATTAACCGACGGAGGGAGCCTGAGTCAGCAAGTCATAAACTTTGTATACAGACAAACGAGAGAAGAATTGGTGGCACAGTGGGTCCTGGTCGTAAAAAGTAAGCATTGCCAAGATGTGTGATAAAAGAGCTTAAGGAACGCATTTCATCTCAGTTACACAAGAGTCCAAAATGCAAACCAGATAAAGGTTAGGTCACTGATGAATGTAAAATGTCAATTCCATGTGTCCATTGAACAAATATTTATGCATGCTGTACTGTAGGCAATACTCTGTTGGTGACTCTCCTAGAGAGATTCTCTTTTCCAAGAAATGCACCGCCCCCAGGTGCTGGGAGTACAAATGCTCCATCCAGGTGCTGGGGAACTGGCTGCTAGTAGCTCACGCTGTACCCTCCTCTGAGAACTGTCCTCATCTGGTGGGAACTACTCTCATACCCATGATGGACTCACACTGGGGAGGTGGGTCAGAACCCAGTCCACTGGCTTCAAAGAGGGATGACTCTTCGATGCAATTCATGCCCCAGAGCTCCCCAGGGGACTGGGCTGAGGCCAGGTGACCAACAGTCTGGTTTCCCTGGGACTGTCCTGGTTGTAACCCCTTAAGTCTCTGCAGTCATCCAGAAAATCTACCAGCAATATCATCTTTTCCACGATGCTTGATATTTAAAAAGCTGTCGGCTTCAGTAACATTTAAATGATTTTAAACACTTCTAACAATACAGAAAATATTAAGAGATATTAAAAATCCAAGAAACACACCAGGCACCTAAGAAGTTAAACATTGGCGAGAGAAGGAAAAGCAGAACAACTCTTGGATTATTTTCAGAAAAAAAAAATAATTTTCTTCCCAAATCCCAAAACTAATGATGTTTACCTGCCCCCAGATCTTCCCTATGTGATGGCAGGTTTCCGTTCTTGCCTTTTGAGACTGCAAGAGATACCTTCATAAATAATTGTTCAGAAAACATGGCCACTGAGCAATACTTTGCTTCCTCTATATTATTAAGGAATCATATATTGAAGCTTAATTCTTACCATATTCATATTTTGGTAAAATTAATAGGACTACCTTTAATATGTTTATTCATGTTCCACAGTCCATGTTCCACCATCCATGGAACAGAATTTAAACTTTTGTTGATGTGTCTGCTGATTTCAAAGTAAAATGCCCATAGTATTAAACAAGTAACATAAACATATATCAGGTGACAGAGGCAAGAGGGAATGGTGGAGACTGCTGCAAAATAGAGCGTGTTCATTTCCTTTTGAAAGGGTGCTGCTAATTTTTTTTTTACCGAAAAGCTAAGAATTTTCATAATATAATCTACCTATTTGTTGATGTTGACAACTAACTCATTTTTTAATGTTACACAAGCTAAACAAAGCATATCCCTCAGAGTATTTACAACTGCTGGTGAGGGTTATCATTCTGAACATTCATGAATCTCTGTACTTAGCTGAATTACAGGATTGCTTTCAAAGGGATGCAAAGGTAGGAAGAACTAATCATCTCCAACATCTCTTCCTACCTCGCTCCTATTTCTATGTTTTGCAATCACTGTTGTAAATGGAGAAGCCAGTAAGGAAGCTGTGGTCTGATTTTTTTACCCAAATCTTAGCTGAACATTGCGGGAAGCCATCCATTGTCAACATTATCATGAAAGTGCAACAAGGAACTGTGAAGGCTGATGGACCTTCGATGATTAGCAGGGCTAATACCATGCACCAATTGTTCTGTTGAGATAGTGATGGCTTGAAGCAATTTCCTGACCTAATAGCCTCAAAGTAAATCTTTACTGATCTTTTACTAACCTTTGAGATAGTCTGTCTGCTGCTGGTTCACTGTGCTTAACTGAGGGCAAGATGTGTATCTAAAATTGAATAAAAGATGACAGGTCCAGGGTTTTGGGGAGTTTCTCCACTAGAGGGAAGTTTCCACCTGCCCCCCACCCCATTCCTTCTAAATTCATATTTCTTGTCTAGTGTTTTCATTTGTGCGCGGCCCCTTCTTCAGATCCTGAACCCTCGCTGTAAATGGATGTGGCAGAACATACAATGTCTGGCTTCAGAATTCCCATGTGAGAGCAAGTTCTTGGCCTTAGTAATTCTGTTTCCTTCCCATTCAGATAAGTGTTTTTACTTACTCTTTGCATATTCATCTCTGCACTAAATTTTCAAGGTTACCTTCTCCTCTGCCCCAGCCTTCCCTACACCAACAATCAGCAAGATTGTCTTCAAATATGCGTCAGTCATAGTTCTTATTGCAAGCAAGATACTAACTGAAGCAGAAAACTTGAGTAGAGGGATGTTGAGGAGCTCTGTAGATTGACAGGAAGCCTGGGGAGAAAGGCTGGAGAATGGAGAGGAACCAGAGGAAGATGAGCCACATGATCCCTTGCCCAGGCTGTGCACAGGAATAGCGCTTGATCTGGACTGTGCTATTGGGACAATTCCCTGCTGCCCCCTGCCCCTTCCCTTTCTCCTGGGCTAAGTCCTGGGAAGGAGCCTGTTGCTGGCCGAGCCGCATCCCTGTGCCACATGCCTGGAGCCGCTAGGGATGCAGAGCAAGGACTCTGCCTGAGGCCCTTCTTCTGCTGGACTCATCTCACCACCACTGCCCACCAAGCCACTGCTGGACTCACATTATTGAAGGCTCAGCTTCAATATCACTACTGTGCAGAAGGTCCTAGACCATGCTATTAGAAAATGCTACCTCAGCCATAGTGCTTTCTAACAGGCTCATATATGTTCTTTATATTTCCTACAATGGCCTGGAAATATCTTGAGGTGTGTTTTCTTGGTATCTGATGACTTGCATGATGTCCAATTCCCTAGCAACCCGCCAGTTTAAGAGGTGACTGATGACACTTGCAGTTTTGCTTTTTCTCTAGCACCTAATGTAGTATCAGGCACTGAGAAGATGCTCGGTACCTATTTGTTGAACACAGAACAGAATGCAGGCTTCAGCCAACTCACTGAGGGTAAGTATGTCATTGTTGCAGACCAGCTATTTATAACAGGTGTGCCACAAGGTTTTTTAAAATATGCAATACCCAAATATTTAGCCAGGGGCAAGACCTCTTTTCCCTTAGATTGTCAAATAAAAAATGGCAACAGCCAACACAACAATAGCCGTCTGGTATGAATGCCCTGTCTTGAACCATAAATAGTATGTCATATAATACAGTTGCATTTTATTGGTCATGTTGCATGATAAAATTGCATCTACAGCCACTGTGGAGAACAGTATGGAGTTTCCTCAAAAAACTAAAAATGGAACTCCCATTTGACCTGGTGATCCCACTTCTAGGAATATATCCCAAGAAACTAGAAACACCAATCAGAAAGGATATATGCACCCCTATGTTCATAGTGGCATAATTCACAATAGCTAAGATGTGGAAACAGCCTAAGTGCCCATCAGCAGATAAGTGGATTCAAAAACTATGGTACATCTACACAATGGAATACTATGCTGTGGTAAAAAAGAAGGAATTCTTACCATTTGCAACAGCATGGATGGAACTGGAGAGCATTATGCTAAGTGAAATAAGCCAGTCAGAGAAAGATAAATATCATATGATCTCACTCATTTATGGAATATAATGAACAACATAAACTGATGAACAAAAACAGATCCAGAGACAGAGAAGTGTCGATCAGACCGTCAAACCTCAGAGGGAAGGAAGGGGAGGGTAGGGGTAAGGGGGAGAGATCAACCAAAGGACTTGTATGCATGCATATAAGCCTAACCAATGGACACAGACAACAGCGGGGTGAGGGCATGAGTGGGGGTGTGGGGGAGAAAATAAAATAATGTCCTTTGATGAAAAGAAAAAAAAAAAGATACAAGATAAGCATACCATGTTAAGCAGAAGTTAAATATTAAGCAAGTACCTATCCATTTAGTAATATTTAAAAGGATAGAAATATTCATCTCCAGAACTAAACTCATTTACAAGTTACTTTGTCTATCTTAGAACTGACTTCTTATTTAACAATTATTTATAGTATTTACATAAACCTTAAGTGGCACTCAGTAAAAAGTTGAATAACAAAATCATGTAAAAAGTTGATGTTTGAGATGACATTAGTGTGACCTCACTCTTGAAAGTGAAATAAAATTTCAAAGAATCTTTATAACTAAAAAAAATAAATAAAAAAATAAAATAGCATCTGATTGGTTAATTCTTGGTGCCAGAAATCCTTATATACAAGTATAGGCACCTAACTTTTTTTTAAAAAGACACTTTGGAGCAAAAAGGGTAGGTAATTACTATCATTACTTTTTGTAAATCAATCAAAATTATACCTTTTTTTTGTGTCAGATCGGCAAAAGTATATTTTTGGATGTGCCACAGAATTTTAGCAATTAGTTTATGTGTTCATGAGATGGACAAGGCTGAAACTCGCTGCTGAAGAGCAAGGGTTCAAACTGCAGGTTTGTGTGGGAAAGGGAAGCAAACAGGTCCAGCTGCCAACAGAATATCTCCTCTTATACATCTTTCACAATTCAGGCTTCTAGGCAAGATGTAATCAAAGGATTTTCGTCCAAATGAAGTTTGATGGTGAAGACTTAACCAGAAGAAAGGGAAATTATTAAAACAGGTTACTATTTAGAAAATTATGGTAAATATTGACAGGTGGTGATAAATAACACTGATAGATCATGATTATTCAAATTGGTCTGTACTTTTTCCAAATCTTTTCCAAAAACAGTGTTATTTTGGTTAAATCCCTGCTTGTGATGATTTAAGTGTGAATCTGTTGATAATGTTTCTATCAACAGATTCACACTTCTATGCACGGTGGTCTTTAACTCCTCTACAGCTTACATGGCCATCTGGTGAAGTTGTGTGCCCACTAGAAAACAGTTATGCATTCAGAACGCACGGATCCCATCTGCCTGGAAGGCAGGTTCAGTGAGCAGGAGCAGGCTTGTTTCATTCGCGGAACTACCGTCCGTCTTCGGAACAGTGAGTGCCACAGAGAACGTGGTTCACAAACCTTCGGTGAAGAAGAGCTTAAAAGGGGTGGAGCGTGTGAGCAGGGCTAAGGGTGGCAGTGGTGGCACAAAGCCTCAGAGACCAAGTGAGGTCAGGATGGAGAACCACGGGGAGAGCAGTGATGGTGGTTAGCAATGCACAGAGGCTATTGATCCAATGGTGAAACATAGTAAGATAACAGCAGCCAGTGTCAATGGTAAAGGAAGAAGTTGCATATGAAAAAGGAGAAAAATACTAGTATATCTATATCTCAGTAGTAAACCCTCAATGTCCATAGGTTCTGAAACTTTAAGATAAAGGACATATAACAAAACCAAGTATACATAGGCTAATTGATATAAACCAGAGGTAAGCTCCTGCACAGTGTCTTATCAACATTTAATGGAATTATGCTGAACATAAGAACATTATTTGAGGACCTGCTCTGGGTGTGTGTATGCACATGTTTTTGAGAATGTATGTGTGTGTGACAGTGTGTGTGTGCACCTGTCTGTCAGTGAGTATGTGTGTGTGTTAGTGTGTGTATGTTAGTGTGTGTGTGAGTGAATGTGAGTATGTGTGTGTGGTGTGTGGTATGTGTGCCATGAATTGTGTGTGTGCGATGAGTGTGTGCATGTGTGTATGTGTATGCATGTGTGAGAGAGTGTGGTGTGTGTGAATGTATGTGAATGTGTGTGTGTGTGTGGTATGTGTGTACATGTGTATGTGTTTGTGGTACATGTGTGTGTATTCCCTCCTCTGTTCTCTGTAAGGAGCAGGAAGTACTAACAACACAGAACAATGGGCAACCCTAGTGCCCAGATCTGTTTCTGAAAGTCATTGTCGACTCAAAGGAAGCCACGTTTCTTGGAGTAAAACTGATCAAGCCTGGGCAGGAGCAGGGCTGGATGAGTCTAGATCAGTGGTCGGCAAACTCTATTAGTCAACAGAACAGCAAACCGCGGCTCGTGAGCCTCAGTTTGCTGACCACTGGCCTAGATCATCTCGTGTCAGAAAGCAAGTATATGCTCAGAGAAGAAATGCAACGAATAAACCAAAGTCAGCTCAAAAGGGTCCCCACTGATCAAATCCAAACTGGTACAATGCAATCACCAAAGTGAATAACAATAGATTGTACCCACTGCACAAAATATGAATCCATAAGATTGCACTGATATAAACAAATGAGAAAATAAAAATCTTCTTTTTGCAAGAACATCAAATAATAAATGTAGAGAGAATATGAAATTAGACAATCCATGGCAACCACCACAGTAATAATTTAGCCAAGAGGTGTCCATGGATATAGAATTGATTAGTAAAAGCTGGAGGGGAATCAGATATTTATGTAGTCTCAAGGGACTTCCCACAAAACACACATTAACTACAGAGGAAACAGGATAGCTTTCCTTTGGCAAAACCTACAAGCGACCAAAGTAACTATCAAAGTGATGGGACAAATGACAACCATGCACCACTGATGTTGATAGTGAGAAGTACCCAGCCCTCCTGTTTGCCTTACCACACGGTGACCTCCTTGTCTGATATGCACAACCTCCATCAGTAAGGAAAGATCAAACACAAAATGAAAGACATTCCAGAAAATGACTCATATGTAAAGTTCCAAACTGTCATATCAGTGTCACAGAAGCCAAGGAGAGACTGAGAAAATATTCCAGCTGGCAGGGACCCAGGAGACAGGACAATTCGGTGCAATATGGGACCCCAGATTAGCTTATTTGCTGTAAGTGACACGACTGGAACAGCTGAAGAAATCGGAATGGTGCCCACGGAGGAGATGGTGGTAATATGTCAGTGTTAACAACCTGAATGTGATGGCTGTATTGCGGTGATGTGGAATAATGTCCTCATTTGTAGGAACACACACTAAAATATGGGGTGGTGATGAAGCATCATGTCAGCAACTTGCTCTCAAATGGCTTGCAAGAAAATAGTTCTTCGAACAAGGCCTCTCTGCATGTTTGAAATTAGTTCTAAATAAAAAGTAAGCACATTGACACAACCCTACATTCTGTGAACAATAAAGCCAGTTTATTTGTTAATAAAAATCAAGGCAAATTAAAACAATGTAGGATTGTTTCAACGTAGGGAATAAGAGGCTTCTTAATTGACCGGCTCTGTCTCCTTTCACCTTAAAGACCAGCCTCTCATTTAGCGAAGGTTTATGTACCATGTCTGGTGTGCCACTCAGTGCTGCAAAACTGAATAAAACAGGCCAGGTTCTTGCTTGCATGTGGTCAGCCTCGCTGCTGGGAAGTTGAACATGAAACACATTTCTACCAGGGAGTGTGGAGGAGGGGTGTATCTGTGTGCCTGCTTCTGAGTATTACGACAGTCAATTGAACAAAAGAAAAGTGAATGAGAAAAGGTGTGCTTTCCCTTCTTCTCTAACCACTTCTGTTTCTTCCCATGTCGGCCACCTTCATATTCTGTTTATAGCACTCACATAATTCAACAAGTAAATAGAAAAGATAAAGGGAAAAAAATGCCTTGACACGTTCTTGATTTTTTTAAGGTTATAGATAAATCTTTAACCATTTTAGGTGGATTTGGAGAAAGTCCTTATGTAGAGAAGTTGCCATCCCAGAAAATTGTCTCTGTGGCCACTTTCTTCAATGCCTATGAAAAAAAAAATGAGGTAAAGTAAAACATATTTAATTCGTTTTCCTTCCAATTAAGGAGAAAATACAGAGCAAAGGAAAAGGACCTCGCATGTCCACTTGCTATTTTCAGTGGGGGTTGGGCATGTGGGGAAGGGAACATTATGGAAGTGGAAATCCCTTTGGGAAAAGCGATAACAGGTTCCTAAGAATGAAAAGTTACAAATGAAGCTACAGGATCCCTGGTCTGTTTTGAGCTCCATGTACAAAGTAACACATCTTATGAGATTGATTGCATGTGTCATGGTATGCAATTATTCAGTTTGTCCCAGCAGTTTTCTGAGTTTAGTTTTAAGGAATAAAATGACACTAAGTCCTTATCCCTTGCATCATAAGAATGAAATTGTAAGACTACCATCTCCAAACAGGGCACCGGGCTTCTTTTCATTAGGTTTTAACTAATACGATTTTCACTGGTATTCTGATTATACTCATAATACATGTTCACTGCAGAAAATTTGGGAAATCCAGAAAACCATTATAGAGAAAGGAACTATTCATCCATATTGAACTTTACATCAGACACATGCACACAAGGCAGGCAATGAACAGCGGTGCGAGGACTGGATCCCACAGGGAAGTGATGTGCTTCCCAGTTGTCTCAGAACACATGACTCACCTTCACTTGTATCTTTCCACTTCCTGTAGTTGTTAGAGACATGGGTTCCAAGAAACTGTCCTCTTAACGTTAATGTGTGGAAGATAATAGTGCAAAAACAATGGTAGGCAGCACCTGGCATTTGGCTTCAGTGCTGGCAGAAGGAGGTGCTGGGACTTTGACGAGCAGGAGAGCATAGGATCAATTTACAGAGATAAGTCCTAGCAAAGTACCAGCATTTTTTTGACACCTGGAAATGTAGCATCACTATCACTTGATCTTCCTTCTTTTATTCCCTTTTCTTTTTTAAACATGAAGACAATTCACATTGCCCTAACCCAGTGGTCAGCAAACTGCTGCCCAAATTATAATTTGGGCTACACTGTTTTTAAATTAGTGGCCATTATTTACCAATGCAGAGTTCACATAAAAATCTGTGTTTCTGGCTGCTCTTCAAATCCTAACATAGATGAACTTCAAAAACATGATATATATATATCCTATCTAGTAAAAGAGTAATATGCAAATTAACCATCACTCCGCTATACCACAAGCCATGCCGATCAGCCAATCAGGAGCGAATATGCAAATAAACCCAACCAAGATGGCTGTGGCCACAGAGCAAGCAGGAGGCTTGGCTCTGCTCAAGGCTACAAAGTTTCAATTATAGAAGATAAATAAATCCCAGATACCAGGGCCTCTGTTTGAGTCGCTGGGGGGCGTGGCCAGCCTGCAAACCACCACGGGCCCCTTACCCAGGCTGCCCCACGCCTCAAGGGAACCCCCACACTGATCTGGGACACCCTTCAGGGCAAACCAGCTGGCCCCCACCCATGCATCAGGCCTCTATCCTATCTAATAAAAGAGTAATATGTAAATTGACCATCACTCCAACACATAAAATGGCTGCCCCCATGTGGTCAAAGATGGCTGCCCCCATGTGGACACAAGATGGCCGCCAGAAGATGGCCAGCAGGGGAGGGCAGTTGGGAGGGACCAGGCCTGCAAGGGAGGGCAGTTAGGGGTGACCAGGACAGCAGAGGAGGGAAGTTGGGGGTGACTGGGCCTGCAGGGGAGGGCTGTTAGGGGCAATCAGGCTGGCAGGGGAGCAGTTAGGCATCAATCAGGCTGGCATGGGAGTGGTTAGGGTGTGATCAGGCTGGCAGGCAGAAGCGGTTAGGGGCAATCAGAAAGGTAGGCAGGTAAGCAGTTGGGAGCCAGCAGTCCTGGATTGTGAGAGGGATGTCCGACTGCCCGTTTAGGCCCGATCCTATGGGCCTAAACGGGCAGTTGGACATTCCTCAATGGGTCCCAGATTGGAGAGGGTGCAGGCTGGGCTGAGGGACACACACCCCCATGCACGAATTTCGTGCACCGGACCTCTAGTGTGTATATATATATACACACACACTCTAATAACAGAGAAAGATGCAAATTGACCATACCCACCAGCAAGTCAGGAGTGAGTATGCAAATTAACCCAACAAAGATGGAACCTCTGGGCAGCATAGGAAGGCGGAAAGACGGCTCCAGCCTGAGTGAAGGCGGTGCCAGCAGTCAGGGGAAGGAAGGTCCATTCTTGCATGAATCTTCGTGCATCGGGCCTCAAAGATTATATATATATATGCGAGAGCCGATCTGGTGTTTAGGTCACGATGTTGCAAACTTGATTGAGAGCACAGGCATGAGAGACAAACTCTGAACAGCCGCTAAAGCCAGGGGTCACTTCCCTCTGAGTCCCAGGTGAGTAGAGGACCACGGGAGGGGTCCAGGGTATGGGTCATAAAGAGACACATATTTCATAAAGAATGTTTAATAAATGACTAACATCGGTCTGCTTCTTATCCCCATGCCGCCAATTCTAAACCATATCAGTAATAAAAATAACTTTTCTCCCAACACATATTTGTTTATCTTAGTTCTCACCAATTGCTCTGATCGCCCTGGGGTTTTAGTAATGGAGAGTTAGTTTCCGATTAGCGCATGGCATTTGGGTTTCCTTTAATAAATGCTGTTTCGTATGTGGCATTTTGTTTGGAACCTCCCGGTATGAGTTGGCCCTGGGCACAGCAGACTCAGTCACGTGCATCTGTTTCAGGAATAACCCTTGAAGCTTGCCTCAGGCAGCTGTGTCCTGCCCCTGTGGAGCCACCTAGCTTTGAACTTCAACGGCATATGTGAAATAAACACGAATTGACCAGGGGTTTTAATAAAGAAAAAGTAAACATGGAGTGCTTCCAGCCTGCCCTTTATGTGACCACTTGAAGTTTTTGTGCTTCAAGTTTTTTAAAACTTGCTTAATAAGCAGAAGCTATGATGCTGTTATTTGTTATGGCCCAAGACAATGATATAAGCCCAGATCTCTTCTCTCCCTTTAAAAATCATAGAGGTAATTAAAACTATTCCTCGATTACCACTTTCCTTTCTCATTGTTATTTCATGTTATTACACAGATATGTATTTACTTTTCTACGGTCATATCACATATAGAAAACATAATAAAGGAAACATCTCCCTGTCTGCATGTCTCTCTGCCATTATTGTTTTTGTTCCATTTCACCATCGTTACTGAGTGCTTTTGTCATGCGGAGGAAGGGACTAATAAAATGTGATGAACCCCAAGTATCAAATTTACTCGTCATGTCACTAAGCCCAGACAGGAAGAAGGAGAGAGGGAAGGAGGGAGGGAGAGAAGACAAAAGAATTTCATCAAGTAAGAAATGACATGCCGGTGGAAAATACATCCCTTCATTCATTTGACAAATACTTTTAAGAACTGGTTGTGTGTTAGACAGTTTTTCACTTTTCTACTGCTGCTTAACAAACCACCCCAAAGCCAGTGGCTCCTTTTTGTTTTGTAACACATAAGGAACTCCAACATGGGTATAAGCAGAGGGGAAGTGTCCAGAGGAGGGAGAAGACAGCACTGATGGAGGAGAAAGAGGTAACACTTGCTGGAGATGCCACTGAAGTAAGAGCAACATTACAATCGACTGCACAGTGGCAGGAGGTAGTGGGCGGGGGGTGGGGGGGGCGCCTGAGAGAGCAGACCAGCCAGCCACACTGCCAAGTCCTGGACACCTGCAGTCCTGCCTGGGCACTTCCCGTTGCCCCTCCTCAGGTCCTGCCCCTCCACCGAAGCCTCCAGGAGCCAGTGCCCCCTTTCATAATGCATTAGGTATAACCGGGATCCTGGACTTCTCCACTTAAAGGGCCTGCGCCCACTTCTGGGACCTAAAACATCCTCTTCCCCAGTCAACTTTCCTGAAGATGAGCCACACTTCTGGCGGCAGCTCTTGGTTGGGGAGAGGAGAATGAAGTTTGAAAATTAAGGGCTCTAGGCCTGAGCTGGGTCCCCCAAGGGTACCTGTTCTCCAAGTCTCCTCCCAGGTGTTAGCCACAGGACTGCCCTCCGTTCACCTGCCCTACCTGGTGCAGGGTTGAGTGTGCAACTACGGAGCCCGGCAGTTGGTAGGTGACTGGCATGGATATGTGGAAGTTTTCTTATGACAATTTCATCAAGAAAAGGGGACGAAACATCATCAGCCAAGTTCAGAAGGGAGGGCTTGCAGGTTGGGGAAGAAAGGACAAGGCCCGAGGAGACTGGGAACAACGGGCTAAGGAAAAGCCCTAGGAGAGGTGGCAGCACAGATGGCCAACTTGAAGTCAGTCATTGTATTTGAGGTGAGACTGCTCCATGCACTGCGCTTAGGCGTGAAACAGGTGGAATTTGGACTTAACCTATGACGTGGTTGCCTCTGCTGAGGATGATGAAGGCTAAAGTTGAGGATAGATCTGAAGGAAGACTAACAATTGACTTGGGATTTCAGCTGACTAAGAAAGGAAGATGAGAAGCATTAAAGGACTAAGTGCTGGTGGGCCCAACAGTTTCCAGGGCCCCCGTGGGGTTAAAGAATTGTTGGCATCAGAAAATAAAGGCGAACAACGAGGGGATGTAGAGGTGGTGGCTGGAGAGTGGGATTCATGCAACTGAAAGTAACCTGCTGTTCTGTTTATTGGCAATAAGTGAGGTTGGAAATACACTCAGGAAACAGGAGGCTAATGCCCATCTACCAGAGTCCATCGCATTGAGAGTTCAGGGTGGTGGATGGCGCGTTTCCATGACTGTTGAAATCACCAAGAATCATGAAATAACGGTTAAGTGAATTGAGTACAGAAAGCAAGGTGCACATAGGAATATAGGAAGCCCTCATTTGAGTAAAAAATGGCAGCTGTGCCATGCATCTGTCTACCCATGATCTGTATACATGCCAATACTCTACACACCTGCTTGTATGTACACGTACAGACTAACGGTGGAAGCAGACAGAGGCAATCCTCCTACCCGGGGTCAACTCTGAGGATGGCATCTGGGGAACCAGAGGTTCAGGGTAGGGTGTTGTTGTTTTTTTAAAAAAAAAAAACAAAAAACAAAAAACAAAAAAAAAAAACCTGCACTATTCCTTAGTTCAAAAATGAAAGAAAACAGGTAGTTGATAAACAATAAAAATAGCAATGATCTTAGCTGGCCTTATTTTGCTGGACTTTTTTTTACCACCCTCAAGAAGTACCCAGCCCTTTAAATGAAGCCAAGTTTTGAAAATAAAATCCTCAGAGCAATCGGGGCAATTAAGATGTATTTACACATCTCTGGGTTGGGGAGAAATGGATTTGTCTTGCTGCTGGCAACGTGAACAACAAAAATCCGATGTGCTAACCAACTTAGTGGAGAAAGTCTGTGTCTGGATCAAAGACCAGATGATTGCAATTCAGCCACCCAATATCTTCTTGCTGATTTAATTAACATAATGCTCCCTTAACAAAATGAAACAACATTATTAAGCTGCATTGATGAAATGCAGGCCAAACCTTCACAGAAAGGCGGCCAAAGGCCTTGGACTTGGAAAAGGTTTTCCTGTTCCACACTGTTTCTCCCACAAGCACATCTCGTGTGGGAGAAACCACCCTACAAATGGGGGATCCAGCAGAAAGGAAAGAGGATGCAGCCCAGCCCTTGTGGGAGCATCATGCTGAAATAGACAACGGGAACAAACTTTGACCACAAAACACTTCACCTCTGGCTGGGACCATCCCCGGAGTGAGTTCAGCTTTCCTTAGAGCAGCCCCTGTAGGACTATGCAAGCCTTTTATCATTCCCAGGTATCAAAGTCTACAAATGAAAATGGTCAAGGCAGTTTCCCCACCTCACCTCCAGCACATCTCTCCCTGAAGGGTGGAGTCTCCCGTTCTCCTGTTTTGACCCTTTTCCGTTTGGAACAGGGAGTTTAGAGGAAGTGTGAGCAGGCATTATCCAAATGGAGATAGTGACTCAGAGACACCAGGTAATTAAAGTGAGGGGACTGGGCCAAGTGTGGAAGAACTCGTTCACTTCTCTCCATTCCCACTGTCACCCTCTTAGCCCCAGTGTGAAGAGGGGACCCCTGCAAGCTGGGGAGCTCATGCCTTGTCTAAAGAGACAGCCACTGAGTATGTGTTGTCATGCATTTCAAAGGAGCTATGCACGGGGCTCCTGGTGCAGAAGGCCCATCCAGGTCTGTGCTTGGTCCTGCGCAAGTTCCTCCAGACAAAATTACCTATTCTCTCCCCAGCAGCCAGAGTAACTTGCTAGAATGTCAATCAAATAAAGTCTCCAGCCAGGAGTCTGGCCAGGTTACTCGGTTGGTTAGTGCATAATCCTGACACATTAACGTTGAGGGTTCGATCCCCAGTCAGGGCACATAGAAGAATCAACCAATGAATGCATAAATAAGTGGAACAACAAATCGATGCTTCTTTCTGTCCCTTCTTCTCTCTCTAAAAGCAATCAATCAATAATAAATGAATAAATAAACAAACAAAGTCTCCACAGACCACCCCATTTCCAAATCGTTACTGATACTCCATTGTCCCTAAAGTTAATTTTATGCTCCATAGAATGGCCCTCCCAACAGAATCACAATCTCTACCTGTCAAATTCTCACCTGTCCCTCAGTTTCAACTTACTGTGTTTTCCTCAAAGGGCCTTTCCCAGATCCTGATCCCCTGCAGGTCCCACCACTGCTCACTCTCCCAGAGCACAGTGCCTTGACCTTGACAATTTGGGTATTAACGCCCTTGACCCCCTCACTGAAGCACAAGCTCTGAGAAGGCATATGACCTTTCCGTTTTGCTCACTCTCACGCCCAAAGGGAGTGCCTGACACATGGTAGGTGCTCAGTAAATCGCTGACGAGTATATGATCAGCAGGAATTTACAGAGCACTTTCTGCGCACCAGGGATTGTGCTGACAGGGAACAAAAATGAAGCAGACAAGTGTCCTGCTCACTTAGACTATAAACAGCTAGGAAGTGGAGGTCACGTTGATGTTTGTTTTAGGCTATCTCGCTTAAAAACTACGGAGAATCCTGGCATTTCAATTCTATGAACCAATACACGGAGCAGAGAAAATTATTCCCAACCCAGGAGTGTGGTTGGAGAGTTGAACAAAGGAGAATGCTTGTCCCACATAAACCTCTGCCTCCGAGGGCCAATGCTGAATGCGTGCCACCCCCACCCCCACCCCTCCCCGTGCCAGGCCCAATGAAGGGATCATAGTGCTCTCTGTGCTGGGAATTCACTTCTGATTCTTTCTCAAAACAGTCCAGGCAGCTCCACTAACCCATCAGAGTTGGCCTAAAAGATGGACTGTTTTTCCATCCCACTTTCTAGTCCTGAAAACCAGGGAAAACAGCCCTGGTGAGAACTGAGCACTGATTCAAGCGACATGCCCCGCTCCTGCCTCTGGGGTCAGGTGGCACCAGGTTAGGATGGAGTCCTGGCAGCCAGACAGCAGCCAGGCACTGGGTCCCAACCCTGCCCTCTTGGAGGCACCTGCAGATGCTCTCTTCCAGAGAATGCTTCTCAATCTATTGCTAACTCTCTGAGCCTTGCTTGAGAATTTTAAGATGGACCAAATTTTTCCCCAAAAAAATATTTTTAAAAGTAATTCTCATATTTTCATTGGACACAGACAGGCCAGCTCATAGAGGGGCAGCTCTCCCCATCATGTTCCGTTCTCAGAGGGCAGCCCCAATCTCAGCCTGTTTATGGGGTGCATCAATTCATAAGTCTGTGGCATTCCAAATTACTTATTCGAGGACCTAATTATTCCCCAACACAATCGTGTACACCGGCTCAGTGTGCGTCCTTCATTAAAGCTTCCAAGGCCTTTAACTGAAAACAATATTAAGTCTGTACTCTGACTTCCTGTGGTTCTTTTGTGTTAATAAATTATAAAGCAGTGCATTGAACTATAACCCACTTGAGTGTGTGTGTATGTATGTGTATGTGTGTCTCTGTGTCTCTGTGTATGTGTATCTATGTGTTTGTATGTATGTGTGTCTATGTGTATATTTGTGTATCTATTTGCTTGTGTGTATGTGGCCCTGTGGCTGTGTGTGTATTTGTATATGTGAATGTATGCATGTATATGTGTATATATTTGTGTATCTGTGTGCTTGTGTGTATACTTATGTATCTGTGTTTGTGTATATGTTTGTATGTGTGTGTGTACATATGTGTCTGTGTGTATCTGTGTGTATGTATGTATGTGCATATGTGTGTATATATGGCTTAGTGGCTGTGTGTATATGTGCTATTGTTTTAGCAGTAAACTCTATAACTTCTGGAGATTTGCAGTTCTTCATAATGTTCAAATAAATAAAAAGCTCAATTAATATTTAATAGATATTTAAAAGCTCTTCTCCAGAGAAATCAGCATCTTTTCCCATTAAATATGAAATACACTATTAAAATAAATTAAAGTGTTGGCTATAAATAAGATCCTTCAAAGGTGAGGTCATGACTCCAAAACTGTGAGGAGCTAGTAGGTGCACCTGTTCACATGTAAATCATAGTGTTAAATATCAATAACAATGATAGCAGATTATCCTGCTTGGCATTACTGATAGCACCCTGTGAAGCATTCACATATATTAAGCCACTTTACCTTTAGGACAATTAAGTTATTATCCCCTTTTTACCTATGAATAAACTGAGGCACAGAGAGGTTACGTAACTTGCCGAAGCCTCCCAGCTGGCAGGGTTCACGGTGAGCAGGCCCCTCTCAGACACCACACAGTGAGGAGGTGCAGGCTCCAGGGTCCGTGCTGTAATCCCTGCACTGTACTGCCTCTAGGACTTAGAACAACTCTTTTTTTTTTAAGTAGCAGGTCCCTGTGCAACGTGAGCCTGTGCACGCTAGACCTTTACTATCTTGTGTCATCAAAGACCAGCAGAGCTCTTGAGTGCAAAATCTGAGCAGCTTTTCATTTCACTTTTCACTTTGGAATCCTCGATTCTAGGGCTTTTGTTATCTACCGATTCTGAAAAGGTGCTGCTGGCTCCTACAGGTAACTTCTCACCAATGGAGACAGTCTGACATCACCAGACATTTGACAATTGTCCTGAGTGAATTCCCCAGCGCCAAGGTCCCCTTCACTTAGCCTTTGGTTGGTGACAGGGGTTCTTTCGTTTTTCTGGGTAAAGTGAGCTGAGCTGAACAGAGAATTCCATCCAGAGGAAATAAATGTAAATTATTAACAAGCAAACATTGTTCTAGAAAATCAAAGCTGCCTACCAGGTGGCTGGCCCTGTGGTCCACAGGAGAGAAAATGTCATCTTGCAACAGCTTCTGCCCATGATTTTTTAATGAGGTGCCCTCGCTGGGGTAGGACTTTTTTGGGGGGGAGGTATGAAATGGGTGCTAAGGCAACTGAGGGTAAGAAAATCTCGATAATTTTGCAATTGTATTGTGAACGAACTCTTCTGTTCACAAGTTCCTAGACTCATTTCCTGCCAAGGGTAAAAATGAAATCCATTAAAAAATAAGAACACAGGGGTTGGGGGAATGTGGAATCAGATGAAAAATACAGAAATAATAGGTGCTTAAGAAGGCTAGAGCAGACTGAAAATTAGAAATTAAAATAAATGTGAGATTAAACCTAAAATATTTAAACCAAGAGAGCTAAGAGGGTAAAAGCAACAGAAGAAAGTGAAATTAATCCTAGAGGTAGAATCCTCGTCTGATTAGAACTTAGAGCTTGAGATGGAATAAATGAAATATTTAGAAGGATATTTTAAAAGGCTCTGAGCTAACAAGATAAAAAGTGAAGCTCTGGAAGTGAAGAGATGTAAAATTTAAATATTCTAAGAAAAATGATTTAATAAGTAAGGTAAACTGAGTGCAGGATGCACAGCCAAGTCCTGGTACATGGGCAGGGCCCTGGCTCTCACACTTGAGAGGACATCACAGTCACCTGAAAGCCCAGCTCGCTGGGCCCACCCCCTCGTTCTAACTCAGTAGGTCTGGGGTGAACCCGGAGAACCCGCATTTCTCCCAAATCTTCGGGGAAGCTCACGCTGCCACTGAGCCAGGACCCCACCATGAGCCCCACCCTCGAGAGTCCTGAAAACCTTCCTGCACAAGAATATTCACAAGCACTTTCCCCACAAAGCAGAAAAGCACGGACAACTCTACTATCTAACGACACGACACGGGACAAAAGTAAGACTGTGCTCGCATTGCCCTGTGGGTTTCACACACCAGTGAAAACGAATGAAATGCAGCTACACATGACGACTCAGATGCCTCTTGGAAAGAGAAGGCTGTGTGAAAAGAAGTGGGCCACAGATGCCTATATGGTGAATCAAACGGTTTTTGAAGCTCAAAGTCAAACAATGGTTAAGTTAAGGATACATGCATATGTGGTAGAAATCCTTTTTTAAATGTAAGGAGTAACAAATTTGTAACTCAAAGAAATACAGGAGAGCAGGACTGGGAAAGAGAACTTGTGAATTGACCTACATCCATTGTGTCGGTGCTTAGTGTGGGCTGGAATTCATAGGTCTTGCTCCACTATTATTCTTTTAAGCATACACACACACACACACACACACACACACACACACACACACACACTAGAGGCCTGGTGCATGAAAATTCATGCACTGGAGGGGCGTCCTTCAGCCCAGCCTGCCCCTCTCACAGTCCGGGAGCCCTCTGGGGTGGGAGGCAACCCGGCAATCAGGGGAAGGCTATGCCCCATCACACCTCTGCTACTGCCACTGCCAGCAGCACAAGCCTCGGCAGGCCCTATCTACCTGAGACTCGGGCAGCCCTGGGTGGGTGGGCAGATGCCATCTGAGGCTTGCCTGCACCTCGGGCCGGCCCTGAGCAGCTGGGGGGTTGAGGAGACTGGGGGACTCTGGAGGCAGGTGTGCAGCAAGGCGGGGCTGAGGGGACCGGGCACTGCCATCTTTGAGGCTGTGGGCACCTCCATCTTTGAGGACGTGGCAGTCAATTAGCATATTCCCTCCTTATTGGCCGTGGGCACCACCATCTTTGTGATAGCGTGAGGGTCAATTAGTATATTCCCTCTTTATTAGATAACATATATATATATACATATATATATATGTGTGTGTGTGTGTGTGTGTGTGTGAGTGTATATATATCCTATGTATGAAATACTGAATTTTAACATATGGCCACTACTGTTACAGTTAATTTTGTGACAACCTGAGTCAGCCACAGTACCCAGATAGCTGGTCAAACACTATCCTAGATACTTCTGTGAAGGTGTCTTTCAGATAAACTACCATTTAAATCAGCAGCCTTAGTAAAGCAGGTTACCGTCTATAATGTGAGCAGGCCTCCTTCGATCAGTTGAAGGTCTGAAGAAAAGGACCGACCTCTCACCAGGTAGTGGGAACTGTGCCTCAGATTCAGGCAGCAACCAATCTCCCCTGGGCCTCAACCTGGGCCAGTCCTGCTCACTGTGGACTCAGCCTCCAGATGGTCTTGGCCAGTTCCTTAAAATAAACAACTAGAGATCTTCATACATTTCCTATTTTCTCTCAGTCTCTGGAGAGCCCTGAGTAACTCACTCATTTTCCCCAACATTCTCCACTGTTAAGCCTGGGCTTTGAGGCTGCATGGACATCTGGCGGGAGGGGGGGTGGGGGGTGAGAGTAGGAGTGGGGGGGTAGGGGGCAGTGGAGGGACTGCTGTGTTCCCTCCGAGACTGTGGCTGAGAAACAGGAGGCCTGAGAGGCAGGGCGTTCCCCTCAGTCCTCTTGCAGCTTCTGTGAGCCGATCATTTCCCACCATCAAGGCGAATAGGGTGGTGTGGTCTGAATTCTTCAGTTCTAAGTTACAGCAACAGCTCATTCTAGTTCAAGCAGGAAAAGTGAATGCATCGATTCTTATAACTAAAACTTCCTAGAAGTGTGTGACTTTCGGTAATAACTGATTTCACCAGCTCTCAACCCTACTCTCCTAATAGCCCCAAACATGTATTACCCCTTCATACTGTTGGTGGAATCAGTGTTTATCTTTCCTGAGGGATGCAGCAAACATTCTCAAATCAGTTTCAGCATCCAGAAGGGGGTCATGGCCAGTGAGAGCTATGGCGAAGCAGACTCTGGCTCTAAAGCCAATTCCTGGGCCCACCTCCACCTATGAAATCACAGACCAAAGATGGGGAGGGGATGTTATTATCAAAGGAGAGGACTGGATCCTGGGCAGCTAAACAATAAATAACAATAATAATAATATCAATAGACATCCAGGCCACAGGGAGAATGGTTTCTCCTCAGAGACACAAGTGGTCATGGCTAATTCTGTGAGGCTATAGCATCACTGGCTGCAGGGGACTGTCTTCCACGGTCTCCAAACATCTGGAATCATTGAACCTTTAGACTCTAGAGGGCAATGCCATCATCTTAGAGATAAGAAATTAAAGACTAAGGATGTTGATAACTGGCTTAAGTTCAATCAAATTGATAAGTGGCAACATTGGGGCATTCAATGAAGAAGCCAAACTTTTTTTTTTTTTAAAGAGTGGGAGTGAATGAGAAAACCAATTGGAGAGGGTGTTACAAGGATGGGGTGACCTGGAGGAACTGAGGAACACTGACAACTGCTGTTTAAAGCCTAAGCTCAGTACCTTCAGGAGCGTGAATCTGTAATTCTCCTAAAACCTAGTCTCTTCCATGCATTTTCAGCCTTCATGTAGTTAAAGCTTATTCTCAAAAGAACTGCTTATTTTATCAGCTAAGGTAACAAAAAATCAAGTTTAATTGCACATACATCTTACACATCTAAATTCCATAGCAGATAATTCATGTTCATATAATATTATCTTACACTAAAAGGAGCTATCAGATTCAACTGCCTTCCGCAAGCCAAAGGCAAATTTTCATATGCTAAATATCAGCCACTTACATTTCAAAACTCCTTTTATTTTAGCTATTCAAAGGGAGTACAAGATACAGCATCTAAAGATTTGATTATCATGATGATTTTCCTAGAAAATATTCTGGGTTTATTTTATCTGTCTATTAAGACATTATGCATGAGAAGTACTACTTGTCTATTGCAAGATGTGGAATATGGAGCCAGTGTGAAGGAGCAGATTTCTAAAAGGTCACATCTTATTAACGATCAGATTGGAGCTGATAGAAATGTCTACTCAATTCTCCATCTCTGGGGGAGTTGCAAAATATCATAGATGGTTGGCATCTCCATGGATATATCTATTGATCTTCTCAAGTCCCTTTTATTCCACATTTCATTTGGCTTCCTCCATAAACACCATAAGTTACACCTGTAGCACTTAATGACTATCAATGCACACGAGAGGATAAAAGGAAGCAACTATGTCTTACTGAAGTGACGATGTTGGGAAATTGATTGTGCTCAGGCCCTGACTTAGTGATTGACAACTCCATGTCTGCATCCCTGTATAGGACACTTAAATTTGTTTCTCAACATTTTCTATTAGGAGAAACTTCAAACAATAGAGTAGAATATAACTAACCAAGCACCCAGTTGTCCTCTACCCAGATTAACATCTTAACAGTGTATACTGTTTGCCTTCATTTATTTCATTTTATATTTAAACTAGAAGCCTGGTGCACAAATTCATGCACCAGTAGGGTCCCTTGGCCTGGCCTGTGGGATTGGGCCAAAACCGGCTCTCTGACATCCCCTAAGGGGTTCCGGATTGCAAGAGGGCACAGGCCAGGCCAAGGGACCCCACCGGTGCACAAATGGCACCGGGGAGGGATGCAGGAGGTTGGCCAGCTGGGGAGAGACTGTGGGAAGGCTCCAGGGCATGTCCGGCTCGTCTTGCTCAGTCCCGATTGGCTGGACCCCGACTCCAGCAGCAAGCTAACCTACTGGTGGGAGTGTCTGCCCTCTGGTGGACAGTGCACATCATAGCAACCAGTCGACTGGTCAACTGTCTGCCCCCTGGTGGTCAGTGCACATCATAGGAATAGTTGAGCAGCCTTAGCATATCATTAGCATATTACTCTTTGATTGGTTGAACGGATGACTGGATGACCGGACACTTAGCATATTAGGCTTTTATTATATAGGATAATACACTACAGATACAGCTGGGAGTAGATGTAGCTTAGGGGTTAAGGGTCATATTCCAGTGCTAACATCCTGGATTTGAATTCCAACTCTGCAACTCACTGGCTGTGTGACTTTAGGCAAGTTTTTTAATATCCCTCCCCTCTCCACCCTGTGCCTCAGTTTGCTCATCTATTAAAACAGGGATAATGATAACAGCAGTACTTACCACCTGGGACTGTTGTGAAGATTAAACAAATTTTTTTCTCACAAAGCACTTAGACTATACCTGGCACACAATGAGCCTGCTTGCTATTCTTCCCAGGGAGCCTGTGGAGTTTATAGTTTCCATGATTTGGGCAAAACGGAAGTTTCTGTTGACATTCTTTGAGAATGTTCACCTTACTTCATATAGCTGATCTTTAAGTGCCTCACCTCCAAATGTGAATTAAAGTTGATTTATTCAAAATGTATCATTTAACAAAATACATCACAGTATAGCAAATAAAATTATGACAAATCATAACTATTGGTAGACTCTGAATTAATTCATGGAAACAAAACATCAAACTTTAAGTTGAAATGGCTACAAAATACTCTCACTCTGTACCTCAGAGCTCTAGTAAAAGATTAGTTTTAAAGGAATTTGTTCAATTTTATGTAATTTTTTGAATCTGACACTTTGTAACAAAAAGAGAACATAAATAAAGGTTAAAAAAAGTTTAAATACCTCACTGAGAAATTAGAAAAATATGCCTGTAATTATCCTCCATCCACCAACATAGCTTATTATATTCAGAAAGATAAATGCATTCCACATGCTGACAAGTTGAACTTCCCTGCAGGTTTATTACCCCAATTACTCATGACCTGATAAAATGTCAAGTGTCAACTCTTTTAAAAGGGTAGGCATTGCTTTTAAGCAAATTTGTGAAGTCTTAGGAGGAATATCTGGTGGCTCCTCCTGTCATTCTCTGGTTGGTTCTCTAGGAAAACAATTATTCATTTTCATGAACTTTACTCTTTTGCTTATTTCCTATCTTTCCAATGATCAATTTATATAACTGATCTGATTTTTGAAGTTGAAATTGACTGGTAAGTATTTCATTTCAACAACTTAGTAGGAAAAAAAATCTCTATACATAAAAGCCCAAGTGACCATCGCAATCGAACAGAAGACTGAACAGGCTGCCTGGGGTGACTAGACCGGAGGGGGGTGGGGTGTGGGGGTCAGTGAGGGACTACCAAATGACTGAGCAACAGGCTATGTGGGGCAACCAGGCTGGCAGGGGGGTTAGTGAGGGGTGACCAAACGACCAAGCAGCAGGCTGTGTGGGGCAACCAGGCTGGCAGGGGGTTAGTGAGGGGCGACCAAATGACCAAGCAGCAGGCTGCATGGGGCTACCAGGTCTGCAGGGGGGGCAGTTGGGGCCAACCAGACTGGCACGGGGGGCAGTGAGGAGCAACCAGGCAGGCAGAGGGAGGCAGAGAGGGGTGATCAGGTTGGTGGTGGGGGGGGGAAGACAGGGGCAACCACACTGGCAGGGGGTGCAGTAAGGGGCGACCAGGCTGGCAGGGTGGGGCAGTTGGGGATGACCAGGCCAGCAGGGGGGGGCAGTTAGGTGCGATCAGGCAGGCAGGCAGGTGTGCAGTTAGGAGCAGTGGTCCTGGATTTTAAGAGAGATGTCCGACTGCTGGTTTAGGCCCAATCTGCAAGATCAGGCCTAAACCAGCAGTCAGACATCCCCCAAGGGGTCTGGGATTGGAGAGGGTGCAGGCTGGGCTGAGGGGACCCCCCCCCATCACGAATTTTGTGCACCGGGCCTCTAGTCTATATAATAAAAGTATAGGTGACCATTATGGCAGAACGACTGATTGCTATGATGCAGATGACCACCAGGGGGCAGACACTCAACACAGGAGCTGTACCCTGGTGGTCAGTGCACTCCAACAGGGGGAGCACTGCTCAGCCAGAAGCCAGGCTCATGGCTGGAGAGCACGGCGGTGGTGGCGGGAGCCTCTCCTATCTCCCAGCTGTACTAAGGAGCAGTGAGCTGGTGGGCGGTAAGGAGTGAGGGCTCCCGGAGTGCGACAGAGTGCAGGCCAGGCTGAGGGACACCCCCTCCCCCGCTGAGTGCACGTATTTCATGCACTGGGCCTCTAATTACACATAATTTAACAGTGGACTTGGTTATATTTTGGTATTATCCAATTCTTATTAAGAAAAATCTTCATATAGACTAGAATGCACATTAGAAAATGCACACAAACCATGAAATATTGTGAAACCAAAACCTGAAACTTAGCATTTGTTCCACAAGCAATTCTCTAATGCACAATTGCTACACACCTACGCTAAAATGCCTCTTACTTTAATAGCCATAGTTGCTTTAGGAAGAAGGAATAATTCTGATGTTGCTGATTGGAGTACTGATGCACAGACCACCTGTCCAAGATCACAGACACTAAGTGAATGGCAAAGATATAACTTGAATCCAGGATTTCTGAAGCCAACATCCGTTTCTGTTTTCTTTTAAAAAAAAAAAAATGTTTTTATTGATTTCAAAGAGAGAAAGGGAGAGAGATAGAAACATCAGTGATGAGAGAGAATCATTGATCGAGTGCTTCCTACACACATCACACTGGGGATCTAGCTCACAACCTGGGCATGTGCCTTGACCGGGAATTGAACCTTGACCTCCTGGTTTTATGCTCAAGCACTGATGAACCACACCAGCAAGGCAACATCTGTTTTCTTAATTGACCTGAGATAGGCCTGTGTCAAGACTTCCACACTGACATTGGATTATAACATTGTTACCCATAACAGGATAGTAGACAGCTACATCTAATCAACACACTTCTACAATAAAAGGGCCACTGATCATTTAGAAACAGCTTAACATGGGGTACAGGGAATACTGTGGCTCAGCACCTTGGCTGGGATGCACCATCTTTAACTGAAGTTTCTAGTCCTGTCTATGAACTATACCCATATTTCTCTGACAAATTTAAAAAGTCATAAAGATTGCGGTTTAACTATAATTTATCTAGTTAATCAATTGTCTTCTAACAGTAGACACCATTAAAAATACCAACTCTCACCCTAGCCTATTTAGCTCAGCAGATAGAGCATTGGCCTGTGGACTGAAGGGTCCCAGGTTTAATTCCGGTCAAGAGCATATGCCTAGGTTGTGGGCTCGATCCCCAACTAGGAGCGTGTAGGAGGCAGCCAATCAATGATTCTCTCTCATCATTGATTTTTCTATCTCTCTCTCCCTCTCCCTTCCTCTCTGAAATAAAAAATATATTTTAAAAAATGCCAATTCCCTTTCTCAGTGATCTAAACTTGTAATTAAATTTTTTTAATAAATCTTTATTCAGATTATTACAATTGTTTCTCCTTGTTTCTCCTTTTCCCCCCATAGCTCCCCTCCACCCGGTTCCCACCCCACCTTCTGCCCTTACCTCCCCCCCACTGTCCTCATCCATAGGTGTATGATTTTTGTCCAGTCTCTTCCTGAACGCCCCCATACCCATTTCCCCCTGAGAATTATCAGTCCACTCCCTTTCTATGCCCCTGATTCTATTATATTCACCAGATTATTCTGTTCCTCAGGTTTTTAATTCACTTGATTTTTAGGTTTACTTGTTGATAGATATGTATTTGTTGTTCATAATTTTTATCTTTACTTTTTTCTTCTTCCTCTTCTTTAAGAATACCTTTCAGCACTTCATATAATACTGGTTTGGTGGTGATGAACTCCTTTAGCTTTTTCTTATCTGTGAAGCTCTTTATCTGCCCTTCAATTCTGAATGATAGCTTTGCTGGGTAGAGTAATCTTGGTTGTAGGTTCTTGCTATTCATCACATTGAAAATTTCTTGCCACTCCCATCTGGCCTGCATAGTTTCTGTTGAGAAATCAGCTGACAGTCGTATGGGTGCTCCCTTGTAGGTAATTAACTGTTTTTCTCTTGCTGCTTTTAATATTCTCTCTTTGTCTTTTGCTCTTGGCATTTTAATTATGATGTGTCTTGGTGTGGTCCTCTTTGGGTTCCTTTTGTTTGGGGTTCTGTGTGCTTCCTGGACTTGTAAGTCTATTTCTTTCACCAGGTGGGGGAAGTTTTCTGTCATTATTTCTTCCAATAGGTTTTCAGTATCTTGCTCTCTCTTTTCTTCTGGCACCCCCATAATTCTGATGTTGGTACGCTTGAAGTTGTCCCAGAGTCTTCTTACACTATCTTCAACTTTTTGGATTTTTTTTTTTGCTTTTTGCTTTTTCGGTTGAGTGTTTTTGCTTCTTTGTATTTCAATTCTTTGAATTGATTTTTGTGTTCCTCTAGCCTGTTGTTGGGTCTCTGTATAATATTTTTTATTTCAGTCAGTGTATGTTTAATTTCTAGTTGGTCCTTTTTCATATCTTCGAGGATCTCGTTATATTTATCGGCCTTTTCTAGGATACTCTTGAAAAGCCTTATAACCGTGGTTTTGAATTCTATATCCAGTCGTTTGTTTTCCTCCATTTCTTTCGTTTGTGATCTGTTTCTTTGACGCCGCATTTTCACTGTTTCCCTGAGTTGGTAGGGTAGGTTTGTGTGCTAGGTTTCCTATATGGCCCAGTGGGTCGGCCTCCCCAGTTAACCTGAGGTGGACACTCTTGGTGCACCCCTTTGTGGACTGTGTGTACAGCCTTGTTGTAGTTAAGTCTTGATTGTTGTTGGTATCACTGGGAGGAATTGACCTCCAGGCCAGTTGGCTGTAAGGATCAGCTGTGTTTATGCTGGGAGAAGTTCAGTGCTGGAGACAGCCTTATAGGATTAGACTTGCCAAATTGCAATAGCCTCTGTGCTCAGCTTGGGTGGGGTGGAGTCTCAGGGCGGAGAAGACAGTCTTGGCACGCGCGTGCCTTCAGACCTCTGCCTTCCCCGGCTCCCGAGTCTCCGCCCGAGAGTCCAGATTCCCCCCACAGAGCATGGGTCCCCAGGGGCTCGCCTGGAACTGGGGTTCAGTGCAGTCAGGAGCTTCTGACTCCCTTCCACTAGGGAAAGCCTGTGGCAACCTCCACAGCCTTTGTGCACACTGGCACGCATGCGCCCTCAGACCTCTGCCTTCCCCAGCTCCCGAGTCTCCGCCCGAGAGTCCAGACTCCCCCCGTAAGAGCGTGGGTCCCAGGGGCTCTCCCGGAACTGGGGTTCAGTGCAGTCAGAACTGGGGTTCAATGCTGTCGGGGGCTTCCTTCCCCCTCCCGCCAGAGAAAGTCAGCCAGGCTCTCAGCCGCCCTTCCTCTCTGCGCGCACAAAGACCCTTTGCCGTACCTCCAATTCTCTGTGAGCTTTTCACTTTCCTTCTAGTTGTAGAATTTTCACTCAGCCAGCTTTCCTGTGGTTCTGGATGGTGTCCGTTCTGTCTTTTAGTTGTAGTTTTGAAATTGCTGTGCGAGGCAGCAGTTTGGGTGCTTACCTATGCCGCCATCTTGGTTTCTCCCGTGATTAAATTTTAGTTTCAAAAACAGACGTGACAAATAAAAATAAGTGTCTGTAAAAGTGATGGAAATATGGTAAGTCTAACACAGACATGTGTGTGAGTGCATGCATGCATGGAGAGACAGTGAGAGAGAGAGAGAGAGAGAGAGAGAGAGAGAGAGAGAGAGAGATTGATTAAGATTGTGAGAAATAAAAGCACTTAAGTACATCAAATGTGGAGGGATTGAAAATACTAATAAAATGCATTTCTTATCATTGTACCTTGTCACTAGAGAAAAAAAATTAAGAGTAAAATGAGATGTGAGCATTGATAGGATTTTTCTCTAATTCTTTGTGTAAATTCTACTATATTTTTACTAAATAACAATTTGCTAAAAATCAAAGGTGAAGACATGCTATGTTCTAAGTCACCATCTGTTCCATTCTTCTACTATAAATGCATATGTACTTGTGTAATAATATGGAATATGCTTATACAAACCTGATGCACCTCGATAAGGGGTTGGATATATATGCATGTGGGAATAGTAGGATCTAAATAGTTGAAGTTGATTATTTATGGATCCCAATTTCCCAGGAAAGTGCAAAGCCCAGTCTCTTTGCATGTACCTGTATGCAAGATACCTTGAATTCCCAAAATATTAAAATCCCAACTTCCCTATAGGTTATTTTTCTAGAGGAATATATGCTCTAAGGCTCCTGAGGTGAAAGGAATAAAAACAAGAGCCAAAAGCTATTAGGAAGTCGGCATTGCATTCATTTTTTTAATAGAGATAGAAATGTCTGCTCACTACGCTGGGAGACGATTAAGTGAAACATTTGGCATTGCAAGTGCTCCCCGAAGGTTGGCCTTGGGCAATCCTTTCAATATGGGAAGTCCCTGAAAAGACATCTTCAAATTATTCATGAATGTATTTAATTATCTCTAGGGAGCTCAAAATATTCATGAACTTCACCATGCACTAAAACATGTGTTTGCGTGTGTCTGTTAAGAAAACAAACTAAATGCTGGTCCTTCCCCCTTAAACAGTCAATCTGCAAATGCACTAATTCATGCATCTAATTTTAAGAAGCCACTTGTAAATTGTGCTTATAGATCCAAACTTATTTGGGACTATTATAGTGGACAACAGTGGAAGGTCTGGACCCAGGTGTCCTGTGTCTGTAGCCAAATGCTATCACTTGAAATTATGTGTGAATGTACTGAGACTCCTTAATTTCCAACTCTATAATATGGGATAGCCTCCTTACATGAGTTCACACATGTAAAGAGCTTAGAAAAATGCCTGCCAAATAGTAGGCACTCAATATTGTTTCTTTTCGGTTTCTCTTGACAGAGATATTGAGTTTTTAGTGATGCAAAAAAAAAACAAAGAACACATTGTTTACTAAATAAAATGATTTATCATAAGATTAACAATTTGGAGAACTCTGATGGCCTATTCAAATCATTCCCATTTAAAATTATGTATTTGCTGTATAAGTATATTATTCAGCCTTACTCTGATGATGCTGCATAACAAACAATTCCAGAACATCGGTAGCTACAACAAACCTGTATTTCTTTCTCAAGGGTGGTGGGGTGTGTGTGCCATGATGGCTCTTCTCCAGGATTGAGTTGGAGGTTTGGGTTGTTCACATGTCTTTTCATTCCAGATCTCAAGCTGAAAAGCCAATGGTTATGTGGGTCTTGATGTTCTCATCACAGAAGCCAAGGGCTCAAGAGGAGTAGAAGCTCACGGTAGTTCCCAAAGACTCTGCTGGGAATTCCCTCACTGTGACTTATATCTGTAGCCCCTGGACAGAGCAAGTCACCTGCGCAAGCCAAAGTCAATAGAGCAGGGAAGAGTAAAGAACAACCTACTTTTTACAAACAACACAACCTACTGCCATGATCTGTGGTGTATTCCACTACTTCAAAAATGAGACAAACCTACACTCCAGACAGCTCCCTTCTCCCAGTTGACCAAGCAGCTTCTCACAGGGTCTGCATTATCACAAAGAGTGTGTGTATCCAGAGGCTCCCCTTGTTCTGTCCTGGCTCTTCTACCTACAAGACATGAGAACTTGGATAACGTATTGAATCCATCAAAACCTCCAGACCCTCAACTGGAGACAACAGTCATCATCACTGGGCAAGGGTATTGGGGAGATTAGTGTATATAAAATGCACATAAGACATTTGGACGTCATTTCCCTTGCGGTTATGGCTTATTACGACCAAAGGACATAAAGCATGGTCAATTACGGATGAAGACACTTTTGGCAGAGTCTGGAGGATACAGGTGTGAGCTTCTAATAGTCCCCTCCCAGTGGCACTGCGCAGGACACACGAATCCCAGGGCAATGAATGGCAGCAGCACGTGTGGAGTGCTTTCTGCGAGGGAAGGTGCCTTGAGCCTATTATCAGGGCTTTTATTGGAATTTGTCATTTAGGAACACAGTGCCTTCATGACTGACCACAGTCATCACAATGCAAACCCCAGAAAGAGAGTACACGTTCACCGTGAACCACGTTGTGGGCGTGGACTAGCCAGTTGAGCTGTGCACTGAGGTTCAAAGTTTCAGACAGGAAGTTCTGAGAGTCAGTTTCCAGGTGTCCACCCTGGTAGCTCTGGGCCCATTCATCCTTTACAGCAAGCATGTCAAACTCAAAGGCTAGCATGGGCCAAATAAATAAGATTTAAGTTTAGGTGGGCCCCCAAAAAACAAAAGCTTCAATTTTCATAGAAACGTAGGTTTATTTTGATAGAGACATGCTGAATACAAAGGGCTAAAATAAATGAGTAGCCCTAACCAGTTTGGCTCAGTGGATAGAGCGTCGGCCTGCGGACTGAAGGGTCCCAGGTTCGATTCTGGTCAAGGGCATGTACCTGGGTTGTGGGCACATCCCCAGTAGGGGGTGTGCAGGAGGCAGCTGATCGATGTCTCTCATCGATGTTTCTAACTTTCTATCCCTCTCTCTTCCTCTCTGTAAAAAATCAATAAAATATATTTAAAAAAAATAAATGAGTAATTATTAACATAAAATAATAGAACATTTTAATAAAAATTAATATTTTTTCTTGAGCATTAACTTCCCATTCACTGAATAACTGTGCAAGTTAATAAGCGTAACACAAATAAACCTATTTTTCTTATTTTCTGAAAGCAAAATATTTCCTGTTATGCACACCAAACAAGTCAGTCCAAGACTAATGACATGGCAATCAGCTGCTAAGATATTTGCTGCTGGTATTAGTGGAGAGAAGTGGTGTGCCTGCGCAAAGGCGTGTAAGGGAAATGAATGCAACACGATTATAGTAATCAGTCATTAGCAAATGTTGTAGTTCGTTAATAATTATGTATAACAGGATACTGTAAAAATTAAGTTATGAAATTTTTATTAAGATGTTTCTTATATACCATTATATTGGCTAGGCTGCAAAAATATTCATTGTGGGCCGCATGCAGCCCGTGGGCCACAAGTTTGACATGCTTGCTTTACACACAGTAACTACTGGTAAAATACAGACTTTAGTTCATGTGATGGAGTCCTAACCAGTAGGCTACAGGTGCAAATCTTGTATATTACTTTACAAAAATATCTCTAAAGGTCTGTGAGTTTGAGGCTTCTGGTGCTCAAGTATGACAACTAGAACTCAATCAGCCACCTTGGACTGTGAGTTAGAGAACCGTGGCAGGAAGAGCAACAAGGTGCAAATAGCCTGGGAGCCTGAGATGTTTCTCATGGTTAATTCTTGTGTGTCACCTGGCCTGGGCCAAGGGATGCCCAGACAGCTGATGTAAGGCCAGTTCTGGGTGTGTATCAGAGGGTGTCCATGGAAGAAATTGGCACTTGAAACAGTAGAGAGTGAGTAAAGATCACCTTCACCAACATGGTTGGGCATGTCCAATCCACTGGGGGCTCAACTAGAAAAGGAAAGGAAATTGAATTCCCTTTCCCTGTCTGAGCTGAGAATCCATCCTCTCCTGCCCCCAGGTCAGTGCTCCTGCATCTCTGGCTTTGCTGGAATTTACAGTATCAGCCCCTCAGGCCTTCAGACTAAGACAATCACACCATCAGTTTCCCTGGTTCTCTGGGTGCAGATGGTGATTGTAGACTCCTCAGCCTCCATAGTTGCTGAGGCCAATTCTTGCCTTAAGCCAATTATTTATATACATATACAATTTACATAGGCTACATATAAGTATTTTCTATTTCCTCTTGGCTCTGTTCTTCGGAGAGCCCTCAATAACACAGTGCTAGAACACCACACCAGCCTTGTCTTCAATCTCTAGGTGTGTCTTAGAGGAGAGAAACAAATATGAACCTAGTTTTATGTACTTTCACTTGAGTAGGGAGAGAAATCTGCTTTGAGAATGTGATCTTATTACCAGCTACAGAGAACTCAACTAATATCTGTAGCTGGATGAATTCCCTGCCCTTTGCCCAGAAGCTCAGGGAAGCCCATCTTAGTGTGCTAAGCGCAGGGCCTGGGGCACAGGCCGGAGTCCTCCACGCAGAGTCGTGATTTCCAGACAGAAAACAGGGAGGGAATAATGCGGATCTGCAGTGTGAGCTAATCATTCATTCTCCAAATAGAACTGCAGACAAGCAGATTCTTCCCATAATGCTGTTTTACGATGCCTTTTGATGAGTATCATTATTTCCTCCTGGTGCCCATATTTTTCTCAAATGTTGAAATCACAAATTCCTCTAAGCAATGCTTGTTCCCTCTCCTATAGATCCGTCCTCTTATTCCACCCACTTCAGCCACCAGGAAATAGATATAAATCACAATGTAGAAATTCATCAAGGAGACTATCCATTTCTGTGACAAAAAGTGGGACTTTCTCTCTTTAATCAAGGGAAGCAAAATGTTAGTGTTTGCTGTGCAGCTATTAGCTTTAACATTCTGCTTCTTTCTGGGGCAATTTTCTGGAGAATCTACATGAGCAACATGAAAGTTGAATATGTTTGTGATGAGAGCAGATGTGTATATAACTTTTCTTGTTAGTTCTTCTCTGAGAATCCAAAATCTATTTGAATGCACATGTCAATGCATTGTAAATGGGCATTTATTTCTGCTCCCATAGGAAACACTCTTACCCCTTCTGATAGAATTCCACTGTTATTTCCAAAACTTTCCTCACTGAAGTCTTGCATATTCTGACTGATATAGAGAGGCCTTCATGACCTTTCTGGCTTAAGACTGAGTAGCTACTGGGCCTTGAATCAAGGGAGGGAGGAAAGGGATATTTTCCCCACCAGAGAAAAAAATGGTTCACCCTTCACCTCTTCTGGGCCTGTGTTCCAATGTCTATCTGCTCAGCGAGATCTCTCCTACCTATTTTACTTAAACTTGTAACACCCCACTTAGTGTCCCCAATTCCCCCTCACTTTCTCTTTATCATAATATGTAGTACTTTTGAAGATAGAGAGTTAGGTAGATGGATGGATAGATAGATAGATAGATAGATAGATATAGAGTTTTTACTGCCTGCCCTCTCTCCCCACTAAAAGATAAACTCTAAGAGACCAGGTTTTGTTTTTTGGTTTTTGTTTTTGTGTGTGTGTGTGTGTTTGCTTGTTTTACCAATAGTATAGTCCCTAGAATACATGGTAGGAGTTCGATATACATTTGTTGAGTGAGGAGAAGAGAAATGTATTCCCTAATCGTGTTTCTGTAGGACTAATTGCAAGAAAATATTTGTAAGATCCAGCGGATACATTTTAATCCTCATTATGTTTTCATTTATTTTTAAATGAACAAGAGAACCTTAGATAGTTTGCACTTAGACTCTGGAGGACAATTGTAGTTGCTCAACCAGCTTCTACTGCTTCCTCTTTCCCCCACAGGTACTGTAATGTTGGACCCACATGGTGGTGAGGCCTGCAGTAGGCAACATGCTGAAGATGTTCCTGAAAGATTCCCATCTCATGGATATTCAAACAACCGTTGAGGTTCTGGTCAGGGAATTGCAGGGAGAGTTCAGGTTTCTACTCATGGATGTAAATGGGGACGTTATCCTGGGTTATCCAGTTAGGCCCGTGTAATCGCATGAGCCCTAGAAAGGGAAAAGGAAAGAAGTGGAGGATCAAAGAGCAGGGGAGATATGTGTTGGAATCTAACACTGAGAAGGATTCAACCTGTCATTCTGGCTCTGGCTTTGAGGATGAAGAATGCAGGCAGCTTCTGGAAGTTGAGAACAAACTCCGGCTGCCAGGCAGCAAGGCCATGGAGACCACAAGGCCATGGGGACCCCAAGGCCACGGGGACCACAGGCCCATAACTGCTGAGAACAGATTTCCACCAACAGCTCAAATGAGATTGGAAGCAAATTCATCCCAGGGTCTCCAACAAGATCACAGACTCGCCTCCACCCCAATGTTGGCCTGTGAGACTATATCAGAGAACAGCTGAGTCACATGGCCCAGGCATCCAACCTGTAGGCTTGTGAGATTATAATTTTGATTTTAAGGAGCTAATTGTGTCATCATTGTTACGGCAGCAGCACAGAGCTAACCCAACAGCTCCTGCCCAGGACTCATGTGCTTCAGAGAATCCAGGCCTTTAGAAGCTGCAGGGACTGGTTACATTGGAATCACAGAATTCCAATCCTGCATCCCCATTGATTAGTTGCAGAACCCAGGTTAAGCCCTCCACCACCTGGCCTTCCCCTGACCACCAGGATGGGTTCAGGTAGGAGCATGCACTCTAATATAGGCCAACGACATGAGAAAAGAAATCTGCTAAATGGGTTCTAAAAGCAAAGCTCTATCACTCTGCTAAGTTTCTAGGGAAGTCATTTTCTCTTCATATATGGTGAGTGTATGGAGCTATGAACCCTAGAAGTGTTCCAACCATTCTGCCCAGGGAAGATTCCAGAATGAGGATGAAGAGTCGAGAGGAAGCACAGCTGAGTAAACCAAAACCCCAAGCAGTGACACAGGAATCAGTGGTCCTAAAGCCCATTCTATTAAATCCAGTTGTGTCAGGGGATGTTGACAACGAAATCACTATTGGAAGCAGACTAGCCAACCTCAGTTCACCGTACAAATATTAAAGCACATCTGATCAGATAAGTCCTAATATTTTCATATTCGTTATCAAGTTTCACTAGAAGAATATGTGTTTATCAGAGGTTAAGTCCCTCCTTATCAGTAATTATGGTAAATGTGCTCTGCATAGAGTTCTACAGGGAAACAATTATGTGGCAACAAGTCCTCAGACCACCATCACTAGTCGTTGTAGCCACACTCTTGATGGACATTCCCATGGAGCTGGTTTTACAGAGTACATCGGCATGGTGACATTTTCAATGTAAATTTCAGGGTGACATTGGCAAGAAAACCATTAGTATTGGGTATTACAGCACTAGAGGAACCACCTCTGTCTGAGCTAAGCTACTGCCTTGTTTTTAAAAATAAAGGTAAAAATCCAGTTTGGGAACATGATCTGAATCAGGTGTAAACTCATCATAGTCAACAGAGAGCGAGCGAGCTCCTATGAGGAAATGACTTATGAGGGTGACTTATCTGAAACCTGCAGAAGTGCCTTCATGAGCCACAGCAAGTTCATTTAATTTTGTTCTATTTCCCCTTGGCCCCTCTGCCTCTCACATCAAACCTCTCCATTTCCTGTACCCTTCCTCCCTCTTTACCCAATCCACTGAGTGCCTGCATTTCAAACACTGATTTGAGAAAGAAATTTCTTCCAGCTGTCATGTACCACAGACAGCTCGGCAGTTGCTTTCCGAGCAACAGATAAATTTTCCCCACAGCTGATCTGCATTTCCTCTGTAGCGTGCCCAGTCGGGAACCCAGAGGAACTGACAGCAGTCGGGCCAGCTTCTCCTCTGCAGTGCCTCTATATGGTTTGATTTCATGCCAGCTCGCTATGTATATAGCATCCCAGGTGTGTTTTCCTTAGCTCTGAAACCATCTGTGTTGAGCTGCAGATGAGATTTCTTTGGGCAGTGACAGAGTCTCATTGCAACAAATATCAGTGCATCATGCCTGGGGTCCCCTGTAGCAAATATCCGTGCATCGCGCATAGGGCTTCCTGGAAAACTGGAGGGGGCTGGTGTCCATCACAGGCCACCTTTGGCATCTTCCATTTCCTTTGCCTCTTTATTACCATTTACACTGAGCATCAAAGGAGCCAGATCTCCTCCACCTAGACCTACTGTTTCTGCTTTAATATGGAAATAGTTTTCAGACCTGTGGGCCTATGCTCTCAAGCCAATACTCTTAGCTAGAGTACTAGCTAAGTCATACAAAAGCCAATTTGTTGCTTAACTAGTATATGTAAAGAGGTTGTAGAGTTATCTGTGCTCCAAGGCAACTGAGCAAAGGCAATGAACATTCCCTGGCGATCATTTCTGGGTCTCTCCTAACCCAACGCTCTCCTCTGAAGCTCCTATCTGAGACCAGACTGCACCAGACATCTTACATGAGGTCAGGAGGTCAGTTTCAGGGTTAAATCCTTCCAATGTGAAAACTCTCAGTGTCTCCAGGGGAAAACCAGGACTGACACTCCCTCAATCCACCTGCCCTGCCATACAACCATCCCTGACTTCTCGCTGTGAGCCAAGACAGCCTGGCCAGGTGTGGCCTGCAGGGATGCTGTTCAGGTACCAGCAAAGGTGCTTATTGAGTGAGTAAAATATAAATAAGTGATTGTCTGGTGACTGAAACACACATTACTGGGGTGATCCTTGAATTGACTAGAAGGAGAATCTATGTTAGATTAGAATCTCTGTTAGATTGGAATCTCTAATCTCTGTTAGAAGCACATGCTGATCATTTGTCTGCCAGTGAAGAGAAAGGTCTAGGTGAGTCCACTCGGTCAGGTGCAGGCATCAAACCACTTGCATTTGCGTTTGGCTCCTGTTTGCACAATGACAGCCGTTCTAGGCCTCAGTTTCCACATGTGTAGAATGTTCACATGTAGAATAATAATGGTCAATCAGTAGGTGTCTGTGGGTCCAGATGATATAATGAATTAAAAGTCTAAGCTAAGTCCCTGGTATTTAGTAACCTCTCCATAATTGGCAGCAGTGATTACTATTATTTATGAAAAATAAAAAAATACATAGCTATTGATGGTAAAAGGAATTACATCAGCCTCTGATGGAAAAGCAGGGTGTGTTTGGTTACATGGGTCATTTATTGGTTTATTTGTTTCAAGACTGTCCCCCTACCTAAACTATTAGTCCCTTGGAGGTAGACCCAGATCACTCTAGTTAACTGTTTATACCCAGCCCCGAGCCCCTGTCTGCCACATAGTAGGTCCTCAGTAGCTATTTGATGAATGAATGGATATTTGTGTGCAAGAGTAAGGCAGACAGGCAGAGCAGTTATGCCAACTAGGCATTATCATGTTAACCAGAGGAAAACTGGAAATAAAGCTGTGATCTCCTGGAGGCCTCAGAAAACAGGCTTAAGTTGACTGGGTTGCTGCATGTTCATTGTAATACCATCTGAGTTTAAGAATTATACAGGAAAGGGATAATTTTCAGTTTTTAAAATGAAGAGCTTTTTTTATGTTTATTAAGCATTTAGTACATGTGCTTTGGAAATATAAATTTAGGAGGAGAGGAAAAAACAGGCCAGCCCAGGAATAGCCCACAAAAGGAATTAAGTACAGAAATTCCTGTAAGATCACCTTGATGAGAATATTATAATTGTGTACTTTAAATCCTGAAGTTGCTTCTTTAAGTTATCAGGAAAGTGAAAAAAAAAAAAAAAAAAAAAAAAAAAAAAAAAAAAAAAAAACACCAGTTTTTAAAAGTTATCATTTTAGGGGGAGTGGGAGGCAAAGTAGAGAAAAGCAGAAAAATAAATTTAGAGAAGCAAAGAAAAGTCACTCTGAGGAGCACACACACACGTTCCCTCGCTCAGGGGCAGGAGGGGGTGTTACTCATTTTGGGGACAAAGGATAAGAAAAATTAACGTTGGTGTAACAATACAAGAGAAGACGAATTCACTGTCCTGGGAGAGAAAAGAAAAACCTACACACAGAAAGAAAAGAGACAAATATTCAGAACGGAGCCAGTGTTTCATTTTAGGGAAGAATAGAAAGAACATTTTCAGATAAGCATAAGGTTTAGGGGAAACATTGGTCTATGATTATGCCTTATTATATAATGAATAACTGAACAGAATGCCCCAAACTGACATTTCTTAGAAAATCCCAATATGACCACTGAGGAACATCTTCACTTCTAATCAAAACACAAAATCCCCAACACACAGGTCGCTCCACACGCTTGAACGTGCATTCAGGTACATGTACTGCAGGGCCCTCGAGCCACCGGAGAGCCCATTGTGTGCCCTTTGCTAGTCACTGTGTCAGTAGTAACCAAATCCTTATTCTCAGCACAAACTGGATAATAAGCTTGAACTATAGAGATACTGGGATAAAAATTAGGAGCCAGAGGGGAAAGGCAGCACAAATTTTTCATTCCCTTCAAATCACAAATTTAGCATCCTCAGAGTTTCATTGCAAGCCTCAATTTGGCCAATGATCATGCCCTACCATTCCCACCCCAACCCAGAGTCCCTGTCATGCTGTAATCGCTACTATTTAAACACACTGCTGGAAGAACCAAGATGGTGGCACAGGTAAACACCTGTATTTGCTGCCTCTCACAAACACATCAAAACTCCAACTAAAAGACAAAACAAATATCATCCAGAACCACAGGAAAGCTGGTTGAGTGGAAGTTCTACAACTAGAAGGAAAGAAAAAAGTGCACTGAGACTGGTAGAAGGTGTGGAGGTGCGGAATTGAGGAGGTATGGAGGTGCTAGCAAAATGGGCTGGCAACTGGGTGCGCTGTTGGTTTTTTCAATCAAGAGGGAGATACAAGCTCCCGATTACTCTGAATTCCAGTTCGGGCAAGACTCTGGGGACCCAGACTCATACAGGGAGAAACTGGTCTGTCTGGCCTCGGGCTGGAACGCGAGGGCGGCTTTCTCTCAGAGGTGCTCACAGAGATCATTGTTCCTGCACGGGGGCGCGGGATGCAGAGACCCAGGGACCTCTCTGGGGCAGGGCTGACTGGTAGCCATTGATGTTTGCTCTACCCTGGTGATTCCCTGAGACCCTGACCCACCCAATTTACAACCCCACCCAAGCTGTGTGTAATAGCTTTTACAAATGAATGGCCTGTCATTTTGCAACCTAAAACCTAACAAACTGCAGCTGGGTCAGAGAGCTCCAAAGCTTCCAAAAGAAGGCCTAAGGCCCTGAAGCAGCAGCCTACAATGCTTCATAACTGGGCCTCATCTGGGTACTTCCAAACCCCAAACAAAGAGGAGGAATCTGCAGATCTCTCTGTAGCTCCTGCTGGGTGGTCTCAGGCAGTGGCTGACTTTGCACCTCCTTGGAGATCCAAGAGCCAGTGTACCCAGTGGTCAGTGTGAGACCATACCAGATTACAACTCTTCACATCCATAAGCAACACACTCAAGGGGCAGACTCTGTGAATACCAAAGCCCCACTGAAGCAAGTCCTGCCCCATATGGGTGTCTCCAGCACAGCAGTTCTCCCATTGTAGACACAGCTGGTCCTCACAGCCAATTGACCTGGAGGTCAATTCCTACCAGTGATACCAACAGCAATCAAGGCTTAACTACAACAAGACTGTGCACACAGCCCACAAAGGGGTGCACCAAGAGTGTCCACCTCAGGTAACTAGGGAAGCTGAGCCACTGGGCCTTATAGGACACCTAGCACACAAGGCCACTCTATCAATACAGGGAAGCAGCCAAAATGCAGAGACAAAGAAAAATGTCACAAATGAAAGAAATGGAGGAAAGCAAACTACTGGATATAGAGTTCAAAATCACGATTATAAGGTTACTCAAGAATCTTCTAGAAACCTCCAAAAAATTTAGTGAGACCCTCAAGGATATGAAAAAGGACCAATCAGAAATTAAGCATACACTGACTAAAATAAAGAATAATATACAGAGATCCAACAGAAGACTAGAGGATCCCAAGAATCAAGTCAAAGATTTGAAATACAAAGAAGCAAAAAACACCCAACCGGAAAAACAAAAAGAAAAAAGAATCCAAAAATATGAAGATAGTGTAAGGAGCCTCTGGGACAACTTCAAGTGTACCAATATCCGAATTATGGGGGTGCCAGAAGAAGAGAGAGAGCAAGATATTGAAAACCTATTTGAAGAAATAATAACAGAAAACTTCCCCTACCTGGTGAAAGAAATAGACTTACAAGTCCAGGAAATGCAGAGAACCCCAAACAAGAGGAATCCAAAGAGGACCACACCAAGACACATCATAATTAAAATGCCAAGGGCAAAAGACAAAGAGAGAATATTAAAAGCAGCAGGAGAAAAACAGTTAGTTACCTACAAGGGAGTACCCATACAATTGTCAGCTGATTTCTCAACAGAAACTATGCAGGCCAGAAGGGAGTGGCAAGAAATATTCAAAGTGATGAATAGCAAGGACCTACAACCAAGATTACTCTACCCAGCAAAGCTATCATTCAGAATTGAAGGTCAGATAAAGAGCTTCACAGATAAGAAAAAGCTAAAGGAGTTCATCACCACCAAACCAATATTATATGAAATGCTGAAAGGTATTCTTTAAGAAGAGGCGGAAGAAGAAAAAGGTAAAGATAAAAATTATGAACAACAAATACATATCTATCAACAAGTGAATCTAAAAATCAAGTGAATAAAAAATTTGATGAACAGAATATACTGGTGAATATAATGGAATCAGGAGCATAGAAAGGGAGTAGATTGACAATTCTCAGGGGGAAGGAAGTGTAGGGGGTGGGAGAAGAGATTGGACAAAAATCTTACACCTATGGACGAGGACAGTGTGGGGGTAAGGGCATGGGGTAGGGTGGGAACTGGGTGGAGGGGAGCTATGGGAGGAAAAAGAGGAACAACTGTAATAATCTAAACAATAAAGATTTATTTTAAAAAATAATAAAATAAACACACTGCTATTCTCATTCCACACACCCCACCCTCAGCCCTCTCACCCTGTCCAGTTTTGTCTCTAAAGTGTCAGCTTTATGATTACATTGAAAGCTCTCTGGGGACTCAGGGACTACACAGCACAGCACTCTGCATAGGCCCCGGAGTGGCACCTTGAAAAATGCCATATTAACATGAAATGCTGATTTGACTTTTAGATCCTTAAAACAAAATCTCTGAAGGACTGCTCAGAGATTGAAAATATCTTATGAGGGAAATATGTGACACATTTGTGATGAGAGGTAAATGGGAAAAATAAAACTGCGTGAAGTAAGAAAAAAATAAGTCACCTCCAACTTCTCAGAAAACATCATTTGAAGTTGGAAACTAGTAAGGACTTTATCATAAGTTATTTAAAGGAGCTACTTTTTTCTTAAGTAATCAGAAATTAGTCATAAGCTCTCAAAATTCCCTGCTGGAAAATGGACTCAGAGAACTTTTTCAAATAAGAAATAACTTTTTTTTTTCTATCCATACAGTAGTTGCTTTTTTCCCTGCAAATAGGCAGGTGGGAAAAAATACTCAAATGTGTTTTTGAAAACTGACTTCCCAAAGGAATGGTGATAATTTTAGTGAAAATGTTTTAGTTGTCACTACCCAATTCTGAAAAGATAATTTAAGCTTAGAATTTCAATACATTTTTAAATTGATGTTCGTTCACAGAAGAATAACACCAAAACTAGAGCAATGTCACAAAGTAAAGGGTTTGTGTCAAAGAAACTTTTATCTGCACCTCCCTTTACAACCTCCTTCCCCCCGCCCTCCCTCCCTTTCACTTCCCCCCTCCTTCCTCCTTTTCATTCTCCCCCCACAACAAAATATTATCCAGCCCCAAAGCCCAAAAATGGTTGATAAACTCTACTTTAAAGCATTACTGTCAATTGTAACAGTATCATCCTCAAAAAAACATGGTGAGAAAAATCTATTTCTAGTTATTTTTCTGTCCTAGACCATGGGTTCTACGTCACCGTCACCATATAAGAAAGAGACGAGGCCCTAACTGGTTTGGCTCAGTGGATAGACCGTTGGCCTGCGGACTGAAAGGTCCCAGGTTCGATTCCGCTCAAGGGCATGTACCTTGGTTGCAGGCACATCCCCAGTAGGGGGTGTGCAGGAGGCAGCTGATCAATGTTTCTCTCTCGATGTTTCTAACTCTCTCCAGGCATCCTCAAACTACGGCCCGTGGGCCACATGCGGCCCGCCGAGGACATTTATCCAGTTAGCCGGGTGCCGCTGCCTGTCCTGCTTAGCAGCCCACTCGTCCTGGGCCCGCAGTGCGCATAGGAATTTGTTCACAGTGTTGTTTTTTTTAAACTGTAGTCCGGCCCTCCAACAGTCTGAGGGACAGTGAACTGGCCCCCTGTTTAAAAAGTTTGAGGACCCCTGCTCTATCCCTTTCCCTTCCTCTCTGTAAAAAAAATCAATAAAATATATTTTTTTAAAAAAGAAAGAGACAAGGCCAAATCATTATGAGGACGGATCACTGTCTCCAGCAGCATTGTCTCCTGAGTGAGGCAAACTGATAATTTCCAAGGAGTTTTCTTCTTATCCTGGTGCTGAGAACTGTAGAATATGCTATTGCATTTGGACAAATCAAGACCAAAGTTCTCAAGCTCTCAGTGCCTACAACAGTCTCTTTAGATACATAACATCTAAGCAGTTAAGTTAGATGGTCATTTTTCAAGAAGGCAACTCTGGAGGTATAAAGGTGATAACAGGAAAAATGGCTATTTAAAGTAAAATAACAAGTAAGCTAAGCTCAGTGAAAATCTCTGATGAAAACCTCTTCTGACTAGGGCAGGGAAAGGGAGTAGAATAAGGGAGTGAGCAGAATTAATATCAGTGTGAGAATGACTCTCTATACAGCTCCATTTTCTCTTATAGGAATTGATGAGAAGATGTACCTAATTAAGACAATGATGATGTTAATGGAAAGTCTGCAAATTTAAGAGCCCATAGCAGATAGCATATACATATACATATCTATATATAGTATACCTATATACCTATATATATCTATGATTTATTATAAGGAATCTACATATATGATTTATTATAAAGAATTGGAGTTATACAATTATGGAGGTGGGTAAGTCCACAATCTACAGGGAGAGCCAATATTTCAGTTCAAAGGTCACCAGGCAGGAAGAGCCAATGTTACCTATGAAGTTTGAAAGCAGTCATGTAAACAAAAATTTCTCTTACCCAGAGGAGGGTTGGTCTCCTTGTTTAATTCAGGCCTTCAACTGATTAAATGAGGCCCACCCATATTATGGAGGGCAATCTGCTTTACTGATGTCATTTCAACACAAACACAGAATATAATCACATTAATGTGAAAAATAAATTATGTAAATTTGAAATAGCAGGCTATTAAAATTTTAATGAATCTCCACTTAAAAGCTCAAATTTGAAGTAATGTGAATATCCCAAGAAGCCATCAGCACTCTGTGACTTCAGAGCTGGTTGAGTGAATTGCAAACTTGGCTTTCATGCTTGTTTCATGATGATCCCATACTCCAGTTGGCAACCAGGAATGATTGCCAGCCCTTGTATGTATTGTATAGAACATGTTTTTGTTTTTGTTTTTGTTTTTGTTTTTTAAGGAATCCCCAAGAATGAATCTGTGACATTTTTGCTATCATTTAACATAGGCTGTAATAATTTTAACTATTTTCAGATCCCATAACAATGCATCCCAAGTGTCCATTCAATGATGGTTGTTTTGTACTAACCTTGGAAACCAAAACAGAAAATCAATATTAGGTGTGATAAAATGCCATGAGGAAGTTTAAATAACCCCAATGATATGCAGTGTTATTAATTTAAAAAATATCATTACATGAAATATTAATGTTCATGCTGTGGAAATTTAAAATAGCATTAAATAAAGCATATGCTACAATGGTTGTAGATTTATGTGATTGGAAAATACACTCCCATACACTTTTATTCCTAGTGGAAAAATAAACTTGAATTATGTGAGTTGGGATTAAAATAGGTCTTTAAGAAAACATCTTTTGCATATAATGTCATTGCACCATGTAAGCTAAGAGAATGTGATAGATTTTTTTTATAAATCTATAGCATCTTATATGAGCAACAATTAGATGTTCAGCCTTCATTATTTTTTAATAAAAATCTCAACTTTTTATTTGCAAAGATGTCCACTGTAGCATTATTTGTGAAAATAGGCAACTTTCTAAATGGCCATCAACACTTAGTCTGTTAATCTAATCAAGTCAGTACATGTAATGGAAAAATATGCAGCAATTTAAAAAGTCAAAATAAGTATATATGTGTGTGTGTGTGTGTGTGTGTGTATTTAATTAAATAATGGAATAAGACATAGAACAATGCAAAATTAGTCAATTCAAAAAACATGCCAATCTAAGGGATAGAACTTGAGTAGAGAAGGGGGAAGGTGGTACAGTGGAGACACTTGCATTGTCTTGCATAATGTTTTAATTATTTAAGTTAAATTGTAGCCCTAACCAGTTTGGCTCTGTGGATAGAGCATTGACCTGCCGACTGAAGGGTCCCAGGTTCTATTCCGGTCAAGGGCATGTACCTTGGTTGCGGGCACATCCCCAGTGGGGAGTGTGCAGGAGGCAGCTGATCAATGTTTCTCTCTCATTGATGTTTCTAACTCTCTATCCCTCTCTCTTACTCTCTGTAAAAAATTAATAAAATATATTTTTAAAAAAGAAGCAACAAATGAATGCATAAATAGGTGAAACAGCAAATCAATCTCTGTATAAGCTCTCCTTTCCTCATGATAACATCTGCATGTGATTTCATAATAAGGAATATTTCATAATTAGACAAATTTAAAACATTCAGAGAATGGCCAATAAAGAAATGTATCATAAGCAGCCAAAACATTCAGAGTGTGGCTAATTTTCAAAAGAAAATGATTCTTCTAGACCTTTGAAGACTCCTCTAAACATATTCATGCCAAAAAAAAGAAAGGTTACTGGCCAAATAAAAATTTTTGATGTTATACAAGTCCAACTTTTAATACTCTAATTTTATCATTTTTACAAAATAATTTCAGAATTCATTAATTTTAAAATGTGCCATTGACAGCATTTAAAAAAAGAAAGCTACAAATATTCTTTATCTTGTAGCAACATTTGAGCTGTAAAAGAGAATAAAGCTAAATAATGGAAAGCCTGGTCAAAGTTAATATCCAACGTTGCATATTCCTAAAAGGGTTGTAGGCTCTCATCCAAGGAGTAATCAGCATATTAACTTGTGGCAAAAGTCTAGAGTGTCACTGATGACCTCCATCTCACAAAACCCATCATTTTCCCTCAAATTCCTCTTCTCAACTACATACCACCTAGCTGACCACACCCTCACTCTTCACAGTCTTGACCTCTATGATGCTAACCAGGGCCAGTTTCCATTTGCCACACTGGCTCCTGTTCTCTAGCTCTCATGCTGGATCTTCCTCCACTCCCCACCGCTTATTTCTAGGGTATTCAACAGTCTTTTTTCTTTAGTCTCTCACTCACTAAGTCCCATGACTGTGTCTACCTCATGTGGATGACTCCCAGATCAATATCATAGGCTCTCACCCATCTCTATTGAGTCCAGACTTCCTTACTCCACCATGGGCTTCATCTCAGGTGGAAGTCTACTAGACACATGGCCAAAACGAAGGCGTGGTCATAACCCTTTCCAAAAGTCTTTTTCTCAGTAAAGGTACCAACATCCTCCTGTTGTTCAAACCACAAATCAAGAAGTCATTCTTCTCTCTCCTTCAACCCCATATCTCATTTGTCAATGAGCCCTGCCCATTCTACCTCCAATTACACTCAAAATCTGGTCAGTTAACTCCATCTCAGTGATGCCAGCCTCGTCATCAGACTTCCCCCTGCATGACTGCAATCACCCCATTGGCTTTCCTGCTTGCACTCCTGTCAACGAGTTCTGCACTTCCTGAATTCTAAGATGTACATTTTGTTCACATGGCAACACCTCTGAAATTGGAATGTGTCTTACAATCAGTTGATGGCACTTTAAAATTGCACTAGTTTCTCTTTTCAAATTTTAACATCCCAAAAACAAGAGTGAAAATGACAATCAATGAATCTTAACTTTGGTAATATATTTTTCATGTAATCATAAGAATTAAAATTTTTAATTCATATCAGATCATTTTACTCTGCTGTCAAATCTGTCCCAAAGATTTCTACTGCTCTGAGAAAAATAAATAAATGAAATAAAATATAACTACCTTGGCATGCTATATGGGGCCTTTTATTATCTGGCCACTGCCTAACTCGCTGACTTCATATTTTTATAACTCCTCAGTCTCCATGATTCAATCACACTGGTGATTGAACTCATTCAAATTCACAAAGCAAGTCAGGCCCATCATGGCCTTGAAGACAGCTTTGTTTCTGCTCTTGTGTCATTTCATACCGACTTCATATCATCCCTGTCCTCATGTTCACATGGCTTCCCCAGCCACCTGGCCAATGCAACCCTCTTCATTATTCTGAACCAACCTTTGAGTGGAAGTCCATCTGTCTCTGCAGGTGACCACGACAATGTGTTTGCAGGCCACTGTTATTTTGGATTTTGGAGACATGCTGAATGTCCAACTTTTAAGTAATACATACATTACCTCGTTTAACTCTAAAGAAAACAATAGTAAGGTAAGTATTTGGGTTAGGCAAAATTCTAGGATGCATTCCCTGACTCCTTGCCCATGATAACCCCTTCTTCCTGAATGTGTGCTGGACCTGTCACTTCCCTCCAACCAATAGCATATGACAACAGAGAAGGGATTTTGTAAATGTAACGAAAGTTTCTAATTAGTTGCTTTTAAGTTAATCAAAAGAGAGATTACCAGGTGATTCCTTTAAAAGAGGGTCTGCAGGTGAGAGAGCTTCCCCCGCTGGTTTTTAAGGTATAAGCTGCTTAGTGAGAGAGGCTGGGGAAAGCCACGTGGCCAGGAACTGTGAGGGCCTCTAGGAGCTGAGTACAGGCCTCAGTTGGCATTTATCCATGAAGCAAGACTTCAGTCCCACAACCACAAGGAACTAATCCTGCCAACAACCATGTGTCTGTGCAAGACGACCCTGAGCTTGGGGAAAGAGTACAGCCCAGCTGGCACCTGGATGTCAGCCTTTGGGGGACTTGACAGCACACTTAAGTTATGCCCAGAGTTCTGACCCTCTGACCTGTGAGATAATAAATGCATGTAGTTTTAAGCCACTATGTTTGTGGTTATTTTATATACAGCAGAGAAAACCAATGCTATAGTAATATTGTTCTCATTCAAGAGAGGGCCAAACTATGAATTACTGAGATGCCCTTATGGTTTCCACCTGTGGTTTACCCCTGTGGTTTCCACCACTGTGACTGGCATCACAGTAGATTTCAAAACCTTCTGGAAAATCAGCCATGTCTTATTCAACTTTGAATTACCCTACATTGTGTTAGATTCTCTGTGGATGTTTGCTAAATTCAATGCACAGTTTTGAAATACTGAGCATCACAGACAAGCATTTAACTCCAAAGAAAACAACAGTAAAGTAAGTGCTTGTGTTAAGCAGTCCAATGGCTTGCTTTCATCATAGTCAAACCTCTTTCATCTTATCAGTATCTCACAGAAAATTTTGAGACACAGATTTGCTGAGGTTAAGCACTTTTTATCTGTCCTTAGAGTGGGCGGATGTTTTATAAGCAAAATTAGACTATGACATGAGATTTTTACAAAGCCTTTCATTTCAGCTTAGTTCTGTTGCCTGACTGCACAATCCGAAATTAGAATTTGTTCCCTTTGTGTGCATCCCAGGCTGTCATTTTCATGACAATTACTCACTATTTCATTTCTTAAGATGCATGGGATCTATAATACTGGGAGTTGGTTCTCTTTCCATTTCCATCCTTCTGAACAACACCATTTGGAAATAACCACTAATTCAAATATTCAGGTACACAAGAAAATAGTCTCCTAGATGTAACTTCTTCTCATTAAATGAATACTATGTGGGTAGCATACAGATTAACAGGAAAATATGAAGCCATAATTGAATGTATTTTTGTGGATAATTCAGATCAATATATCTCCCTACCTTACGTTAATTCCTCATGAAACAGCACTTGGGCTATTACAATCGTGTTCCCCCCACTGGAATTCCACATTACTCCATTCCCCTGTTATTCATACTGTCTCCATAGCATCATCTAAAACACAGATCTGATGTGTTCCCAAATCAATGAGGTGTGCCATGAGATCAGGTACCATCTCTGGGTTTGCTCACCATTACAGCCTTAGCAATTAGCACTAGGCCTGGTACTTACTAGTCAGCTAGCCAACATATGCTAAATAAATAACTGAATGCATAAATTCATGAATATTACTCTTCCCCCAGTGACAACTCCTCATTTATTTCCATTTATTCAGATATCATCTTAATTTTTTAGTCTTCCAAATGTAAAATATTTTCATTGCTCCCTATATGTTATTTCACATTATTTGGTAGTTCATTGATGAACAAATGGATAGATAGATGGATGGATGAGTGGGGCTGTTTTTGCTCTTTGAATATAAACTCACTGACAACTGAGACTATCTTCACCTCAGTCACAGTTGGCATAGGTGCTCAATGAACATTTATCAAATGGAACAGAAACTGTTTTACTTCAAAGTAAAAATATTGAAAATACTGACTCAAATTATTCTGATACTAATTTTTAAATGATTCAACTCTACTTCAGTGTAGCTTCCTGATCACAATTATCTCCATTTCTCAAAATAAAATCACTATCATGGTTAGAGGGTCATATTTATGCCACTAACACACAACATCCAGGCACGGCCGCATCCTGACATGGTGATCACAGGACAATTCTAATGAGGAAGCCAGCACTGTTATTCACCAAGGCCTTTGAGTCCTCTGCAGATTTCATTGTGAATATTATCTCATTGAAATGTTCACAATGACCCTATAAGGTGGTGGTAATTGTGCCCATTTTGGAGATGTGGAAATCAAGGCTCAGGGAGGTCCCACTGTTTGCCCAGGTGTACATCACTAGCTGTCTAGCCGACAGCAGAGACCAGATCTTCCCAAGGCAGCCTGCCACAGCCCCAGTCTTTCTTGCCCTGATAATTGAGACAATGCATGGGGAAAGCGATCTTCCAGATAAAATACAGGTATCAATGCAATACGCATCATTGATATTTTTCATTCATTGGACAGAAGAATTGTCACATCTCTGTGGCATAATGAGGGCCAGCTTCTCTCACACCTGGGTCAACCCGCTTCTCACCTGGGCTTATCTTGATGGCATTCTATCAGAAGCTGGCCTCTGGTCTGCTGCATCCCACCCTCACATGGAAAGGTAAAGGGTGTGTTCTGGTATCTGCTGTGAGTAACATGCAGCATCCTGGTTGATAGTTTGGCTTCTGGAGTCAGATTCTTGGGATGAAAGCCCATCTCTGCTACCTAGGCCATGCCATTTGACATCTGGACTTATGCTTCCCTTATCAGTCCAACAGAATAGTAATCGTATTAAGCCAAAAGGTTATTCTGAGGATTAAATGTTTTCACGTGTTTAGTGCTTAGCAGAGAGCTTGGCACGGAGAAGGGCTCAATCCAGGTAAACTTGTTATTTTTTTAAGACAGATGAACTCCCTAATACTATCTATTTATGTGGAGTTCTTCATTTTTCTTTAGAGCCATTTGCATAAAGTGATACATTTGTCAACAATATCCATTTGAAATCGTCTTGGCTACAGATGAAAGAAGATGAAGCTAGACAATTACCTGTGAGAGCAAGAGCCTCTGTTGACAGATCCTCAAATTTATCGCCCATTGCAGGCCATGTGTGCCCTGGCAACCGTCTCCCCACCAGGGCGGGGCACCCAGAAGAGTGGCAATGAACATGATGAACGGAAGATCGGCGTGTTCGTGTAATGACAAAGAGATCCAAATGAGCCCTTGTCTCTTATTAAATGCGGCAGATTTTGCCCCAGGGAATTAAAAGTTTTAATCCAACATTCTGTTTGCCTGCAGGCAAGGCATTCTGTTAGGTAAAATAAAAACAACATTTCCAGTTCTGCTCAGAATGTGATAAATCAATATTTTAAACAAAAATGACAAATGTTGTTCTTTTTCATAAAAGTGGTGTTGAAGCCCAACTCTGTAATTGCCTCTGGATATCTCATTTCTTCATGTACACTTCCTAAGAAACTCCAAGATATTTGTCTCATTACTGATCAGTTCTAAATGCAAGTGTGGCTTGCCTTTAATAAAACGTAGACGTGTTTGTCTTGGGTGAATGGGACTGTATACACTTTGTGAATTCTTATTTGCTGAAAGCCACAGTGGAGAAAACTCAACTTGTTTAATCTCGATTAAAATTAATAGGATGCATCTTCAAATTCTTTTCTGAAAATTCTTTCTTGAAAATTCAGGATCTCCCAAAGGCTGGCCGGTCGGGAAAGTCAACATGCAGCAGAGTGGAGGACAGTGGATTTCAGATGCCAGCGGTGTGGCCCAGGGAGATCCCATTGCCTGTCAGAACACATCTCAGATTACCTTTGATGACAGGCATTTCAGAAACGTCAGGAATTGGTTAAAACATGATGAGGGGGGAGGACACCCGGTAATTAATTGGCAGAAGGAACCAGGAAGATATCCAGCCTCCCTGTTTTCAACATCACCCTCCTGTCCTCTCCCCTCAGTCCCCAGGGAACCATAGCCGACTCCTCCTCTAATAAGGAGCATTCTTGGAATCCAGCATCAGGCACAGTGACCCTCACCCCTGGACACTTCCTTTCAGGGTCTTTTCTGCATGAAAGACTAATATAAGGTGTGGATCATTATAGCACATAAGCATGAGTCCTGAAGACAGTCATTTGTCCACTCAAACATGGGACCTGTATGAGGCCTGCAGAGCTTACCAGAAATACATGTCCCTGTTTCACTCTGGACCTGCTGAAATCGAATGGCCTGTGTGAATCCAGGATGTTATGCACGCATATATGTGCTCGTCGGCGTGAATGCTCATGGATGCAATGTTTGTGTTCCTCACCGAGAACCCTCCAATGGGTCTGCGTGGCCTATGGAACTTCCTTGGCTCTGAGAACCACTGGTTTCGGTTTTCACTCCTTTTCCATCTTCGTACTAGGAAACAACAGTAAGAGAAGCAATCAAAACATGTGCTATAGTTTTGTTTTTTTAATATGTTTTTATTGATTTTTAGAGAAAAAGGGGGAGATAGAGAGAGATAGGAACTTCAATGAGAAAGAGACATCAAGTGGCTGCCTCCTGCACACCCCCTACTGGGGATCGAGTCCTCAACCCAGGCTTGTGCCCTGACCAGGGATCAAACCTGGGACCTCTTACTCATGGGTCAGTGTTAACCACTGAGCAACACCGGCTGGGCAAAACATGTTTTGATTCCTGGGTAATTCTAACAATACTGAAAGGCAAATGACGTTCTGTTGTTTTTAGGAGATACCAGATGCCATGAGGGGCCAGGAGGCAGGAGAGCCCTGGAGTAAGGTGTGGCTTCCCACCAGACGCAGGCAGCCAGCAGCTACACGCTCATGACTGCTCGCTTGTCTGGAAAAGGGGAGCAAAGTTGCAAGATATGGAAATAATGTTCATAGACACTTGCTGTATAATAAATGCTCATGAAAAGCCAGCTCTCATGATTGTCCCTTCACATATCCTACTCACACCTACTTAAGCATTTTTCTTCAGATAATTCAAGAAGCTCATAGGTTTCAGGTGGAAATTTCCTGTCAAACCTTCCTGCTATTTCTTGTTATGAAAATTGAACCTACAGGGAAGCCTCTGAATAGCTTGAACAATATTGATATTCCTCACTGGGGAGTGAGCCGGGCAGGATGGTGCCCCAGGGCCAGCAGAGCCTAGAACAGAAGAAGCCCCATAAGTATTTGTTGAGTCCACAAATAAACAAAACGACCGATGCAGACATTACGAGTATCTTTAATTACTAGGATTGGGGAGTCCCTTTATTTTCCCATAGAAGTCTGGTAAGAAAAGCACAGCAACTTTTATCAAGGTCAGTTAGGAAGGTCAGGCTCCTAGTGTGAAAGGTGAGAACACAGAAGAGGTGTAGGTCACATTTAATTACATAGCTGAGGTGAACACTGTTGAGTTTCGCTTCCTCTCACAAAAGAATGATGAGATAAAGTACAAACCGGTTGGAAGCTCTCTGTCATAAGATTGATCAGTTGCGAAACTGAAGATTAAAAAAAAATAGCCTTCAGAGAAAGCATCTAATAAATATTCCATAAACAGAACTCTTGGTGCTGAATTAAATATTTCATTATGTCTCTTGTCTGGAAAATACCTTGGAAGGCAATGAAATTAAGCAAATTGATACATTTTCAGGTCAGTTCAGTGGCAGGATGAACTGAGTTGCACAAAGCCGCGCTCTCCAAACTTGTCGCTGTGGGCTGGTAGGACAGAGCCACATGTGACATTCGGCTGTCATACCCCCTCACGACCACACCTCTGCAAGGGTGCAGGAGGAAGCCCGAGACACAGGAAAGCCTGCCGTGACCAGGAAAGATCCATGTGCAATCCTAATGGGATTCGCTGCACATCCTGTGCTATCCAGAAATCCCAAAGCTAGTATTTTAGGAAATACTAAGCAGCCATTTGGTGTGGCACCCCACCAGCAGCACACATACATTCCCGTGATCCCAAGGCCAGACTGCCTGCTCAGAGCACACGCATAACTGCCCTGGACACCCCTCCCAGGAGGTTGCCCTGTGCCCAGGTCACATTCTAGTTCACTAGGTCTATACGGACTATGACTGAGGCTTATGACACCTCAGTGATCCAGGGGAGAAAGAGACAGCCAAGATCTCCACTCTGTAGAAACTGTATCCTGGTGGGAAAAGAAAACAAGCAATATAATTTCATATGTGAAAGGCACTTTCAGTAAACCACAGAGGGGCTCATGGAGAGCAGGGAGGGGTGGGGGGAGAGGCAATAGGCTCAGAAGCTAAAGGTGAGGAGGCTTTCTGAGACAGGACCGTGTCCTTGAGAAGCACTGAGGAGGTGACTTTTAAACTGGAACCTGAACAACAGTAAGAGCCAGCAAGCGGAGTGAAGACTGGGGGGAGGCTGTTAAGACTCAGAGAACAGAGAAGACTATGACCTTTGGATGGAGCAAGCTCAGAACAATTCCAGGGGCCAGCAGACTTTCTCTGTAAAGGCTCAGAGAGTAAATATTTGTGGCTTTGCATGCAATACTGTTGGAACAACTCAACTCTGCCTTTGTAGTTACTTCAAAAGTAGCCATAGGCAATCCTATATAATAAAGAGATTATATGCAAATTGACCATCACTCCAACACACACGATGGCTGCCCCCATGTGGTCAAAGATGTCTGCCCCCATGTGGACACAAGATGGCCAACACAAGATGGCCAGCAGGGGAGGGCAGTTGGGGGTGACCAGGCCAGCAGGGGAGGACAGTTAGGGGTTACCAGACTGGCAGGAGAGGGCAGTTATGGGTGACCAGGCCAGCAGGGGAGGGCAGTTGGGAACAATTGGGCCAGCAGGGAAGCAGTTAGGCATCAATCAGGCTGGCAGCAGAATAGTTAGGGGCAATCAGGCAGGCAGGCAGGCAAGCAGTTGGGAGCAAGCAGTCCTGGATTGTGAGAGGGATGTCCAACTGCCTGTTTAGGACCCTCGAGGGTCCTAGATTGGAGAGGGTGCAGGCGGGGCTGAGAGACACACCCCCCTGTGCATGAATTTCATGCATTGGGCCTCTAGTATGTAAATAAAGGGGCTTGGCTGTGTTCCAATAAAACTTTATAAAAACAGGCAGCTGGCCCTCATTGATACTCAGATGACAATTTGTCAACCCCTGTTCTGTTCCTAATGATAACCTGCTATTCATACTTCTTTCCTCTAAAAGTTCCAATTGTAAGTGTCCATTTGTCAAACAATTTATTAAGATCCAAACTCCACTGATATATCCATTTTAACTCAGACTGTTTTAGTGTTACTTTTGCACTGACACCAGAAACTGAGATTTTATGTCATGTATTAATAATAAAAACCGCTTTTATTTATATGCAAAATACCACTCTCCATGGATAATTACTATAGCAATAATTTAAAGCCACTGTATTGCATTATGCATTATGAAACAAAAATAAAATAATCTATGTTACAGCTCAGAAGAAAAAAACCTACATGGCTACAGTGTTCTAAATGACAGTTTTGCCTTTTATAGACAATTCCATGATTCACACGTTAATTGTTCTATAAATCAGTCTACCTCCCTTCCCATCTCTCCTCACATATTTTCCCTCTAGGAGATCGGGCAGCCAGGAGAGAAAAATAGAAATACAGATACTTGGAGATCAACAAAAGCTAACAGCACAAAACAAAAAACCTAGGCCTAACATTTCTGATTATATTGGCAGTCTGTCGGAAAAATAAAGTATTATTCACAAAATTTATTTAATTATTTATTCACATTGGATTTAAAAATTGTATGTCACTGTTGCCATCCTCATTCTTAAATGAACTACCAAATCAAGCATCGTAAAAACTATCACACATTTGCTTTTCCATCCTAGATGGTAAGTCAAGATGGAGAGTCAAGAATTTTGTCTGACTAATTCCTGTGTCAGCCAGAGAGCCCACAAGAACAGCTTCTTATAGATCCTGAAATATCTGTTCCATTCAGTGGTATATGTGAGGGAAACAGGCATGCACAGCAGGATGAGACATGGGTGGGGAGGTGGAGGAAGCCGCTGTGGACAGGAGAAACTTTCTGCTGTGCCATCCATCATGCTGATTCCAAGAGGGCTTGTAGGCAAAGGATTTCCGACATCAAAGTATCTCAATCTTTGGAACATTTAGCCATATGCTAAGTCTTTAATTCAAATGGCAAAACCAATGTCCTGGCATGCATTCATTCATTTTCAAAGTGACCAGTGAGGTAAATGTTTTTATTAAATATAAAATATTATTAGTATTAGTTAATAATTGTACTGCTCCTAAACTGCTGTCATTGCTATTCCCAATTTAAGGAATTTGTGTAAGATTACAGCTATTTGATGGAGATGCCAGGATTTGCAATCAAACAGAGCAGAATACTGACTTGTCAAACCACTTATGAAGTTAAAGCCATCCTGAAAATGACAACATTTATGATTGCAAAAACTCTTTCCATTTCTTCTCATTAATTATTTCAGTCTCTCTCTCTTTATTTATTTTATTCTTCCAGGGAAAAAAAATCCAGAGTTTTTATTGAATGTTCTTAGTTATTTGTTAAAAATAATGCAACTATTTAATAAATATAAAGATAATGAAGTTAATATTTAAAGCTTTATGGTCTCTTATTAGGGGTTGGATTGGCCATTTCTTAGAGAATGGGAAACCTTTGATGCTGTACTTTTATTGCAGAAGGTTTAGAAAATTGCTCCCCTACCAATGTTTTTTTTTTATTTTTATTTTTTTTTATTTTATTTATTGTTTAAAGTATTACAAATAGTAGTATATATGTCTCCTTTTTTTCCCCCATTGACCTTCCCCCGGCATCCCCTGACTGGGCATATGGCAACCCATAATAAAAAAGTATATTTTTATGCTTTTTGCTTTTCAACTAGCTTGGAGCCTTTGTGCAGTTATAATCAAATGGAATGCCAGGGCAACCTCAGACAGAATCTTCTAGGAATTTTTCCTAAATGGTAGCTAATACTCATCCTGTATCCCCTTTCTCTCTGTTCTTTCCTTTGTCTGCTTCCTGGAATGTCGGTGCAATGGGTGGAGTTCCAGCCACAGTTTTGTGCCATGGAGATCAGACCTCCCCACCCCCCCCCCAAAGTGGTAGAGGCCTGGACCTAGGTCCCCAAGGATGCATGAAACAGAAGGGTAACACCAGCCTTAACTACCTCTTCACTTTTACACGAGAGTGAAAACGTCTCTTTTGTTAATTCACTGTTATTTGGCTCTGTTACTGATGGCCCAAACTCACCCTAAGTGACACAAGTACTCCACAGGTTTTCACTTTCACTGTTCCAACTGCAGACTTTCATATATGGAATGGTGTTTAGGAAGGATAAAGAAATGATGTCACGATGTCATATCCACATCAGCTATATTAAATAGGTACATATGTATAGAGTATAGACAATGCTACAAGATGTATAAATTTTAAAACAATAGCTACAGCCTCGTGGTGAATTGTTAAAGTGTACACACTTAATTAGAGCTTAAAAATTAACTCCTTTAAATTAATGTTCCACTGATACTAGTCACGATTTATAAGTACAATCACAGAAATCCCAGGATATTTGAGAAGACAAATCCACAGAAAAAAATTAAGAACTTCAAATTATTACAAAATACCTTACTGCCTGGTCAAATAAGACCAGACTTAAACGAAAACTCTCATGGTTTTGAATTTAATGACAAAACATAGAGAGGGATTTGTGAGTTGATAGTTGGGTGTATCCTTGGGAGAATTCCATAAATTATCCTTGATTTCCTCTGGGAGCCACTGCTCAGTCCTGATTTAAGACGTCATTTGCCTTAAGGCATGAGGGTTCACAGTCAGAGGCCAAGGGGAGTGGGTAGGCAAGGCTCTGAGGAGGCTGGTTAGCTCTGGTGGCTCTTTGGAGGGTGGTACAGGTGAGCACTGCCTCCTTCCACCTTACTCCTCTCACCATTTTCCTTTTTCACTGTGATCCAGCCTGGATGAACTCTTTAGTCAACCCTCCAGACTTATTCCTACTTCAATTGACAGCCCTTTTATTTGTGTTTTTTTTCTGCCGGGGATTTTCTTTCTTCAAATCTTTGCATGACCGGTTCCTTCATGTCATTCATGACTCAACTCAAATGGCACTCCCTCAAAAGTACCTCCGTGGACCTTCAGAAATTGATGCCACCTCTCTACCTTCATCTGGGCCATTACTACCTGTGCTGTTTTCTTTTCAATTATGCACATAAACTTCCGTATGTATCTTTTTTCTTAAAACCTGTCTATTGCTTATCACCTTTATGCTCCCATTTGTCCATATCTGTCTGATTTATGCAAAGATCTGAAGAAAGAAAGAAATACAGTTATTATTTGAATGAATAAACAAATCAATAAATACACCAATCTTTTATTCTTAATTCCTTCAGTGTTTTGGATGCAACATATCTATTGCTACACTCTAGAAAAATCTGGTAATACAAAAAATAGTAGGAAAATGATCAGAATTGTATAAATAAAATCCTCAAGTAGAAATCCTATTGTGATTTCATCTACACATATCACCTGTATAATCTGTAAATGAATTATGAAGCAAAGGCAGACTTAATACAGCTTATCTTTTTAGCTGATGGATCCCGCCAAGTTGGCTGGTCCTTCTAAATAACTGAACTACTCATTTTTGTCTTTCCTTTGAGTCCTGGGCACTTATCCATATTATTGCATAACGTTTCTGTTGCTTGCAACCAGAGAACCTGAAGTGATACATTACAGAGAAGCAGCTGGAGAGATGGCAAGCTGCCGAATCACCTTCTTCTTTTATTTTTATTTATTTTTATTTTTTTAGTCTTTAAATTTTTTTTATTAAGGTATTATATGTGTACATATCTTACCATTGCCCCCCACCCCACCCCCCCCACCGAATCACCTTCTGAGTCAAGTCTCCTCAATGTGTCTGGACCACTCTTTGTTTTGAAAGGCCAATGCTGAAATTTGGACAACTATAAGTTGTAAGATTGACCTGCAAAGTAAATAGCAATAAAATCCTATGGCAACTTTTTAAGATCTTTGAGTCTAATACTGAAACTCCAAACAAAGCGATGTGGAACAGGTATTCATTAATATTGAAATGGAGACTCATCCTGCATGCTTGTCTAATTTATTTGGCCTAAAAGCTTTTAACTTTTAAATGAAATCCAAGTGTGAACATTTGCAATTTAGTGCCTCTTTTAAAACTTTATCTGTTCAAAATGCATGAATATTCCTCCAGTGAAAGGGATAATAAGAAAGTAAATTAATTATATTTTAACTTTCCAATCTCATTTTCACTTTGCAAGAACTATGCAGGATAACTATTAACCTTTCATTTCAAATGAAAAATTTAAAGAATTACCATGAGGTAATTTCAAACTACAACCAAAAAAGCGACCATATATCATGGATCCCTTCTTGCCAAAAATATCATCCTGAAATTTAGATCAACTTAGTATCACCCAGGAAAAGAGCCTTTTTCAATTTCATTCACAAGTATTGAAGCGACGGTGCTCATAAAATTGGCAGTTATCAAGGTGGAGGTGTCAAAAACTAAAGCTTGTTTCAATCAACTTTCATTTTTTTTCCATTTGACACTAAACAGAATTACATTTATACAAGTCTGGTCTCAAAATCCCTTTATTAGAACATAAATACATATTTACTTCTTTTATTTAAAGTTGCTTGCTACTTTGGGATTCCACAGAACTGAATATCTTTTAGCCTAGTCTGGTTTAGAATCTAGGATTTGAACTTCTCTGATTTATACACTGCAAGGCTCTGATGATGCCATTTTCCAGCTTAATACCCTTCAAGGAATCCTTTTATTTGGGGACAAAGCTTGCAATGGTCAAGGAGTCTGGTCAAATAGCAGCCCCCCTGTACCTCTCTCTCTTCGATGATTCGCAGTCTCCATTCTAGGCAACCCAGGCAGGACACTCAACCTCCTGTACACCATCTGCTTCCTTCACTTCCCTCTCATGGTCCCTGGATGAAGAGGCAGACCCTTCCTCCACTCACATCATCAACATTTTAGGCTATGATGTGGCTTCACACCACACTTTTTCATTGAAACTTTGGATATCTTGTTCACCGTAGATTTTTTTTGGTATTAAATTTTATTTTTAAATATTACATTAAAATATTTATCTCAATTACTGGACTTTGGGTGCACCCTTAAACTTTTTTCCCAAGGCCCACCCCGGCCCGCCCCACCCACCCCTCTCCTTTCCCTGACTTCCAGTGCCAAACAGAGCAGGGTGCCAGTACTTCCCTCCCTCCCCGGAGCGGCTGAAGACCTGGAAGCCACTGCCCTCCAGGAAAGGAAAACTGGGTTTTCACTCAGTGACTGATAAATGTACTGCACATTTACTGAGAGTCAGTTTCTTGGTATTTTAACAGTTTTGCCTCTAAACAATGAGTAAGGCTAAACCTTGAGAAGCACAGAAGCTAAGTGGCACGCTCAGTATCACAGTTTTTGCATTTGAACTTGAGAATCTGGACTCAGAATTCATACTTGAAATGAATATACTCTGCTGTCTTTCAATAATCCCAGCTCCTATTTCAATGGACAACGAAGTCTCTTAAAAAGAAAAAGACTAAGGCTTGGAAGTGTGGCAATAAAAGCTTAGGATGGGAAGCTTCAAAAGATTTGTGTGGATGAGATTCTAGTAAAAAAAATGGAAATGAATCCTAGATATGTTTTTCCATATGTGTGTGTGTGCAACTGTGTTTATGTGTTAAGTATATGTTGATTACAAAGTTAATTTAAAGAAAATTTACTGGTTTTCTCTCCAGTTAGGAGGACCAAAAAATTTCAGTCTTTGTTATAAAATCTACTTCAGTCTTGAAACAAGATGGCATTTTATAAATATACTAGAGGTCCAATGCATGAAAATTTATGCACTGGAGTGGGGGTCCCTCAGCCCGGCCTGCCCCCTCTCACAGTCTGGGAGCCCTCAGGGACAGGAGGTGACCCGGCAATCAGGGGAAGGCGATGCCCCATTACACCTCTGCTGCTGCCACTACTGGCAGCTCAAGCCTTGGCCGGCCCTGGTTCCCTGAGCCTCGGGAGGCCCTGGGCGGCTGGGGAGCTGAGGGGACTGGGTGCCGCCATCTTGTGGTTGTGGGCACCGCTATCTATGAGGTTGTGGCACTCAATTAGCATATTCCCTCCTTATTGGTTGTGGGTGCCACCATCTTTGAGGGTGGGGCAGTCAATTAGCATATTCCCTCTTTATTGGCTGTGAGCGCCACCATCTTTATGATGGTGTGAGGGTCAATTAGCATATTCCCTCTTTATTAGGTAGAATTTTGTGATCTGTTACAGTAAACTAGTATACTAGTAAGCCCTATAAACAGACAGATTTGTGGTCATACTGTGTGTCCTTAGGAAAATAGCTTCTCTGAGTCTTGGTTTGCTCATATATAAAATAGGAACAACACTACCTACCTTTTAAGGTTGTTGTGAGGATTCAATGTCACAATCTATTTGAAATACTTATAATAACTATAAAACCCAATGTTTCATATTGTGGTTCACAGAAGTCAACTGTGCCAATGAAGAAAGAAAAGCAAAATGCCACCTCCCCGTTGGCATGACTGACTCCATCTGCGTGTCCACATTGAGCTGTGGATGCCAACAGCCCTGCTCTCGATGTCGAAATGACTACTTAAGAGAGCTCGCATCACCTTATCTCCCAGGTAAACACTTCACCACTGCAGAGAAATCAGCCTCGCTTGCTTTTAAGCATAAATAGAGGACACTCCTTCCAGGGGCGTTAAGGAACTTGTTTTCATCACAAACACACTTCATCTTTAATGCCCGAGACAATGATGATGCACCACAATGTGAAGAGCCATTTGAGAGTGAGAAAAGCCGCCACAGGAGATGTAGATGTGACATGAAAGTAAGCACTTTATATTCGAAATTTGTAAAAATTACTTTCATAGAATCGAAGCATGGAGTAAAAGGTAAAAATGAAAGGTTTTTATTTGTATTTTTTATGTAAAACACTCATTTGAATTTTAACTCGTAGCCAATTTACATCAATCTCTGCAGCAATGGACCGAAAACACACACTTTACATTTAAATAGCAAAACTGAAGAAGTAAAATGTAGGCAGAATTTTTCAAATATCGTTTCATTTGCTTTCTTGTGGGCTTTTACTTTATTCATGTATTTAACAAGTATTCAATACTGTATGTAACCCTATGAATTTTAGGAGATACTTAATGAGGAAGTGTTGAATTTGCATAGAAAAGAAAGGCAAGTTCATACCTGTCCCTCTAGGAGCTTATAATCTAAGGAGAAAAGCAATGAAGACACTCATGTAAAAGTCAGGTTCAATTTTTTATTACTACACAATGGTAATCAACTCTCTGTGAAGAGTAGCAACATGTTGTATAAAACACAAGTGAATTTTGGTGTTCCAGTATTTTACATTAGCTTTAGTGTAGTCTTTCCACTGCACTCTATTCATCTCTTTATCCTCCTCTCATCCACCCACCTATCCATCCATCCAATTGCTTCTATTTTTTAAATATATTTTATTGATTTTTTACAGAGAGGAAGGGAGAGGGATAGAGAGAAACATCGATGAGAGAGAAACATTGATCAGCTGCCTCCTGCACACTCCCAACTGGGTATGTGCCCGCAACAAAGGTACATGCCCTTGACTGGAATCGAACCTGGGACCCTTGAGTCCGCAGGCCAATGCTTTATCCACTGAGCCAAAGTGGTTAGGTCCAATTGCTTCTATTTTTGTAACTGTGACCATTGCATCCTGAGATCATGCAAAAGAAGAGAAGGATTAGTAGACCAGTTGGGAGATAAATAATCCTCAGAAAGATAAAACCTTACATGAGAAACAGGCAATACTATGACTTAGCCTTATCCCTAACCTACCAATATTTTCATGATTCCCAAGAAAATCCATTCCCCAAAGAGTATTATGCTATAACTTCCCAATCCAGTTTCCTTCAAATAACACCACAAAAAACTAAAACCTTTGGGAGGGAGGAGAGAGCAATAGAGGGACCAGTTGAATTTAGGGCTCAATCCATAAATAAAAACTAGAAGTTTAGAAATTGGTGATCTAGTCCAAGTCTAGACTCTGTAAGGAGAAAATAGGTAAACCCGGAGGTGAAAGTGGAGAAAGGAAAAAAAAAATCTTTCCTCTCTTTTACCTTAATGAAAAATGGAAATGTTCTCTCTCAAGGAAAGCCTTTCACAAATTGTTGTGGTCCTTTTTCTCAGGGGAAACTGAGACAATATCCAAGCTGAAACACACTTGAAATTAACTCACCCTCTTCTGAGAGGAGCTTGCTCATCAAATTCACCATTTTCTCTGCTTGTTGTGGTGATCAGAGGGTTTTAGCTTCCATTTATTGAACTCACATCCTTCAGTGTCAGACGTGGAGCTAAGGACTACATTTTCTATCACATTCATCCCAAAGTCATTTTTCATTCCTACTTTGATTTTACAGATATAGAATCTGAGGTTCAGAGAAGACATGTAATTTACCTAAGGTCACACAGCTATCTAAAAGGTGACTACTAAGGAATTTAAGCCGGAGTCTATCTTTTAAAATCAGGGCTTTAAAAACAAATCCCACACTCCCCAGAGCCACTGGAGTTCAGAAACACCTTGGTGACCTGCTGACAGGGAGTGTGTGCAGCCAGCAGAGCCCTCAACGCTCATATCTGCTATAGCCAGAGTGGTGGCCCGCATGTCACCTATTTTATTTTATTTTATTTTATTTTATTTTATTTTATTTTATTTTATTTTTGTCTAAATGTGTATTTTATTTTTTTTATTTTTTTATTTCTTTATTGATTACGGTGTTACATATGTGTCCTTATTCCCCCATTATCACCTATTTTATTTACTGGCTGAGGGCATGACCCTTTTAAGAAAAGGCCCATGATGAAAATATGTTAGGAACTCATGAGTCCCTTTCATCCTTCTCACTTTCCAGGTGGAGAAACTGACTGAAGAAGTGAAAATCTAAGTGTCATGAGTGTTTGGAATGACATGTGTAGTGTTAATAATATCTCACACTTAATGACCACTTACTCAGCAAAAACAATGTCCTCGGGGATTTCAATAGATTAACTCAGTTATTCCTCTTAAAACCCTATGAAATATTTACTTTTCTAGAGTAGAGTAGTTGACCCAGCATCATTTCCATTTTACAGAACTTGGCCACAGAAACAGAGGTGAGTTTCAAGCTAAGGAAGTTGGGCTTTAGATTTTAAGCTCTTCACAGTGACCTCAATACTGCCTCTAAAACCTCGACTTCGGATTTCAACAGCAGCGTTCTTTGTCTCTTTTATTCTGTTATAACAGCTGCTTCAATTTACTTGTTAAAATTGAACTGATAATGATGGAAGATGCCTGTGGAAGCCAGCTGATCAATAGAACCCCTTTCCAATGCAGAAAAACCTCGCTCTCCTTCTTGGACCACCAAGGCGCCTTTGGGCCACATGAATACATCTAAACATTTTGTTATTTCAAGTTACAGCATGAATAAGACCACAGGAGAGCTGATCACTCAGGAGTTCAGCCTGCGGCTCTTTGGACACTTGAATGGCACCTCATTGCCCCTAATTTTTATAAGTTCTCTCTGGGAAAAAAAAAGCAGCTAGTGTTGTTTCATCAGCTGAAGCATTTCATCCATGATTCCCTAGGAGGCCTGTTATTCAAGGATTATTTGTAGCTAGCAATGTATGCTTCACAGTCGGTACTTTGAAAAGCAACTATTTTACATGCGAAGACTGGATCAAGTGAATGCCAGTAAACTCCCCAATCACATAATTTATGTACAGTATTTAGAAGTGAAAAGTTTTAGATCAGCAGGCATGTTCTACCTGACAAGAGCCTAGAAAGGGTTTTACTTTAGCAAAAAATCCAAAGGGTATTTTATAGAAAAATTCACACTTCCTTTTGTCTTTTCCCAGACACTCTAGCCTGTTTGCAAATGGGAAGAAGTTTCTATGCATCTTACTTTTTAGCCTTTTTGGATAATATAGATAATTGAACCCAGTGGTCTATGGGACCCACATCAAGTCAGTGTTTAACCCTAAAATGAAAGAAATAAAATCCTATATAATAAAAGGGTAATATGCAAATTGACCCTAATGGCAGAATGACCAGAAAGACCGCTGAACCAGTCACTATGAGGCATACTGACCACCTCTCAGTCCCTTCCCCTGGCCGTCAGGCACCAATCACCCAATGGCAAATGGGGAACCAGGAGTGGGTGGTGGCAGGGGGCGGGGCTGGCTGCAGGCAGCTGGGGAAGATGGCCCTGATCACAGGCCAAGCCTAGGGACCATACCTGCACACAAATTTCATGTGCTGGGCCTCTAGTATGATGTAAAAATACGCATACCATGGTTGTAAAAAGAAGGAAATCTTACCTTTTGGGACAGGATGGATGGATCTGGAGATATTATTATACTAAGTGAAATAAGCCAGTCAGAGAAAGACAAATACCATATGGTCTCACTTATATGTGGAATCTGATGAACAAAATAAACTGATAAACAAAATAGAAACAGAGGCATGGATACATGGAAGAGACTGATGGCTGCCAGGGTGGGAGAGAATGGATGAAAGAAGGTGAAGGGATTAGCCAAAGGACATCTATATATATAAAAGCCTAAGTGACTGTTCAACTATTCAACCATTCGACCGTTCAACCAGTAGTTATGATTTGCACTGACTACCAGGGGCAGATGCTCAACGCACAGGCATGGAAACATGGAACAGGCTGATGAATCTCAGGGAGAAGTGAGGAGGGGAGGGCGGGAAGAGATTAAACAAAGATCTTATATGCATACTAGAGACCCGGTGCATGGATTCATGCACCGGTGGGGTCCTTCAGCCTGGACTGCGAGGATTGGGCTGAAACCAACAGTCTGACATCCCCTGAGGGGTCCCAGATTGCAAGAGGGGGCAGGCCAGGCTGAGGGACCCCACCAGTGCACAAATCCGTGCACCAGGCCTCTAGTATATACATAACACATCCACACAAATAACAGTGTGCTGATGGCCAGAGGGATGAGGGGGCAGGGATGGATGGAAGTGGGCAAAGAGGGAGAAAATGCAGACATCTGTATTAGTGTTGACAATAAAAATAAAGAAATAAATGGATCACATTCAATAGCAGCATTTCAAGTACCATCAAAAGAATTTACAGGTGCTAAATTATCACCAATGACACTCACTATAAAAAAAATACTCACTGGTAGGAGTTCACTAATTTCTTATCAGATATGCAAGTGGCGTCACCATGTCATTTTTTACCATCACTCAAAGTCTTCAGTAAAGGTGTGTATGTAACTTCGATATTGGTCATCTGTGTAATTGCCAAGGTGGATTAAATCAGGGAGGGAAGCAAAAATTTGACTCTCTCCATCCAACTTGACAAATTGTTCAACTGAGTTAAAGAGTCTTTCCTGGAAAAATACTTGACCCATCCAGTTTCCAGGGCACTTTTCCATTACTTTCAAAACATTTATAGGAATCCATTGGTAGTGGTTAAAATTTATACCTGACTAAATCTTGTCCCAATAAAATGCTATGCTTTACTTACTTCAAAAGACAATGAGATTGAGTTTTCTCTTCATTTTTCTAATCATTCTCACACACTTTCCCAGAGTAACTATCGTTCCCTCTCCAGCATGCCTCCTCAGATTGAAGCAGGATTTCCATGAGCACTGCCTTTTGCTCATTACTTGCTGGGCATCTCCCTGTCACCCCAGTAGACTTGCGCTTCAGAATCCTATTAATGTAATATTTCTGACTTCTGAATCTACAGACACGAGGAAATGTGATTGAATCCCAGAATAGATAGCATGTCAGCTTTATGATGTTTCAAGTTAAGTTCATTGCATAGTAATTAAGGGTAAAATTTCCACTTTAATCCACACCCATGTATTTTAATGCATACTGCACACAACAACCTTGCTTATGAAAATCAAGCACAGTGCCTAATGACGCTGAACTTTGGGATGAGCTCTCACAAGTGAGAATTTGTGCAATCTTTGGAAGTTTTGAAGGTAGGAGTGTTCCTTTGCATTTCAGAGCCATCAACTACCCCACATCCCCACCTGTCAATCCTCTATTTTAAAATGCGGCAAACACCTTTCTAAAGATATGAAAAAGAGTGAGGACATCAAATGGAAAGTATATTTGACATAGTTTCCTCTAGATCAATTTCCATAGACTTAGTAACTACAGGTAGTTCAATGTCAGACATGAAAAATGAAACATCCAAGTGATATTGAAACTCTATGCTTCAGAGGTTTCTTTGTGTGTTTGTTTTTTATTGCAGTAAAATACACATAGTGTAAAATTTGTCATTTGAGCCATATTTAAGATTATGAATCCAGTGGCATTCAGTTCATTTGCTGTTGTGCAACCATCACCACTGCCCAGTTCCTCCAGGACTGTCCATCCTCCCAAAGGAAACCTCTGTCCCCTTTATATAAAATTTCACTTTATAGGCATATTGGAAGTGAACAGGGACTCCCTACAGCCCCTCCCCCAGCTCCTGACACCCACCCCTCAACATTCTGTCTCTATGGATTTGCTAATTCTAGGTAGCTCATATAAGTGGAATCTCACAGTATGTGTCCTTTTGTGTCTGGTTTAGGTCACTTGGCATAATGTTTTCAAGGTTCACCCTATATGAGACTAAATAATATCCCACTGCATGGATATGCCACATTTGTTTATTTATTCATCGGTGTGGACCTTTGATTTGTTTTTACCTTCTGGCTACTGTGTGTAATGCTGCTATGAACATGAGTGGGTAAGCAGTGAACCTCTATGTTTAATCAATGGGAATATTTAGCATTTGACCTTGTCAAAAGAAATTACCTGTTTATTGGGGAGTAGTAAGCTTTATGATTTTTTAAAATAACTTTTTATTTATTTTAGAGAGAAGAAGAAGGGAAAGGGAGAGAGAAACTTTGATTGACTGCCTCCTGTATTCCCACTACTGGGGATTTGAGCCAGAAATCTGGACATGTGCCCTGACCAGGAAGTGAACCAGTGACCTTTTGGTGCACAGGACAACACTCAACCAACTGATCCACACCAGCCAGGGGTAGCTTTATGATTTTTTTTTAACTTTCCAATTACTACTATCAAACAATAAATTGGTAATTATAGAAAAATAATGAGACAATGATGTATATTTAGGACTTGACACATGTCAGACACATCTTAGGAACTATATATGCATTTTCTTATTTAATCCTCCCCAAAGCCTACAATGAGGTAGCATTTTTATACCCATTTCACAAATGGAAAAACAAACAGAAGTTGGATATTTTGCTCAATATATGAAAACTAGTGGCTGAGCTAAGACTGGACCGCAATTTTCTGGTCCCTGAGTTGGTGCCTTACGTTTATGTTTTACTGCCCTATCGCCTGTAAAGTACAAATTGCTTCTGATGCTAATTTTCCACCTACCAGAGAGCAGATTAGGGATGACAAACAAATACATTTGTGAAGAAGAAGGCAGGCTTATGAAATTCTTTCAGAGAGCTCAGGGGAAATTTAAAATGGAATGAAATATAAAGAGAAAGATCAAAATGCATGGAGGCAGAGCTGAGGAATTCTTCCTTCTTCCTTCTCTCTCTCTCTCTCTCTCTCTCTCTCTCTCTCTCTCTCTCTCTCTCTCTCACACACACACACACACACACACACACACACACAGCTTGATTCTACCATTCTTTCACCAACCTCCTCAACCCCCAAAATTTCTCAGTGGAACTTTAGACATGAAACCCTTGTCTTTCTTCTTGGAGGTGAAGATGGGCACATGAATCTTAGACTTGTCAGGTTACCTTGATTTTAAGTTTTGAGATTTTTGGTTGGGGTGTTGATTTACCCATCCTAACAAATTATTATACAGGATGGTAAAGAGTTCTCTAATCTGAAAGTTCAAATATTCTAGTACAGTCAGCTTGTTTAAAAGATTTTCGAAGGCCTGGTTAACTTACCCTCTCCCACCCTCCCATCCTCCCCTTCTCCCATTGAGAAGGACTCACTGTGTCCTGATTAAACTATTGACACTGTGCTGTATAACCTCTGGGTGCCTAAACACAGCAGGTTAGATTCTCTGCCATAACGAAAACACCAAGCCCTGGTCACCCAAATGCCACGTCAATAGAGTGTGGAAGCTAAGATAAGACAACATCTATTAAAAATTATAAATCCGTGCTTTTGAAAATGTTACTGGGCATCCTACTTCAAAATGACAGATTAAAGCATCAATAAAGTTGACATTGAAGTCATTCCCTTTATAGGCATATTGGAAGTGTAATCAGAGCAACCAATCCCTTACAGGTGCTGGAAAAACACATGGACAATTGCACTGTAGTGACTGAGGGAGCCCTGCCATAGTGCAGAAATGACTGCAGAGTGTGTGTATAACAGAAGACATTCAGAAATAGTTCTGGACTGTAATTCAGTTAGCACATACCACTGGTAAAATTCTGTATGCTGTCAATGAGTCAACTTACTAAAGATTTAAAACAAACCGGTATCTTGGTACTCCTTTCTGCAAAATCAAACAGATTGATCCATTAATTTTTTTGCATCATTCAACATTCACAGGAACATTTCTAAAGGGGATTTTTCTGAAAGTGGATGTTTCATGATGATACCAAAACAATGTGTTTATTCTCTAGCTTAAAAGAACATGCTAAATCAATTATATAGATAACTAGAGGCCTGGTGCACAAATCTGTGCACTGAGCCAAAATCAGTTCTCCAACATCCTTTGAGGGGTCCTGGATTGCAAGAGGGTGCAGGTAAGGCCAAGGGACCCCACTGGTGCATGAATCCATGCACCGGGCCTCTAGTATGCATATAAAATCTTTGGTTAATCTCTTCCTGCCTTCCTCCTCTCCTCCCTTCCCTCTGAGATTCATCAGTCTGTTCCATGTTTCCATGCCTGTGATTTCCACTCCTGCATTGAGCGTCTGCTCCCTGGTGGTCAGTGCACATCATAGCTACCAGTCAGCTAATCGCTTAGGCTTTTATACATATATAGATGCTTAAAAACATATTTGATTGTGTTGGCAATGGCATTATGACATTAGCTTTCTATTTCTTAGAAGCAAATTAAAATTTTAAACAACAGGCTCATGTGAATCAAATATGACTAGGTGTGTAGCTTCATTTTATCTTTCAGTGATAAACCAAGAAAGTGGAGGTAGGTGGGGTTACATGCATGAGTATGTGTGTGGTTTTCTTATCACATGAACAGCTACATTTTCTCATGTGGTTCCAAATCTAATGAACTCTGATTTTCTCATTCATCTCAAGTTACTGCATTTACTACTCTAGGTCAACCCAGATGAAGAATTCTCCTTATGGGAAAAAGTCCCCAATCTTTGTCATTGCCATGAGGCAAAGTGTGAGATGTGGGCTGTAAGACTCGGTCTCAGAGTCAGAGCCTTTCACACATGGCTCAGCTATATAAACAAAGCTCACTGGACAGTGCTAGTCATGCACCCAACTGCTTATTCAGACAGAATCAGAGCAGATGCTTCTTTTATTGGGAATGGAGAGACAAGTGTGACTTCTCCAAGTCTCTATTTAGCAACAGAAAAAATCACCTGGTTAAGATAGAGACTATTTCTCACTGACAAATCTGATCCACGCATCAGCAGTACACCACAGCTGAGATGCCAGTTTCATTTCCTGCTGCAGCTGAATTAATTATTTTTTATTTTTAAATATTTTTTATTGATTTTAGACAGAAGGAGAGGGAGAAAGAGATAGAAACATCAATGATGAGAGAGAATCATTGATAGGCTGCCTCCTGCATGCCCCTAACTGGGTATCTTGCCCTGACCGGGAATCAAACCATGACCTCCTGGTTCCATGGGTTGATGCTCAACCACCTAGCTACACTGGCTGCGCTGAATTAATTAATTTTAGATTCAAATATGGTTTTTCATTACACAGAATCAGGCTTTGCAATAGAGACCTTGCCCTCTCATACACACATCAATTTCTTTCTAATAGCTTAGAGACCTGTAACTTCAGAGAGACTGTTTCAAGTTTAATATCCGTGAAAAATTACCGGGATGAACAAGACCATTAATTTCTCCCTAAAATTGTTGCATTTTAGAACCAGTCTTTAGACTGCAGATATTTACACCCTTGGTTCATCACACAGATAATAAATACAAGGTTGAAACAAAAATCTAACTTCCTGGCTCTGCTTTCTTGTTCTATACCCTGAATACAGATGCCTGAACAGATAAGAGGTCTGTCGAGAAGGCTGTGAAAGGCAGGATGAAAATTACACTGTTTTAAAAGATCTTTAATCATACGAGACCTGAACATTATGTATGAATTTGGGGAGAGAGGGCTGCAGGAATCTTATCAAATGCCATTTGCAGATGTTGTTTCTAGACCTCAAAGCAGGGATGTTATCAGCTGTCAATCAACAGGTATTTATTGGATCTCTGATACCTCTCAGAAGGCTGCTAGTTTCTGCAGAAAATTCAGGAGCAATAAAACAAATAGCATTTACTCACAAAGAGTTGATAGGTTGGTTACAAGAGATGAGACATAAAATCATCAGTAAGCAAAACTGCATGTTATCAGGTTATCAGCCCGGAAGCTCATCACCCTGGTTGCTCATGAGGCCCTGCAATAGCACAGAATGGGTGGAGGCTGCTATAACCTTGCGAGGTTATATCAGTAGTCTGTCATCAACAAACCCATGAGATCGGGCCATTCCTGACGATTGGTTCAAACCTGAGCTGACAGAGCGATTCACAAGAATTATCTAAGCCCCAATATTTCAGTGACGTACCCCACCTTATCCAAGGTCCAGGCCCTTTCTATCCTGACAAGAGAACGGGCTCCAATTACCTCCTCTAGGACCTCATTCCTTTCTCATTTTATGAGTAAGTTCAGAATTTGCACTGTGATCCTAAATTTTCTAAACATGACACAAAATTATAACAGGATTCTCAGAAGAGGAATTAGAGAGAAGACCTGGGGAGATATTTAACATCAATGAGTTCAGGTGACAGAAATAACAAAAGCTAGAACAGGGAGGTCATTACCAAATTCATGGCCACCGGAGTTGGGGAGAGGAGGCTGTTGGACAATAGGGCCAGAAGCCAGTTCAAAAGTTGTCTGCCCTTACCTCCAAAGTCTCTCTTAAGATTAATATTAAGGTTTTTAACATTCCCCACCTGTGGTCTTAAATCATTAAAATTCCGCCACAGTACTCCATGTTACAGAGCAGGTACCTGAAAGAGAAAGAGGAGCATAAGCCAAACAGGAAAGGTGGGAGAGGCGGAGGAGACACCAGCAGCGGTGAAAACACAGGGCTGACTGCATCCATTCAGGATGAGAGGGACCCATGTCAGTGCTGCCAGCAGGCTACAGAAGGGACTCGTGGAACTGAGATTCCAATTTGGGAGTGAGAGGAGAGACTCAGGGAGGTGAGAGCAGTCCTGCCAAGTCAGGGAGGTGTGGAGCCTGCAAGGCCTGAGCTGGGTCAGCCGCCGCCCAGGAAGCCTCTGTTTATTTCTGCTGATGCTTGTCCTTAAAAGGAAAATGCATGCACATCGTGTGTGTGTGTGTGTGTGTGTGTGTGTGTGTGTGTGTGTGTGTGTGTGTGTCACAGTTTATAATGTTCATAGTCAGGCCAGAGGGTTTTGTCTTGTTTTATTGTTGTTGTTTTTTATGTACAGCTGGGTTTATTTTCTCCTGAAGGGGGGCTGTCAGAGGCGTTCTCAAGGCCTGCGTTGCTTCTACACGCTCCTGTTTGTTCTCTCTCTGTATCTGTCAGTCTCTCTCTTTTCCTGCTCAGTGTGTGCTCCTGTCTTTTCTCCTTGTCTCACTCACCCCATCTCCCGCCCGCCTTTCTCTCTCTCCTTCCCTCCCTGCCTTCCTCCCTCTCTCCCTCCCTCTGTCTCTTCCTTCCTTTCCCCTCACCTTCTCTTTCCTTTTCTCTTCTCCTATTTGTGTCCGTTTTTCTCTTTGTGCCTTGCTCTACCTGACTTTCTGTCTGTCTGTCTGTCCGTTGGTCAGTCAGCTTCCTGCTGTTCTCTCTGTAGGTAATGTAACATCATTTCCTCCCTGGGGTTGTTCAACATGGACGAGAACAACAGGAGAATGAGGTCAAGGTACCCGAAGTGAGTTCACCATCTACTGATAATCAAGGATATGCCCCTTGAAGGGAGCAAAAACTGTCACCCCAAAATACGCCTCTCTGGCGTAAGTTATTTTAAACCGATCATTTTTAAGAAACAGCAGACACAGGAGAAGCTCTGAAAACCACATGGTAGTTAACTGTGAGGGAAATGTGCATTTACAAGGGAAATCTCCACACGTAAGAGGGCCCCCTCTGCACCAGGAAGAGGAGGAACAAATCTCTAGAAACCTGTATCAATGGCAAGGAGAAGGCAACCATTTAGTCCTGCACACACACACCCTTGGTTAGGGTGCTTTTCCTGGTTGCTGCCCATCACTGGCCTCTCCTCCCCAACATCTTTCTTTGGTCTTTAACTAGAGACGGTATCTAAGGTGGTGGTTTGGGCCATTTTAGGGAGTTACTCAGTTGTCCTGGGTCTCTCCCATGTATACAGTCTGTATGTATGTTATTAAACTTCTGCTTGTTTTTATTCTGTAAACCTCTCCGTTATTAAAGAGGCGTCCCAGGGTAGAGGGAAAATTATTCATCCTGCCTACCTCTACTGCGGCTGCCTCCTCAGAGTGGTCCTGGGCTTCACCTTCTCAGCTCCAACATCACAGGAAGGGAAAAGAAATGATTTGAAAGAAAAACACTGGCATGAACATCACTTAGAAAATAAAGGAAGGTTAAAATGCTCATCGCTTTCTAGATTAAAAAAGTAATATAACAAAGTGCAAATCTCAAGCAAGCTGTTACATCATCCCTGTGTGTGCCACAAGAATCTTCACTTGAGCTTTAAAGAACCTGGGAGGAAAAGCAGAGGATTCTTGTTTTCAACTTTTTAGGCCAAATACACATGCTTGCATTTCATTAAGAGAAAACAATTTGGAAAGATAGGCTAGTTTTACATAATGTGTTTAATTACATTTGCAAGTTTTATTTGTTTGCACATGATAAAAATCTTTTTTCAAAGAAACAAATTAAAAAGAAGCCATCATTTGCATTATATTAAATTGCTGATTTTTAATCTATGGTTATCTAAGAGCTAATATTTCCATTTCTCCTACTTAATTCAAACAGACAGGCCACAAAGCATCCTCCAAGATTAAGAAAAGTCCTTGCAAATATCAGATCAATTATGAGAAGAATTGTCTGATCAGATGTCATTTAAATTGCATTAATGTTCACTAAAGGGTATTTTGGGCAAGTCTTTGCAGCAGGGTAGGAAATAAATTGAAATCGCTAAACACTGATGCTATTTGAAAACAAGCTCTTAGGTCTTGGAAGCCTGGGAAGGAACTTTTACTCTGCAAGGACCTCTTCTCAGATGCCACCTAATTTGCATAGGTCCAGTCTAAACAGAGAGATTAGGACCTCAGAGGAGAGCCATGCAGATTTGGGCTAATCCCAACATATCAATATGACAACAAATCTTTAAATAAAAGGTTAACAATTTTGAGACTATAGTTATAGTTTTCTGACCAGGGTACCAGTGAGCAGTCCTTATGAAAAAGTTCCACTTGTAGCCCTAGTCTTTCAAAAACTTGATTGAAAAACGGCATCTTTGCCGTCGTGTGAGGTCAGTAACCTGACTTTGGAGCAGTTCTGCATCTGCTAGAGACTCAACCTGAGCACGCTCTCCACCCTTCCCTCCAACCTGCCTCCCCACTACTCTCCCTGCCTTTCTCTCACAAAACTGGACTGAGCTCCCAAAAGGAGAACAGCATAGCGTAGTGTATTGTCTCTATTTTTTTTCCCGGTATATTCTGATGCTTTGACATCTAAGAAAAGCTTGCTGGCTGGGGAGAGACTGCTCTCCCAGGGCTAGGCAACTCCTGAGAGAGCAGAGGGCTCAGCCTGGAGCGTGCCTTCGATGTGTAGAGTAACCCAGAGCCACTGTTCTACTGGGCTCTGCACCCTAGGAGGTAATATTCCGCTCCTTAACATGCATCCCAGGGCCAGGTGCCCAGCAACAGGGGCCCACCCCATAGCCCAAAGCCACTGAGATTATTCCCTCTCCCAATCTGCCCTGCTTTCTGTTTCCTGCAGAAACCTCAGTGAAGACTCCAGTCCTTGTTTGTCTACTCATTCCTATCTTCTGAGACCTGATCAAACCTGAGTCCCCCGATCTGAGCGGCATGTGGTGACCCCTGGTCTGGGATCCCTGAGTATAGTACACTTTGTTTCCTGAGACCCTCCTGTGTCCCCTCGCGTGGCCGCACCTGAGTGACTGTCACACAGTAGAACAGAACAAGGAGCTATTAAAAGCACACGTTTGGGGAATAGACACCCATCTTGCTGCTGCAGGAAGCAAACCCACTCGCTGATGGAATGACCAGAGCAGAGGAGAGTGGCGCAGTGGAGAAGAAGGTGTGGAGAGTGGGAGGCAGTCACCCAGATGACATTACCTGAGCTCAGAATAGAACTAAACCTGGACTTTTAAGTTGGGGGGGAAGAAATTAACCAAAGTACTTATATGCATACATGCATAACCCATGGACAGACAGCAGTGTGATGAAGGCTTTGGAGGCGACAGGATAGAGGAGTCTAAGGGGGAATAAGAGGGGAACATCAGTAATACTCTCAATAATAAAGATACATTTTTAAAATAAATAAATAAAGTTATGTGTTGACAAAAATTTCGTCCCCAGATTCCCCAGGCTCTCGGAGCTTTTCCCAAGGAGCCCCAGCTTTGGACTTCCTTGTTCCTCTCTGCATTTCCCAATTTCAGCGGGATTCCTGTTTAGTAAGTTTAGCTGGATCCCCTCCTCCATATCCACCATCCCCCACGGGCATCTATCCAGGTCCTGTCCTCCACCTTCCCCAGGTGTGTCCTACCACCCGGGCCTGTTTCCTGCAAGAACCTGGTTAGCTCGGTGTATCCAGAACCCCCTCCCCCTGATGTCTCCTTCAGTGATTCCCATCCTCTGGCTCCTCCACTCCTTGTATTCAGATTCCCACTTATCCATATTGTATTCAGACTTGAGTCCAAGCTCTCTCCCCTAATCCAGGACCCCACTACTGTATCCCCCCAGCCATCACACTGAATGAAGTCTTCCCTACCATCGTACAAGTGTCATGAATATGATTTCTTCTTAGACAATGTACCCACAAATTCCCCTCTTAATTTAAACCATTTTAAGTCATGTTTATATCACTATCAATGGAGTCTTAATTAGTAAAGCATTCTGCTTTTACCAGAGAATTTAATACAGTATTTCATCATTTATTCCATAAATATATACTCTGTCTCTCCCATATTTTAAGTTCTATAAAGCATGACAAGATTGATAGCATACGGTCCCTTGATGGGGATGCAGATAGACAAAGTCTTGCTTCTGAAGTGCAAAGTGTTGATAATACTAGAGATTTATATCAGGAAGGATTTTACTGGGAACGTTGAATTTTTTTCTCATCATCAGTGACTTAGTACTCTGCAGCCGTAAGACATAAATCCCAGTAGCGCTGATCCCATGAATGGCCTCCTCAGTGAAACAAGCTCGTGGCGCCAGGGCAGAGTGCTTTTTTAAACTCACATTTATTTCCTTTCATTTGGGGACTTAGTCAACCACAAGCATGACTGATTGTGTTTTTGTGTCCAGTTGTGTTTTTGTGACCAGCGTGTCTACCTCTCAGTTGGGTCTCTGGGGAATCTTCAGGTCCCTTTTCCCACTCACAGTCCTTTGAATGGTGTTCTGTTAGAAGAAAAATTTTAAGAACAGTTAAAAGCATAAAACTTACACAAATTAGTTTGCATCCAAGACTGTATTTAATATTCATTGATTAAATGAGGAAGCCAGGTAGATGTTAAAACTAATTCAATGGAGAAGTCAAAAAAGCATAAATATATATGGAGCAAGATACTGAAATGAATGATCAAATGGGCAGCAAAACTGGCTTTGTTGGGAGGTGAGGAAAACACGTGCATGTCTATTGACGAGAATTATTTTTTATTGACTCAGCCATTTACAACTAACAGAGCTGGAAACTAGATCATACAACCAGAGTCAGATAACCCAAAGGGAATGCCCTAGAGCAGTGGTTCTCAACCTTTTTAAAGCCGCGACCCGTTAATACAGTTCCTCATGTTGTGGTGACCCCCAACCATAAAATTATTTTCGTTGCTACTTCATAACTGTAACTTTGCTACTGTTATGAATCGTAATGTAAATATCTGTGTTTTCCAATGGTCTTAGGCGACCCTGCTAGCGTTGAGAACTGCTGCTGTAGAGCCTAAGACCATCAGAAAACACAGATATTTACATTATGATTCATAACAGTAGCAAAATTACAGTTATGAAGTAGCAACGAAAATAATTTTATGGTTGGGGGTCACCACAACATGAGGAACTGTATTAAAGGGTCGCGGCATTAGAAAGGTTGAGAACCACTGCCCTAGAGGATGTTCAATTTCACTGAGGCACCAATGTTTCCTACAATACTTTGTAAACAATCAATGTTAATTTTGACTAAAATAATAAGATTTACCATTGATTAAGTGCTTATTAAGGCCCTTGGCCAGGGCATGTGCTAGGCATCACCTCATTGGGTCTATACAACTACACTGTGTGGAAGGAACTATGCCCACTTCACAGATGAAGAAACTAAGGCTTAAGAAAGGTCAAGGTCACACAGTTAGTGAGGATCAGTTTTAGGAAAGAAACCCACAACTCCACAGTCTTTAGCCTGAAATTGGCTAGCAAGCATGTGCTGTAGAAAGAGGATGGCATTTTGCTCAGTTCCCACTGTGCTTAGTAGTGGGAGCTTTTTAATTTACCACTTATCCTATCTAATAAAAGAGTAATATGCAAATTAACCATCACTCCACTACACCCACAAGCCATGCCCACAAGCCACGCCCATAAGCCAATCAGGAGCGAATATGCAAATAAACCCAACCAAGATGGCTGCAGCCACAGAGAGCAGGAGGAAGGCTTGGGTTTCCCTGGCAATAGAGAAAGCCAAGCTTTCCACCTGCCCTGGCTGGCCTAGGCCTCCACTCAAGGCTACAAAGTTTCAATGATAGAAGATACATAAACCCAAACAGAAATGGCGGCAGCCACGGACCTGGAAAGAGCAGGAGGCTAGGGTTGCCCCCGGCGATGGAGGAAGCCAAGCTTTCCACACACCCTGGCCGGCCCAGGCCTCTCTTAAGGCTACAAAGTTTCAATTATAGAAGATACATATATCCAAAAAAAAAATGGCTGCCGCCACGGAGCAAGCAGAAGGCTTGGCTCCGCTCCAGGCTACAAAGTTTCAATTGTAGAAGATAAATAAACCCCAGATACCAGGGCCTCCGCTTGGGTCTCCAGGGAGTGTGGCTGGCCTGCAAACCACCATAGGCCCCTCACCCAGGCCGCCCCACGCCCCAAGGGAACCCCCACCCTGATCTGGGACACCCTTCAGGGCAAACCAGCTGGCCCCCACCCGTGCACCAGGCCTCTATCCTATCTAATAAAAGAGTAATATGCAGATTGACCATCACTCCCACACACAAGATAGCTGCCCCTATGTGGACACAAGATGGCTACCACAAGATGGCCAGCAAGGAAAGGCAGTTGGGAGGGATCAGGCCTGCAAGGGAGGGCAGTTGTGGGCGATCAAGCCTGCAGGGGAGGGCAGTTAGGGGTGACCAAGCCGGCAGAGGAGGGAAGTTGGGGGCAACCAGGCCTGCAGGGAAAGGCAGTTGGGAGGGACCCAGGCCTGCAGGGGAGAGCAGTTGGGTGGGACCAGGCCTGCAGGGGAGGGCAGTTAGGGGCAAATAGGCTGGCAGGAGAGTGGTTAGGGGGTAATCAGGCTGGCAGGCAGAAGTGGTTAGGGGCAATCAGGAAGGAAGGCAGGTGAGCAGTTGGGAGCCAGCAGTCCTGGATTGTGAGAGGGATGTCCGACTGCCTGTTTAAGCCCGATCCCAGTGGGACATCCCTCTCGAGGTCCCAGATTAGAGAGGGTGCAGGCTGGGCTAAGGGACACCCCTCTCCCCCATGCACAAATTTCGTGCACCGGGCCTCTAGTTTTCTTATATCCGACTGCTTTATTTACTTAGGATAGCTGCAGACTCCCCTGAAAGTGTTTGTTTGTGATCCCTCAATGCACTACCATCCAAACATACACAATGTATGAGTCAAAAAATTAAAAGGGACAACCTCGAGTCTTGGGGGAGAGGGAGGGTGCATGTTGGTTAAACAATGTTTTTCAAGGAACAAAAACTAGAAGTGTCCTTGATTTGTCCCTTTCCCTCTAAGTCCAATGACTCCCACAGCTCTTCAGAGTAGGAGGAAAATAACGACAACTTAAACCAAGGGGAATCCTGGGCGACTGTGCTTCCATGGGGCCCTCCGTCACCGCCACACTCCAGGAGAAGCAGAGTGTATGCTCCTGTTACTGTGGGTTGCTGTAGCCCCTGACTTCCATTTTCTGACTTAGAGATGACCCGTGGAGCAAACATACACCATCCATGTTCATAAGCAGGTGCAGAAAGGAGGCTTATCAAACTAAAGGCTAGATTTAATGGATAAAGTGCCTGGTTTAAGGAGATTTAAACCTCAGTTATGATATTGCCAGTCCTGGGAGCCACTGGTTCAAATCCCCACTAAAGCTTTTGTCTTTAAAAAAAACAAACCAAAAAACCTGCCAATTTACTTCATTCTGCAGATTGACTACAGAAACTTATTTCCGTGTCTTCTATTCACAAAATAAATATGAATTTCACAACAAGTCACTTCCCCATAGAATGTCTTAATTCCACCCAGGCCAGATTCTAGCTCATGGCCCATCCTGTACCTAAGGGACAGTTTCAAAGGCATTGGACTAAGAGTTCAGTTTTCCTCATCCCTCTCTCTAGCCCTTCTGAGTCTTTGCTCAAATGTCATCTTCATAATAAAGCCTTTAATCAATTAGCCTTTAATCAATTAACGCCTTTTTAAAGCACTGCCACCACCTCCACTTCCCTGTGTTCCTTCCCTGCTTTGTTTGTCTTTCCTGCTACTACACCCATGTTGATGTTGCATATTTTGTGTATGTTAGTGTTCATTTTCCCATCTATAATTAAAACTCAATGAGGATGAGGACTTATATGTTTAGCTCTCTGCTATATAACCAGAGCCTGGACCAAGGGCTGGCATGAAGAGAAGGCTCAATGTTGTCTGCTGAACAAAGGAATGAATCTCAATAAATGGTTTCTTCTTCCTAAGGCCCTCATATCTCTCATCTCTGCTCCTTCCCATACACCTATTGCATCCCTGTCTCTCCATCTTCTTTGTGGTCCTGCTCAGCCCACAGCCCATGTCACTGCATCTTTTCCATCCGATTCCCTTTCACCTACTTGGTTACTGACCCAGTGTCTCTTTGTTTAAAATTTAAAACTGAGGAATTGGATTGGTCATTGATCATCCAATGGATTGACTAGGTTTGGGTCATGTGGCTGTTCCTGGTATGTATAAAAATATGGCACAGATACCGTAGACTATATCACCTTGAGTGGCCTGCTGGGTTTTCACCATTCTCCCCAAGGAGAGATCTTTTCCTTGACAAATACTGGCTGTCAGACCAGGCATCGTCCACTGGCCAGCCAGGCCTTCCACCAAAGATCTGCTACCAATAAGACCTGCTGTGTTATCTACTCATTTAGATTGCATGATGCTCATTCATACCTTTACTCAATAAATAGTTACTGAGGAGTAACTATCTGCTAATCCCTCTGCTAGCTGTTGGGGACAGAGGAGTGCCATATTTATGAAGCTCGCTGGAAGACAAATGAGCAGCATTCCCTTTACACCTCAGAGATAAATCAGTGGGCTATCAAGACACCTAAGTTAATTATTTAAACCTGGTTGAGGTGCACCAGCACTGGAGGAATTTGAGACAGAGGACTTACCCAGAGAGAAGGAAATCCAATTGGAGATCTGAATTTAAAAATAAGAGTTAACCAGGCAGAGAAGGATAGGACTGGGAAAAAGGTTCTGGCAATGAGAACAGGGTGGTCAAAGTCCAGAGGTGAAATGTGCATGGTGCTTTTGGGGGCACTGAGAGAAATTCACTTTGGCAGCCATGAAGACAGTATGGGATAAAGTGTGGAAGGGACAAACAGATGTCAAATAGCAGAACTGACAAACCAGTTAAGAGACCTGGGTTTTGATGTGTGGGGAATGAAGGGACTTGGGGGGGTTGTTTTTTCAATATGTTTTTATTGATTTGCGAGAGGAAGGTGTGGGGGGAGAGAGAGAGAGAGAGAGAGAGAGAGAGAGAGAGAGAGAGAGAGAGAGAGAGAGAGAAAATGAATCATTGATTGGCTGCCTCCTGCACACCCCATAGGGATCAAGCCCACAACCTGGGTATGTGCCCTGACCGGAAATTGAGCCACACCAGCCAAGGCAAGACATGGGGATTTTTATGGGGTTAGTAACACCACTTTGCTACTTTGCTGCTTGTCTCTGGGTCTCACCATCAATAGCTCCATGCTCGCTCTCTGAGCTCATATCTGTTCTTAGTGCTAGTGAATTCTTGGTGCCCTCCGGTAAAATCGATGATCTCCTTTCTCACACTATCTGAAGCCCTAAAACTCCCTGACGGAGCACAGGCTTGGCATTTGGGCCGACATCAGCATGACTTCTACTTCCAGTACAATCTTGGACACAGCACCCTTCCCAGTTTCAGAGCTTCAGTTTCTACATTGATAAAATGAGGGTTAAAAAGCCTTCCGTTATTGTGTTACCATGGTAATTTAATTAGACAACATATGTCTAGAATAGTACCTGGCACATAAGGGATCCTCAATAAATGACAATTAACAGTGAGCCTATAACATTTCTGATGGCTATTATTGTTGTTTTCATATACTAATAGAACCAAAACAACTATTAAAAACATCAATTTAGTTCTGGGAGCCGAATAAAATGAATAAGGTTATATTGACTCTTTCACAGCAGCAAGAACAAATGTGTGTGATCAAAATCAATAAAGCCTCTTGGCCTTAGTCCAAACTATTAAGTCAAAAAACAAACGGTAAGTAAATGATATTCCCTAGTATGTATGTGCAGTTTATGAGTCATTTTTCAATATATTTCAAAGAAATAAAAAACAATCTTCCCAATTATTGTTTTGTTTTTTCTCAATTATCACTACATACAAAAGTCTTATTTTTTCTTGAATAATGAATTCTTGCTAATCTGAGTGTAAGAAAAACATAGTGGGGAGGTATCTCTAGCCAGGGTTCAGCAGGAACTCAACAGTACTCAAATTATGTTAAACTAACCCAGATTCTTCCGTGACTGCTTTGCATTCAGTTAATGTATTCCTTCCTGTGTCTCTACTTACGTGTACTCCCTACTGCTTCATTACCAACTGCAGCTGCATTACCGCCCAAGAACATTAACTTAATGAAAGAGTCTATGAAAGATTGGATGCTTTCAAGTTGGCCTGGAAATGTTAGGTACCTCTGAAGTTCATTCATTCATTCATTCATTCATGTCACAAAAATTATAAGAGCAAGAGTGTCCAACTTGGGTACCTCCATGAGTAGACCTTAAGACAAGAGCTTGAGTGCAGGTAGATTACCTGGGAGGTGATCCCAGGAAGCACAGTGAGGAGAGTGGAGAATAGGAACCAGGGAAGGGAAGGGAAGGAAACAACAAAGCGTGAGGCAATGGGCAAGTTCTGGCTGCAGGCAGGGGCTGAACTTCCGGAGACCCTCTGAAAAACTACCTGTGCTGTGCCTCAGAAGCATCCTACTAGCGGCTGGGGAGGTTGTGCCATTTAGCCACTGCCCTTTCTCCCCCATTGGTTGAAGGTTGTACATTCTTCTGGTCCACCAAGCTCCCAAGGTGATGGAGAAGCCAGAGAGATAGGAAGAGTTCAGGTGCCAAGGGGTTGAGATGGGAAGCTGTCACAGCTGCCAGTGAATTCAGGTGGGCAGCTGTGAGGTGCAGCAATTGCTGCAATGAATGAGTGAATTCATATATGAAAGTACTTTCAACAGCGTGTGGCACAGAATAAGTGCGATGTAATCTGAGCGCCAATCACCTTCTTTAAAAGGTGAGCCCTATGCTAGGCACTTAGGATATAGAGAATGACCTTGCTCCTGCCCCTAGATAAGCACACAGCTAGACTCAATTTCAAAAGCCAAAAAATTGCCTCTCAGAGAAGAGTACGCACTCATTTGTATTTCACTGTAATTCTAGAACTAGACTCATAATTTAGGATTCTATGTCCAGTTAATTTCTGACCTTTATCATATTCTGGTTGTACAATGGATTCAGTTCAAATGAAGTAAAAAAGGACCAGAAGTTGCATATTATTCCTTCTTATGCATCAAGAAATAAATAAACAGAGAAGAATCTTCTGGACTTTCAGACATTGTGTTCCCCACTGGCAGTGTTTCAGAATGCAAAAGCTGTATCGTTAGGCCTTAGACACGAGTGAGTCTGAGTCCCTTAAAAATATGCTCTAAATTTCTCCTATAGGAACATATTTCCGTAATTCCATTGTGCATTATCTCCACACTCGTAACCCTGCCAATATGATGGGGAAGAGAAAAGCAAAACAAACACGCAAAACATTCACTTCTATCTCACACCTGCTGTCTATTCAGAGAGTTGGTATCTGATCAGAATTAATGTGGCACCTGGAGCCAAATGAATAGTGACTGCTACCTTCCTGGAATCATTGCACGTTATTCTGTATCTCCAGCCATTTATCAAGAAGAATGAAATGAGAAATAAATACACACAGAGAGAAATCATTATGAAAAAGACAAGGGAGGGAAGTCATACTATGGAACCAGCAGACCTGAAATCTTTTAATTTATTCATTTTTGTTTCTGGTTAAAACATAACCGTCGGGTGCTTTGTAAACACCCCAGTATAACTGCCCATGTGCATTGGCCTTCAATGGCCTCCCAAGTCAATCTCTGAGAGACTGAAGTACTCCTCTAGCCTCAGACTTGTTTAAGGGCCCTCCTGCATCAAGGGAATAGGTAAACTGGGCAGGGGAGCAGATCAATTCAGACAGATTGATAAAAATTGTAAAAATGGATAAACTGGGTTTTTTATCCTCCTGAAGATCTTTCAATATGCATTGTATTTTGATTTTTAGATATTCGTCAGGTATTCTTGGTTTCAAATACTTGGTTGGTTTCTAGGTATCTTTTCTGTGGGAACCCCTTTCACGTCCCGCGTGGTTCAGGGTTCCTCTTCAGGGTTCGGGTTCTGGAGAAGGCCGCACACAAATGAAAAGAGACTCGGAAAAGTATTAATTTGGAAATATTGGGGGCCAGGCGGGAGCCCAACTCTAGTGGAAGGACTACCCCTTGCTCTGGCCTTGCAATCCCTTTTATTGAGACTATGGGATACGCCCATAACCTTTAGGCAGGAAATTCCAATAACAGAAATTTACATAGGAGAAACAGAGGTGGAGGCTGCTTCAGCTAACAATGTTTCAACTAAACAGTGAGTGATCAAAACAATTAAGGTTGTTGACCAGCCTTCCCAGTTTCCTGGCCACATCTTTCTATTAGTGGTAGAATGATTGGTTTCCGGCATCTCCCCCGTTTCTTTCCTTAAAAAAAATCTTACATCTGAAGACCAGAAATAAACACATAAGAACAAAAATGAGTCCCAATTTCAATGTCCAACAGTTCTGAGTTCCAGTTTCAATGTCCAACAGTTCCTTATGTGTACATGTCAGCAATGACATCTGGATGGTGAACAAATGGTGGTAAGGCAGGTCTGACCCTCTCTGGTTTGGTCCTGGGCAACCTGCTGCGTCGCACAGCTGCTGACTGCTAGCATGGCAAGGTGTCGTCAGCGTCTTCCATCTCTGGACTGTTTCTCCTCTTTGTCTTCATGGCTGGAGGATTACTGTCAATTCCTCTCTGTTGCAGGAATCCACATGGTCTTGGAGTTGTTTTCTGAAAATATACAAACATACTCTCGACCAAAAGTTAATAAAGGAATCTTTTCTATAAATTTTACTTGGGATCCTTTTTATTTTTTGCCCAAACGATTTTCCTTTGGCCTATTTTGATACCATGTATGTTTTTCATTGGTGTCTTGCTGTTAGCATTACAAATGAAAATTAAAATTTTTTAAAGTAAAAATTTTCTAGATGTAATTTTCTTGCAGAATATTTTTCCTTACATGCTATTTTTCCACTATCCCCCCCTTTTTTTTTGATTAATGGAGGCTTTTGGAAAATTTTTTTATAAATTTTGGTTAATACTTTAGGAACAGACTCTTGTACAATTAAATTTTCTGTCAAATTTAATACTTTAACAACAATTTTAGTTTACTCTGTAAAAATTAATGGAAAGGATTATATGCATCCTTGAGAAAGCCCTGAGCACTCCTAGATTTAGGTTAGATTTAGATATAGGGCAGTCACCATTAGCCACTTCTCTGTTGCTTGGGTCTCAATATGAGCTGGGCCAAGTCTCTTATTTGTAGCTTGATCTCAATCTGAGCTGGGCTCTGTTACTTGGGTCCCGATCTTGAGCTGGGCATGGGAAGCGCGAAGCAGCCATGGGGGCAGGAGACGTCCCTCAGAAGGGGCGAGGATTCAAGCCCCTGCAAGGCTGGGGGGGGTGAGGGACTATGCCCCACCTCTGTTGATCCCCAAGTTCTCTCCTGATGGCCCCCTGCGACTGTGCCTGTCTTAGGTTGCCCCTCCCTTGAGGAGTCTTACCCGTCATTGACTAACCAGCCATCCTCCGGGGCCAAGCAGGGTGATGTGAGGTTCAGTTCTGTCTCCTTGGTAGCCTATGCCCCTATGGCCTCCACGCCCAGCACTTGCCTTGGGATCCTCTCGCCTGCTGGCAGGGTCCCAGCACTGATCACATATCTTGGGGAACCCAGGTTTCTTCTCCAGGGAAGGCCCAGCTTACGCCATTGTGCGAGAGACAGATCCATGGTGCCAGCCACCATGAGGCTTCAACTTCAGCATGAACTGAAAACTCAAGCAACAGCTATGGGCAATTGGATTGTGAGGAGAGGGTCCCTCTTAGCAAATAAGGCAAGAAAGGCCAATATAGGATGCTCAAGTGCCTTCCCAGTGAGGCTTTAATTCCTTTCTGGAAGGGATTAAATCCTTTCATGTCCTTTTTTAAATTGCTGCCTAACATGCAAAGAATTAGTTTGTAAGTTTGTTTGGGATAGTTGTTCAATATGCTGTTGTAAAATATCAAAAATTATGACGACATTGTGGAATAATATCATGTAAGGATATTCTTTGCTCTAGGTCACGGCAATTCAATTTCAAACTGGCTGTCAATTTTTCTTTGTATAGATAAAGTCTAGTTACATTTTTTGCACCTCTCCCAGGAGCAAGTAGTGAATAGTCCCCTACTTTAAAGGCCAAAACCTTTATAACATCTAAAAGTAAAATATAGTTATTAATTTTTATTTGATAAAGCTTTCCATGCGATTTCAAGTATCAATCGGTTAAATTTCAAAAATATTTCCTTTAAGAAGAGAGAATAAATTTCCTGTATTACTCCAGGTCCTTGGAGCTTTCCAAGAATCATCTCTGTTAAGGCCTTGAAATTTTAACATGGAAAAAATGATCAAATATATATATGCCCATATATGATTTAAATTACCACAACTATATAATTTCTCCCAATTTAATTTGCACTTTGAACTTTTAAAGCTGGCAAGTCAAACATTTAGCAGTTCCTAGATTAATAACAACATCCTGCTTACTTTGGGGCAAGTTTCAGCAACAGATCTGGCCGAATTTCTTTTCATCCTTAAAAGATAGACAGATCTTAAATTTTTTCTTTCTTTTTCGCTTTCCGAAGTAATAACTAGCACCCAGTTTGGCCAAGATTTGCATTTCCCTGCGAGTTCTTTTATAATTTTTAAACGAAACCTTGAGTATCAATCTCATTGTGGGAGAGCGGATACCCCTGCCCTCTGCTGCCACCTTTGAATTTCTCCACACCAGAGGTGGTTTCAGCAGTGGAGTTTCATTTCTTATTACAGATTTTAAATTCCAAATACCAATTAAGATTTTAATTTGAATAAGAAACCACATTATTTTATAACCTAATTCTTCCCCATTAGCCTGGCTGAAAAAGACGTTCCCACCCTACTTACAGTTCGCGACTCTGCAGCTAGTCCGTGGGCTTTGTGTGCGGTGAACCTCCCTCACCTTTTTCTCGGTGAATTTTTTCCTTTCCTTCGCTCTTAGGCGAAAAATATCATCTCCTCCAGAAGTCCCGAGTTCAGGCGCCAGATGTGGGAACCCTTTTCACGTCCCGCGTGGTTCAGGGTTCCTCTTCAGGGTTTGGGTTCTGGAGAAGGCCGCACACAAATGAAAAGAGACTTGGAAAAGTATTAATTTGGAAATATTGGGGGCCAGGCGGGAGCCCAACTCTAGTGGAAGGACTACCCCTTGCTCTGGCCTTGCAATCCCTTTTATTGAGACTATGGGATACGCCCATAACCTTTAGGCAGGAAATTCCAATAACAGAAATTTACATAGGAGAAACAGAGGTGGAGGCTGCTTCAGCTAACAATGTTTCAACTAAACAGTGAGTGATCAAAACAATTAAGGTTGTTGACCAGCCTTCCCAGTTTCCTGGCCACATCTTTCTATTAGTGGTAGAATGATTGGTTTCCGGCACTTTTCAGTAGCACCAGACAAGTCTTCTGATTAGAATCAAAGCCTATTTTTGAGTTACCAACTATTGTGAAATTGGCTGTTAATACACATTTGGGAATAGCTGAAAAGGGTGAGGTGGCCAACGGGTAAAAAAAAAAAAAGGAATCTTAATCTTATAGGGTAATGGATCTCATTAATGAGCCAAAGGGTTCAAGTGTTTTAACTGAAAAAGGGCTAAATTTAGGTTCTTAAATGAAGTCCTTGAAGAAGCAGGAATTAAATCTCAAATTTGATGCTAGGAATATTTTAGTTTCAAATTTATGAAAATCTCCTCCAGCTACCTTTGTCAATCTGAAACAAACAAACACTATTTCTATTCTATAATGAGAAAATCATAATGTTTTATTGGCTGGTGTTTTATGTATTTTGGTTGGTTTTAAATCAGGAAAAATCAAATCAAATTATGAACTAGCCCAAATGCTTTTTTCTATTAACATAAGCATTACTTGTTATTCACTTACTAGTGGCCTGGTGCACGGATTCGTGCACACTGAAAGGAAATTAATTAGAAGTTGGCTGGCGGAGCGGGACTAGGTGAGATGGGCTGGACATGCCCTCCCCGGCTGGCTGCATCTGGGGCAGTGCCATGGCTGGCAGGGTGTCTGCTGTCACCGCAACTTGTCAGTAAACCAGATTTGGGCCAACAGTGCTCCAGCAACAACATAACCCATGGCCAAAGGAGGAATCGCACAGCCCCATGAGGAATAGGGCTCCCTCCTCTCTGGTTCCGGGGTGCGTCACCTGAGAACCACCACTGCCAAGTTACCACAGCTTGGCAGCTCCTGTGTTGAGCATAATACCTACCAGAAGGTTGGACAGCCGCTTAGCCTTTTATATATATAGATTACAGACAGACATTTGTTTTAAAATTTTTTCACCTCTCACCCCACTCCCCTCTCTAATGACATAATTTGAGCCCTTGAATCTATCCATCTATTTTCTGGACTTATACACAGTAGTATATTTCTTAAACTCCCTGTTTTGGTTTTAGCCAGTCTGATTTAGATACAGTTTTGGATTAGACTTAGATTTCCATACTTGAAACCAATGAAACACAAATAACCACTGATTATTTGTCTGCCAAAGGACTTTGACGGAAGTGTCTCCATTGTATCTAACATCCTGTTTGGATGTGTTAAATGGCAGTAACTTCACCCTCAGTGACTCAGGGAAGTTTGTTCTGAAAGCCACAATAGCTTACGTAGTATTACATAGTGTCTATAATGCATTTACCATACCTACTCCATGAGGGTGGTTGGGGCTAAGGAGGCAGCGAATTCTCCTACTGTTAGGGTCATGAAGGAGGTACATACAAGGCTGAGAATGGTAAACAATTATAAACTTACTAGAGGCCTAGTGCACGAAATTCGTGCACGGGCACCCTCTCCAATCTGGGACCCCTTGAGGGATGTCTGACCCACCAGGATCAGGCCTAAACGGGTGGGCAGACATCCCTCTCACAATCCAGGACTGCTGGCTCCCAACCACTCGCCTGCCTCTGCCTAATTGCCCCTAACCATTTCTGCCTGCCAGCATGATCACCCCCTAACCACTCCACTGCCAGCCTGATCAACACCTAACTGCTCCCTGGCTGGCCCAATTGCCCCTAACTGCCCTCCCCTGCTGGCCTGGTCACCCTTAACTGCCCTACCCTGCCAGTCTGGTCACCCCTAAATGTCCTCCCCTGCAGGCCTGGCTGCCCCCAACTGCCCTTCCCTGCTGGCCCGGTCACCCCTAAATGCCCTCCCCTGCAAGCCTGGCACCCACAACTGCCCTCCCCTGCAGGCCTGGTCCCCCCCAACTTCCCTCCTCTGCAGGCCTGGTCACCCCTAACTGCCCTCCCCTGCAAGCCTGGTACCCCCAACTGCCCTCCACTGCAGGCCTGGTCCCCCCCAACTGCCCTCCCTGAAGGCCTAGTCCCTCCACAACTGCTCTCCCCTGTAGGCCTGGTCCCCCCCAACTGCCCTCCCCTGCAGGCCTGGGTCCCCCCCTTAACTGCCCTCCCTTGCTGGCCTGGCCTGGTCTCCCCCAACTGCCCTTCTCTGCTGGCCTGGTCACCCCCAACTGCCCACAAATGCCCTCCCCTGCCAGCCATCTTGTGGCAGCCATCTTGTGTCCACATTGGGGCAGCCATCTTTGGCCACATGGGGGCGGCCATCTTGTGTCTTGGTGTGATGGTCAATTTGCATACTACTCTTTTATTAGATCAGATTAGGTCATCTGGAAATCAGATGGGCTGAGCCCCAAAATGGCACTAGCACCCAGAGAAAAGGAGTCAGAGGACTCTAGGCAGGCTTTCTCAGCAGAGAATTCTCTGGGCAGGTCCATATCATGGGCAAGTCCAGAGGGGAAAGTTACTGGTCTTAGCAAATGAAAAGTGGTCTAAGTGAACTGAAATGTTGGTTATGAAATGATGTAAAGGTCAGTTTTGTGCCTCTATCACCCTAATTTCCCTTGTCCCTATTTTCCACTTGTCAGCCTCAGTCTTCCTACTCCTCCTGACACTCACCTCTAGCCCTAAAGCCACCTCTTCCTTTCCCCCAGAGGCCCCTAAAACCACAAGAAACCCCTAGTTTTACCTTCTCCCCTCCCCTCCAAAGGCAAGAAACTGCTGTTTAAGCTTTTCTTTACTGCAAAACTGCAAATGTTTGCTGAACAGTCCTGCTATAATCAAAAGCAGAACTTATTTTCAAGCAAATCTTAGTATGTTATATCTAAGGCCTAGTCAGGGATGCTGCCCAAAAATTAACAGAAAGGGATGCAAAGATTAGAGAATATCAATAAAATTTATAGGACTACTGTCTAAAGAATATACATTGGTATACCTGGCTACTTCTCTTCATAGGACCATTAACATTTCTATTCGTCATTCTCATTTTGGGCCCATCTATTCTGCGTCATTTTTCAGCTTTCCTTAGGCACCAGTTCAGAGCCTTCACCAAAGGAGGAAGGGAAAGCATGCAGCTGCAACTCCTTGTTCCAACCATGAGCAATCTATACAGTGTTACAGCCAACTACAAACAAAATCCATCTCCTTATGATCTCGATGTCCCCTCTCAGCAGGAAGTGACTATGGAAGAAATGACCTCCATCCCTATTCCATAAAACAAAAAGGCTGAAATGTTAGGTCTGATCAAATAATTGAATAGATACCCTCTCCCCTGGGACACTGACCTTTAGATCATTTCACAACTGGCATTTCCTTTCATTTAGACCACATTCCATTTGCTAAGATCAGTAACTTTCCCCTCCTGACCTGCCCAGAGACTCCCCCACCAAGAAAACCCACCTAGAGTCCTTTAAAATTTCTGACTCCCTGTCCCTGGGTGCTAGAGCCATTTGGGGGCTCAGCCCAGCTGGTTTCCAGATGACCTGATAAATTTATAACTCTTTACTACTTTCAGCCTCATATGTACCTCCTTTGGCAATCCTAATACCTACAACAAGGCTAATGCTGACGTAATACCTTCTTTAATTCCAAGTCCTCTTCCCAGGTAGAAAGGGGAAACTGGATAAAATGGCTATATTTTTTTATTGAAAAAAAAAAAAACGCTTCCTTCCCAGTGAATGCAACAGGAAGACAAGAAGAGGTTAAGAAGAAAATGCAAAAGGCCTGATAAGCCTCATTGTTTCATTAAGGGAAACCCTTTCTGTCTATTCTCAGTAGGATTTCAAAACAAGTGAGGAAAAGTAGACATTTGTGAACCCAAACCACAGCAAGCTGCCAAGGGACTTCTTTCTTGATTTTTTGAACTTTGAAAAAGAGCCCATCAGCTTGTGGTAGCCAGGAGGATGGCATTTAAATAACCTGAGTTTGAAACTTGGCAAGCTAAGAGCAAGTTCAGGGAAGTCACTTTAGGCTTGTACTTCCTTTACCTGGAGGGCGGGGAGAGGTGACATTGGAGATCCACCATGGTTCTCTAACTTGAACACCCTATGAGATCCGAGAACATTGTCAGGGTGTGCAGAACCTCAACAGGAAGAGGAAATCTTTCTAGAGGAGCGCTGTAAGAAGGAAGAAAGTGCTCTCATTTTACCTGTTAACACTCAAAACAAGCTGCGACAAGCCATCACAGATTGGTAGGCTGGAACTGTGGGGGAGACAGCTTTGGAGAAAGAAGTCCTTTAAAGGCCTTTGTAGGAACTGCCCCATAAGAGAGCATCAAAGCCTCCAGATGGAAACTTATAATATTCCCTGGGAATGTTTCATTTTATATTTCAAGTGTTTTAAAAGAGGTTTTTTCTGTTTGTTTCCTAGAGACAATGTTTTCATGAGAAGCATAAAAAAAAAAAAGATAAACAGCTTTCTCTTCCTGCAAACCTCCTCTTTGGGCTTCAGATTTTTTTTTTTTTTTTTAAATTTCTCTGTTAAACTAAGATAAAGGTTGAGGGGGGTGGAAAGGTGCAGGAATAGTTCCTCTTGCAATTAAAATCTTTATCAGGGACTCAGGCCACATTGAATGCGGTAATGTTCCTTGACTCTCTCAGCAGACACAGCAGGGGAAAAGATGTGAGTTAATGATTCCCAGTCCTTCCTGCCTCTGCCTCCCCACTCCCAGGCTCAGACACACCCTGGCTCTCTGTCTTGGAGACTCAAATATCAGCTTCAATATTTGCTCTTTACAGATGTTGATGTTAATGCAAAACCAATTTTTGAATTTTATTCGCTCCATACTTTGTGAGAGTCCCTGCCGCCCCCTCAGCCCCGCCCCCCCCCCCCCATAGTTCAGATGGTGGGGAGTTATTTATTAAGCAAGCCTCATAGAAACAGGGACTTGGAAATGTGATTTCTATCAGCTGTAGAAGCCAAGGATGTCAATATTCATTACCCTGGCTTAGCAGGAAGCTATTTTTCATCAATTGCCCCAATGATCTACCTTAACAAGTGCACAACATCACAAGAAAAATTTAAGTAGCATAATTAACATTTTTAATGTATTAAATAGGGTGAAATTAAAAGGAAGGTCCTCTTTCTGTCTTATCATAAATCAATTGCCCTGGAGAATTGGATGAAATTATTTTGAGTAGTTATCAAGGATTCTAAGGAACACTGAAAGAAATCAAACCAGCCCTTTGTTTTCCCTTCCTCCCTGAATCCATATCAGTGTCCATGTATTTAATTTACATGTCCAACTCTGTTTTGCTTCAAAATATACTTATTTGGATATTTCTCATCATCTAAGAACTTGGCATCTCTGGAAAAGTCAGTTTCCTAGACACCCTATGCCAGTGGTCAGCAAACTCATTAGTCAACAGAGCCAAATATCAACAGTACAACCATTGAAATTTCTTTTCAGAAACAAATTTTTTAAACTTAAACTTCTTCTAATGCCACTTCTTCAAAATAGACTCGCCCAGGCCGTAGTATTTTGTGGAAGAGTCACACTCAAGGGGCCAAAGAGCCGCATGTGGCTCGCGAGCTGCCGTTTGCCGACTACGGCCCTATGCAATTCCATGAAGACCCATCACAACCATAAGTTAAATTCATCATTATAAAGCCTCCTAAAAGTCAGGGACTCGCTCTGCCAGTGCTACAGTGTGAAATGGTCGTATTGCAGTGAGGGTATTGGCAATAAGTCTCTTCCACCCTGATGTGATTCTATCATTTTGTGGTTGGAGAAAACATTTTGCATTTTAAATCTAATTTTAATCTAATTACATCAATATTCATAGTTTTTATTAGAGGTGTCAATAGCTTGATTGTTTAGAATATCAACTCTTGACTGAGCCTCCCACTTTGAATATGTAAACACGGTGATAATAAACAGATGTGCATGGCCTGGACCATTTATTCCTATGCAGGCTTTTATTTTCCAGCTAAGGATACAAGTGACACTCGCAAATCCATCCATGTCTGACAAGGGAAGACTACTTCTACACAAAAGATAGGCAACACCAGGTGGCCAGGTGTTTTTGGCAAAGCACAATTGTCCTTAAATAGCTGCTAGTCTGGAATGAATAAAAAAATAATTGTTTCTATGAGCTAAAAATCCTTAATTATTTGTGAATAACAGTTTCAATCTTTTTTGATGACTACGTCATGTTTTACCATCATATTAGTAAGCAGTACTAGTAATTATGACAGCAATAGTAACATAAGTGGAATATTTTATATTTATCATCTCATTTGGTCTTTACAATTACCCTTAGAGCCAAATATTATTATTCCTATAATTTCATAAGTGCAGAAATTGAGATTCAGGAAGCTTGGGTGAATTCCATGAAGATATTTATAGAGTAACTTATGTTTTCTGATTTCCAAGTTCACTTTCTGCCTATAAGACAATGTGGCCACTCAAGCTTAGCAGAGCATGGATCGCAGCCACCTGCCCAAAGCCCAGGGCAGGGGGAGCAATGTCGAAGCAGGGCTGAGGCGTCTCAAAGACCCGGGTGCCAGCTGCAGAACTATTCTGTGCCTCTGCTAACCTCACAACTGGACTTATTGGGATAAACAACTCAATGCATGAAAAGAACTTGGCCTCATAATTGCTTAATAATTAGTAACTGTTTCAAAACAGTCATATCTTTTTTTATAAGCATGTAGTCTTCATAATTATTAAAATTAGTCTTATAGTCTGTTTAATTATTACCATCATTAATAGAGAATGGCAATAAAATAAGGATAAAGTCAGTTCCAAGAAAAACTGGAATAACTTAGTACCCACAAAGAAGAGGAGAAGTGTGGATATTAAGTTATCCATCTTCAAGATCCTTCCCTACTGTTACTGATTCTGTGGAACCTTCCATGATTGTAGCCAATTGAGTGGGTTAGAAACCCTAACATGCCACAGCTCTTCTTTCTTCCCTCTCTGGTAGCCTTTAATACTCTCTATTGCAGTATTACAATTTCCTCCTTAACATTCTCCCTCTTCAGAGGGAGATCTTTCTATAGGCAGGGATCTCCCAAATTCCAGCATGATACCTGGCGGAGGACAGACACTCAGCTAATAAAATCTCTCAAATGGAATTAATTAGAGATGGCTACATAGCAACAATTACAACTGGTGACCTGAGGATGGTTGTACCATTACGAAGATTTTCCACAAAGTAGTTTATAGGGTGGTTCATAGCTGAGGACCCAGAGGAGCACAGAGTATAGGTGGGAGGATGCTACAACTGGCAAAGTGATGTGGAATTCAGAGCCAGCATCATGGGCAAAGGGTTCAATATACTGAAGGTGAAGTTGCACCCAGTGATTTAGGAATGAAGTGGGCTTAGGGAATGAAGAAGAGGAGGCAGATTAGGTCATGTCAACACAATTGGGGGTCAAGAGGAGAAGTATGCAATGGGTCATTGATTATTGCCATCTTGAACACTATCATTATTTCTTTAATGATATTAACAATTCTATATTTTTTTGTTCAGAATCACAATGAAAATTCACATATGAGCTTAAATATGGTCAATAATGTAAGAGCAAATGCTTATCTAATCTATAAAGACACTGTATACAGGAAACTGTGCTTCTTAAAATTCTAAAAATTATCCTCAAAACCCAAATGTATTCCCACTCGCTGTGTCCTTGAAGTTTGAAAAATATTTAAAGCCTTCAACAATTTTTCCACTAAAAATGATACTCCTCTTGAACTGAGTCATAGAGGTAAGAGAATAGAGAGGCAGGATTTTTTCAATATTATCTAATGAAACAGTAAAACTATTATCTAGACATTTTATATATCACTTTCTGACTCAATTCTCCATCCATCAAGTTTTATTGCTTGAAACAATAAACAACCGACTGAAGAATTTTATTTTGAAATACAAGTATGTAAGTTTTACTATGGCTAAAGGGAGACAAGAAAACTTTAAAAAATATTGTCCGTCTATGACCCACTATACAGAAAAAATTAATTTCAACACTGCCAAAAAACTAACACACTAGAAAAAAAAGAGTACTCCCACCAAGCCTGCAGAGGGTTTGTTAAAAATGTCATGAGTAACTTCAAAGTTCTTCACAATTCAAGGTTGATAGTAGATCTATTAGTGAGCATCAGGGAAATCACCCATTGTACACTCAATGTGTGAAGTTAAAAAGAAAATGTTTATTTTTGAATTGAAAGAAACAGTAAGCATTAGAAAAATCGTTAAGAATTAGAAAAAGCAATGTAGAAAACTGCCCAATCTCTTCTGTCAGCCTCCAGGAGCCAATCGTGGAGGAAGAGGGCTTTCGGTGTGTTTTCTTCCTGTTCTCCATGGGAGAAGTACATTTCACAGCTGCTTAGTAACATGTTTCCTCAAAGTTTCTCAGGAATGAGATTGTCTGGGCAAGGAGAGTAGAACATAATGCTTGAGTCAGAAACATGGACCAAGTAACGGAAACCACGGCCAGTGCTGCTGTCTGGCCGCAGCGGGTCTCAGCCTTCGCCGAGGACATCCATTACCCAGTGCTGGCCTCACCTGCTCCTCAACAAGATGAAAAGTCTGCACGTCTGTGAGTTAAACACTAAGAAAAATATCACTGGCCTCAAAAAAATACCACTTGACTTGGAAATTACTGATGGGAGAGGCACCTAAGAAATGTTGATCTTAGGGAAGCAAAAAGTCCAGGCAGCATTTGCCAAGCTTCTCCACCTGGGCTCCTTCGGCTTCACTCAGAAGAAGGTGGCCAGCTCTTTCCTCTGAGCTCCACCACCTATCTCCCGTCTTCAGTCCCTAAAGCATCACTCTATGCTCAGCAACAGCCAGAGGGCTCTGCCTTGGAAGAGAACAATAAGAAGCACATATGCATTCATGAATACAGAAACATGCACATACATAATGCACACATAAACACCCATGTACATACTAGTACACACGTGTATATGTGCACACAAGTATACATACATATGTCCATACATGGATATACACATACTATATATACATATGCACACATATACCTGATTATATATATACACATATATACTATATACATATATAGTAATATAGATTTGCATATATACATATTTGCATTTATAGATAAGTGTGCATTTACATAACACATATATGCATGCATACATTTACACACACACTACATGCATATAGATGTACACAAATATAAATACACAAAGGCATATATGTGTACATATACATATAGATCCTATATATAAAAAATAGGTAATATGCAAATTGACCCTCAAGCCCTCGCACAAGATGGCCACCCCCATGTGGTCAAAGATGGCTGCCCCCATGTGGTCAAATATGGCTGCCACAAGATGGGCAGCAGGGGAGGGTAGTTGTGGGCAGTCAGGCCAGCAACAGAGGGCAGTTGGGGATGACCAGGCCTGCAGGGGAGGGCAGTTAGGGGTGACCGGGCCAGCAGGGAAGGGCAATTGGGGGGTACCAGGCCAGCAGGGGAGGGCAGTTGGGGGCAACCAGGCCAGCAGGGGAGGGCAGTTGGGGGCCATCGGGCCAGCAGGGGAGGGCAGTTGGGGGTTACTGGGCCAGCAGGGGAGGGCAGTTGGGGGCAATTGGGCCGGCAGGGGAGCAGTTAGGCATTGATCAGGCTGGCAGTGGAGTGGTTAGGGGTGATCAGACTGGCAGGCAGGCTAGCAGTTGGGATCCAGCAGTTCTGGATTGTGAGAGGGCAGTGGGACATCCCCCGAAGGGTCCCAGATTGGAGAGGCTGGGCTGAGGGACACCCCCCACCAGTGCACGAATTTCATGCACCAGACCTCTAGTGTGTGTGTGTGTGTGTGTGTGTGTGTGTGTGTGTATATATATATATATATATATATATATATATATATATATACTAATAAAAGAGACACATGAAAATTAACCATCACTCCACTACACCCACAAGTCATGCCCACTAGCCAATCAGGAGCAAGTATGCAAATTAACCCAACCTAGATGGTGGCCGGCCATGGAGCTGGAGCAAGCAGGAGGCTTGGTTTGCCCCAGCAATGGAGGAAGCCAAGCTTCCTGCCTGCTCTGGCCGGCCCTGGCCTCCACTCAAGGCTACAAAGTTTCAATTATAGAAGACAAATAAATCCTAGATACTTGCTTCCAGCTGGCCCTGGCCTCCACTCAAGGAGGCACTGAAAAAAAAAAAAGAAAAAGAAAAAAAAAGGGGCTGGGACCTTGGGTTGCCAGGGGGTGATCAGGCCAGGATGGGATGGCAGGGGCCATTGGGGGTAAGCAAACCAGCAGGGGGACCTGTTGGGAGTGAACAGGCCATCAGTGGGGGCCAGTTGGAGGTGGTCAGGACAGCAGGGGGGGGGCAATTTGGAGTGAGCAGGCCAGCAGGGGATCAGTTGGTGGTGAGCAGGCCAGTGGGGAGGGAAAGTGGGGGCAAGCAGGCCAGCGGGTGGGGGGGGGGAGGCAGTTGGAGGTTAGCAGGCTGGCACAGGGAGCAGTTGTGTGTGATCTGGCTGGCGGGGGGCAGTTGGGGGAGAGCAGGCTGGTAGGCAGAGTGGTTAGGGGCAATCAGGCAGGCAGGCAGGCAGGTGAGCAGCTGGAGCCAGCAGTCCCAGATTGTGAGAGGGATGTCCAACTGCCGGTTTAGGCCCAATCCCTGTAAACTGGCAGTAGGACATCCTTTGAGGGGTCCTAGATTGGAGAGGGTATAGGCCAGGCTGAGGAACACCTCTCCCCGTGCTACTAGTGTGTGTGTGTGTGTGTGTGTGTGTGTGTGTGTGTGTGTATATATATATATATATATATATATATATATATATATATATATATGTCTTTATGTGTATACTAGAGGCCTGGTGCACAGATTCATGCACCGGTGGGCTCCCTCAGCCTGGCCTGTGCCCTCTCACAATCTGACATCCCCCAAGGGATGTAGTAGTGCGTGAAGTGACAGGTGGCCGGGGAGGAGCCCAAACTCAGGCCAGGCACAGCACCACTCTCGCTCATCCCGAACCGCTGTGCCTGCTGCTGCCGCTGCAGAGGCAGAAGAGGCTCGCGCCGCTGCAGCTGCACTTGCCAGCTGTGAGCCCTGCGTCTGGTGCCCATCGGTCAGCTGAGCAGCACTCCCGCTGTGGGAGTGCACTGACCACCAGGGGGCAGCTCCTGCATTGAGCATCTGCCCCCTGGTGGTCAGTGCACATCATAGTGACTGGTTGACTGTTTGGTCATTCGGTTGCTTAGGCTTTTATATATAGAGATTATGTATATGTATGGAAACAGGCAATACAAAGCTTATAATAACCAGTATGGTTTGCAAACCCCATGAAAAATAATTATTTATCTTTTCTTGAAAACATAAATCTATATACCTCTGTATTGAACAGCTATTGTTGTGGCTGGAATGGAGAATGAAATCAGAAATTAGAAAAACATTTTGGAAACTATATATGTATATAGTACCAAAATGTTTTAAAGAAAATGGGAGTGGAGATTTGAGTTATGAATGATTAGAACACTAAATTATATATATATATATATATATATATATATATATATATATATATATATATATGTATATATATATATATATATATATATACACACACACACACACACACACACATATATATATATGTATGTATATATATATATGTATATATATATATATTTTTTTTTTTAACATGGACCCTTTTGCAGTCCAATGAAATCCTTTGCCTAAGGGAAAAATGTAATGTGCAGGTAACTACGCATATAAGCAGTCTATCTTAGTTCCCCTAAGGTTAAGAACACTTGGCCTAGGGGTTTTGTAAGCAGATTCTTCTAACCTCAATTTCCCTCCTCCAAAGAGCAAAAATTCATCAGAAAAATATTGCTCATTGTGCTAACCTTTCCTCTCATTTGTAATTTGAAAGTCTCTAAATTTTCTTATAATTTTAAATGTGCTCAGAAATGTCATATAAGGTAGTAATTTTTTTAAATATATATTTTATTGATATTTTACAGAGAGGAAGGGAGAGGGATAGAGAGCTAGAAACATCGATGAGAGAGAAGCATCGATCAGCTGCCTCCTGCACACCTCCCACTGGGGCTGTGCCTGCAACCAAGGTACATGCCCTTGACCGGAATCGAACCTGGGACCTTTCAGTCCTCAGGCCGATGCTCCATCCACTGAGCCAAACTGGTTTCGGCTAGGTAGTAATTTTTTTAAAAAAATCTGGAACTAGAAACTATGGTAAAATTTCTAACTCAAAATTTAACATTTCTTTGAAGTTGGTGAAATGGAGAAGAAAGAAGCCAGTTGTTCCATACAAGAATCTACACAAGATCCGTATGTTAGGAGGCACTTTAGAACCTCAATATTAAATTTCAGCTGTGAATCACATATTTAGACTGATCTATGTGGGTGAATTGTAACATTTTGGAATGGGCAATAGGCAAATACTAGTATCTGCAAATGCAATTCTTTTCTTTCAATCAGTAAAACACAGCTATCAACTTTTGAAATGTGGACCTGATTGTACTTCCAGCCTTTCTCTGAGAGACATTAACTTGAAAGAGAAACCAAACCATTCAGGCACCAGAGAGTAAGATTCTGTGATGAGATTTGAAAAGAGCTACAAGGAGAGCCACATGTTTGAGGAGAGAAATAAGGAAGGGCCACCCAGGACTGCCAAGTTCAGAAGGCGGCAGCCAAAATCTCTGACAAGCAACAATGGCCTCTCGCCTGGCTCCGCAGGGTACTCCCTGCCTAACAGGAACAACAGAGAAACAGAATGTTTTGGATGCTTCAGAAAGGAGCTGCAGACAAACAAGGGGAAGGGTTCTGTCCTGAGAGTGAGGAGAGGGGGGCGTGGGGCCAGCTGGGCAGACAGAGAGCCCTGGGTGTCAACTGCTCCTACTCATCCCTCCACCGCCCGCCTCCACCAATCTTGCCAGATAGGTACAAATATGTATCTGCTCCCCAGATGTGATGAAACTCAATTAAGAATTTATCTTTCTCTGACAATTATAAGAGCAGTCTTCAGAGGAAACCATCTAAACTTACAAGGATCCTACTTTATCTTAGAGTTCCACTTTAACTAATGGCTCCTAAATTACTTGAGTGGAAAATTAAGAATGCAAAGCCTCACTTAAGGATGCATTAGGAACAGGCGCCCTTGCCGTAAAACTTTCATTAAGGAAGCTGTGTACACACGCATTTGAAAATACACATCAATCTCTTCAGAATATAGGTAAGGAGATAAAGCAATCTCTTTGAATTATAACTGGGACCGTGACTGTGTTTAGACTTCTAAAGTGGATAAATCTAGGATTTCTTAAAATCACGATTATCTAACACTGAGTTCCAAATGCAGCTACTTTCTCCCCCCTTCCCACTTCAGGTATGAGTGAGTGATGTCTGCTCAAAAACTATGGAGATTTTTCTTGGGAGGAGGGGGGTGGAGGAGGACAGGTAGCTGCATTTTGTTAAAGAACTGCATGGGAAAATTGGCAAATAAAAAGTAAAATGTAAACAACATACATGCCTTCTGGAGCAGTACTTGCTAAGCTCTAACGTGCAGTGGACTCTTGAATCCCTGGAAAGCTTAGTGAAATACAGATTCTGATTCCGTGGGTTTGGGAGGAGCCCGAGGCTCTGCATTCCTACCAAGGAGGCTCAGCAGGGCTCAGCCTCCTAAACCAGGCTCCAAGTTCAAGGCACCAGAAGCATGGGTCTCAGCCTGCTGGATCACACAGCACGTAAAGGACTCCCAGTTCCCGGAGGACATAGTGATGTCTTATCCCTGGGCACACAAGAAAGCATATCAGACAGGAAGTGACAGTAATGGAGGGTAAGTAAAATCTTGAGCTGGCACTAATTTATTACTACAGAAGTAAGTCATGTGTAAAACTTACTACTTCATTATCACCCAACTGGCTTGCCTCTGGCTACTGCTGCTCCCGGGAGAACGAAGAGCCGTATTAACTAGTGAATGCGTCCCTGCTGCCGTTTACCTGCTTCAGGGCCACAGGGAGACAGCTCATTAATGAATCAGCGTTTGAAACTGGGGGCGAACACCCATGTGACTGCTCATCTGTCTCACATAAACGTTAGTGATTCCTTCCCTTCCTAGTCACTCAGTAAGCAAGGCCAGCCCCTTCCGACGGCTTTTCCCATGGGCTACTGAGGGGATGACCACTTCACTGAGGGACCTTCTGAAACACTTCACTAAGACCATGTTCAAAATTATCCATCCTAAAAAATGTTCTCCCAAATGGGTGAGCATCACTCCAGCATTTCATATGGTGACAGACATGAGAATTTAATTTCACTTATTTTTCAATTCACCTCCCAAGTATTAGCCAATGATTTCCATGATGCTGTGATGAGAACCACTGTTTAAATTTTCTTTTAAAATGTCCTGTCACAACTATGTTTACAGGATTAAGTTGTGAAATGGAAGGTCATTCCAATATTAATATGCCCAGACTGGCACACAGAGGCACTTGCACAAAAATATTTGACTGTTAGATAAATCTCGAGACTCAATAGGCAGGATCACCTCAGAGAATATCAGCTTACTCTCATCTAGGATGCACTCTCACCCTCGTGACAGGTATACTTCAGCTATCACATTGGATTAATTGGGACTTTTCACTTAGACTCATCAGCTTAATGCAAAAGGCTAGGAGCGGGAAATTAAAAGCCTGGTCCAGATCCTTTGTTCTAACAGCCTGGAACTAAAGTCTGACAGAAATTCACTCAAGATATGTTTATCCGCATCACAACACCACAGACCATGGCGTATGCCATCATTGCATGCCGTTCCTCATTTTAAATCCATGGTGCTATTGCATTGTATTTAAATTTACCATACCACAGACAGGCTGTAATTTGAGAAAATGAGGATGCACCCCGTGTATCTCCTGTTGGTTGGCAAATGGGACCCCAGAGAGCCTGGAGCAAGAGGCAGACCACTCCAGATTGGTAGGTGGCAGTTTTTTTTTTTGTTTTGTTTTGTTTTTATTGATTTTTTACAGAGAGGAAGGGAGAAGGATAGAGAGTCAGAAACATCGATGGGAGAGAAACATCGATCAGCTGCCTCCTGCACACCTCCTACTGGGAATGTGACCGGAATCGAACCTGCGACCTTTCAGTCCGCAGGCTGATGCTCTATCCACTGAGCCAAACGGGTCAGGGCAGTAGGCAGCAGTTTTAATAAGCAAGGAATTCACTAGACTTACCTTGGGCCACAGCAAGGTGCGTAGATATCCACACGCACTGTCAGAATCTCAGAAGTCTGCACGAGGCCTTCACGGGGTGCAGTCATGCATTCAGTCCAGACGGTCTCAACATGCATTGCTCTCAGAGCTGTGCCCCGGCAGTGGTTTCAGCTGTGGAACAGCGGTGGACCTCCCAAGGACCGCGCGAGGTGAGGGGCCTCCATGGCATGGGGGCAGCAGGTGGGTCACGTGTTCCAGAGGACCTCCTCCCAGTCATATACTCCAGATAAACGCCTCCCAGTCACACCTCGTTGTCCAGCGAAGGCCCAGTGCTAACATCACAGCAAAGGTCTCCCGGGTGCACTCAACAGACAGAAAAAGCAACCCAGGGGTCACTGACAGGTTGAAAACCATGTTGGAGAAAAATAATAGGAGTGGGGAAAAAAGAAGAAATGGCAATTTAAAAAAGAACAAGATAATTTTAGATGGGGAGGCCTGACGGACATTTAATCCTGAGGAGCATGTTTTGTTCCATGTCCACATGAAACCCAAATGACTAGTGAGCCGCAAGCAGTGACCCCAATAACCACACACTGGATGGTCACGGCCTTTCCTCCACTGTCCCGGTGACAGGGTCTGGCCCCCCTGGAGCTACCCACTCAACAATCATACAAACAAAGTGAAGACAGAAGAAGGTACTTGACATGAGGATGACCTTAAAGCATCTTACTTGGAGTGCTTTCCATGTCTGCCCTGGCACACACTCACAGTTTCTGCTCCTTTCCCTTCTTCCAGAGCTTCTAGACAAGGGTGGGGAAACTTTTCCTGCCAAGGGCCATCTAGGTATTTATAACATCATTCATGGGCCATACAAAATTATCAACCTAAAAATTAGCCTGCTTTATTTGGTCAAACAATTAACTCACCCTTAATGCTTTAGCAGGGCCAGACCGAATGATTTCATGGGTCTTATATGGCCCACGGGCCGGATGTTCCCCACCCCTGCTCTAGAAGGAAGAAGAATTCTGGGCCGTATTTCTCCCCGAAGAATCCAGATGAGTCTCAAGGTAAAGCTGAGGCATCTTGTCAGCTCAGCTCCACTGCAAATTCAGCTTCTGAAAAGATCAACACTCACGCAAGGTCAGGAGTGAGAAAAGGAGAGGGAAAATGTATTTGCTATTTTGTCAGCTTGGCCTCTCGTCCTTAAAGTAATAAAAGCCCACTCTAAGGAAACACTTCAGAGAACTCTCTGTTCCAAAAAGGAACTTTTTTCTTTTTCTTTTTCTTTTTTTTTTTGTTTTGTTTTCGCTTTTAAAGTTGTCCACATATGTATCATTATTTTTTTATTCTTGAAACAAAGCTAAAGAACAAAACAAAATAATGGAGCAAATGTTTTAGATTTGGGCTGGACGAGAAAGGCGATTAGAGCATTGAGAGCAGGACCTGATTCTGTGTGAGGAGGATCCATGGAGTTATTGATGAACGGAAATGGTTAAAATCCAGTGCTTTTAAAATGCTGAGCAGCCAACATTTTCCCTCTGGCTGAGTGCCTGTGGTGACTCAGTGGTATCCACAGGAGCAGGTAAGATGGGCCACATGGCAAGACAAGCAGGCGGCTCCTGGAGAGGGGGAGCTATCCGGGGAACTTTCCTTCCCTCCTCCCCTTCCTAAACAAAGAGCTGCCCACAGGGGACTCCCTCTCAGCACACAGCACCACTGTGACGCCTACAGGAGGACACCACCTTTTCTGTGCCGGCTCCTGGCCACGTGCAGGTCAGTGGAGGCGAGAGGATCTGAGTGTTGCCGGAACGCCCGGCCCCATGAAGCAGGCAGCAGCAGGGCTCAGAACAGGTGCTGTGGCTTCCAGATAGAACATCCTCCCGCACAGCAGGAGGGGACAATCAGAGAGTGTCCATTCTCACTTTGCTGGAGGAATATTTTGGCAATAATTTGAGATGCATTGAAAAGATTCCCATAGATGATCAGAATCAATAATCATTAAACAACATCTGTATGTCTTGGGCCGTCTTTTAAACCACATGCTATTTTTTAATGTGAACTAATGCAGTCTCACATAGAGATACTTGTGATGGGACATCTGGAGACCATGGAGTCAGGAACTTAGGCATCAACCCCAGTATCTTCCCTCACCCTCCTACACTCAAGCAAGCCCACAACCCACCGACTGGAACACTTCTGTCTTCTCTGCATCCTCTTTCTGCCGCAGGATTTTTGTCTTAAAGAACAAGGCAAATGGACTGCTCTGGGAACCTGACTTCATCACTCCTGGTCTAGCACTAACGCAGGGCCTCCCACCTGCATCCCCACTGCACCTTCCACCTCCCCGCTGCACCCGCTCATCCCTTCAGGCATGGCCATTAGGCACGTGTGCCTTGAGGGGCCCAGGGGCTGCTGTCCAGCTATGGGTACTCCTCCCAGCTCCCAATCATGAATCCAGGCTCCAGGCTCTGCACCTCCCTAAATAAGAGGCACACTTTTGAAATGCATCAATCACTCGGCGTGTGCTAATATTAGCCCTGCTTTCTGTCATCTTGTCTTTTCTAAGACAATCCTCTGATGCTAGCCCCTTGCTTCAAGCCTTTTAGTTCCAAGGCTTTGACACCACTGCTCTCAGGATAAAGTGAATAAAATCCACACTTCTTTCTGACATGGGCTATAGAGCTTTTAAAGACATGTGCCTGCCACATCTCCTTGCATTCCCTCCCTACAATTCATGCCCCAGCCCTATAAAACCAGCTTCAGGTACCCACCCCGACATACTGCACTGTGACTCGATTCATAACTGTTCCCCCAACTTCACCCTTGAAAGTGCATCAATCCATGTGCTTACCAGGTGTACACAATCTGTGCTGAATTCATCTCTGAGACCCTGGTGTCTGTGGTGGGCCTTGGTGCCTGGAAACTTTCAATTAATAGTTGCCCAATCATTTTTTTTAATCATCACCTGAGGATATATTTTTTTCATTAATTTTTAGAGAGTAGAAGGAAGGGATAGAGGAAGAGAAAGAGAGAGAGACAGAGAGAGAGAAACATTTATGGATGTGAGAGAGACACATGCATTGGTTACCTACCGCAGGTACCTGCCCTTGACCAGGTATCAACCCTGCAGCCCTTAGGTCCTGGGACCTGTGCTCTAACCACTGAGAAAACTGGCCAGGATAGTAGTTGCCCAATGGTTTTAATTGGACATCGAAGGTTACAATTGTATTCATTCCCCTGTGATGTTCAGCGCCTCCTGAGTGCTGGAGTGGAAAAGAACTGGAGAGGTGGTACAATGGTTTTGAAAGATCCAGGCTCTGACACCTACATTATAATTTGTCATGAGCGGGAATGAGGAGCATATTAGCTGCATTCACTCCACTGTGACTTTAAATGATATTCTTGTCAAGGGACGTGTGTGAAGATCGCTTAGGATAAAATTATGAAAAAGATGCAAGCATTAGCAAGAAGTTAATTTTGCTCTCAAATACTTGGTTAACTTCCGAGTTAATGTTGATATGTTCATATATCTCTTTTACAGTAAAACTTCACAAGGTGACATGGAGAGCTGGAAACTATCAGGAAAGAGCTCTGGTGGAATAAGTGGTCCTTCTGTGACGTGTGTCCACACACACACACACACACACACACACATACACACACACACACACACTGAAACCTCCAGTTTATTTCCAGTGAGACAAACTCTCACTGTAGATCACTTGGTTTTCCAGATCAGCTCCTGAACCTCAGCTCCTCCAACCGGCTCACTGGGCCAGCGCTGCAAGGCCTGCCACAGCTTCCCACCCAGTCAGCACCGCACCCTGTCATTCCCTATCCAGGTCACTCCCACCTCTGTCACACCAGCGCCATCCTCTCCTCTGTTCCAGGAGCGCCTCACAGTCCCACCCCGGCCCGGATCTCTCCTGCCTCCCTGGCTTTCGCCTGTCCCCTGCAGACTTCTGCCTGCCCCAGGCTCTCTGCCTTCCACACGGCCCCTCCAGGGTCCCTCTCCCCTCACATCCCACCAGGGGCCTTTGTCTGCTCAGCACCCCTTTTGCTTCTCATTTTTGGGAAGCCCATCCTCTGCTGTTTGCTGGACCTGGTCCTGCACCCCCACGGACAAAGCCAAGCCCCCCTCCCCCCACCACACTTTGGTTAGCATGCCGGTCTCAGGAGGAGGGACTCATGAGCGTTATGAAGCACACGTATCACAGAGGAGCTGGAAGGTGGCGACCAAAGTGAAAAATAAGGCGTGAAAACAAGGTGATTCTCACGGTGACTTCAGAAGCAGGATTTTTGTGTTAAAGAACAAGGCAAAAGGACTGCTCTGGGAACCTGAGCCAGGAGTCAGAGAGGCCCTCCAGGCTGGGCTCACAGGCAGCTGCTCGGGGGCAGACCAGAGGGTCCTTCCCTGTCTTAGTCATGTGACACAATGCAGGTGTCAGCCAATGCCATGTGGCAATCACTTTGTAATACATAGATGTATCAATTAAACATGTTGTGTCCCTGACTTCAATGTTATGTGTCAGTTAAATCTCAATAAAGCTGGAAAAAGTACCAAAAAAATGCTTTATTTCCCAGCCAGGCCTTTGGGGGCCATGGCTTAGCCCACCCAAGTCCTCAGGCTCAGCTACATGACCTCACTTTAGAGATTGACAGATTAGCAGGAATGAAGCAGGTCTTTCCACAGGTGGCACTGCCTGCTGGGAAGGGGACTGGCTTTAGAACAGACAGGCTCTGGCACATCCCAGCTTCAGTACCTTGGTGAGACACCTGCGTTTTTCCTAAGCCCAGGTGAGCTCATCATGTGCTGGGCAGACAGATGCTGGCCCCGCAGAGCCTCAGGAAGGATGACACATGACACACACCCAGCGCTGAGCCAGTGTCTGCAGCAAAGCAGTGTCTCAGTGAATCCCAGGTTCCCTGACTATGATCTTTAGGGAAGGCAGAGGGTCTGAAAGTGCAGACCCTCCTATTAAAAATGCCAATTCCTGCCCTAACTGGTTTGGCTCAGTGGATAGAGTGTCTGCCTGCGGACTGAAGGGTCCCAGGTTTGATTCCGGTCAAGGGCATGTACCTTGGTTGCGGGCACATCCCCAGTAGGGGGTGTGTAGGAGGCGGCTGATCAATGTTTCTCTCTCATCAATGTTTCTAACTCTCTATCTCTCTCCCTTCCTCTCTGTAAAATCAATAAAATATATATTTTTTTAAAATGCCAATTCCTGGGTCTCACGACCAAGCTACCCAGCCCACTAAGCCAAAACAGAGCCCCCAAATCTGCATTTTGACACTGCCCAGGCTAATATATATATATATATATATATATATATATATATATATATATATATATATATATAATTGATTTCAGAGAGGAAGGGAGAGTGAGAGAGAGAGGAAAAAATCAATGATGAGAGGGAATCATTGATAGGCTGCTTCCTGCATGCCCCACACTGAGGACTGAGCCCACATACTGGGCATGTGCCCTTGACTAGAATCAAAACTGGAACCCTTCAGTCTGCAGGCTGACACTCTATCTACTGAGCCAAACCACCTAGGGCCACAGGCTATTCTTAAATAAGAATCATAAGCCTGAAAGTTCCTGAAATAAGGTGCAGATTAAAGAAAGGAAGACAAAACAGTGAAGGGTTAGGGGCAAGAAAGACAGGAGGGACCTGAGGCTAACTACTCCTATTAAAAAAAGCACGAGGATAACCACACGAACAATAATAATAGCAGCAGTAACAACAATAACAGCAGCAGTTACAAAACACTATATGCTAGATTGTTCTATGTTTTTTATACCAGGTGTACCAGTTAATAATGCGATTTTTTTTCAATAGATGGAGTTACACATATGTTAATGTACATGGGATTTTATATGTATGCTATTTTGTTGTATTGACAGCAAGCTTCAAAACTTCATGTGTCAAATTTTCTAAAGGAGTTAACATCATAGATATTTTTCAGGGTAAAAATGTTGAAATTCGTGCCAAAAAAAAAAAGAGCATTTGCAGGAAGTTTTAATTCATTACTTTATTTTGAAGAAAAGTGCTGCTGAAAGTTATTATTGTATACTTCGGGAAGCTTATGGTGAACTTGCTCCATCTCAAGATAATTGTGAACACTGGTTTAAACACTTTAAAAGCAATGATTTCAATGTGAAAGACAAAGAATGTCCAGGTCAACTAAAAAAGTTTGAAGACCAACAATTACAAGCATTATTGGATGAAGATGCGTGTCAGACTCAAAAACAACTTGCAGAAAGATTAAACGTTGTTCAACAAACAATTCCCGATCATTTACAAGCAATGGGAAAGATTCCCCTTAGGTCCAGAGTTGGTTCTGCTGGTGTTTATTGCAAGCCTACTGTGAGCCAGGCACCAGGCAGGCAGTGTGACTAATGCTTTTCAGAGGGTACACATAGTAGGTACTTAATTAATATATGATAAACTCTCAGGTTCATGTTAGGCTCCCACTGATGGAACTGAGTCTCAGATAATTTGATAATTTATAAGACTCAGACCCTCAGGTAGCATGGAGTTGGCTTAAGAAACAAAGGGTTTAACACAAAAGAACTTCAAGCTTTGGGTAAATCTTCTAAACATGGTAGTTTATATTTTCTCTCAACCCTTGTATCATGAAAAATCCTACATAATAAAAGGCTAATATGCAACTTGACCCAATGGCAGAACAACCAGTCTCTATGATGTGCACTGACCATCAGGGGGCAGATGCTCAACACAGGATCTGCCCCCTGGTGGCCAGTGCAAGCGCTGCTCAGCCAGAAGCCAGGCTCATGGCTGGTGAGTGCACTGGCAGGCAGACATCCCCCAAGGGGTCCTGGACTAAGAGAGGGCACAGGCTGGGCTGAGGGACACCCTCCCCCACTCAGTGCACATATGTCGTGCACCAGGCCTCTAGTTAATTATAAACTAAGAGTACCTTATATTTTTGTAGTACTTATTATCTCGACTGGATTTCATATGAATTAATTTTAAAAGGGCATTCTTTAAGAAAGGTGTCAAGTAATTTATTCAAATCCTTCCTCCATATGTCATATACTGCCTTAAATGTGCAGAAATTTCAAATAGAGGGGAAAAAACACACCCAAAATTTAGCAAGAAAAATACCAAAACAGCATTTACTATAATGTTTCATATTAATATGAATCACAGCTGACTTGTCATGCTGATAATGCACCACAGAGGAGATTGTAAGTGTTGGACAATAAGGAACCCTGCCCTCCTGAGTGTGGGCTGGCCCTACTGACATTTCCTTCTTTGGATCACCTGCAGACTATGTTTGCAGGGCCTCTATGAATTTCTTTGTCATTCTTGGCATGCAGTATCAATCTTTTTCTGGTAATTAATTACTATTACATTACTCTCAAAGTTATAGCATTTTCTCAGGGGAAATGCCTACTGTTCACTTATAAAATGGATGTTTATTTATATAGCTAGACCACTGGGAAACATTTACATGTTTCCTTTATGATGATTAAAGCCTAATGCAAACCAAGTTTTTAGGACAGATTCCAAACATATTTTTATGTGTATAATTGGAAGCTTGACACTTACCTGAGTGTTAGTTTGGAAGTAAAGCAGATTTTCTAATTAAATCAAAAAAGGAATTCATTACTGCCTTAAAACAAAATGTTATAACTAAAAGAAAGAAAGAAAAATAACAACATAGTCTCTTTGTTGGGGAAGAATTATGCTTTCATTTTTGTTTGTCTTTTGGGCAAAAAGATTAAGCAATAACTACCATGATCTGGATATCAATATTCTTAAGACTGAGAAACATTATTATTATTTAATTACAAAGCATCACTCTCCTTGGATCTCTCGCTCCCCACCCTTTCTCCCCCCTCTTCCCTTGCTCATTATATAGCAGCAGTTATAAATAGATGGCACAAGACTAGCCCATTAACCTCAAATGAAAAGGAGCCTTTCTCTCTCCTTGGGACATGTCCCAAGTCCACTGTGAGAAGGTGGACAGCAGAGTATGGAGTGGACCCTATCTGTTTTTAGCTGGCTACAATGATGACATGTCGCATGCCCATGGGTAATCCCAGTTCCAAGCTCATGGGGTATCAATGAAGCTTAAATTAACAACATGGATGAGACTCTTGGAAGAAATCCTGATGCTTGACAAGAGCCCATTTAGGGAGCACTTTATCTTTATTATACCTCCCACATGCCCTGAGGAGTCTGGCCACCATCTGTGATGCAGGCAGGGCATAGGGGTATGGGGCACCCGGGCTCCTCTACGATCACTTGTGGCTGCCACCACCTTCATGAGTAATTGGAAGTCCTCATTGTCAAGAACTCACTGTATGTACATCAGAAGAAACGGAAGTGTGTTTACTATGAATAAGAAAATCTAGGTCTTGCCTAGATTGCTAACCCTTTGCCTGCACTGGAATAGGGTGTGCCTCCTTTTTTCTCAGTGGATTCAGAGGATACTCTTTCTTCACTCATCGGCTGTGATGGGTGGCCAAGAGGATGCTGAAGTTAAGATTTGTGGAGAAATAAAACCCAAAGGACACCAGAAAATGTTCCAAAAAGGAAGATGAATGTGAGAATTAAGAGAGAGACAGATATAAAGGGAGGAAGGGAGGGCAGGAGGGAAGAAGGGAGGGAGGGAGCTAGATCAAGATGGAGTTAGATAGAGATAGAGATAGAGATAGAGATAGAGATAGAGATAGAGATAGAGATAGAGATAGAGAGAGGGAGAATTGACTATTCTCAGTAAGAAAAAGACCTGAAGAACAATTCTGTTTGGATACAGCATATCAGGTTTAGTTAACAACAAAAGGAAGCATCAAGCTAGCAAATTCATGCAAACATATATTTAGGAAAATAGCCAAAGAAATGGGTAAGACTTCAAGAAGTATATGTTTTCGCAACCACAGAAGTTGAATGAGCCAAGAACACAGTTGGAATTGGATCAAATGAAGTGAGGAATATAATTAAGACTGAGGGCAACCACAGCTCTCCTGGTGCCTCAGCCACCAGACCTCCTCTCTTTGCAGATAACACAGAATGAGAAATAAAATTAGCCTCTTCACAGGCAGAGCACCCAGCACCACGTGGGGAATGGCCCAGAGTGGAGTCTGCAGGAAGCAGAGAACGAAAGCTTGGGGGTGGACTAGGGTTGACAATGCCAGTGATTGGATGAAGCCCTCAACTTAAGAATTTTTGAGTTGTGAATGTATGTCGACTCGCTTCTACTCTGTATGCATAAAATAAGATGGCAAGACTGAGGCCATTGCTTCAAGGTCACAAAGTCTCAGGTCTGGGTACAGCACAGCTCATTTTCTTAGTCAACAATTTGCTTAAGATCTATGACTACCCTCCCCGCTCATTCCCCAATCAGGGACTGGGGTGGACGGACAGGGGCATTCATAAGAAGAATGGAGACAGGAAGGTTGTAGGCTTATCTTCTCTTCCTCATTCTGGCCTGTTTGTCAAGTAATGCTTAATTTTCCACAAGGCGAAAAAACTGTGAGCAGTGCGTGTGGGCATGAACAGGGACTAGCTGGATGATGAAATCCCTTTGGGCGGCGGGGCTCCCAGTGGCCATCCTGTGCATTTGGAAAGGGGGCTGTGGAAGAGAAGCAGCCAGCATGAAAACGCCCTGATGCTTTGATCCACGAGGACCAATGCCATATTATGCACATGGTGGCGAAGAAAAGGGTCGTTTGCCACCGTCACACAACAAGCAATATGGAAGCATCTGTGTTACTGTCCTTTGACAGTTTTGAGGTTTACTATTTGCCCAACTCTGTGCTAAACTCATACACATACTTCCATTTAGTCCTCCCTCCAAATATATAAGATACTGTTCATTTAATGTCACTTTTGCAAGTGAGCTCAGGAAGTTTAATCCCTTGGCCAAAGTCACAAAGGGCTTCTGGATGGAAGCACATGTAGAAATCTGCCTCCCTTAGTCTGAAGCTCATTCTCTTGCTTCCCTGCTACACTCCTCTCTCCCCCAATTTATTTCTGCCAAATAAGTGTATCAGTGCAATCTGCAGCGGGAATCCACACCTCCTGTGTCAGGTTCCTCTACGATGAGCAACCCTGAAAAACTTAGGGATAAACTATTACCACATTCACAGTCCGTGAAGCTCACTATCTGGGGACAGGTGCAAAGACGAGAGTGCTGTTTTGGTAGGAAAACGAAGAAATGAGGAAGCAGAGACCAGGGACCATTGTTTCTGGGGAGCATCTCAGTGTCTGTGAGAACGTAAAAGGGTCCCACATGTGTGTTACTCAGCCTTTCTAAAGTTACCTCTTTCTGGAGACTCTCCGAAAGCACACATCTACCGTTTATTTCACAGGGAAAGGAGAACAGCAGAGCCCTCGGTGGAGATTAAAGAGCCTGTGAAGGAGCCCACACAGACAGCAGCATTCACAGGGGAAGAGCAGAAGGAGGTTTATTTTAAATTACAATTTCTTTGAATACAGAGCCCACCACTATGACATTCGGGTTCTACCTCCAAAGAATAAGTTTAACCTAAAGAAGTCAAAGTTGTTGTCTTTCCTTTTTTTTTTTTTTTAATCCTCACCTGAGGATATGTTTATTGATTTTTAGAAAGAGAAGAAGATAAAGAAAGTGAAATATTGATGTGAGGGAGAAACATTGGTTGCCTCCCTCACATGTCCTGACCAGGGATCCAACATGTGACCTTCTGACTAGTGTACAGGACGATGCTTCACCAACTGAGCCACCACCAGGGTGTTTTCCTTTATGAAGTCACACCTGAGTTACTGACTTCTAGACAGCCTTCTGGGAGCTGTGCCAAGTGCAGACTCTGGACTGTGATAACACAAGGTTCGGCTTTCTCTTACCATCATGTACACTAGGACGATGATGGCTTATTTTATTCGCTAAAAAACATAAAGCACAATATTGCTGCAGGCTGTGCTGTATTAGGATATACAGTAAAGAGAAAGAATAATGGTGTTACTTCCACTCAAAGTGGCAATATGAGCTTACCCATTTGCCTACCTTCCATACTCAAATTCCCATTCAAATGACCAAATCCAAATAAAAATAATCTATTTCATGAGAGAAACTAAAAAGGAATCAGCCAAGTGTCTGCAATTTTAAGGAAATCTACCACCGTAAGTTAAAGTTACTGTGTGGCTATGGAAGAGATACACAAACTGAGTAATCTCACACATGGAGGAAAAGTCTTTCAATTGGAAAAACTATGGGAAGAATTCCTATAAAGACACAACTGAGAAAAGCCAGGTGGTGGGAACCCAGGGGGCCAAGCCACATGGTTTGGGGTGGAGTGGGGCAAATTTTAATATTCTTAGTACAAAAGTCAAGGAAACAGGTGTCTGCCTATGTTGCCTAGGCATGTTTGTGTGGGTGGTATGTTATGGGAAGGAAAGAATAGAAAATATTTGAACAGATAAACACACACAGCAAAATCACAGATAGAAATGCTAAAATAAGCCCAAATACCTTATGAATAATATATATGAAAATAGATTAAACAGCCTTATTAAAACACAAATAGCTTAGACTATAATAAACAGTATTTAACAAAATGTTGGTTAAAGGAGACACACTGAACAAATGGTAGAGGAGAAAAAAACAATCATTTATGGAACATTTAATGTTTGGCAGTAGCTGTTTCAAGTACTGTATAGATATTTACCTGATTTTATATTCATAATACCTATACAAGGTGAGTGCTATTTCATTATCTTGTAAGTGAGAAAATAGAATCACAGCAAAGTTAAACAATTTTCTCAAAGCCACTCCATTTACTCAGTTGTGGATCCAGAAGTCTCCACCTTAGGAGAAAAATAAAGGGCAAAATATAGCAGGCAAATTGAAATAAAAGAGAGACATGCAACATTAATATGAAAATCAGTACCATCTCTCCATTGGCTTGGTGCTGAAATATTTGAACAGCAAATTGTACACACATTCCAATAAAACAAAGCAAAGATTTAAAAAACAGAAGATAAAAGACAAAATAAATAATTATTAAATAATTCCACTGAATTCAGCATCCATATTAAAATATAGAATACAAGGGAATTCAACCAGATAATTAACCTGATCTACAGAATTTTAAATTGATAAAAGGTCATTCATGTAAATATCATGAGTTTTGTTTGTTTACATAAAGAATATCCCCAACCTTCTCAAGAGAGAGTGGGACCAACTGTGTGTGAGTTGCCCATCCTATATAATAAAAGGGTAACATGCAAATTGACCTTAACTGCAGAACAGTCGATCACTATGACTCACACTGACCACCAAGGGACAGACACACAATGCAGGAGCTGCCCCTGAAGGTCAGTATGCTTCCACAGGGGGAGCTCTGCTCAGCCAGAAGCCAGGCTGATGGCTGTGAGTGCAGCGCTAAGGATGACCAACTGTGGCTTAAGGCTGCTCCCAATGAAAAGCAGGCCTAAGCTGGTAGGTGGACATCCCCCAAGGGCTCCCAGGCTGCCAGAGGGATGTCTGACTGGCAGCTTAGGCCCAATCCCCCGAGGGGTCCCAGACTGCAAGAGGGTGCAGGCCAGGCTGGGGGATCCCCCTGAGTGCACAAATTTTCATGCACCAGGCCTCTAGTGAATAAACGAAAAAATACATGAATGAATGAACACTTCTTTCAGTTTTTGAAATACAAGTTGATAAAAATTTATTTATAAAACATAATAAATATTTGGTTATTTAAGAAAGCACACATACACATACCTAATGAAACCCAAAAGGCAGAAATTTCCTGACCATAAGGTAAGAAAATTTGAACTAGAAATAAATAAATCTATAATAATAAAAGCATAATATGCTAATTAGACTGGATGTCCTTCCGGACGACCTTCTGGGGCTGCAAAAAAAGCCCAGGTCCCAGGTGCCAGCAGCCAGTGGGAAGGAAGGCCTACTTTTGCACAAATTTCATGCATTGGGCCTCTCATAAATAAATAAATAATAAACCACTTGGTGTGAGGATGTATAATATGATATATGAGGTAGATTTTTTAAAAGATGCATATATAAATGTAATGAGAGAAAGACATGGGAATTGATGGGTATTAAGAATATATGGGTGAGATTCTATTTTCACCAATGATTTCATGTGCATGCACTTTTTTTTAAATTTTATTGATTTTTTACAGAGAGGAAGGGAGAGTGATAGAGAGTTAGAAATATCAATGGGAGAGAAACATCGATCAGCTGCCTCCTGCACACCCCCTACTGGTGATGTGTCCACAACCAAGGTACAGGCCCTTGACTGGAATCAAACCCGGGACCCTTTAGTTCACAGGCCTATGCTCTATCCACTGAGCCAAACCAGTCAGGGCTGTGCATGCATTTTTATGTACTGCACATGTAGTGCGTAGATAGGAAAATGTTTTAAATATACTTTTTTTTTGTAATCCCTTGAGTGTATGTCATGTTTTCCTGACATTCTGTATACTGTAAAGTCTTCACATCATTCTCATAGGAAAACAATAATCCTGTCATGTAATTAAAGAGATCCTCCGCCCTTCAATTACCGCCCTTCCACTATGCATGTTAATTTCCTAGGGAATGTAAAAACTGTGAAATTAATTTTATTAGTAAAGGGTGATCTTTTAACCAGGAGTTATTAAACAAAAATTAATAGCCATGTCTCTGTGATTGCCTTTAAGATATACATTTTTGAAGGACAAATATTCCAGATATATTCATTTTTATATCCTAATATATTCCTTTAGGGGGGAAAAAAAACACGGCTTCTTTTTTGCCTAATTTAAAAGTCAATTCCTGTGCTGTAATTGTAAAGATTGCTTTCTTTTTATAAAGGAGTCTCTCCCTTTAAGTTTAAAATAACTTGAGGACAGAAGTAATCATTACATTCTTCCAGTTAGAGTCCCAGATGGCGCGATAAAAATGAATAATCAATAACAATTTAGCACTCATTGTGTTTATAAAAATTATAATGTGGATTCAACTTTTGGACATATTTTTCAAAAATGCACTTATGCATGAAATTATGCTTTGTTAAACTTTAATTACATGTTACGTTCTTTTTAAATGTCATTACCAAGGTATGTTCTTCAGTTCCCTAAATTACCACATGAATTAAACAAAAACAATGCAAAGTACCATTCAAAAGGTACAGGCGAGAGTATCTATGAGCCAAAGCGGAAAGGCAGCTTACAGGCTTCATGGCGATGCTTGCAACTGTTAGGCAAGAAGAACAATGACCAGGGATCCCCAGAATAAAGAGAGAAATGAGGCAAACATATGACCTGTAGATCCCTGGAGGGATGCATTTTGTTCACAGTAAGTTATCATTTTTATTGGAATCATGTCATTTGAGGGGGAAGGGAAAAAGGAAATTTCAAATGAAGAATATGGCTAACACAGTATTTTCAACATTGAAAAACTCAGATGCTTTTACTCAATTCAATAGGTGATTGGGAGTCATGATGGTTGTTTTAACAACAACAAAAATAAATTTATATATAGAACTTCACTTGAGGGGTATTATTTCATAATATACTATTAAAGGTCAACGAAAAAATTTACTAAATTCGACACATTCGATTGCATCGCTGCTCTATTTCAGTGGCTCTCAAACTTTTGTGTGTGCATCACAATTACCTGGAAGTTTCATCAAAATATAGATGACTGGACAGGTCCCAGAGCATCTGGTTCAGTAGGTCTTGCATTTTTTCAAGTTCCCAGGTGGTGCTGATGCTGCCAGGACAGGGACCACACTGGGGAACCACTGACTTGGGAGATTTGTGAGAGCTAAGGTTCACTTAAACTACTGTGCTTCATTAGGATCATATTAAGCCAGAAATGTCAGAAAATCTAACAGTGGCTTGATTAGAGGGAGTTTATTTTCCCTCTTATAAATTCTAAGGGAACATCTCCATGGCTCATGCAGTTGCTAGAGAATGTCACTAAAAATCCAGGAATGTTGCAAAATTCCAGTCTGCACAGTGAGTGGCTTGTATCCTCATGGTTTCAGGATGGCTGCTGTCCCTCCAGGCATTGCGTCTCTGTTCCAGGCATTAACAAAGCAGAGAATCAAGTGCCCTCTCCTTGAGAGGCTTTACATCTTTATTTAGAAGGACTATCTTCCTGGGGGATTTATACCAACATCTCAATAACCAGGTGTGATCCAGGACTTTCTCTCTCCAGCTCTAATGGCAGTTGAATAGAAAGCAAAAACAAATTACTGGCTGGCACATTTGTCCCTGTGAGCAAAATAAGGGTTCTGCTAATAAAAAGAGGGCTCGGGCATGAGGCAGGTGACTGCAGGGTCTGCACACAGAGGAGTGGACTCTGGGTGGAGACAGGAGACGCTCTGTGAGAATGTGTAGATTTTGAAATGTGATTTCTAAGTTTCTCCCATTCTTCCAACCTCAGCTTAAATACAATTCCTCTAGGAAGCCGTACTTGACCTAAACTCTCAGACTAGACCAGTAACTATTATTTAACCCTATGATGACTGGAATAATTCCTCACTAGGTACTTCACTGAAGAACAGCATTCAGAACACACAGGGCAGGTAGGCCCCACCCATAGTCGGAGGGTTATAGCAGCAGTTGCAGCCTTAGTACAACTGCTTTCTGAGGACAATGGTCCTCTGTCTAGGAGAGACTCCTGGTGAGTGTGTGGGAGCCTGGCTGGAGGCAGTTATAGGCTTTGGTGCCAGATGCACAGGAAAAATAACCAAAACAAAAGGAAGCTCTGCCCATGAGTGAGAGTCATTTTTTCTTTTTTAGAGGGAGAGAGAGAGAAACATCAATGTGAGAAACATTGATTGGCTGCCTCCTACATGCCTGCTACTAAGGATAGAGCCGGCAATCTTTCAGTGCACAGAATGATGCCCATCCAACTGAGCCACGCTGGCCAGGACTGAAAGTCATTCTTTATCTCAGGAGAAATACTGCATCTATTTGAAAAGAAGAGGCTCCTACTAAGAGGAGCTATAGTACATGTTTAAGACAGAGTTTGAGGGCTGAAAATATGATGCAGAAGTGAACAATCCTATGGTGAGGCTAAGAAAGAGAAAGGGCAGAGCTCAGAGTCACATTAACACGCTGAAGATGCTTGATAGAGTGGGGAACGTTTTCTACACATGAACGCTAAGGGGAGAAAAGATCCATGTGAAAAAGTCGCAGACATGATAAAAAATATCCAAGAGGTCCAGGCTTCCACTAACAGGAGTTAGAAAAAGTAAAGAACAGAAATAATGAGGGAGAGAAAATAATCAAAGGACAATGTCCCGAGCTGAAAAACAGCATCAGTCCTCAGACTGAAAGGCCATTGTAAAGCACAAGTGGGAAGAAATACAGTATGTTCAGGGTGCTAATGATGAAGACTTAAAACTATTTACAGAAAAGGAAAAACAAAACTAAAGACATTCTACCTACAAGGAACAAAAAGAGGCTGAGAATCACCCAGCATCTTAGATGTTAGAAAGAATAGAGTCCAATGCCTCAAAGTGCTCTGGGGAAAAGAGGTTGAGCTCAGATTTCTATAAACATTTAAACTGATAATAGAAATTTATAAATAATTAAATTGGCAATCAGGAGTGAGAACAGAGGAATGCTGTCATTAGACATGCAAGAATTCAAAAACTTTTTGTCAGTGCACCCTATATTGTAACAAGGAAAAGAAAATACTCAGAGATGCCCCGAGAAAAATCAAAGGAATGTAAAAAATACCATAAGATACCATTGTACTTTTTTCTTTTACTAGGTATGTTTATTACTTCCACATTTTTAAAGCTCTGCTTAATAATAAATGCCTATCTATAATAATAAAAGTATAATATGCAAATTGACCAAACAACCAAACAGCAGAACGACTGTCTGGATGATCACGCTGATACCCACTGGCACCAGGCCAGCCAAGGTGGGTGCGATGCGATTGGCTGGGGATCTGACCATCGCCCAACGATCGCCCCAAAGAGGGAGGCCCAGGCCACTGACCTGTGGGCTGTGGCAGTTGGGCGGGGCCTCCGTCTGGGGGTGGGGGCGGTGATGATCAATCGTGGGGCTCCCAGACTGTGAGAGGGCACAGGCCAGGCTGAGTGACCCCCCACCGAGTGCATAAATTTCATGCACCGGGCCTCTAGTATACTTATATGTGGTAGGACAAGACAGAGTGGGTAGAGGAACCAAGAGAAAAACAGTCATGGAAACCAGGAAAGGGGACGATTTGAAAAAGTGGTGAGGGAAAGTTAACAAACAGTGAGAAATAGGGCAGACATTTCTAGAAGTCAGGGGAGAAAAAAAATACCCTATATTTTAAGGGGCTAAAAGTGACTTGGGTGAGAAGGGACATCAGAAATGGGGATGCTAAGTGTACAGAACTTTTAATGCTTTCCTTTGAGGAAACACAGAGGGGAGACTATGATAGAAGCCTATGCTTGGTTAAGGAAAATGTTTGTTACAGAGAGAAACTGAAGGCATGGCATGTAGCATGTTCAGAGGAAAAGCTTAATCGAGCTCTAGACTCCAATAAATGTGGATTCCGACCCTAATTTCACCACTTATGAGCCAGGTGACCATAGGAAAGGTACATTTGGAACCTCAGTATGCTAAGCTGTAAAATAGCATGTGCTGAGGGAAAGAACCCATGCAGATCAAGATTCTATGAATGCCCATCCCCGACGGCCAGCGGGCCCTCAGAAATGCTCCTCACTAAAGCTGTTATCGCGCAGCAGAAAAGCCCTGCTATGAAGCACCCATGAGGAGATGTGACCAGCAGCGCAGGAGGGGATTTAGCTTTAAACAGAAGAAAGTGCATTTCTTTCTCAAAAGTAACACAAAGGAAAATGGAGAGAGGTGAATGTATCTGTGTGTGTGTGGCTGGGCGGGGTGGGGGAGAGTGGTAGATGGCGATTTGAGATAAAGATGGAAACTGTCCAGGGGGTTGAACAGAGAGCCATGAGTGAAGGTCACACCAGGTGGAGGTGAGTACAGTCTGTACAACACTCCACTCTGCACCGTGGGCAGATCTGCAGGGACCCCTTCACTCCCCTTCTCCGGGAAATACTTCCAGCTCCTGGAGACGAGCAATATTTCATTCCTTTCTGCACACACGCATCTTGCAGAGATGTGACTGTTTAGTAAATGTGTGGAAAAGAAAAGAAGGAAAGAGGGAGGGAAAGGAGAAGAAAGCAGCCCTGTGTCAGGGGTCAATCCCATTCCCGGCACCTTGGAGAAGAGCGCCTGAAACTGGCAAACACTCGCACAGGTTAGACAGATGCCACCACCTCCAGACTCTTCTGTTCCTGTCAAGTCCCCACAGGGAGCAAACCCCATGCCAGGCCTCACCACCACGTGCATGCGGGCAACAGAGAAGCCAGGACCCACTGGCACTGCGAGAGGGCAGCCCTAAGGGGCATGGCCACCAAGATTGGGAGCCAGCTCTGAGGTGGGAGAGGCAGCCCCGGAGTGGATGACGTCACCAGAGGGGCGGTTCAGTTTATGAATCCCATAGTGAAGCAGTGTCTCTGATTCTGCAATTGAATGCGTGGTCCTTCCAGCCAGTGGCCAGAGTGGCGTGGAGCCACTGGGGAGGAGGAGGTAGAAGAGGGTGTGGCCCAGGTAGGACCGGTCATCAGCAATGGTGCCGAAGAGCGTGACTCCCATCCACGGGGACGACCCAGGAGGACACAGCGTGCTGACCTCAGAATCCCTGGCTAAAATCCCCATGGCTCCCCAAGGTTTTAAATAAACCTATAACTCAGCAGGCCCAAGGGCCAGCAGTCTCCTGCAATCCCCACGCCCACTTATTTCAGCAACTCCAGTTATGAAACTGACCTCCATTCCTCAAGCCCAGCAGCTCCCTCGGCTCAGCTCCCCAGGGCCTGTGAACCCCACTCCTTCTTCTACCTCAGCGGAAGTGCCCTTCTCCAAGGAGTCACCCCTGGCGCCTGGTAGACCAGATCTCCGCAGCACACTTCCCTTTATCCTGCTGGTGCCATCCTGAGAGTGGTTTGTTCACGTGTTTAGAGACTCTCATCTCCTCTGAATTTTAGTCAGCTGAAGATAGAGGCTGGTCTGTCTGTGCCCAGCACAGTGTCCAGCCCATGAATTTGCCATGGAAGCTATGTTATCCCAAGGAGCAAAGGTTAGTTCTTTGGGGAGGTGAAAGCAAACTTACTCTATTTATGCATAAAGCACAGATATAGCACAAACACAGGTATACTGTATATTTTGTAGTATTAAAATTACATTAGGAAAAATGTCTAAAAAGGTTCCTTAGGTAAATGATAATGAAAACAAAGTAAAAGGCTGAGAGAGTGCTCTAGAACAACGCTGGACATAGTTGACCCTTAAGTATATAAATAGTGAGTGAAAAAGTCAATTTTGATGGGGGCTCAGCCCTTAAACCTGGACAAAGCATTCTCACTGACTGTCTTCCCCTGACTGAGGTCGGGGCAGTACACAGCGAGACAGGGCCTTCCGGGGAACTTGGTGTTACCTTTCTTGTCTTAAATTTATGTAATCTTAGATGGTGCATTAAAAGAAACACAATAAGCAGAGCAAAAAAGAACTAAATTCCCAAAATGTATGCATAGCTCAGGTTTGCAAATTATGACAATGTGCAGGATTATAATGATCACACTTTTTTTTTTTTAAGAGAGAAGATGAGAGAGGGAGAGAGAGAACAAAACATGGATGAGAGAAACATCAATCAGCTGCCTCCTGCATGCCAGGGCCCCCTACTGGGGATTGAGCCTGCATGTGCCCTGACCAGGAATTGAACTGGCAACCTCTTGGCACATGGGACAGCACTCAACCAACTGAGCCACACTGGCCTGGGCTATGATCACTTTTTGATTTGGATACCGACCTTGCTGAATACTTTTCACAGAAATTTTTTGTATTTTGTATGTTTCCTTTCACAAAATGTCCACACTTATTATTATCCTATATATTAAAAAGATAGTATGCAAATTGACCCTCAATCCCTCACAAGATGGCTGGCAGGGGAGGGCAGTTGGGGGCAATCAGGCCAGCAGGGGAGCAGTTAGGCATCAATCAGGCTGGCAGGGGAGCAGTTAGGGGGTGATCAGGCTGGCAGGAAGAAGTGGGTTAGGGGCAATCAGGTAGGCAGGCAGGCGAGTGGTTAGGAGCCAGCAGGACCGGATTGTGAGATGGATGTCCAAACCAGCAGTCAGACATCCCAAGGGGTCCCAGATTGGAGAGGGTGCAGGCTGGGCTGAGGGACACCCTCCTCCTCTCCCCCCGCCATGAATGAATTTTATGCACTGGGCCTCTAGTTGCTTATAATAAGTGTGGACATTGTTCCACTAGATGGAAACTGTCACGTGATCTGGGAGCCTTGCTAATTCCATGAGATAAAGCATTTTTAGAGACTGTAACACAAATTAAACACAATAATTATTAGCCATTATTGTTGCTCTGATAGTAGTGGTGGTGATGTTGTGTTATGATCATTCATTTCCTCACCTCTGTATCGCCACACCAAGCACAAGGCTAATATGTGACAAACACAATAAATTCTAGCCAGGGAATCTCTTTCCTCTCCATTTTGAACCTTTTACTTTTGAAACCAATAGAAGATTTTTTTAAAAAAAGAAGAAAAAGGAAAAGAAGGAAAAGAAACATCCAGGCACTTTTATTTAACATTTTTAATGTTAAATGAAAACACCAGATGACACTGAATGTTTACCATTCTCAAAATTAACTCAGAACTTAACACCATATTATCTCATTTTCACCCAATAAGCATATTTCTTCCCAAATCTCAGTCCTTCCTGTGTGAACACAGGAGCCGGATAAAGCCCCCACCTGACCCTGCAGGTCGCCACTCATTCCCCGTGGGTCTCTCACCCTGCACACCACTGTGGATGAGCAGGGCCTGGGCCCTGGCTGCGTGGGAGACACGGGGTGGGAATGAACCTGAGAGTGAGGGGATCTCAGGCCAGCAGCCTGTGGCCCAATGGGCCGGAAGGCGGCACCTTTCACTTTTCGGAAATGCCAGGGAGCCCGGGATGAAATGCGTCTGTCAGATTTCCGCAGCTCCACACCAAGCGCGACTCTGATATCGGAGAACACTGAACAGTGTTACGTGAGAGGCATGTGGGCATCTGCTGTCCATGCATGTACACAGCATACAGGTGTCCTGTCCTACAGGGTGTGTGGGGGCACTTCAGAGGGAGATGGGCCTCAGACAGGATTCTGTGCCTTGGCTCTGCTCCTCATATAAAACACTGTTCCTTTAAGTATCTATTCACTTACGGTGGGAAAACTGAATAAAGATGCCAAGCCATTCACTGAACCTTCACGGCATGTCCAACACTCTATTTTATCACATTAATCCTCCCGCCAGCCTGGGAGGCAGGGATTCCCCTCTTTGTTTGGTAGATGGGCAAACCACCAAGGCACCGAGATAGGAAACTTCCCTGTGCTGGTCATTTCTCCCAGGACACTTTGTATAATTTGCATCTACGTTTAGCCCCTCCTCCAGGAGGTCAAGGACTCTATCATTTCATCTTCTTTGTTTCCTCTAACTGTATTGATTAAGTATGTGTCAAATGAATGAATAAAACAAATGAACAAAATGTAGTCCTTGCTTTCCTGCTATTTCTAAGACCTCCCGATACAATTTATCACATAAACTTCCTTATGTTCCCAATAATGAATGGTGCCTTGTAGATGCCCAATAAATGTTTGTTTAATAGAATTATCAAGTGTTTTAATAGTCCACTTCCACATGAGTTAATCCCGCACCGCCTTATTGGGCAAGAAGCAGAATGTAGGTTATGGGGATCTGCCTAGAATTTCAAAAAGCTTCAGTAAAGAACTGAAGATTAGAGATCATAGCTTTTGATTCACAACTAAGGATTGACTCCAAAAGTCACTTGGTCTCTTTAAATTTTATATAGTGGGCTCTCCACCATGCTTCCCAACATTAAGCTGTTGTGTCATTCACGAGAACCTTGGTTCCTCTCGCCACCGATTCCCAGCTGGTTATTACATTGCCGCCTCTGAGGCCACTATCAGAGAGCCTGCGCCCAGGCGGAGGGTGCCTGAGCTCACGTCCTGGAAAAGGGCAATATCTCTAACACCCACTGTCTGCCTGGCGTTGTGCGGGGAGTTTATTTACAAAGGCTCACTTCATCCCTCAACAAGCCTTTGGGAAAGATTCTGGGATTATGATTAAGTGTAGGTCATTATTCCTATAGTTGATGGTGCAGGAGCTGGGTTGTGAGCCCGGTCCCCCTCCTCTCTCCAGCCATGCTGTACCCTTGCAGGCATGGTGGCCCTGAACTGGCATCATCAGCATCCCCAAGAGCTTATTAGAAACACAAAATCTCCGCACTGTCCCCGGACGACAGAATCAGAACCCGCATTTCCAGGAACCCCAGGTGATCTGTGCACATCAGAGTGTGAGAACTGTTCCAGACTCGTTTTTACAGTACACATCCAAGTTCTGCAAGAATAATGCTCATGGATTAATAAGCATTGACATTTTTCTGTCTTCCAACAGAGGCAGAAATCAAGAATCAACTGCTGATAATAATAAAAAACAAAAAACTATGCGACCAACATAGCAGCAAATGATGGGGCTTCTCCACTGAGACCAGAGGTACCTCAGGGGCCAGAGGTACAAACCACAGTGAGGACAGTTCCTTCCCTGAGGAGCCCCAAGGTCAATGCAGTGTCCTTAATCTGGGCCCATGGACTGACCCTGCCAGCACTGGCCATCTGCCCTGTATCATGTACAAGCAATTTGCATTGTGTGGGTGGAAACAGATGCACCTTTTCATGTGTAATGATCCATAACCTTCATCAGATTTACAGGGGTAACTACACCTCACTTCTTTAGTATCAGAAATAAAAATCAGAAATGGGCCATTAATGTTAGGGTAGAGGAAAATCACTTACAAATTTTCACTTGAGTCTACTGTAATTATATACACACACACACAAACACACACACACACACACATATATTACATATACATGCGTGAAACATTTAACAGTGCATTATATTTCTACTTAGCCATTAGTCTTTTCGAATAACAACACAACAGCAATAATAGCTAATGCTTATTGCCACTCTACTGTGTGCCAAGCATGATTTTATGCCCTGAATGAACTTATTTAATTACCATGACAATTAGTCACCACCTGAAGCTGTGTGCCAACCGCCAAGGCCACAGATCTGGAGGTGGGAGACCTGGAGGTGGGAGTGCCCCAGCTCAGCTCGCTGTGCACAGTCCAGCTCCAGTCGGGGCCTCAGCCAGCACCTGACCTGGGACTACATGGGAGTGAGCTCTGCATCCTCAGAGGGAGCAGTGACGCTGCTGACGGAACCAGTGGGGGAAGAAGAGGGAAACTTACCAGAGGTTCCCACCGGTTCCCACAGAGCTGTCAGAAGCCAAGCTTAGGTTCTTTAACTGTGTCATTTCAATGTGCATAAATAGAAATAGACTATGTATTTGTGCATAAGACAATTCTAATTACAGACACACATATATTAAGCACACACATGCCTACATTTATATGTGTATTCATGCACACACACACACACACACACACACACTCTAGTGGCCTTAATCCAGGAGTAGGAATCATTGCAATTCCTATTTCTTTTGCTAAACTTTGCTGCACTCTCCATGGTAACCGATCACCTGTTCTGCAGTGGTTCTCAGCCATCTTCATCTAATCTACTGGGGGGTTGTGAATAATTCAAGTAACTGAAGCCCTCCCTAACCTCGGGAAAGCATCATCAGGGTTAGGGCCCGTGTAACGCTAATTCTCCACAAGCTTTGGGAACCTGTATTTTTTTAAATGAGCTCAGCTAAATCTGAGAACAGTGCTCTCTTCTGCCTTCCCAAACTTTAAAGTGCTTGCAAGTGAGCTGCCAATCAAATTAAAACGCAGCTTCTGGGTCAGTCAACCCGGCTTAGGCCTAGATTCTGTATCTCTGACCCGTGGCTGCTGCCGGTCTGTGAAACACACTTTGAAGAGTGAGGCTATGGATGCCTTGTTTTAACATTTATTTTCTGTGTACATTTGGGCCCTGATTTTAGTGTTCTGAGTACAACAGACCCCACCAGTGTGAGGACCAAACCCACTTTGTAGGACAGGCACCCCCTGGACTCCTGAGGAGCAGGCGGCCATGTTTGGCTTTGGCGGGTATTTTCTGTGAAGCCAAGGAAAATAGGTTCTTCGCTCCAGGGGGCTGGGCCTTGCCTTTAAGACCAGCATTCCCTCAGTGGCTTGCCAGCAAGGCTACTTGCTAGAACACAAAATGATAATCTAAATGTTAACAAGTTGTTATTAAAGAATAATGACCACTTTCGAAGTACAAGTAATCCCCGACATCTTTATAAAGACGTGATGGAAGATGTGATATTTTATTCATTCCAAGGCTTCATTAGCAATTCTCCTTTAAGGCGGCTGGGACTCCAGCACCTTATCCACAGATAAGCTCTGCCACTGACTGGTGTAGCAATTAGTTAAACCGCAGAACTGTAAGGATTTACCTGCAAGAGGTAGATTTAAGGGAAGCAAAGAGGCACTTTTGGAAGGGAATCACGCAATTTATTCTGCCGACTCTACCACAAAGGTGTGCAGCCCGGGGCCTCCCGACGTGAACATCTGTATCCTTTCAGTTCAGGGTCAGAGAAGCAGGTGCAGGAACGCAAGCTCCCTCCCAAAATGTGCTGCCAGCTTTCCCATCACCACGGAACAACTATTATCATAACTGATAGGCCAGCAACCATCCCCATCAGCAGCACTGTGCCACAGAAGTTGAAAGTGTTAAAGCCAATGCAAATTGGCTTAAGAAAAAAAAATAATGTATTAACTCATATCATTTTAAATGCATACATGGAGCGAAGAGCTTTAATGAGTAATGGATGTTTTGCTTTCTCTCCTCTACTTCCTGGTGTTGGTGTCTCGCCTGGGCAGACTGTCTATACATGGAAGCTTACAGCAGTACCATATGTCTATGAGCATCTCTCCCAGAGTAATGCCCAATAATTACAGCAAAACTCCTGCACACTGGGTCTTATTGGACCAGCCTGAATCATGTGTTCATCCTGGAACCAATCAATTTGGCCAGGAGATGGAATCTGCTAATGGGTTTGGGCCACATGACCAACTTGTGATGCGAGCAGGTGACTGGGGTCAGGGTTCTAAATCAACCAAATGACAGAGCATGAAAGAAGAGACTGTTATCAGAAGAGAGAGTAACTTCTAGAGCACTTGTTCCATTTGATCTTCACAACACTAGGAGATATAGATGCAGATACACTATAGACATGTTATATGAACAAAGAGATATGTCCTGTATATATAGAAAACAAAGCTTACAGAGATACATTAAGTAGAGGGTTCCTTTGGTTTCAAGAGATTGAATCTTCATTCAAAGCAAAATGAGAAAAAGAACAAAAAATAGAAGAGAAATATATGTTGGCTTACACAGCTGAAAAATTGGTCATTCTGCCTCCTATCACAGATAGTCCGTAGGGCTGTTCTTTCCCCTGTCCATCTCTGTACTTAGGCAGGCTGTTCCCTTGCAGTGGGAAAAGTAATCCCAGTAACTCCATGGTAATACTATTCTTGTGGAGATAAGATTGGTGGTTTTCTTAACAAAATGTTAGTAAGTTTTCCTGGAATGACTAGGAATTGGGGGCTTGTAATCTACTAGAGACACAGTGCATGAAATTCATGCACAGGTAGGGTCCCTAGCAGCTGCCGGCCAGAGGTGCCTCTCTTCCCCCAGCCTCCTGCTGCTACCACCACTGGCCCGAACTCCTGGTCGAACTCCCGGTCTAGGGGACAATTTGCATATTAGGTTTTTATTATATAGGATAACCATGGTCATACTGACCACTATGGGCATGAGTTATACTGACAGCCAGCCTAGGTCACATGATTCTCTGTCATAGGAAACACAGGGGTGTGACTGTCAGTTCCATCAGGTGAGCAAGGAGCAGCTATGAAACAGAAACAAACGCATAGCCAAAAAGAACAAAACAAAAACATCATCCCTGGTGTTTATCCCAGGACATTAACTAACTTATCCAGTCAAATCACAAAGGAGGACTTGCTCATGTAGCTAAGATGGAATAAGGGGCCAGATTGATGGGCCCACCTACAACCACAACCACCAAAACATAAATATCTAGCTATCTAATGTAGGCAACAACAGTTGCCAGACATTGAACTTAGGACAGTGATTCCCTGGAAACAAGTCCCAGGTTTACTGAGCTAAGAGTTTCCAGTCTTGGAACAGGGCACTATAACCTGGCTGAGGCCAGGTGACACCTGAGTTGAGGAACAGAGATGAGAGTGAAGGAGACGATGGGGGCCTGAGTTCACAAGACGGAACAGCAGAGAGGAGAGGAGGCACAGGCGCTGAGAGACCCAGAGGCCTGCAGAGGGCTATCCTGAGCAACTATAGTGTCCTGTGCACTCTGCGAGGAGATGCTGAAGGATGCAGAAGAACCGTCTATCTACACGAGTCAGAGGTGTACCATCCTCCTGGCCAGACTGGAAACCCTTTTTCCCGGGGCCTCTGATGGAGTACTCAGAAGGGCCTCAGTTCAGGAGTGGTAGATAATTAGCCCAGGCAAAAAGCTACTCTGGTCCAAGACTTTACAAATCTTAACACAGACTCAAATGGATCCAACTATTTCCAAGTAATTTAACTTAATCCCAGAACACAGCTCAAGAATATACGATAGAGAAAGACAAAAATATGCAGAGTCCAACAAGATAAAATTCATTGGACATCACACTGTTCTTTCTTAGTGACACACAAAATAAGGTTGTATATTTTAATAAGTGGCACCTTAGAGTTGATGAAATATGGTTTTATTGTAAGTTAGCCTTCCCCTGCTTTTTTCCTTTTTTCAAATCATGCTGTCCATTGAGTCTCTCACAGTATCCAAAAACCAAGCCCACGATGTTCCGTCCGCACACAGTTCTCTGTCTCATCAGCTCTGGTTCTGACACTGGCCTGGGCATCTTGACTTGGCAAATGTGCCAACTCATTCTTTCATTAACCACTTCACAACCGCAGCTATGCCTGCATATACCATGTCTTCAAAGCCAAAGGAAAAATGCACTGAGGGGAAAAAGAAATTGGGCAACATTAAATGGGAAGTAAAATGAGAAACAGAGCCCCTCCCCCCCTTGTCCCCTCGTATTAGCACAGCCCCAGTCCTGCTGAGTCAGCGTGTGGTCCAGATCTCCTTACTGAAAAAAGAAAGTCTCTAAGTGCATTCTCCACACAGCTTCTTAAGAGGCCCCTTACAAAAGGCCAGCGATAATTAATGTCTCCTTTCTAGTACATTCCCTATCAATGAGAGGGCAGGAGCCCTTCCAACTTGTACGTTTCTATGGTGTGTGCGTCAGAACACTTCCCACACCTTGAGAAATGCTGACGCATGCCTGTCTCCATTCTTTTTTTTTCATGTCCTCTTCTCTCCACCACCTCCCTTCTGTGCTTCTCTAATTGAGTCATCATTTAAGTGCCTGGCTGAAGGGCCATAAACAGATGAAAGCAAAGTTTCAAATAATTAGTTAAAATCCAAACATTTTCATGGTGACAGTGTAACTGAGCTTCCAATATTCTCTTTCATGCAAGTGCTGGCAAAACATTCCGCCCAGAAGGACGTTTATGAAGAGGCAGGATGAAGCGGCTAATTAGCAAACTAACGGAGCTGGGGTGGGAGTGGGGCGCTGGTGGGGCGCTGCTTAAGGAGCGGGGTTCTGGAAATAATAGGAAGGATTATGTCCCTCAAACACAAACACTCACCATGGGTTTGATAACAAAGAAGAACAAACCTCCTTAAAAACGTGCTGCGTGGCCGAAGCCGGTTTGGCTCAGTGGATAGAGCATCGGCCTGCGGACTGAAAGGTCCCGGGTTCGATTCCGGTCAAGGGCATGTACCTTGGTTGCGGGCACATCCCCAGTGGGGGGTGTGTAGGAGGCAGCTGATCGATGTTTCTCTCTCATCGATGTTTCTAGCTCTCTATCGCTCTCCCTTCCTCTCTGTGAAATATCAATAAAAATATATTTAAAAAAAAACAAAAAAAAAACGTGCTGCGTGTCAGAGAAAAGGAACAGGTCAGGGCTCCCAGGGACAACCTTTGCTTCTGATGGAGTGAACTTGGTGCTTCGTAGAAGCTCTTCGCCCTGGATGCCACTTATTGGCATTCCGCCAAGTCTGCTCCATGTGGTGGATCTGACCCCTTTCTCCTCCAAGTTATGAAGTCAACCAACAGGGTGTAAGCTTGCAGCTCCCAGAACCAGGCTCGCAAGAGAAGCTTGGGCTCTCTCCAGACTCCATGGATCTCGCTGAGCTCCACTGGCATCTAGGCATGAATGTGGTCATGCATCTATTCTTTAGAAAACAATTTATAGCAGTGTCCCTGTGCTAACACTTCTCTGGGTTCTTGACAGATGTGTAAATCTGAGATTGATACTGTTCCTATTTCCATTTTCCCTGAGGAGACATCTGTGAGGGGCAGAATAACTGGCAGCTGGACTGGGACAAAGCTACTCTTTTTCCTGGGAGCCTAGAGGACTGGGAGTGACTCTTGGCCAAAAAAGAAAAGGGTAGTGAGGGCTTTGTGATGTGCTGGTTAAAGTCACAAACTCCAGTGGCCACTACTGGGGCTATGTGACTGGTCTAACCAGTTGTCAGGTTGGCTAAAACCTAGGAACTTCAGCTTTGAACCTAGTGATGCTGTCAATGCCCAGAAGCAGCCTGACTCCTCTGGAAACAGCCCTGTCTACCTGAACTTCCGCTCTCCCTCCCATGAGACCAGACTGAGGCCTGAGCCTGTGGAGGACTAACTCAGGGTCCTCCACTTCTCTCCTCACAGCCCCAGGCAGCATCAGAGCCAGAGACGCCACACCCACATGTTTGTGGAACTGTTGGAGGTAGGGAATGATGTGATGGCATGTGTGTGTCCTTTCTGATTCATACATTGAAGCCCAAACCCCCAAGGTGCTGGTATTTGGAGCGGATTAAGTTTAGATGAGGTCTTGAGGGTGGGGCCCCATATTGGATTAGTGCCTATTTAAGGAGAGGAGTGGTCCAGACCCCCCTCTCTCTCAGCCTTGTGAGCACAGATCCAGGTCTGCCTGAACACCAGGAAGCAGGTACTCACCAGACACCAAATGTAGGGGACCTCCCAACCTCCAGGACTGAGAAACCAACATCTACTATTTAAGCCCCAGTCCAGGGTATTCCGTTGTGTCAGCCTGACCAGAATGAGAAAGACAAAGATTCCCTATCCCCACTGGGGCTGCGAGAGCATCCTGGGAAGGCCCGGAGTCTGGGTCAGCACCTGCAGGAGAGGCTGTCTGGCAGGAACCAGCAGGAGAGGAGCCATAGGAGAGGGGGTGAGGACCCTCCATCCACTGTCTCGACAGAGCCCATGTACTTTCTGGGCTCAGTCCTCTGATTGGGTTTTGTCATTTTCACTGAGCACATTCCAAGCACTCAGCCGGCTCCCTCCCACAGAGCACCTGCTGGCCTCCCCGCCTGCTTCTCGAGGTTACCACCACCCTCCCACTACCCTCACCCTCATCCCATCAGACTTGCTGACGGGGTTGGTGCACTCACAGAGCACTATTTTCAGTCTCTGCTGAAGGCTTGCTTCTGACTGATGGAGCATTTTGCTTTTTTAATTCATTTTTTTCCTCTTAATGCTCAGTTGTCATCCATACAGAACCTCTCCATTATCCGGGACAAATATCACACAGATCCAAGTTTCCCAATACCTTTCATTAAACTTCAGGAACTACTTCTTCTTTGAGAAGTTTCACCAGCCACCACGGTCAAATATTTTATGGTCTTTGCAGGGCCGGCACGCGCGAAAGGAAGATGGAGAGGAGCCGTAAAGCAGCGATCGCCCATGGCACTCCATGTGGGAGATGAGACTGTCAAGGGAGAAATAGTACACATAAAAGTAAAAAACGACCTTGACGCTTGCGAGGGTGTTGTGCTGAACTTCGCTGGAGCTGTGGGAAAGCTCAGCTGAAACTTTGGATGGAGAAGAAGGGCCACCGTGGCCAAGACGCCATCTCTGCAGACATGCGTTCGGCTTGAAGGGGTGTTTGCACTCACTGGCGACCCGAGAGAGCTGCTCAGAATCCTCACTCCTTAGGTAGTCATTCCACTGGGGAAAGTGCCCTTCAGGTGTGCGCTGCTGTTAGAAAACTCAGGATAAAGCACAGCAAGGCTAACGCTCATGGCCCTGTCTTTATATAATGTCACTCATTGGGCACTTAGTATGTGGCAGACACTGGGACAAACACATTATATTTAAGTCTCACAAGAATCTGCAAAGGTGGGTAATACTAATATTCCCCTTTTACAAGTTGCAGGTGGTTAAAATCCTTAAGTCAGTTGCTTGAGTCATGATTAAACCTAAGTCTCCGACTCCAAAATCCTTTCTGAGGGAGGAGACCCACTCACCGGTTAAATGTACAGTGCAATACAGTGGCTTTATAACTAAAGCCAACACTTTCTACACTTTCTACACACACACACACACACACACACACACACACATGCATACACATGTATGCACAAATGCACATGCATATGTGCATGCACATACATGCATAAACACATACATACATAAACACATAATTAGGTGATTATGTTACATAAGATTGCCGCATCCAACTTGCTGGATTCTATTATTTCCATGAGGCTGTGAGGAAGCACACTACCATGTTGGAGATCCCACACATGCACACACAAACTTCCCTGCTACAGGGGCTGTGATATTGTTCATCCTAATTCCTAAGACTTAGCATTCTAAAAAGGAGACCCTAGACACAGCCCCAGGGTCTGTGGCATCCAGGGTAAGTACTGAACCACCTGATCTAAATCTGGCAACTTCACCCCCCATCCTTGATTGGCTTGGGATGTGATCTATGACTCAATTCTGTCAAATGAGATACAGTGAGAATCTGTTGTTAGAGCTTCATGGAAATGGTTCTCAGTGAGAGAGAGAGAGAGAGTGAGAGAGAGAGAGAGAGGAAGAGATTCAGGATTCACTGCAGCCATTGTGTGATTGTGAGGGAAGTGAGATGGCACACCAACGATGACAAAGCAGAAAGTCAAAAAGGACCTGGGTTCTTAACAGCACCCATGAACTTCTGAATTAGCCAAGCTAGAAGCTGCCCCAACTTGGGATTTAATATTTGAAATATAAATCCCTTTTTTATTGAGTCATTGTGACTTGGGTCTCATGGGATTTGTAGTCAGACATTTCTTTTAAAAATATTTTAGAGAGAGGACAGGAGAGAGAGGGAGAGAAAAATACCTATGGGTTGCCTCCCACACACTTCCCAACTGGGCATTGAGCCTGAACCTGGGCATGTGCCTTAACCAGGAATTGAACTGGCCACCTTCCAGTGCATGGACAATGCCCAACCAACTAAGCTGTACCACCAGGGCTGCAATCAGAAATTTTAAAGATACCTCCAATATTTTATTGCACATTTGCCAGGGTTCCAGTAAATAAAATGTCCATTAAGTTATATTCTCTGCCTTCTTGTCCTCACTTTTGATTCCTTCTGTCCTCATGGCCACAATGGTCTATTATTCACTAAAATCCGTTTTTCCCCTATAAAAATAGAAGAATACAACAACCCAAGCTAACACATGATTAAGTGACTATCCTATATAATAAAAGCCTAATTATGCTAAGTGTCTGGTCGGCTGTTCAACGAATCAAAGCATAATATGCTAATGATATGCTAAGGCTGCTCAACTGCTTGCTATGACATGCACTGACTACCAGGGGACAGATGCTCCGACAGGTAGCTTAGCTTGCTGCTGGGGTCCAACCGGGACTGAGCAAGACAGGTCGAACACACCCTGGAGCCCTCCCACAGTCTCTCCCCAGATGGCCAACCTCCTGCATCCCTCCCTGGCCCCAATCATGCACCTGTTGGGCCCCTCAGCCTGGCCCATGCCCTCTCACAACCTAGGAGCCCTCGGGGGAAGTCAGAGAGCTAGTTTCAGCCCAATCCCACAGGCCAGGCTGAGGGACCCCACTGGTGCATGAATTTGTGCACCAGGCCTCTAGTGTTACATAAGATTGCAGCCCTTGTCCTGCTGGATTCTCTCATTCCCATGATGGCTGTGAGGAAGCACGCTATTATGTTGGGGACCCTGAAGGGCATGGAACTTTAGAGACCAGTGAGAGTGCAGGGTGACCCCAATAGAAAGCCAACAAGGATGAAGCCCGCAGGGCTACAGCTGCAGGAAAAGTAACTCTGCCAACTGTATGAGTTTGGAAGTGAATTCTTCCACAGTTGAGCTTCCAGATAAGTCCTCAGCCCTGCCTGGCACATTCAATGCAGTTTTCACAGAGGACTCCGGGAAATTGTGCTGGAACTCCTGACCCCAGAAACTGCAGGAAAATGAATATGTTATTTTAAACCACTGTTCTTGTTGGCATTTGTATAGTAATAGAAAACCAACACAGATTTGGGTACTTTTGCATAACCTTAAGACTAAGCACCTTAAATTTTGCACCTGAGACACCTTGCTTGCCTCACCCTGATTCCAGCCTTGAGAACATATTTTTGTCAGCAATGGAGTTGGGGGAGGATTTGACAGATCTGAGTCATATCTCAGCTCACCTTATTCTGATACGTAAATTGGCATTGCCCCCCTCCCCCTCCATAAAGCATTAAACACAAAATGATTAAAACATTTAGTACCTTATAGTGTTGAACTAAGCACATTTTATAAAAACACAATTTTCTTTGAAATTCCAGTCATTCCTGGGTTTTGTCTATCCAGCCGTGGGCAAACTACAGCCCGCGGGCTGGATCTGGCTGTTCTATCCAGTTCTCTTGCTCTCCCCTCCGCTCCTTTACTTTGAATTTATATTAGTTCACACAAACACTCCATCCATGCTTTTGTTCTGGCCCTCCGGTCCAGTTTAAGAACCCATTGTGGCCCTCGAGTCAAAAAGTTTGCCCACCCCTGGTACCCATCTTCACCACCCAGTCATGTCTACAGCCCAGACATAGCTGTGCTTTATTTCTTGTCCTCTCTGCCCACTCGTGGTAGAAACCAGTGCTCACGGACAGAAATCAACAGCCGCAAGATGCACACAACAGTCAGGAGTTCCAAGGACTATTTTATTTGTTCCAATGTAGAAATTTCCGAAGCTCTGCCGTCAGTCTGGCTGCTCTATCATTTACAAGGTGTATGACTTAAGAAACTTGTTCTCTCCCAGCCTCATGAGCCTGGTCTGAAAAATGCAGGGATAGTGATACCACCACATCAGTTTTCTTGAATGAAATGAGGCCAGGAAAGTTCTGAGGACAGCACTTGGCACAGAAGGTGCAGTCAATAAATGCATAGCAATGATAGAAAACATTTCATGAATATCCATTCTGTGAAATTGGACTTTTACCACAAATGTGTCGTTCTAGTCATACATTTTACAGATGGAATGCCACTCCCTAAAGAGAGCAAGCAGCTTGCCCAGGGCCCATGGATCTAAGTGATTCAAAGGGAAGTGGTCTATCCCCAGAGCCAGCTCCAGCATGCCCCCCTCTCCCACCCTGTCCATGGCTTACTACTGCTCTTTGGCAAACACTTTATTTCCCTGTACATTTTTTCAAATATATTTTTATTGATTTCAGAGAGAAATGGAGAAGGAGAGAGATATAGAAACATCAATGATGAAAGAGAGTCATTGATCGGCTGTATCCTGCAGGCCCCACACTGGGGATTGAGCCTGCACCCCGGGCATGTGCCCTGATAGGGAAACGAACCATGACCTCCTAGTTTATAGGTTGATGCTCAACCACTGAGCATGCCGGCTAGGCTCCCTGAACTTTTTTTTTTTTTTTTTTTAAGAACAGACCTATCTCCTAGCATGAGGTACCCAGCATTATCAGGTTACAACGCAAGAAAGATGTGTCTCAGATTGTCTTTGAGATTATGCTTGGCTACAAGTAACACTAAGGTTCCCATAGCTTTCTTTTTTCTTTTTAAAAGGAGAGGCTTAGGCTTCTTCTCAATTCTAGTCACTGTTCAGCACACCTGAAATTCTCTTCAAAATAAAAGTTAAAAAATAGCAAAACACAAGTTACTGGAGTCACTGGGCACTCCAGTTGAAAGAATGTCACCTTTCCTTATGACAAGTAGGTACAATCCCTTAAGGAGATGCCCCTCTTCGTGCGTCCCACTCCCCACAACTGGCACCCACTCTGACTCACTAATGCAAAGTGGGAAGAGGTGAGCTGTGAATTTCAGCCCACCTACATTTGCATTTGAGTAGGCAGATTACTCCTAAGTGAACTTGGAAGAACAAAACAAAGCCAACCACTGAAGTCAGAAAGACTAGAGCCCAATGATCATGAATGAGAGCAGGAAGGAGTCTGGTCCCCACAGTATACATTAGTCATGAGTTCTATATGTATTAGAACAATTTCCTCCTGCTGCTCGGCCCACCGGGGTGGAAAATTGATTAGCCCATTCTGCCAAGGCACACTATGTCTGCCTCCACAATCCACTGGCCATCTTAATTGATGCAGCCCTGCCTGTCTCTGGTTGGACACGTAATCACAACCTCATTTATAAAGTAGTTTCTCCTGTAGGAGGATGAGAAAAACTATCTATAGGTGTTGCATCGAAGAACATCATTACATTGCCTCCCGGCCTGCCCTCCCACCAAACCAGCCGTTTACTGATTTTGCAAACCTAGAAATTGCTCATGAAGTTCCACTGATCACCAGCACAGGAGGGTTTAAAGGGGCGCTGGGTGATTTCCCACAGAAATGGAACTCAGGACTTGGAGTGACTCTTGCAGCGTGCCTCCTCCACATTCACTTCCCTTTTCCTCCAGCCAGCCATGGGTTTAAGGGCACCGTCCCACTTGCCATCCTGGAGGTATCTGATCAGTCCTAGGGCTGGACCACTCAGACAAACAACTTGCCCTGGACATGCCCCGGGGTGGGTGTGTATATAAGCTGGACCAATTAAAGTGAGCTGTGGCGCTTTTGCTAGAAATATTGGAGGAAAATGCCTCACTGGAATTAATTTTAAAAGAATTTGGCCTCGGATTGTCCTGGCAGCCATGTTGCAGATACAAAAGGAAGAGCTCTCTGGGAATGGAATCCACAGAGAAGACAGCATGGAGCGACAGAGACAGAGAGGCAAGTGACCTTGGACAGACTCACCTGTGCGTCCAGCCCGGCTCGAAGCTCCATCTGGCCCCATTCTGCTCAGTAGTGTGAACCAGGAAATGTATTTTTTTCTGCTCAGGACATATCGGAATATTTGACCCTTGCCACCAAAGGAGAGCTAAAAGATGGAGGCCCCAGTAGTCGTTAAATGAACATGGATAACTGCCATGTTCATTCTGAGCAAAACAAACAACACAAGAGGTCCCGCGGCATACTGACAGGCATGGGGGAAACACTCTCTGTCCCAGGCTCCCCCACCTACGTTCTGACCGCTTCCTCCATCTGATACCTGTGGCCCATGAGCATGAGCTAAGAGCTCAGTCTATGCAGCCAGACTGGCTGGATTAGAATCTGGCTTGACCCACCTACTGTTGACACTGCAAGCCCTCTCAGCCCCTTGCTCAGGCAGTCTCCCCATCTACAGTGGGGGAGTATAAGGCTAACAGGATAACCCACGAGAAATCACAGAACAGTGTCTGCCTGATCTTAATGGAAGTGAAGAAAATGTCCGCTTTCAAATCTCATTCACCTGAGAGTTCTCATATTTATAATAAATGTGCTATATAAATTGACATGAATAGATATCAACCACAGGCACCAAGTTTTACATTTTTAAAAATTCACTTTCCTTTCTAACATCATCTCTTCCCTACTAGGCACCCACTGCCGTGTTGCTGCCCATGATCCCCCATGTATACTGACTCACACGCATGTGAAAACAGTTGGTTATAAGTAATGCAGTGAAGAGCGTGCCCTAGTACAGAACAGGTCACTAACACAACAGGTGTACAGTGGTATCTCTTTGTGATTTTAATGGGAGCATCTTTTCTTATGCTTATTTGCCACCTACTCAGCTTATTTCCCCATTTTGGGTCCTTATAAACAACTAGAGGCCTGGCACATGAAATTTGTGCATGGGTACGGTCCCTAGGCCTGGCCTGCAATCATGGCCATCTTCCCCGGATTCTGGCAGCCAGCCCCACCACCCACCCCCAGTTCCCCGTTCACCATCAAATGATCAGAGCCTGCCAGCTGGGAAAGGGATCAAGAGGTTGGTGGTCAGTGCGCATCATAGCGACCAGTTGTTCTGCTGTTCAGTCGATTTGCATATTACCCTTTTATTATATAGGATGCTGCTAAAAACATTCAGTGAAAGTGTGTGTGGTCATGTTTTCTTAATTCCCTTTGGTATATACTAAAGAGTAGAATTGCTGGCTCCTAAGGAAACTCTGTGCTTTTATTTTATTTTATTTTTTTAACATTTTGAGAAACTACCAAACTGTTTCCAAAGTGACAAGTACATTCCCACCCGCAGTATCAGGGTTTTAATTTGCCTTAATCCTCACCAAATCTTGTCACTGCCTGTCTTGGATTTTTAGCTACTTTAGTGCATGGGAGGTGGCACCTCTCTGTAGCTCTAATTTGCATTTTTCCTGTCACCATGATGTTGAGCATATTTTCATGTGCTCACTGCTCATTCAAGTATCTTCACTGGAGAAATGTCTTCGGATCCTTTGCCAATGTTTTCAGTGGGTTACCTGTCCTCTTATTACTGAGTTGTAAGAACTCTTTGTAGGTTCTTGGGAACAGTCCCTTAGATATCTGGTTTGTAAATATTTTCTTCCAATCTGTGGGTTCTTTTATTTCATGGTCTTGGTTTTGTTTTTTTAAAAGGCAAACATTTTGAATTTTTATAAAACTTCACAGGTGTTTTTAAAAGAAAAATATGTAATTGAGAACATAACTACTTGGAAAAGATAAACCCAAGTAAAAACATGTGTTAGTCACAATCTCAGTGTAGGCTCACAGACATGAAGAAAGCAAATAGAACACACAGCCACAAAAGATGCTGTCACAACAGTGTCACCAAAGTACCCACCTGCACCTCACTATGAAACAGGGGCACCATTTACACAGGTCCATGCATCTGATGTGATGCCATCGCCCTGCCAGCTACGTGAGGCCTGGCCAGTGAAAATGCCATCTTCTTCAGCTGACCAGAGAGTGGCATTAATGATGATTATTAGAATACAACTAATAGTCAGTATATCTGTATATATATATATATCCTATCTAATAAAAGAGTAATATGCAAATTGACTGTCAGTCCAACACACAAGATGGCTGCCCCCATGTGGACACAAGATGGCCACCATAAGATGTCCAGCAGGGGAGGGCAGTTGGAAGGCACCAGGCCTGCAAGGGAGGGCAGTTGGGGGCGATCAAGCCTTCAGGGGAGAGCAGTTAGGGGTAACCTGGCAGAGGAGGGAATTTGGGGGCGACCAGGCCTGCAGGGAAGGGCAGTTGCGGGGGACCCAGGTCTGCAGGGGAGAGCAGTTGGGGAGGACCAGGCCTGCAGGGGAGGGCAGTTAGGGGTGACCAGGCCTGCAGGGGAGGGAAGTTAGAGGCAATCAGGCTGGCAGGGGAGCAGTTAGGCATCAATCAAGGGAGTGGTCAGAGGGTGATCAGGCTGGCAGGGGAGTGGTTAGGGGGTTATCAGGCTGGCAGGAAGAAGCAGTTAGGGGCAATCAGGAAGGCAGGCAGGCAAGCAGTTGGAAGCCAGCAGTCCGGGATTGTGAGAGGGGTCCCAGATTGGAGAGAGTGCAGGCTGGGCTGAGGGACACACACCCCAGTGCACGAATTTCGTGCACCGGGCCTCTATTATGTAATATATCTGTATATTTTTGCTATAATTGAAACCCACTGAAAACTTTCTTATTAAAACTGAACTTTATTATACCAGGAATCTTTTTAGTATCCCTTAGTTCATTTTTTAAAAAAGCTTTGTATGAAGTAAAAAAAAAAAAAAATTTCTCCCATCAAGGTATTAATTCAGCCAAGGCTTTTAGCTACTGCTGTTCCAGATTATTTGAAAATTTATCCTGATATGGAAACACACATATCACAAATAAATGCCTGACCAATAAAAATTTATATTTCAAGTCCAATTTATGAAAGTCTCAGCAGAGACAATGTTATTTACTTTTTTTAAGTGATGTTTCAAATGCTTCACTTGTTTTCAGAAAAGAATATGTATTTAAGAATATGAAAATAACAGAAAGTGGGTATTTAAAAAGCACATTTAGACAATTAGGCTTTAATTTAATTTTTTTTTTTTCACCTGGGAAGAAGCCATCAACAAAGGAACAACATCGTAGCCCATCTTTCTCTGGTACTTGAAAAGTACAGAGTTAGTTCTGTCTAAGAGCCATGAAAAGCCAGTCGTTGGAGGAGAATCGCCCACCTAGAGATGGCTTTATCTAGAAGGACACTGTGCCTGAAAAATGCAAGTCAGGCTAGCATTCCATTAGGAAAGTGTTAAAAGGACTCCATCAATAATGTACGCACTGAGATGTTGAATCAAATATTTTAACAAAGAACATTCGGAGTTGCATGTTTAATAAAGAGTGAGCGTATTTGGATACGTTATAAAATGTTCCTCTGCATTGCCTTGCCTTTTCCTCTTCAAACAGTTATTAATAAATTATTGCGCTCAGTTAAACTGAACATCGCTTTATAAAGTCTCAATTATCGGAGTAATTATTCTGGGATAATCCCCGGATATTTGCTGACCTGGAAATTCAATATTTGTGCAGAGAGGCGCAGTGGTCTTGTCCTCAGGGATGTCTTTTCACCGTCTGTATTTTGAGATGAAGGCTTTCCCGTCAGACATTACTGACTCTTGAGTGGTGGTTTCCACACTAAGCATTAGCCCGAACTGCCCCCTCCTCCTTCATGAGTTCAACCAATGTGTGCCACGCTGCGTGCCTGCAAGTGCACACGGCGCTGGTACTTGCCGAGGGCCTCCTAGGGCGTCATGCTGCGCACCGTGTGTGCTCACAGGATCACCCTGTGGGAACAGGTAGCGCTGTCACTAACTTCACTCACAGAGGAATCTGAGGCAGTCAGACACAGTAAATGGTACATCAGCTTTCCGTCTTTAGAGCCCCACTCTTAACAACTATGCCAGACTGTCTCCTTATTAAAAATGTAAGTGTTTCCAAGCAAATACAAGTCTATAACCTTTTATCTGAAACCTGAGGTGCAGAATTTGAACCTGCACAGAGAACTCTTCAATTACAGAAAGGTAACATCGTCACCCTGGTAATTCATCATCTTACAGTTTCATCAGTCAAATGTAAGAATGAGGGCCATTGCTTTGCACAGACTCAGTGTAGGTGATGCCTTCCTATCACAGCCACGTTGACTACAGTTTGACCAAAAACAAAAAGCCTGGTGTCCAGGACTTTCTAGACTTGAGATTTGCAAGTGAGGGACCTGTGGCTCTGTGCTTGAGCAGAGCTTTTGCCAGTGTAGTGCTGCACGAAGTGTGCATAGAAGCAGACACTTGCCCTCTGGCCCTGGGAGCAGACCCCCTGCACACCTGAGCCCTCTGGAGAGGTTTGGCTCCACAAACTCAGACTCTGAGCTCCACAGCCACTTGAACAGCCCGGGTCTAAGGCCCTCAGATTAGAGGCTTATACAAAACATGAATTCAGTGAAGCAAATACTATCATTAAATAATGTTTTGAAAGTAAAGGCTTCAAAACATTAAAGAAAAACTTTGCTTGGAAGTAAAGAAAGTTTACTTTTATACATAAATAATTACTCCCATCTAAATCTACAAGTAAACTCACAATGAAAAAAAAAAAAGTCAGGAAAGAATAACAAATTGTCAGCCCTAACTGATTTGGCTCAGTGGATAGAGCGTTGGCTTGTGGACTGAAGGGTCCCAGGTTCGATTCTGGTCAAGGCATGTACATTGGTTGCGGGCACATCCCCAGTAGGGGGTGTGCAGGAGGCAGCTGATTGATGTTTCTCTCTCATTGAGATTTCTAACTCTCTGTTCCTCTCCCTTCCTCTCTGTAAAAAAAAATCAATAAAATATATTTTAAAAAATAATAATAAATTGTCAGCAGGGTGTTATTAACAATGATTTCTCAATATAACTTTTTAAAAAATATATTTTTATTAATTTCAGAAAGTAAGGGAGAGGGAGAGAGAGATAGAAACATTAATGAGAGAGAACCACTGATCAGCTGCCTCCTGCACATCCCCTACTGGGGATCCAGCCCACAACCCAGGCATGTGCCCTTACTGCGAATCAAACTATGACCTCATGGTTCTTAGGTTGATGCTTAACCTAGGGCTCAGTTTACCTTTCTTTTTTTTGGCATTTTATTTTATTTTTATTTTTTTAATTTCTTTATTGATTAAGGTATTACATATGTGTCCTTATTCCCCCATTACCCCCCACCTCCCATTCATTCCCCCACTTCCCTGTTGTCTGTGTCCATTGATTAGGCTTATATGCATGCATATAAGTCCTTTGGTTGATCTCTCCCTTTACCCCCACTGTCCCCTACCTTCCCTGAGGTTTGACGTTCTGATTGATGTTTCTCTGTCTCTGGATCTATTTTTGTTCATCAGGTTATGTTGTTCATTATATTCCACAAATGAGTGAGATCATGTGATATTTATCTTTCTCTGCCTGGCTTATTTCACTTAGCATAATGCTCTCCAACTCCATCCATGTTGTTGCAAATGGTAAGAACTCCTTTTTTACCACAGCGTAGTATTCCATTATGTAGATGTACCACAGTTTTTTAATCCACTCATCTGCTGATGGGCACTTAGGCTGTTTCCAAATCTTAGCTGTGGTGAATTGTGCTGCTACCTTTCTACATACATTTTTATTCAGTTTTCTACACGCATTTTCACTTATTTACTCAATAAATATTTTGCGACCACTGATTCTGTGTTACTTATTGCTCAATGAATGGATGAATGAACATGGGGTGCTTGGGCTACAATAGAAAATTTCTAATTTCTCAATGTCCACATCTTAGTAGAAATGCATGAATGAATTTGTTAATATATACCAAAAAAATGCAAGTAGCATTTTTAAGTGGACTTACTAAAATCTCACCAAGTTACTTAAATTAGGAGGAATAGAAAGATAAATATGAACTAATTTAAATGTATATTTTTTAAAACTTAGATTTTTACAATTTTATAACTTTCAAAGGTGTCTACTAGTACTACTGAGGTAATAGGGGGAAAGAAAGCTAAGCATTTTGCAAAAGTTTTAGTACATGCCAGGAATATAAAGCTATTGCATTGGGAAGTTTGTTAAAATTCACTTTTAGTCATTTAACTTAGTTTCATTATTAATTTCCTTTAAAAATCCCCCTTTTCAAAATGGTGCAAAAATATATCTCACCACAGGCCTGAAACATGGCAGTTTTCAAAAGAAGAGGTTCCAAAGAATAGGAAACCCAGTGTCTATGATCGACCTGATACCTAGTACGTGGTCAATTCTGGAAAAACAGAGTGTAATACACCAGGCAGCATGTGGTATAAATAACGCGGCTGTGGAATATGCAGTGCAGGATCCATCACAGAGCTGCTGGAGTGCACTACATGCAGCTAAATGACATGCGGAATACATCTCCTCAATAACAGTCCCTAGCCTATCCCAACATGCAGTCTCCCCATTCACAGTTTCACAATACCCCAGGAAATTTTCAGTCAAAGCTCCATCTTTGATCTCAAACAAAAAAAAAGTACTTAGAGTGATTGATCATTTTACTGACTGAACTGACCACTTGTTTACACTTGTGGTAAATTGCACAATAGAAAAGATTGGCTCAAATGATGAATTAACTGAAAAATGTGGATACAATTTCTTGTTTTCCTGAGCAATTATTATATGCCAGGAACTAATATAATATGACAGCAGATCCTTTCATTTGATCTACAATGTAAGTATTATACAACAGACACTATTATAAACCCTATTTTATAGTCAAGGAAACCAAGATATACCGAGCTTACCAGTAAATAACTTGCCCAAATGATATAGCTGATAAATTGTAGATTAGATTAGAAACAGAATAATTATAAGTAAATTATTAACTTAATTTGTTAATCAACCGAGAAGAGTTGAAACAGAAAATTAAAATGAGTTTACTATACTCATTTAAGAGGCCTGGCCAGGCATTCCACTTTGATTCCCAGAGATCTGCTTTTCTTGTTTCCAAAGATGATCAGCCTGAGACAGGCTTAACACAGTAAAATTCCCCAAAAAACCAAAGCTGGTAGAAAAATGCCAATTTATCAAGTTCAGAGAAAAATCCAACTGTCATACTTGGTTGGCAGGATACGAATATGTCCCCCTTGTGGCCATACAAAATCAAGTCCTAATCAGAAGACATTTGGTGAATATTCTATGAAAAACCGCTCTTGTATAAACTGGAATTACTCAAAGGCCATTTGTTGAATCTTTTAACAGATTACATAATATTTTTGATAAATATGCAACAAATGAATAGAGCTCACTGAACCAAGAATGCCTTAGCGTCAGCTGAGAGTCATTTAATTCACTGAGCATTGGTCCAACTGCAGCAGCAGGCCAGAGACTGGGCTACCGTAGTGAATAAGACACACTGAATCTGACCTAGATTGAAGCTGATGTCTGACAAAGACGTAAGCTGATGAACTCCTTCCACATACAGATGATTTTACTTACTTAACAGCCACTTACGTAAAAGACATTAGAGACAATATTATCCTTGTTAGAATGGTAAGGCAGACTGCATTCTACTACTGCAGAATGAGGGACTACTCAACGAAGTTTTGCGGTAAGAGAGATGGGACTCAATTTTGAATACTACAACAACAACAACAAAAATGGGAATTTATAGCCAAGAACCAGAGTGGGGAAGGGGGTTGGTGGAAATTACTAAAAGGTTTTCATGCTAAGTAACCTATCTGGCAAGGGCAGGCCAGGGTGATAAGATATAACAAAATTCCCTGGGGGATGAGAATTTGGTCAAATACCCAGGGAGACCATATTTTAGGATAGGGAGATTTGGGCTAAACTGACTTAGCAGGATTTTTACCAAAACTGGACTCTACAAGTATGGAGAATGAAGCTCAAGGTTGGATCTAACCGGGCAGAGGGCTTAGGGAAGACTGACTGAAGTTAGGTCAAGGAGATAATCCCATTTTATAGATGGGGAAACCAAGGCAAAATGTGGCTAAGTAACTAGCTTACTATTATACAGTCAGCCAGGAAATCACTATCTATGCTATTTGAAGACTAGAGCTGCATATTCTCTTTGTTCTCTCCCTCACCCCCCCACCACACACAGACACATACACACACACACACACACACACACACACTTACATCATTACTTCATATAAATGCTGAAATGGTGATACTTGGGATAGAGACTGCCAACATTTCTTAGAACCATGCTTTTACCATGCTTCCTCCTTCCTCTACTTGTTGACATTTTATTTATTAAGTAAAATACATCAGAGATCTAATGTGAAATGATTTGGCGTTTTTTCTGCCCTGATGAACATGTTGATTTTATATGTTAAGAAGACACTATCAGTTGTGGACAAGTATCTTGTTACTGAATTTGTTCTAAGTAGCAATATACTCAGATAAAATCTTCACTTCCCCAACACTTCCTGGCAGCCAGGGTGGACCTGTGACCAAATCCTGATCTATAAAATGTAAGTGAGAATCTCCTGCATGGAAAACTTGTCATTTTCCCCTAACAGGTAATAGACCTGCCTGGCACTTGCCTTTAAGCTTTGCCTTTCTCCCTGCCTGGAATGCACCTGTGATGGCAGGAGCTTTAGCAGCCATGCTGACACCATGGGTGGGCCCACATGGCCAGAAGGCAAAGCAGAACTATAGAAGCAGCCTAGGTCCACACCAGCACCTCGGAGCTGCTGTTTCACTCTTGGGTTTTGTCTTCCGTCCACTTACTGTGTGAGAAAAATGGATGCTCACTTGGTTCCTCCTCTAAAACAGTATAAGCCTCATGCACCTGAAAACAATCATAAGTAACAGACTAACTTTGGAAGGGAAACGATTGACATTAAGGCCTCACTATAACTATGAAGTGTTCATAGTAAATGTCATCACTGACAAAATGTTATTGAATAAAGCATGAGGTACATATTTTAAGCAAGAACATGCAAAATATAGAACCTGCTTTCCCTGCTGTTTCTAGTGCTCTTCCTCTGGTTACCCCCCTCCCATCACATTTTATCAAATGACTGCTGGAGAAATGAAAGTTGCATTTTAAATTCAGGCACCTTTGATGTTTATCAGTTATTTGGAGCAATGGTGACCTAGAAATAAAAATGGAGGTGGGAGAGAAGAGTATTCTGAAATATCCAAGGAATAAAATGTAATTGTGCAAACTACATCTCAGTGAACTCAAAGATCTTGAAATGCTACTTAAATCCATTCTTTATGAAAAGGAGTGTGAGGTTTTCAGAACATAACACATTCAAGTATATTCTCAGGTTTCTGAAAACCCACTCCTTACTTCTCAGGCATCGTGGGCTCAAAACAAGCCATTTCCAGAAACTAATCTGCATTTGTAAGTGGTTTTGCAGTGATGACCAAGGACAGCAGATCCAATGGTCCCGATTATTAGGGGAAAGAGGCGAAGTGAGAAATGGTCACTGGCATGTAATTTCACTTTTGAGAAAGAGAGAACCTAGAGGGGAAATTCAGTCGCTGAGGTCTCTGAACTGCCTTAGAGAGGAAAACAGTTCAGCATGCTGGGCTATCGGCTATTGGCTGCCCTACAAGCAGCAGAGTTCCTTGTTTTGTTTGCTGACTGAGGTCAGCAGGAGTAAACACCCCCAGCCAGGGCACCGGAGATCAGGAACATCCGGAGTGTGACTACACCCCACGGGCCTTGGGGAGTCATCCCACTGATGGAGAAGACAAAAGGTAAAGTGGTGGAGAAAAAATTCTGGCAGTGGAGAAACAAAGGCAGAGAGGGTGCAAGGGAAGGCCCTGGACTGGAAGGAAGGAGCTCCAGCCTGGCACAGCCACACCCCCAGGCCTCATTAGAGCAAGGATTCGTGTATCCTGCTGCAGGGCCTTGAGCATCTGCAGTTCTAATGGACCAGAGAAGCAGTGACAACGCCACACAGCTGAGCTGCTCCTCCTTCTTTCTCTCCCATCAGCTGCATCCCCTTCAGAGCACCCACAAGGGCATGATTGACATTCATTTCCACAAAAGGCTCTAGTGAATGGTAGAGAAAAGCTGCTCCCTGAAAACTCAACTCAGCTGAGTTAGTTTCTCTTCTCTTTTCATAAATGATGGATCATTCTACCAAGTGATTTAAAGAAGAAGGAGGAGAAGGAGGGGGAGGAGGAAGGGAGGAGAAAGAAGAGGAGGAGGGGGAAGAGGAGGAGAGAAGGAGAAAAGGAAAGAAAGAGAGAAGGAAAAGTCCTAACCAGTTTGGCTCAGTGGATAGAGTGTCAGCCTGCAGACTGAAGGGTCCCAGGTTCAGTTCCGGTCAAGGGCATGTACCCCCGGTGCGGGCACATCCCCAGTAGGGGGTGTGCAGGAGGCAGCTGATGGATGTTTCTCTCTCATGGATGTTTCTAGCTCTCTATCCCTCTCCCTTCCTCTCTGTTAAAAAAAAATCAATAAAATATATTTTTAAAAAAAGAAAGGAAAAGGTGGCTTGAAGGTTTTGTTTGTTTTTAATTAATGTCTCAGGCCCCAGGTTACTCCCACTATGCTGGGGTGAACAGGGGATGCCTGGTTTACCTGGTTTATCCTGAAGGCAGAAGTGAATGTCCCTGAGGTGACGCTGAGTCATGGCCAAATGGTGACGTGACTTTCTTCATTCACATGTGAATGTACTGTCTTCATAAATGTCTATCTTGTTCTTCCTACTCACAAAGCACTACTCTGGGTGGTTGATCAGAGACAGTGCACTAGACACAGATCCTGCCCCCAAGATGTGCTGGACATGACACAGGGAGAAAGAAACCCATATTTACAAGGAAATGTCAAGAATTTACTGGGAAAACAGTACAGAAACATGTTCAGCTGTGTGATAAAGAGTGACTTTATGGACAGTTGTGAGTTTGATCTTTACAACTGCTTAGAATTTAGTTATGATGACATAGGAGTAAGAAAGGAAAAAAGAAAGCACAGTAAGCTAAGGCATTATAATTAGAGAGAGTATTGTTCCAATGGAGAAAGGCAAGCATATGTCTGAGAAGCAGCATTTATCAAAAGTCAGTAAGTGAGCCCTGTCTGGTTGGCTCAGTTGGTTGGCATGTCATCCCTAACACCAAAGGGTGCTGGTTTGATCCCAGTCCAGGCTCATACGGGAGGCAACTAATCAACGTTTTTGCTCTCACATCAATGTTCTCTCTCTCTCTTTCTCCCTCTCTCTCACTCTCTCTCTAAAAAAGTCAGAAAGTGAAATCATGTCCTAAGGTTGTCTTTCTCATTTTTAGTCATACCCATATTGCTGTTATGAAGTTTTCATATCAACTCACTTTCACTGATAATAATTTTTGTTAAATTGAATCATTTTTAACAACTCTTTACATTTTACTGAAAAATATTACAAATAAACAAAATAGTATCATTTGACACAAATAGAAAGTAGACATAAAATATAAATGAAAATAAAGCAATGTGGTTAAATTTTTCCCAGGCCTTGTTGTTGCTGGAGGTCTGCGGTCAACGTTAGAACAAAGATTAATGAGTGAGGCTGGGACTGACACCTACTGGGGCCCACCAGAGCTTCTCTGACACGATGCAGAAGGAGCCAGAGGAAAGGGACCACTATGTCCTCACTGGGTGCCGTTTGGTGCTGTATCTGAGTTCCACAGGGACGCAGCTCGAGTTACAAACATGCAAGTGGTGCACCTTGGGGAACCCGCCCAGAGTCAGGGAGGCTGGGACTCAAGTTGCAGCTCTAAAATAAAATACCTAGCAATTCTTCATGATAAACTGTTCTGAAAAGACCTCTCTCTCTCTCTCTCTCTCTCTCTCTCTCTCTCTCTCTCTCTCTCCCTCCCTCCGTCTCTTTTTTTCCCTTCCTTACTCCCTCCCACCTCCTTCTTCCACTCCCTCTCCCTGTCATATCCTATATAATAAAGAGGTAATATGCAAATTAACCCTCACACCCTCACAAGATGGCTGCCTATGACCAGGCCAGTGGAGGGGAGCAGTTGGGGATGACCAGGCTGGCGGGGGGGGGGGGGGCAGTAAGAGGTGACCAGGCCAGCAGGGGGGGGGGGGCAGTAAGGGGCAACCAGGCTGGCAGGGTGGTGCAGTTGGGGATGACCAGGCTGTCGGGGGGGGGGGGGGGCAATTGGGGGAAATTAGGCTGGCAGGAGGGGGCAGTGAGGGGCAAATAGGCCAGCAGAAGGGGCAGTTGGGGGCAACCAGGCTGGCAGGAGGGCAGTTAGGGGTAACCAAACCGGCAGAGAGGGATAGTTAGGGGCAATCAGTCTGGCACACAGAGGCAGTGAGGGGTGATCAGGCTGGCAGGGGGGGTGGGGCACAGTTTGGGGTGACCAAGTGGGCAGGCAGGTGAGCAATTAGGAGCCAGTGGTCCAGGATTGTGAGAGAGATGTCCAACTGCCAGTTTAGGCCCAATCCCCGGGATCGGGCCTAAACTGGCAGTTGGATATCCCCCGAGGGGTCCCGGATTGGAGAGGGTGCAGGCTGGGCTGAGGGGACCCCCCGCATGCACAGATTTCATGTACCAGGCCTCTAGAATATATATATATATATATATATATATATATATATATATATATATATATATATAGTGAAATCTATGTCATATATGAATATATAAATATTTATATAGAGACATAGAAATATAGAGTGACACATTTCTAAATGCACATTTATATATCAATATCTATGTCAATATGTACATATATATAGATAAAAACAGAGATAGAGACATAGAGAGAGATAAAAAGAGACAGAGAAACACCTAAATGTACACCTGTCTATCTATCTACAGAGGGGGCAGGTGCTGATACATACTGGGCATGCAATATGGTATTGCAATCATAAAAATGAAGTTAGGTAAAAGTTTAGGACTAAATCATGGAACTTCAGACCAGACATCACTAAAAGTACACATTTCACAGAAGGAAATTTACATCAGAACACTGACATAGTGTCGGAAACACAAGGAAAACAATAAACTGATCTTGGTTAGTGCTAAATGGAAAACAGAATGTCAGTTGAATTCAAAATGTACAAAGATTCAAATGTAAGTGTTAATCAGTATGCATGTTTACATGTATACGAACATATACATGTATTTTAATTTGAGAAGATTTGGAAATAGGTCATATATCTGTCTGATCAAAGGATCTTAGCTGGAGTACTGCGCTAGGGTTTTCCAGGAGAGAGCAATCCACACATGGGCTGCCATCTGCATTCCTCATTCAGCAATGATTGTGTCCTTTTGGGCGGAAGACTGCTCCTCGGGGATCCTACTAATCTCCTTTGTGTTTGGTAGGATGACTGACTATTTGAGCATTTCAGCAAAAGAGCAGAAATGACTGTTGCTTACAGTCAAGACCGACTCAATTACCCACGTGCAAATAATTTCCATTGTGTTCCCATCCCAGTCTGCCATTACCCTCCTGCCCAGCAGAGTTTTCCAGGCTAATTTTCCCCACTGCTACCTGGGACACAGGAAATTCACAGTTGTTTCAGCATAAGCCTCAGCAACCAATAATTAGGTGTGTCTGCAGAAACATAGCACAATTCAAACTTTTGAATACATCCCAAGGCCAAGAATCAATTACAGTAGATGACATAAGGCTCTGGTTGCCATCCACTGGCACGGAGAAATGAAAGCGACATTTCATCTTCATTTCACACTTGTGTCTGGATGGAAATAGGTAGACGGAGCACTCGATTCTCACATCTGCCCTTCCCACCCTAGATATTCATGAGAAAAGGATAGTTAAGGAAGTACTTGCATGTCCAGGGGAAATGTCTCCTTCCATGATGCTGAAAATCCTGATGTGCTATTCTTGTTCTCCTTTACCCTCTAATTAGGGAAATCATGCCATTCCTGCCTTCCCTTCTCCATCACCTGCTTCCCGGGGGAAATAAAGGCAGAAGAGGAGGCATCCTACTGTGTTGATATGAGTTTATGACTCACAGGTTACCAGTGCTGGGCTTGTCCATCCAGTGTTTCTAATTGAAGACAAGTTGATGATGCCCTTAATTGGAAGAGCACACAGTCCTCTAATTATAGCAACTTTCATTTTCTAAGGATTGGCTGAGTATTTACTATGCGCCAGACCCTTTACTAAGCACCGGTAACATCCGCTTCCTTACACAACAGGCACAACCCTGGGAGGTTGGGACTGCAGCTATCCCCACGTTACCGATGAGGACACATTCAGAACTGGGTATAGGTATCCCCACTTTACCAAAGAGGGAACATTCAGAAGTGCTAAGTCTCCTGTCCAAAGACAGAAAAAATGTCAGAGGCAGGACTCGAAACCTTTCCCCCTGGTTGCAGTGCCTCGGTTCTTCCCCACTTACTCCCACCCCCTTTCCCATACCCCACCCATGAACATGATGACACTGAGCATCCCACTCCGGAAACATTGGGCCAAGACCCTCCAACAGTGAAGCTCAGAAGCTCACACATCAGATGTGATTTAGGCTTGAAATCCTCACAAGGCAGAGAAACAGAAGCTGGAAATTATCTGGTGGCCAGAGGACAATGAAGTAAAGGTCAGAGGCCTGAAGGTTGTATTATCCTTCACACAGATTTCTGTGTTGGCTGTTTCAAGGTTGGTGCTTAAATTTATTGTCTTTTCTAATTTATTTACTCAAAAAAGGTCATTTCAAACTCAACGTCTTCTTGGTGGTGACACTGATTTTTATCAGAATTTCCAACTGGATTGTCTATCTCCTGAGGAGGTCCATGCAGCTAGTCCAGGGCTCTGGCCACACATGTGGGATAGCATTTGGCTCACGGCTTTTTGATCTTTCACTAATCACTCCCACTGTTTGTTCAAGACTGTGGTTCACCAGACGAAATCCTTCATGTTAGGCTGGCCGATTAAAAGACTCCATGACACTTCCAATCCAATGTCTCCTATAAACAAGTTTCAATTAAATAAAATGCATTGGGAAAGCAAAAACAAAAACAAAAAATAAACTGTCTTTTAGGTAAGAGGAATCTTGCGCATTAAATTCATTTTTAAAAATTGCCGAAGTATGTTTGCCAGGTGCTGGTTCATCCTAAACCAGACAGGTCTGTGCCCACTGGATATTACACTGCAGAGAACAGCTCTTGGGTGCACACCCAGTCCCCTTCCTGCTTCTGGCTACTGCCAACACTGTTCTTGGGGCGGGGGGCACTGCTCTGCCTCTCTGAGTCCACATGGTCTGGCCCAACCCCGGCTGCCAAAAGGGTAAAGAAGGATGAGGCACATGACTCAACCCTGGCCAATCAGCACAGTCCATTCCATTAGCCATACTGAGGGGCTCCAAGATAGGCATATGAGCCAAGTGAGGTAAATTCGATGCAATTGTAGGACTTCTCTGGAATTTGGAAAAGTGGCTGCTTGATAGGATGGTAGAATGTGATCCTGGAGCAGCTGGAGGCCATCCTGTCACCACATGGATAGAGATAGCCGGAGAAAGAAGTAGCCAGCACCCTATATACATACACACACATGCATGCACACACATGCACGCGCATGCACAGAACACAATAAAGAGGAGAAAAATTCCTGTGATGCTATTCAAGCCCTAGATTCAGCTGAAGCTGTGCCTTCCCCTGTAGCTAAGTTATAAGATAGTTAATTTTCCTTTCTTTTTTTTTCTTCCTGGGCTAGGTTAAGGAGGGATTCTGTTCACATATTAGCAGATGAATTCTGATTAATAAGTCCAAGAATAGTTTTTGCTTTTGTCCTTTTAAAAATATTTATAGTTGGGGTTTTGTGGGGGAATTAATTCCCAATGTTAACAATGGAAGAGGAGGAGAGGAGATTGGCTGTAATAGTTTTTTATCTGAAACCACTCTGGAAGGAAGGGATTTTGAAATAAAAAGCTGACATCCATTTATTTCTAGTCATTTTCCATTTTGTATGGAAAATCAAAGGAGTGTGTAAGTGTTTATCCACACAGCTGTGTAACTGCTAAAGGACTTTTCTAATTGGCAGGGATGGAGGCATTTTGGTACTAGGTCTTGGAAGCCTGTCCCTTGGTCCAGCAGAGCTGGCATGCAAACTTGCCCCATGCCCTGAGAAACACTCTTCCTCCATGTCTCCACTGCCCATAGCTAGAGTGCCCAGTGTCCCGTTATTTGGTGAAAAGGAAATTGGCCGAAGACACAACACCCGCCAATCACCTGAGGTCTTAGAAAAGGATCTGAAATTGGTTTCCTCTAGTCACATGATCAGCAAGACATACGGAAGGAGCCAGCTGTCTGAGGGGACCATACAGATGTCTGCGCACAGAGAGGCTGCAGAGCCCAGGACTGGCCAGCCTCAGTGGCCTCAGGACCATCAGCTTAATGGCTTCCTCTATTCTCACTCCCTACAGGCCAGTTTTCATTCAACAGCAGAGAAATCTTCATAAAATAAAAAGCCTGGCATGCGCCTACTGAAACACCTCCAAGTCTTTCCTGCAGTGTTCAGGATAAGATTCGAAAATCCTTAGCCTGCCCTCTCAAAACACACATGTCCCAGTGCCTGTCCACCTGCTTTCTTCCTGCCTGTCTGTCTAGTGCCTTGCTCTCTGGCTTTCTAACAGACACAGGCCTGCGTCCTTCCTTTCATCTGTTCAATTCTCTTCAATCACTTTTAACCTGAGTGATTCCAACTCTTCTCACAAGTTTCAGCTTGCATTCATTACTAAAATAATTAGGACTGCTTGTTTAAATGTTAATTTAACGCTCCATCTATACTTTACAACATTTCTCATAACCTTTCACTATATAGTGAATGTGTAAATTTCCTTTAAATGTTTGCTTTCCCACTAATCTTTAAGCTATGAGTTCAAGGAATATGTGTTTTTGTGGGTTTTTTTACAAGCTAACGGTACTGACATATAGCAAGTAATCAACAAATGTCTTCAAATAACAGGGACATGAGGGGGAATGTCTAGAGCAGGAAACAGCTCGCCCTTATAACTGTACATTTGCAGATGTCCCCATAGTTGTGACCTATAGGTTCCAATAACTCTCTAGCACTTCTTCATAATGGCAATGAGATGTGGGTATATGTGAATAAATCATGGACATCTGTATATACTATCATTTGTTTTTAATTTTTGGCTAATTATATTAATGTTCAAACATAAGTAGTAACAATAGCATATTGTGAAATAAAATATAAAGAAAACATAACTGAAAGTATGTAGCAAGGTGGATGTTATTTCATATAGTAGTGTTTCATGTGGAATATACATGTGTGTATATTTACACACATACATGTGTAGACATGCATGCATACACATCCATACATGTGTGTAAGTCACAGTGTTTATAAGTTTCTCATTATAAACTGTAATTAAAGTTCTTGAAAATCACTACATTAGTCTTCCAATGACAAGCCCTCATTAACTTCTAATTCTTCATTAGCATTTATTTACTCTAGCTCACACTGCACTTTTAACAAGTTTTCATTTGGTATCCTATCTTTCATTTCATGTCATTAGTTACCCAAAATGATAAAATAAGCTGGGGATTCATAGCATAGCCAGTAATTTTCCTGGGGAAAAGGCATGCATCCTAATTGTTTGAAAATACCTTTCAATATCATGAAACCACATCAAGATCAACAATTCAAAGCCCAGGTTCCCAAATCCATCCAAGTTAAAAGTTCTAACTTTCCTAGTTGTTGTCTCAAAGAAATAATATACATGCATATGTATATGGGTGTATTTATGTATGCATGTGTGTGTGCTGGATGTCTGTGTGTGTATTCTTCTCACGTGTGGGCACACACACATGCACACACACCACTATTTCCCCTCAAGCCCTCAGTGAAACTAATTCATGGCCTATGCCCTGCAAAAAAAAAATGGACATGTAAGTTCAGAAACAAGTACTTCTTAGGTGAGTACTTGAGGGACCTAAGAAAGGAATTCTAAATGAAAGAAGAACAAAATCTTGTGCTTGAAAATCTATTAGAAATCTATTTCTAACTAGTCCAGGTATGCCAAAGGCAAAAATACATCTAATGTAACACATTAAGGACCCTCATTCAGAGACCAGCAGTCTCTCCACACACAATGCATCTGAATTACTAGCATATGGACACGGCACAATCCCATCCATTTCCTATTGATTCATAACTTTGCCTCTGGGGTCCGACAAGTGTGGACTTGGTTCCTCTCATACCTCTCTCTGGCCAAGTGACCATGTGCAACTTGAAATTCTCTGAGCTTCAAGGTCCTCAAGAGCAAAGCTGGGATAATAACAATGTCTCCCTCTCTGTTCTCCCGGCAGCAGACCCTGAGACACAGCATTGAGTGCAGTTTGAAGGGAAATATGTGGAGCACCAGTGGGGACAGGGAAATGCTCTGGAGGGAAGGAAGGGGAGGAGAGGGCGTGCTCTTAAACCCGCTCCCACCGTGGGAAATGCAAGCTGAGGCCCCCACCAGAAGTGCGCAAAACAAACGCATTAGAATTACTCCACAAAAGGGGCAGGGGAGCTGGGGTATCTGTAAACCAGCACCTGAAAGTCACTGTTCAAGGGCTGCTCTCTGGGACTGCTGACCCTGCCACATCTGGCCTGCTGTGGACCATTGGGCAGCAAAACCTTCTGCAATTGAGTGTGGGGATGGAGATGGCTTAGCACAGGGACTGCTGGGATACACCAGAAGGTCCACAATACGTGCTTGGGTATGAGAGCCAGGACCACAGAGAGAAGACTGAAGGAGGTTTCAGGGATGAGTAGGTGAGGTGCTGCACAAGAAGCACTTAGCATCATAAATGAGTGAAGTGTTTAGCACACAGTAGGCCCTCGAGTAATGTTTGGCTCATCAAGGTAGCAAAAAGAGATGTTTGGTCTCAGGTTTGGACCCATTTTCATATGAGGTAATATTATTTCTTTTTTGCATGCTCAGTGTAGGAACATTGTCTCGCAGATCATGCCCAGTAAAAACAGTGAGAAAACCTGAAGGATGTTCTAAAGTTTACTGTTCGTCAATAACCCTATAGAATAAGTCTCCAAAGAATAACAAAACAAACATTTCAATAATACCATCTTTCTTAACTAAAGTAGAGCTCCCCTAATTTGTCATTGTATATGCATGTCTAAACTTAATGTTGCAAGTTCCAATATACTGGTAGACCTAAGTCCCAATTCCATTCAATTCAACATCATACAGATTCGTTGAGGATCTACTAAGTGTAGGGCAGTATGCTAGGTATTAGGGATACTAGGATGAAAATGAAAAATGCCTGTTTTCTGAAAGATTAATGTGAACACTGTATTCTCAAAACTTTTGGATATAGTTTCTTCTCTTTCAGAAAGACTGGCTTTCAGTAAACACCACTACAAATTTTAGCCATATAGCAATAGTATAATGATATTGATTAATTAAAAAATAAACAATTCTTTAGCTGCTTTTTAAGCAAAACTTTACCAAGCACAAAAGTATACATATTCTGTTATCAGAGCTTATCTTCTCAAAATCATTAAAGCTAAATGAAAACAAAAGTACATTTTTAGGTGCTCATGTGTTTGCTTTAATCAGATTAAAAAGAAATAAAACTTGATATCTGAATTAAATTCTACTAAGAAAGAGGACATCTGTTGGCAATTTTGCCCATTATTTGATTTAGAAATAATCCAAAGTTTATTTCTGCTAAGTTAAAAACTTTTTTAGTATTTATGTAAAAAAACCTTAGCCAAAGTTGTTTTTCAGTGAGTCATTTGAACATACTGAGGGTTTCAGTAGCATGAAGCCGACCTACAATGTTAAAAGAATAAAACTGATGCCTTACCTGGTTTGGCTCAGTGGATAAAGTGTCAGCCTGTGGACTGAAGGGTCCCAGGTTTGATTCTGGTCAAGGGCACATGCCTAGGTTGTGGGCTTGATCCCCAGTAGGGTACATGCAGAAGGCAGCCAATCAATGATTCTCTCTCATCATTGATGTTTCTATCTCTCTTTCCCTCTCCCTTCCTCTCTGAAATCAATAAAGATATATATTTTAAAAAGAGAATAAAACAGGATTAAATACATCATTTGTGTCTAGCAAAGATCAGAAATCTGTTCTCAATAATTCTCTGAACAAATAAGAGAAGTCAAAACAGGGAGATATGGGCCACTCAGATTCAGAACAGAGATGCTCATATTTCAAATACAGTACTTCACTTTGCTCTCAAAATCACACGTAGCATAACTGGGCCAAGTGTTCTTGAAAGGGAGGATGGGAGAACCCGCCTTAGAAACATCTGCCCTGCACCAGACTCAACAAACAGTATCTCATCTTGTCAACAAAACCACTAGACAGGTCCAAAATGTGGGCCACCTCTTTGCATTTAAATGCTCAACATGCTTGGCCTACATTTTTTACTTAAAATAATCCACTGTCTTCCACTAATATAATGGGATATTCTATACTCCTTAGCAAGGCTTGGCCCTCCTTGGGAGCAGCCATGAGCTGGGAAGATAATAAACTAAGGTAGAATTGACCACAGTAAAAGGGAGTCAGGGCAACTTAAAAAGCCCTTGAGCCACAGAGATGCACTATCTTTCATACCAGGATTTCCCCCACATGACAAGGCCCCCATGGGAACAGATGGAGCCAAGTCTGAAAAACCCTTCTATCTGCAACTAAACCCATTCCCTCTTGATTTCAGCCTGTGTCCTCCACCCAAACTTCTTCCAAAATTCTCCCAACCTTCCTCCAACATGGTGTTAGCCAGAATACCCATTGCTCTACCAAATTACAATTTACTTAATGTGCATGTGGCATTGCTCATGATCTTATTGACATGAAGGGAGGAGGGAAGGGCACCCCATAACCTGGGCAAATGGGGAGCAGGCTGCACAGTCTGAGCTTCACTGAACCTTGTTCCAGTCAGCTGACCCCCTTCTCTCATCATCACAAGACCAGGATTATTCTGCAGTCTCCTCTTCCTCATCTTGTTTACTTTCCTTTCAGGGTTGCTCATGTTCTTTTTAATTCCCTGATTTATATTTCAATCAATTAATATGCAAAAATCCCTAAGCACATTTAATCTCATAATTACAAAATCTCATAATTTACAAAACCCCTTGCCAAACACCTCTACTGAGAACTCTGCATGACAGGAACTGCTTGGAAAGCATCCATGTGTTCACACAATTACATCTCACAACACTCCCACAAGGTAGTTACTGACATTATCTTTGCTTTGTGGGCTAGGACACAGAGGCACAGAGAGGCTAAGCTAGTGAGTTTTGGTGTTGGGATGCAAATCAAGCACTTCGAATTGCAAGATCTACACCCATGATTATAATACTTACATTCCACGTATTAAATCCCCCCAATTCTAATACAAAGGAAAATTCTAAACAGCATTATTCATCAAATGATAAGGACTGATGTGGAAGGTGAGTCTTGGGATGACCTAAAATCACATTCGTGCACAGGAATGTCTGGACAGGTGGGCCAGAGGCCACCATGGTCTCCTGCACTGACCACCACCCTCCTTCCTTGCTCCCTGGGTGTGGAGCACCTTCCTTCCTGGCCCCCCAAGTGCGGTGGGCATTACCCCCGTGGGTGTGGAGGACCTATACACACTCCACCCCCTCCCTGGCTAAGCTTATTTCCAACAGGCCCTGAGATGGAGCAGGAGCCCACCGACCTCACTACCTAGAATCACCAGAGATCCAAGTTGGAGCCATCAAATTCCCTACCCCAGAGATTTTGGAATTGGGTGTAAGAGACTCACCTGGGCTCAGAACTTGAAAAGGGATGTGGATCGGAGCAGCCACTTTCTGCCAAGCGCCTGGAGAAAGAGAAGAGGTCCAGCTACAGAGACAACAAATTACCTCTGCAGAGGCCAGCAGAAACAAGGTCCCATTAGATGCTCAAGAAATAAAAAAAGAATAACTTCAGTTTTTAAATGTATAGTTTCCAGTTTCAGTTCCTCAAACCTCTATGTCCTTACCTGAGTTTTTAAGACACCCTGTTCTTCCCAACATAGTTACACACACACACACACACACACTCACACACACACACTTTTTCCTAAAACTTAATCAAGTTTCAAGTTTCACCAAGTTTCTGTTACTTGGAACCAAAAATTACTGGAAACAAGAATCAAAATGATAAGAATTTCAACAAAGCCAACGGCTCCATTGGGACCCATCATCCAGAACAAAAGGCTAACATCCCATCAGTTCAGTCACCAAAGATGACACACAAAGATCAGACACACTGCCACTGGCTTTGCTTCCTCAACTGGCCACACGTCCTGTGGACCCTTATTTCATAAACTGAGCAGATGCTTGTGTTTTGCTTGTGATGGTCCATTGGGGCTGAGGCTCCGGGCTGCAGAGACATGGACTGGGACCAGAATGCAACATGGAGGGCAGCAGACCATGTTCAAGTCATAACACTCAGGGGGCCAAGATCTGATAAGTCAAAAATCTGAAATCAGGATTCAAAAATCTTAAGGTGACCAGGGAATGTCTCAGGAGAGACATGTTTTCCATAAAATATATATATAAACTTCTGTTAGAGCCAAATGTTGTTCTTTCAGTCAGTAAATGACTCAGATTCTTGACTATTTGCCTACATGCCAATAAAATGTAAAGTCACCAGGACTGATTTGCGGGTCAGAACGGAGTTCTCTGGCCTGGGCGGGTGAGATGTGGACAATGCTGCTCCATCGTGGCGGTGCAACCTCAGCAAGTTGCTGAACTACTCTGAGCCTGGGTGTCACGGCTGCAAGATGAGCACCACTGTAGCACCCCTTTGAGAAGGTTGTCATCAAGAAGAAATGAGATGATGCTTTGAAAGTGCCTGGAGAAGCCACAAGCACAGAGTAAGGCTCCTAATGTGAGTCAGCATCACCAACCACCCTGTCAGGAGCCTCCCAGCCCCCACTTTTCCTCGTAGCTTGTTATGTTAGGTTCAGGGACTAAAAAGTATCCCCTTTCTGCTGTTAATCCATTGCATCCACTTACCTGTTCAGCAATCATGTCAAACTCGCAGCCTGCTGTACAGGACGTGGTTTACGTAAAAGTTACAGTAATGTATTTTCTCAATCTAAACCTTTAAGACCAAAGGTTTTCTTTTTTAGCTCATTGGTTATGCAAATCCTATTTCCTACCCCCTCAAATCCTAGATTCCTAGAATCTGGGTCCCGCAAGGTCAAGAATTCCTGGAGGGCAGAGGTGGAGGTACACAGGCTTCCTGTGCCTCCTTCTGAGAATGCCTCTTGCCATGAAAGAGCTGCTGGGCCACAGCTCGTCACCTAAGCAAATGCTGCCTGGTGAGGTGAACACACTGAACACAGGAGGTGCAGGGTGAGACCTGAGAGAGGAGCCCCAACCACTTAGCTGTGGAGACCAACACCGACTCTCAGTTCCAGCTGCCTCTGGGACCACAAAATGTACCTCAGGACAGGAAGCCCCAGAGCAGAAAAATCCACCATTCCAGAGACTAAACCTGCCAACGTTGAACTTTGTTACAGAGCAGCTCCCTGCGCGTCCCCGTGAGGAGTCCCTGGCGAATGCTGTACAGTTTGTTATTGTTCTAAAAAGCAGGTGTGAGGTCGTGGGGCAGTCATACAATATCATTTGCAGCTTTGAGTTCCAGTATATTCCCTGATTAACATGAAATGTTCGGTACATGAGAGGATATTTTCTAAACCAAACTAGTGATCATCGCTCCAGAGACCCATTCTGAAAGCTCATTTGTTTGATCTCTTCCGAATTAACTATCTGCTCTTTCTACCCGTATTGTTGCAAAACAAAACTCATCTCCTGGATTTGGCGCAGGAGCCTTGCTTTCTCCCTGTGAAGCTGCACTGTTCATGTGCTACAGGAATACTAACCTCAGCGCCTTGTAGTGCCCACCATTCAGCATTCATCTGCCTGCAACTGTTTAATCACAGATGCCTTCTGAAAGGTGGGGAATTACAGAGGAAGAAATGGACCAACATAAACACGACAGAGCGCCAGTGGAATAATTCCATTTCTGAAAAACAAATGACCCAATTTCTTAACGTATCTCATTCCTCACTTCCATTTCCATTTGGGCATAAATAGAAAACAGCTAAGTTCTATTTCCATTTTGAAGCAGTTTATGTTTATGCAAAGAAATAAGCCAACGGCAGAGTTACACCCAAGAACAAACCATGCTGTGACCCTTGCTAAGGCACGTCGTTAAGAAGTATTAGTGGGTTTGGTGTCTCATCTCATTAAACAGAGTGAGTCCAAGGTGCCACTGAGAAGATTCACTGAAGGTGGGAATTTAGGGTTGGTGACAAGCTCCATGAAGAATGGGACCTGGAAAGTAGGACTAAATCTTGCCTGGAAGTGGAAAGAGGAACAGAACTTTAATCTCAGACATGAAGAAAATGAAAGACAATCACTATTAGCTTTATAGTTGCTGCTACTGAACCTAATAGGGCAAGATTTTTAGAATGGCTTTGGCCGCGGGCCCAGAATGTTTCACGGTTATTTTTAAGCACAATGAATGGTGCATGGGACAGAAAGTGTTTGCCACAGAGCATGCCTGCAATCTTTTCTCCCCTTTATCATGGATGAGTCACAACAGAAAGGAAAGTGATCCAGTCAAATCTCCCTGAAAATATGCTAACAACAGACCAGCTGGCAAACTCACAAATGGCATTTCCCAGTAGGAGAATCCTTTCCTATGAAATGCTTTCAGTAGAATGTACCTGGTCTGTCTGGGTTGTTAGTGGGAAAGTCATCTGGACCCTATGGGTTGATGGGACATAGCTCCCTGGAAAATGCTATACAAGTTCTATAAGTATCAGAGTGTAAAACAGTGATGTCTGTATGAGTAGGGTACCTGCATATCATTCTTAGGCCCCCTGTATGTTAAAGTTCGCTGAAGCATGCCCAAATGCAGCGTGAAAGGACCTGCTTCGGGTGCTTCTTTGGCAGTCCTTGGCTTCTCCCGATGGTGCCTGGGCCTGGGGATTATTTCCATCCTTGAATTAATTAGGAAAACTTGATACTGAGTAAGAGCTTTGTGTCTGTGCTTGCTTAACGATTTGGTCAATGCCTCGATATGCAAAACAATGAAGTAGTATTTATAGTAGAAATATAATTGCTACACATTAGTTAATTATTTTACATATAAACTCAAAGTGAAACAGATTCAAATTATTAAACCACAGAGTTGGATATATACTAAAATGCTACTTGTTAGAAAGTACTGGGTCAAATGGGAGTTCCATTTTTAATTTTTTGAGGAAACCCCATACTGTTTTCCACAGAGGTTGCACCAGTTTGCATTCCCACCAGTTCCTTTTTCTCCACATCCTCGCCAGCACTTGTTGTTTGTTGACTTGTTGATTGTAGCCATTCTGACAGGTGTGAGATGATATCTCATTGTCATTTTGATTTGCACCCATTTGACCCAGTAATCCCACTTCTAGGAATATATCCCAAGAAATTAGAAACACCAATCAGAAAGAATACATGCACCCCTGTGTTCATAGCAGCACAATTTACAATAGCTAAGATTTGGAAACAGCCTAAGTGCCCATCAGCAGATGAGTGGATTAAAAACCTGTAGTATATCTACACAATGGAATACTAGGCTGCTGTAAAAAAAGAAGGCACTCTTACCATTCACAACAGCATGGATGGAACTGGAGAGCATTATGCTAAGCAAAATAAGCCAGTCGGAGAAAGATAAATATCACATAATCTCACTTATTTGTAATATATGATGAATAACATAAACTGATAAACAAAAATAGATCCAGAGACAGAGAAGCATCGAACAGACTGTCAAACCTCAGAGGGAAGGCAGGAGAGGGGCAGGGGGCAGGGGGTAAGAGATCAACCGAACGACTTGTATGCATGCATATAAGCATAGCCAATGGACACAGATAGTAGGGGAGTGAGGGCACATGCTCTGTGAGTGGGAGTGGCCAGGGAGAGGTCAATGGGGGAAAAGGAAACATATGTAATACTTTAAGCAATAAAGAATAAAAAAAAGAAAGTACACACACACACACACACACACACACACACACGTGTGTAAATACTTAGGAAATAATATGAAAGATGATAAATACCAAACAGTCATATGTTGTAGTTGTTGTAGATTAAAACTAAGTGAAGGAGATTCAAGAGACTTTCTAATCTTCCCTTAAATACTTTTCAAATATAATTCTGTATTATCAAAATAAAAATCTAATACAGACATTAAAAGTAAAAGGGTTAGTATTTTATATGCAATGCAATGGCTTTGAAGAGCATACCATAGTCACAAGGCTGAATAGAAATGATAGCTCCAGTTTCCTATGATCCTTGTCATCCAATTTATTTCTGCTTTTTTACCTTTCATGCCCTACAGCGTCAAGTAAATCCTGGGTCAGACAGATAAGCAGCTCCAACTGCTAAGCATTTTTCAGTCTTCCAAGCAAACGTCAGTCTTCAATTGATTCATGCAAAAGTGGGAGATTGTGGTAGTAATTATATTTGTTTCAAAGCTGAAAATTAAGAATGTCTAAAGAGTGCTTGAGTATTAATATATAAAATGGCTCAGGGGTTGAGCGTTGACCTATAAACCAGGAGGTCACAGTTCAATTCCCACTCAGGGCACATGCCTGGGTTGCGAGCTCGATTCCTGGTATGGAATGTGCAGGAGGCTGCCAATCAATGATTCTCTCTCATCATTGATGTTTCTATCTCTCTCTCCCTCTCCCTTCCTTTCTGAAATCAATAAAAATATATTTAAACACACACACACACACACACACACACACACATATATGGTATATAGAAGTGAGACAAGCGATTATAGCCTAGAGATTGCACTCTCCCATGCACACCCTGGAGAAGCTCTTGCAGATTTGCACCAGGGCACAGCCATATACACTGCACCATTTCTTGTCAGAGTGAAAGGCTGTAAACAGCTCTTATATACATCAATGGAGGGATGGAGAAATTCACTGTGATATATTCTTACAACAGTATTAATGAGCAGCAATTAAAGTATGAAATAGGGATCACTTATCAGCATGAATTAATCTCAAAACAGAAGTTGAATGAATAGAGAAAGTTGCAAAAATACATTTAGAAAAATATTATTTACATTGATTTTTAACAAAAAAAAACCCACTATATTGTATTTTAAATTTTGGCCTGTGAAAGATCCATTTGTGCTAAAATATTGAACAGACTGTCAAACTACAGCAGGAAGGCAGGAGGGGGGGGGGTGCTGTAAGAGATCAACCGAAGGACTTGTACGAATGCATATAAGCAAAAACAATGGATACAAGACACTGGGTGGGGGGGGGCAGATAAAGGCATGTACTGGGGGGTAGGGGAGGCCAGGGGGGAGGTCAATGGGAAAAAAAAAAGGAGACATATGTACTAATATTTGTAATACTTCAAACAATAGAAATAAAGAAATAAAGAAATAAATAAATAAATAAATAAATAAATAAACTAACTTAAAAAAATAGGTATATAAGGTACACGGCAGCTTCAGAATAGGATTAATGGGAGGTGGGGAGAAGATGCGGTGGATAGGAAAGGAACTGGAACAGAGAATGGGTGTGTCTGTAGTGTTTTATTTCTTTAAAAAGTTAGGTAAGATTTTAAAAGTTGATATCTACTATCTCTAGGTAATAGATACATAGGTGTTGGTTATACCATTATCTGTACCTTTCTCTAGTTTGAGATATTTTATGATATAAATATAAAAATAATATTTGATATAATATACACAAAATGTATGCACCTAAATGTATTTATAAGTGCATATATTATAAAACTATAAATATATTATAGATTTTCATTTATAAGTATATAGGTGTGCATTTATAAAGTACAGTTATAAAAGATATTTTACATATAAAATGTATAACATACTAGAGGCCCAATGCATGAAATCCATGCAAGAGTAGGCCTTCCTTCCCCCAGCTGCTGGTACCAGCTTCCCTCCAGCACCCAGGACCTGGGCTTCCCTCACAGAACTGGGCCCACCGGTCGGTGGCCTGGGTCTCCCTCTGCGGGGCCATCATGGGGCTATGGCCAGGCCCCCATCAATTGCATCGCACCCGCCTTGGCTGGCCTGGCACCAGTGGGTGTCATAGTGTGGTCCGGATGGTCGGCCATTCAGTTGATTTGCATATTACGTTTTTATTATATAGGATATTCTATATATCCATTAAAGTTCAAAAATAGAGAAAGTTACAGAATATAGTACATGTATGTTAAAATCAGATAAGAAATAGGAAACACCCCCAAAATGATATGCAGCATCCCGATATGATGGGGTACATTTCTTTGTTATTGCCTATCCTTGCATAGTAAGTAGTCAATAACATATGTATGGTCCAGAGCTTGAAACTTCCCTAATTAATGGTGCATTCATAAGAAGTTCCTCTAGACAAAGGAGTTGATAGGGGGAGCTTAATTCTGAGCTCTGTACAGCAACAGCAACATTAACACATAAGAACTGACACTGACTGTGTGCTTTCTATGTGCCATGCTGTTCAGAGTGCGTTACCTACTCCAGTCCATTCACCTCTTACATAGCTGCACAATCGGGTGTTACTCTTGCACCCATTTCACACAGAAAGTGCATCACAAAGATTGCAAGCAACTTGCCCAAGCAGCGGGGCAGTGCTGGAGGTAGCGTGTGAACAAGGCCACGTCTGCTTGGAACAAGGCATTAATTCGACAGCAGACGCAAATATCCTAGTATTCTCCAATGGGGACGAGTTCAAAACACACCAGGATGCTTGCTTTCAAACTACCTTATATGAGTTATAATAATGAAATAGAGCCAGTTTTCACAGTCCCCCTTATGCAACAGGCAGACCCGAGACCTGAAAGAACCCTGTTTTCCAGCAAACCATTAGCATATAACGCCTGCCACAAGGCAAAGACAAATGTGGCCTAGGGGAGGGCCCTCAGCTTGAACGCTGGCTGGCCTCTGTCCAGGGAAAGGGCTGCGGTGTCCTGCGCACTTTCTGTGGGAGGACAGGGCCAGCAGAGGAAGGTGAATGCACGTGCTCACTTCCTGCCCCTGCATGCAGCAGGAGCTTCTGAGTCCGAGGAGGAAGCTACATGCTCAGGCGTTGGACGGGGTCATGGAGAGGCCATGACCTCCTTCAAGTCCCTGATAATTAGGGCTCCTCCTGCCCTCCCTCGACCATGGAATGTTCGTTCTGCAGCGGGAATCATTTCCAAGAACACAACCTGCGTGGTTGGGACCATGGGGACTCTACACGTGACTGAACCCATTAAGGCCTCTGTATAAACCTCTAAGATTCTGGAGGCGTGTGCAGAGATCTACTTATATGTGAAGCCCAAGACAAGCAAGTAAGTTCCTTGCTTCTTAAATGGCTGCCTTCCAACCTGGACTGAACTCCCTTAGTCTCTCCCCACCCTCTGGATTCAAGGGTCAGGATCAGATTTCCCTAGAAAGCACTCCAGGTGGTGAATCTCAGGCTGCCTCAGGTGGAGCAGAGGCCCCGCGGAAACAAGGGCAGGAAGGCTCTCGCAGCAGGTCAGCCGAGTTCAGGGACACCAGCACAGCTGTCACTCAGGTACCCTAGGATGCTCCATGGGGCCACAGAGCTCCCACAGCTGACAATCTACTCTTCTCTCAAGCTCATGGGAAATGCCTTCATGCTGAGCACCCCAACTTTCATTTTACCCCCCCTGAACCTCCTTTATTTTAGGTGCCTCTCTGTCATGCAGAACCTTCTGAGAACAAGAATCTGATGGGACTGGTCACTAACCCCCAACACAAAACAGCCCCAAGTGTCCAGCCAGGCCCTGCCTAAAGCTACTGGCCTCTCTCCTGATTTGGCCATTTGCAGGTTTATGTGAATTTAGGCGGTTATTTAACCGCAATGTGCCTCAGTTTCCCTGTATGTAAGGGAAGTGTTGCTAGTGCATATTTCATTAACTGAAATGATACGTGGGGTGGGTATTTAGAAAAGCGTCTATATGGTATGTGCTGTGGTATCATGTGCCTTTGCCCAGGTTGCCCATGCTTGTCCCAGTTCATAGTAGTAATAGAGCCCTTTTCACTCTTGATACAAACCTAGCTTTGACCATAATGATTTGGGTGTTCAATCTATGTCCATCTTATAGATATTTACTTTTAGATCAAATGACAACCTCCAATACAGAGTGCGATAGTGTGGTGTCACAGTCCCATAGCTCAAAGTATGGCTGGCAGGGTCCTGGGAGCCCTGCTTTGTGTCCCTAGGCAGTTTTATGTTGGGGAGTTAGTGACTAGTCATATCAGATTCTTGTTCTCAGAAGGTTCAGCGTGACAGAGAGAGACATAAAATGAAAAGCAAAGACTATGTGGGTGTAACAGATTCTCCACACACCACAGACTCCTCTCTGTGACACCCATGAGTAGTATAAACCACTAATACCCATCCTCAAAGAACAAGCATTTTCTATAGAGAAGGAACAAAACTGCATTTATCCCATAGAACACATAATTTAGAACATTTTCCCTTTTTAATCCCTTAACTTTTTTGTTAACACCAAAAATAGGTAGCCTTGGTTTCTCTTGGTCGGCCTGTAAAACTACAAAGCATGGCTGTGTTCTCTTGTCTTTCTGATAGGTCAGCTCTGGCTCTCCCTAAGGCAGAGCTAAGATCCAGGTGACCTTTCTCCTGACCCTAGGCTTCCACAGACTGAGCATGTAAGACATCAAAAGCAGAGAAGAACATGTAACTTGACAAGCTCTCCATGCAAAATGCTGAGAAGTACTCTAAGTGGCTTTTCAAATGTTAAGGGCTCAGGAACTCCAAATGGCCAGCTGTGTGCAAGGCCGTCTCATTAGACACTTAGCTTGCCACAGTTCTTTGGGTCAAAGGAAGGTTCCAAAGAAAGATCAGTAAAGTCAGTGGCTTCATGCCAAGATTTAAGATACCAGGTGAACAGAACCACCTGAACCTCCTTACTGAACTGGGGGAACTGACAGCTACATCTGTTGTCTAGAATTTATTAAGCTGTATACACATATAGAGAGCCTTGGTGTTTATTTTTCTCATGACTGACACATGCTATAATGATAGCCTATGTTTAATAGAATGCAAGAGCTGTGCTCACGTACGCCTCAAATGAATTTCACATACCAGACAAATTTCTGGGATGGAGGAAGATAGACAAGCCCTGGAAGAGAGTATGCAGCAGCTAAAAGAGCTGCTAAAATAATTGAAAGGGGATATTTTTATGTGTCTTGAAAGAAGTATTGAAAACTCTATGCATTATTTATTTTTTAAATGGTGTATTTTTTATTGTGTCAGCTGAAAACATTTTCTTCATACTGCTGAAAAAATAACAAGCAGCACAACAAAAATGATCCTTCACAAATCAAAGGCAGAAGGAACAGAAAAGTCTGATTGTGGTGTCTGGCTTTCAAACTCTCACTCGAATATTGCACTGCTTGGTACATTTGCATGATCTATGTTCAAGTGAACAGAAACCAAATACAAAGAATTGGAAAAGCTAACTTTCAACCATTTGTTTAGCAACTTTGAGATCCAGCCCCTTTCTGTGTTAATTGTATAGGCCTTGAAGAATTCAAGTTAATATTATCTCTGAGGGCAAAATTAAAGAGGATGACGAAGTCTTTAAGAGCAAGATGCTTAAAGAGATGGTTCCTGCACTCTTGGGATTATTATTTAAGTTCTTGAAAAGATGCCCAAAATAGAAGTAACTAGCAAAAACACACTTGGTTATTTATTTCTTCCTTTGTGTGTCCAAATTTCCTTCTCTTATAAGGACACCAGCCAGATTGGATGGGGGGCCCACCCTAATGATCTTATTTTAACTTAATTCATATCTCAAACACAGTCACATTCTGAGGTACTGGGGGTTAGGGCTTCAACATATGAATTTTGGGGGCAGGGGGCACAATTTAGCTCAAAATAGGTATAATATATACAGTGGGCCTCCCGTTCTTCATCAAAAGAATGGATTTTCATTTGGAATCTATTTTCTGCTGCTTGCGGTCTACCCATATTGAGCATACCACTTTCTCCAGGCCACTTAATAGGTTCAGGAACTAATTTAATCAGATCCCAGAAATGCCATAGGAATAAGTAGAATGGGAGCTTTCTGTTTCTGGCTAGACTTTAATCCATGAGGTTGTGCTGCAGCCAACTTACCATCATGGGGAGAGACCCTGGAAAAGACTGGTAGGAGGCATGGAACACCGCATGGACTCTAACCATGGCACTGATCCCACAGAAGTTAGCGGCAAGAGTTGGAGAGAAAGAAAGTTCTGTTGAGATCCTATGAATCCCAAATCTAGCCACATGCCTGAGACCAGGATGCACCTCAGACTTTTCAGCGATGCTCATTTTCTAATATACATTTGGGCTGTTTTTTTTTCCTCTTGCCACTGAAAAAGTCCTAAGCAACCTAACAATATGCTACATTATGACGATGTTGAAACTTACTCAGTTATTGCTCTGACATCTCCTTTCTTAGAAACAAAAGGGAAAAAATAATGACAAGCCCATGGCATAGAGAAAGTATAGGCATGAGAAGTGGTGCTAAAAGTTCACTGCAAGAGTTGCCTTGACTTCTTTGAAGCCAGGTCAGAACGAGACCCCCATCTTTCCAATAGGTAGCAAGCATCCCACTTGCCAAACATTTAAACATTCATGATTCATGATAGTAAGACATCCTAACCGCCATTTTTGCACCACCAGTCCCACTGGTCAGTATTTCTGTCATTCTCCTTGGAGAAGTCTACAGTTCTCTGCAGAGCATAGCATCATGTTATTCTCTCATCCAAGGCAATGTTTTAGGCAAGGCTCTTCAAATACATCAAAGCCACCATTCCTGAAACCTCAGAATCAAGGATACCTCCCTGAAAGATGAACATATAGTGTTGTGTCCACATTTTGAGTCAGTTGCTTTGGAAACTTAGTGAAGATAAATGTCATATGGCACTCAACGAGCAGGACAAGCCACTCTCATACAAGCCAAGCCCTACATGTAGGTTATAAAAGCAGGTTTGTATATGATGCCTTTTCACCAGTCAGAAAGTGACCTTGGTACTGCCAGAGTCTCTAAGAGAAAGAGACCCTAAAACAGTTGGCTTCCACAGACTCAAAAAATAAAAGAAAAGAAAAATTAAATCCTAGGGTTTCAGCATATGTATGTGTGTTAGAGAGAAAACATACCCATTAAGCTGCAGTCTTTCAGAGCATGATGTCACAAGTCAGATCCTATTAAAGGAAGCACAAGATGAATGTGCGCTCCAGGCAGCTGGAAGGAGGTGGAAAGAAAATACACTGTAAATCTTTCCACTGCATGCCTAAATTGTAAAAGATGACTTTAGGCATCACGTGGACTTCTTCCAGTGAATAACTTCTTCCCTAAGAAGAAATTCCAGAAAGACAGTAAACACAAGATGTGTACATAGTCCGATTAGCGGAGGGGGACTTGTGTGATATAGCTATTCCCCCAGATGAAAACTTGACTGAATTTGGAAATCTGAGGAATAAGATAATATCTAGGAAGTGACCAGGAAGGTACTGGAATCCCCATCAGGCAAAGGGGATGGGGAGAGAATTCTGGAGAATAAATTGATCCATATAAGTACATAACTGAACACATGATTTTCTTTAAGAGTGGGGTGCACTGGTGATATTTCCCCCAAACTGGACTATATGTAATATTAACTCCATTCCCCAACTCACTTAGGCACCTCTTTAGACCCAGAACCTTGATTCCATTATCTGGAACTGATGTTAATGACATTTTATCTGGGAAATCCTCAAACAGATTTAAATTAAGAATGACATGGGACCTGCCCTCCACCACAATGCCATAGGCACACAGAGATAAAGCATGGCCCAAAGGAAAGAAGGACCTCCAGTACCTGAGATATGAAGGAAGGAAACCCCCATTGGGCTAAGTCCAAGGACCAAAAATCAAAGCTACTGCGTAATTTCAAAATATTGCTAAATGTCTCTTGTATATTATACACAGAGACATCTGTACACATCTGGGCAGACAGCCACAGCATATGTCTTTATTTTCATGAGTGCACCACAGTGATATATGCCTCAAAGCAGCCTCGGTGACTGAGAAGCAAAGGGAACACAAAAAAGAGTGGGGACAGGAAGAAGAGGGACACAAAGGCCCAAGGTGAAGAGGAAACACATGGGGAAGGGCAGTGCTGAGAAAGGATATGGATGAAAAATGGCAGGGTTGTAGGAGACTTCGGCATGGCTCCAATTTAGAGACCTACCTCTATTGACCTGAAACTAATGAATGACTGCCATATTGAATTGCAGAGATACTGAGTATTGGACAGAAGGTTAGTGTGAATTTAGAGTGGAAAATTAATGTTCCAATTCATCATCCTAAGATAACAGAATTATCCTCATCCCCTGGATATATTGATTGACCTTGGCATCTCTTGGGAGGAGGAATTCTGCATTATAGGTTTCATATAACATTAATTACAGATATCAGCCTTCAAATTTTGGAATTACTGTCACAAGAAGAGACTCAGAGGGTCTAATTTTGGCAAAACTCCCAACAATTTTCCTAACAAATCCAGAAGTAATTTTTGGAGCAATATTAATATTAAAACATTGATGAACTATAAGGATTTCCTGGATAATATTTGATAAAAAGTGACATAGATGAGGAGATATCAAAAAACAAAATTGTTCAAGGACTGATGTGGCTCAGTGGTTGGGCATGAATCCATGAACCAAGAGGTCACAGCTCCATTCACGGTCAGGACACATGCCCGGGTTGCAGGCTCGATCCCCAGTATGGGTCATGCAAAGGCAGCCAATAGATGATTCTCTCTTATGATTGTTGTTTCTATCTCTCTCTCCCTCTTCCTTCCTCTCTCTGAAATAAATAAATAAATAAATAAAATATTGAAACCTCCAAATTTGGAAACCGTCTACAGACTCAGGTCAGAAGGAACTCCATAAGCTATCTCACCAGGTCTTCAAATTCTATACGTAATCTACCTGATTCTAAATCAGTATCTTTGTTGAGAAGGCTTCTGAGGCTAAAAGAAAAGAGTTGTTTTTTTTTCTTTGCTCACACTATTTCTGACACCAAACGTGTAGGTTTTTGCCCCACACTGACCAATTCTCCAATACCAGCTGGGTGTGCTACAATTCAATGCAATCATGACACTAGCTACCTGAAATTAACATCAGATCCCACAATTTAAGGGCTTAATCCCAAAAGATTGTCCCTATTTCAGATGTCAATTGCTTCTGACAGACCATCTATAAATCAGGAGATCCCCCCTCATTGACCCCCTCCTCAGGTTCAACAATTTGCTACAACAGCTCACAAAACTCAGGGAAACCTTCACTTACATTTACCAGTTTACAGTATAATAAAGGATGTCATAAAGGATAGAGATGAACAGCCAGATGAAGAGGTACATAAGGCAAGGACAAAAAGGGTCCCAAGGGCAGGAACTCCTGGCCCTGCAGAGTTGGGGTGCATCACCCTCCTGGCATGTGGATGTGTTCACCAACTTGGAAGCTCTCTGAAGCCTGCACGTGAGGAATTGTTATAGAAGCTTCATCACGTTGTCATAATTAATTACTGACTCAATCTCCAACACTCTCCCCTCCCCAGAGGAGAGGTGGGCTGAAAGTTCCAACCTTCTTATCATGCTTAGTCTTTCTGGTGAGCAGCCCCATCCTGAAGCTATTCAGTAATCACCTCATTAGAACAAGAAAGGTTTCTATCACCCAGGAAGTTCCAAGACATTTAAGACTTCTGTGTGTAAGACACCCTGATCACCTCTCATCATTCAGGAAATTACAAGGGTTTATAGGAGATCTGAGACAAGAATTATAGTCAAAGCCAAATATTAGAACAAAACACCTCCTAAATACCCCTGTCCCTCAAAGGTTAGGAAACCTGTGTCAGGAACTAGAGACAGAGAAGCTCAGGATGAAAGAATGAATATAGGGAAGGTGACACCCCTGCCTCATCCCCAATTACACACATATTTCTGTTAAAGATGAAGCTGAAGCCCATATCCTCAGAGGCAGTAAGTAATTTGCACAATACTGCAAAATGAATTACTAGAATCTTCATTACAAAATCTTAAGTTTCTCAATATTCTTACTATCATCTGTATCACCAAGACATGTTGCCTCCTACATTGATGGTCTGGATCAAAAATGAAATCAACTGAACACATAGGACAGTAGATGGCCCATTATAAGCAACCTAGTGAGTTATGAAAATTTGACCCAACCAAACTGTCCGAAACATAACCTCACTAGACAAAGTGGTTACCAAGAAGTTCCCGAGTTATTATGATGAAGGAAATTCCAAAACCACAGAGGAAGCCAAGTATCCCTTTACTTTGTAGTTTCCCAGATTGCAACACAAGGATCAGTGACAGAAAAGGAAACACATTTATATGGAGAAAAGTCAGACCATTGGCTAATTGCGAGTTTGTGATTAACCAAAGCTCCTCGTTATTTTTGGAAAAATACACACACACACACACACACACACACACACACACACACACACTAAAAAAAAAAAAAACACAGTTAACTGAACACTTTACCATCTACACTTGTTAATGAAGGGTTTTAACCTACTTGATCCTTTGCTCTTATGCCTGTTCCACATTGTCTTCTTGGTTTGGACCTATCATTACATAGTCTGACATATTTCAGTGTGATTCTATTGGAAGCCCTTGGTAATCTTAGATCATTTGAAAATTTGGGGAGCCTGGCATTAGTATTCAAGCTGACATTCAGGTAAAAGGCAATTTGGAATGCTCAGCTGGCTCTGAGATATACAATTGAGCATTTAGCAACACAAGATAAAAGGTTTTATCTTACACAGTAAACCCAAGATGGACTCATCAGTTAGTCCAGCTTGACATTGTGAAAATAATCACAACCCTATAAAGGTATGCTATTGTATAGCTTATTTCTTCCTTTGGCCTGGTAGTTGAAAGATTTTGCCAAACGTTTTCCTGCCCTCTCACTATATCCTCTATGTGTGCCACTCATCTGTTTTAATAATTGGATCTACAAATTTTTTCTAAGTTTGATATTTATTTTTGTTAACTCACACTAGGGAGTAATCAATTCTGAGTGCACCTGCCTGTTTAATAATGTGTCAGATATATGTCAGTGATTGATCGCCAACATTCTGGTGTATGGTTCCCAGAAGTGATCATTTACTGCCATTTAGAAAATTAGTCCATGTGTCTGTCTCCAAATTTGATCGTTCACTCAGTCAATACCATCTGTTATGGATGAGTAACAGTAGTTCCTTAGTCATATATCCAAGTTTTTCAGTATATTGTTGTATTTCATTTAATTGTAGAGAACGCCATCATCATTAAAGTGACTGAGGGATTTCTTATTTCAAAGTGGGCAAATGATGGCCTACAAGCCAACTCTGGCCCAACACATATTTGATAAGGTTCAAAAACCTAACATTTTTATAAACATTTTTAAATGATTGAAAAAAAATCAAAAGCACAATCATATGGCATGACATGAAAATCCCACGAAATTCAAATTTCAGTGTCCATAAATTAAATTGTGTTAAAACACCGCCATACCCATTCATTTGTGTATTACATGTGACTGATTTTGTGTTATAGTGGCATAGTGAATAGTTGCTATGGAGACAAGAAGGCTCCCAAAGCCAACAATAGTTCAGGGTTCTTTACAGAAAAGTTTGCCCACCCCTGCTTACGTTAGTGTTGCAATGTCTCCCATTCTCCCCTTCAAGCGCTCTACACTTGCAGGTTGAAGATCAGATTTCTTGGAAAAGAAGATTAAGAGAAAATGAGGATTCCTTGGCTGCACCAACATTTAACTTCTTACTTTGCACCAAGCAGACAAGCCACTTCTTCCCAGTTTGTCTTGTCTGACCTATTGCTAGAAGGCCTTTTTCCCTTTAGATAATATTTCCACAAGCTTTTATGCATCATGGCCTTTCGCCTTCCTAAAAATAACCCTGTGGGTCTGGGCCATTTTATCTTGTGCATTTGGCCTTGCTTATGTTCTTCTACACTACATCAGAAATTTACCTCCCAGACACCTTAGCTTTTGCAGATACTTCTTTCCATGTGACCTGATGGAAATTCACATTTTAAGTTTAAATAACTGATCACCTTTTTTCAGCACCAGTATGTTTTAGTCTCTTTTCAAATGATGTTACTATTTGCACTCTTTTTAAATCTGGTTCTGTAAAAGCAGGTGTGACCCCAACCCTCCACTCTGTAATTGTCCATTCATCACAGACTTTGCTAAAAGGTGATGTGTCATTCATCCAGCCCCCAGCCCAATGTGACCTCAGACCTCTGACTGAGTAGATGTAGCAGCCAACCAGGGTCTGGAATGACTCCTGGGTTCATTTCATAGTCTAAGAAGCAGAAATTCCTCATTCAGAACTGAACCCCAGCCCTTTCCTTCTGTGAAGAGACTGATATTGTCTATGGAAAGTTGCAAAGTTTCTGAATTACACATCTCACTCACTAAAAGTATATCCTCAAGAATATATATAATGCCTGCTCAGGATTTGCTATGTAGTCAGTGGAGATTTTAAAAGTCAAAATGTAATTTGTTAGAAATACCTCCTTTATCTCTCAGTGTAAGAACATGAGAAAATGAATTCTGATAGAGACTTCTCCCAGATTGCTTATATATTTTCTGATAAAGAAGAGAGAAGACATTTGAGGAAGAATTGATCCAGCTTCTCAAGTCATTCCTGAGGAAAGGAGCCACCCAGCTACCCACCTGAGGAGGGACCATTGGTCCTGTACGACATCCAGGAAAGAAGGCATGACAGAGCTTTCTTTTTCCTTTTGTTAAAATGTCTGCTGTAAGTAGAGGTGTAATACATTCACTAAAAGGTACATATAACAAATATGTTATCTTGAACATCTGGAATTGCTGATATTTGACAATTTTTGACTGCCACAAACTGTAATTTCATAAGTTTAACTGTAATATTTCAGAATCAACCAAGTTTTGTATGTCAACTACATCAAAATTTTAAAAAAGCGAAAGATGGAATTGAGAAGGCCTGGAGTTTGAAATGCAATCAAACCTGAGATCAAGGCAGATAGAGCTCCCAGTGAGACATCCTGAAGATGGCAACACTAAAATAGATTTTTAACCAAAGAAGAACTAGGATGCTCTGCTTGCTACCAATATTTTTTCAAAAATCCCACTTTGTTCATTAATGCTAAACAGACCCCTTCTCGCTGTCAGCTCAATTACTCCAAATAACAGGTTTTAACAATCCTTTAACAATTATAAGGATTTATGTTTAGTGGGAGGCCCCTGTTTTGGTTCTTTGACATGTATCCTAAAAAAAAAAAAGTGATAGCAGGCCTTCTGATAAGATTGCATCCTAATGACAAGCAGCAGTCATTCTCCCGAAATGATTCTCCAAGGAATGAGAGCCAAGGGCAGCTTCAGAATTAGAAATAAAGAAGTTTGTCATCGAAATCCAGAGTCCCCAGAAATGACTGTGAGAGAGTACGTGGAGTACAGAAGCCTTAAAAAACCATTCCTCTTCTGTGAAAGAGGATATTGACTCGGTATACTAGGAGAACCTGTAAGAACCCCACTATCATAAAGTTATATCACGTGTGTGCTGAACTGCACAACATAACTGCATCTGCCGGATGGAAGATGGAGAGAAAGAGAGTGAGAGGGAGAAAGAGAGAATGGTACACAGAGAGAAAGGAAGGGGCTAAATGAATGAATCATAACATCAAAAGGAACGGAAACACAGTGAGTAACATAATGTAAGATCTCTCCATTAAACACTACTAAAGGTTACATAGACAATCAAAGATCTAAATATATGAGTAGATATACCACTATTGGGTTGAATAAGTCAATAACAGTACAACAATCCCAATCCTATTAAGTTTTTGGTAGAAATTGAGAAGCTGATTCCAAATTTTACATGGAAATGCACAAGACTTGGAATATCCAAAGAAATCTTTGAAAGGAACAAAGTTAGAGAACTTATACCACCTGACTTCAAGGCTTACTACAAAGCAAGAGTACGCAAGTCAGTGCGGCACAGGCAATGGGTAGACAAGCAGACATTCACTCGATGGTGGTCACTTGGACATTAAGTCATCTATCCATCCACCCTTTATCATTTATTACAATGTATGCACAGAATTGAGTGTTGGATATACAAAGAGGAATTAGACATGATCTAATTGTCAAAATATTATCAGTTTAAATGGTGCCTTAACCATGGACAAAATAATTAAAATACAAGTGTGAGTATATATATATACTAGAGGCCTGGTACACAAAATTTGTGCACTCAGGGGTGTCCCTCAGCCCACCCTGCACCCTCTTGCAGTCCGGGAGCACTCAGGGGATGTCCAACTGACACAGTCGGATATCCTTAGTGCTGCCACAGAGTCAGGAGAGGCTTCCACCACTGCCGCTGCACTCACCAGTCTTGATCCTGGCTTTTGGCTGAGCAGTGCTCCCCCTGTGGGAGCACACTGACCACCAGGGAACAGTTCCTGTGTTGAGTGTATGCCCCCTGGTGGTCAGTGCACATCATAGCGACCGGTCATTTCGCTGTTTGGTCGATTTGCATATTAGCCTTTTATTATATAGGATTGTTTTTCTGGAATATAGAGGAAGTAAGAGAAATGTCTTAAAGTGTGTCTGGGGAACTGAATAGGTGTATAGGCATATAGGATGTGGATAACGGAGAGATGTACTTGCAGAGGAATTGGTATGGGCAAAGTGGCAGAGGCCTGAGACAGTCTTGCTCATGAAGCAGTGAAGAGTCTGCAAAACCAGAGAGTAGACAGAAAGGAGACAAGAGTAGCAGGTAGGATCGGTTAAGACACAAATGACTGTATCATTCTCAAAGAAGCTTTATGCAACAGTGAACCAATGTTTAGTTTGTTGTTGTTTTTTTATACAAAAAAGGTGGTACAGCCTGGCCAGCATGGCTCAGTGGTTGAGCATCAACCTATGAACCAGGAGGTCATGGTTTGATTCCAAGTCAGGGCACATGCCTGGGTTGTGGGCTCGACCCCCAGTGTGGGGGTGCAGGAGGCAACCGATCAATGATTCTCTCTCATCATTGATGTTTCTATCTCTCTCTCCCTCTCCCCTCCTCTCTGAAATCAATAAAAACATATTTTTTAAAAAAGGTGGTACAATACAGTTTTGTACAGAGGTAACTCAGTTGAAAATGGGGAAGATGAATCAGAACATTTGCATGGAATGTTTAGAAGCAGGAAACCAATTATTTCATTTAATATGTAAAAATATTTCCCAGATATATATTCTCACTTAAACACTGACAAGACAACTGATAACCACTTAGAACTTGGCAAGAGTTTTCATTTTCCTAAAATGTGTTAATGTGCCTTGCTATCAGTGATGGAATCCTATATAATAAAAGGGTAATATGCAAATTGACCCTAATGGGGAAACGACCTGGAATGACCAGTTGCTATGACCCGCACTGACCACCAGGGGGCAGATGCTCAATGCAGGAGTGCCCCCTCGTGGTCAGTAGGCTCCCACAGGGGGAGCTCCACTCAGCCACAAGCCAGGCTGATGGCTGTAAGCGCAGTGGCAGTGGCGGGAGCCTCTCCCGCCTCCTCCACAGTGCTAAGGATGTCCGACTGTGGCTTAGACTGGCTCCCCATGGGGAGTGAGCCTAAGCCATCAGTCAGACATCCCCCAAGGGCTTCCGGGCTGCCAGAGGGATGTCTGACTGCCAGCTTAGGCCTGATCCACTGGGGAGCTGGCCTAAGCTGGCAGGTGGACATCCCCCAAGGGGTCCCAGACTGTGAGAGGGTGCAGGCTGGGCTGAGGGACCCCCCTGAGTGCACGAATTTTCATGCACCCAGCCTCTAGTATTAAATAAACAACTGTATTTATAAGTCATTCTGCCATTGTGCAGCGATCAGAAGGCATTTCGGAACCATATTCCCACTGGGGACTCAGAACAAATGCTTCATGTGTCAACATGCCTGGGAGCCACTTCTTCCCCAGGCTCCAGCAAAATTTGTTTGAGCAACATCGATACTTAGAAACCGATGCCAGGAGAGAAATACAACATGAAAATGTAAAACCATTCAGAAAATAAGTTCAAAATAATCCAATTAGTGTTTCCCACTTGCCTTCTGGACCCAAGTTTTGTATTTGTCTTTCTTTTTAAATGAAAACTTACATAAATAAGCACTGAAATATCAAAGATGACTTGGCACATGACCAGACATTCACATAGACAGAGCACATGACCAGATATTCACACACTAAGTTTAAAGAACAGAGCCTCCTGTGTGTGGCTGAGGCACCTCAGTCAGTCTGTAACTCTTCCCTCGAGAATGCTCTGGGGTTCTCATTAACATCATTCCTTATGGGCAAGAAAGTGAAGCCTCAGTGCAGTTAAGACAGCTGCCCAGTCACCCTGCTAATCCAGCTTGAAGCCTGGGTTAAAACCCCAAGTCTCACTCTGAATTCGAGCTCTTAAGCATCTCTGTTCTTTGCAGGAAAACATGCTCCAGATTCAGCAGGGGGCTCTCTGAAGATGTAAACATTGTAATAGCATGAGACTGCAGAAATAATGTCAGTCATGGTCTCTTGAGCCAGATATCCCCAAAAATGGGAGCAAAGAACTCAGAAAAAGCAGTGCATTCATTTCTTCCAGTGAAGACGGGAGAGAAAAGTGGACCATGAGCAAAGGCTGCATCACACAAAACGAAGGCTCCGCGAGTTAGCATGTACAGTCAGTGTCCTCAGATGCCTGTTTCTCATCTCTCAGCATTTAAAAGCCGACTCAGTTGAAAGGCTCTGAAACTGGACACTGAAGTTTACAGATTATGCAACAGAGAAAAATCAATCTCATGAAGAGACTTGGTCTTAATTTCAGAATAACCCTGCATAATTCTAGAAATTTCCAGAAAGTTTGTGGACCACAGACTCTTCTGTCTAGAGACATCCACAAGAAGAGGGTTGGTCTTCCTCTCACAACTGTAGCCCTGGGACAGTGGGCTGAATAGCAGCCCCCTCAAAGAGGTCACGTCCCAGTCCCCAACACCTTTTCAAAAGGGACTTTGCAGATGTGATCACGTTACTGATCTCCAGGTGAAGACACTATCCTGGATTATCCAGGTGGGTCCAATGCCAGGTCAGAGGCAAAGGCATGCAACCGAAGCAGAAGTCAGAGATGGAGAGACTTGAAGATTTGAAGCTTCTGGTTTTGAAGATGGAGAGGTGGCTACAAGCCGAGGAATGCAGGAGGCCCAGCCACTAGAAAAGACAAGGAACCGGATTCTCCCCAGAGCCTCCGGAAGGAACTCAGCCCTGCTGACACATTGATGCCAGGACTTCTGGGTCCAGAACCTGCTGACACATTGATGCCAGGATTTCTGAGTCCAGAACGTAACATGACAGATCTGTATTGTTTTATGTCACTAACCCGGGGGCGATGTTTATAGCAGGGACAGCACCTGGTAAGACACCTGGTCACACGAAAGCTGTGGACACTTGGGAGCCTCTCTCAGCCTCCATTTCCCCCTCCATTAAGGGGAGATACTCCTCCTCCACAGGATAATCATGAAGATAAAATAGACAAAACAGGCATCAACAAAAGGCCATTCCCTCCCCTGACTGTCCCAGAGGGCACTCATTACAAAGGGCCCCCTGCCTCTCCAGGCAGCCTTGCTTTCTTCTCTGCAGCTGGGCTTCTAGTGAAAGTGCAGACAACCCTGCTGAGCTGTGTCTCATTTACTGGAACTGTTTCAATGGAGTCTGCCCATTTATTTTTCATCTGGGCAACCCTACGTCGGGAACCCATATGAGAAAGTTGGAGATGGGTTTGTGCAAATAAAATAATGGGAAACTATCAGCTTATTACATGTAGGAGAACACTCATGCCCCATAAAAACCGGCAGCTGGGCACTGAATGTCGGTGCAAAGCCACGAGACTTAACTCAGCAGTTGGATACCAGGCAGCTTGCTGGGGAACACAAAGCCAAGTCTGGAGCTGAAGCTACACAAAGACACGGCTTTGCCAGCAGTGACCCTTTGGAGCACTGGGAACCTCTTCCTACACCCGCGGGTCCTCGGGCATCTGCGTCTGTGCTGAATCTTCGGGAGCCATTTAGATTGCATGGCTTTTTGTCCCTGCCTCCAATTTACGGTCCCCCAGTAGCCAGTTTCGCGACAAGCTCAGCTCTGGCGGCTACAGACTCACACCCAGTGAAAGCTGACAAACAGCCCGGAAACTTCCTTGCCACTAAGCCGATTCCCTCCTGAAGGCTGCGTGCGCCTTAATGCGCACCCACCGCGCTGCAATTCCAAATAGGAACGCGGCCCAGGGTCTGAGGAACATTTTATTCTTCGTCTCTTCTCTCTGATAACTGCTTTTGTGATCCTATTAGGCAGATGCAGGCAGACTGCGAAGCCATTCTCACAATGTTATATCCTGCACCTTCTATTTGTGAAAACGGTTTTTACTCCCTTTGCGTGTGTGTCGGGGTGGGGTGGGAGGTGTATTAGCGATTAAGACACCTCCGCAGAAAATATGCAAAGAGGCCACAATTTGACGTCAGGGGGGGGGGGGGATAATAATGTCATGTGGAAGTTACAAATAAAAAGTAACACATAACATCATGGATAAGGAACTGAGGTTGCAAATAATCTCCTGCGAGTTGGGTTCTCCATTGCTTGGGCTGGAGGGAAGCCACGACTCAGTCCTCACCGGGTGGCATTTCCGGCTGCTTTGATTTGGGTTGTCAGGTTCACCGTTGTGGTGATAACAAAAGCCTTGCAATTTCAAAGCAATGAAATTCTCTGTTGATAGGACCTGGGAAGCCGCAACCTCAGGATCTGATTGTGTTACAAACAAGTTCGCTCTCAAAAAAAGCAGCCAGAACCCAGATGCTGCAAATGCCCACTGATCAGCCCTGTCACCGCTGAACTCCCGTCTGCAACATAATGAAGCTGTAATTAAATGCGCGGCCCCACTTCCAGCAATGGATCCCGAAGCTTAAACACGCTCCGCTGGGACTAGGCAGTCACGTGTCCTGGGGGAAAAAACGGATTTGGATTGATTTTGATTCACTGTGTAAACAAGTAAATGAAATAATCCACTTGAGAAGAAAACTGGCAGAAGGAACAAACAGCCCTGCTCCGCCCCAAACCGGGTCTCAATGAAATTTGCATCGCGTATGGCTGCTGAAGATCAAGTCCACCCATAAAGGATAGGGTGTCGCAGAGGAAACACCCCCTGAGAACAGGATCTCAGAGTCTCAAGAAATTGATGGTGAAGGAGAGCACATTTTGAGCGGACAGATTTAGGACCACAGCAACTTGTCCCTGCGCCAAGAAACGTACTTACAGGCGCGCACCTGCATCCGAGTGCGCATGCGCCTGTGTGCACCTCGGTTCCCTTCTGGCTCAGAGAGCTTGGGATGAGCCTGGGATTTGGCTTCGAGTCCCGCTGCTCAGGTCTGGAAATCAAGCTTCCTATCCCTGACCTCATATTTTGGCTCACACATTCATATCTCAATGTCCCCACGCCTGCTTCTTCTAGCTCCAAAATGCAAGTGTTTTTGGAGACACCATATGAACAGATTTGTGTCATTAATTATAAAAGGACACAGTAATAGGAGCGATCATCCCAAGCATTATGTGCCAGGTTCCGTTCTGAAGGTTTCGTGTGCGCAATTAATCCTCATAACAACCTGACAAGGCAGGTCGGCCTCTGGTTGCACCTCCTCCAAGAGCCTCGGCTGTGTAGCTCTCTAAACACTCTGCGCCCAGCGTGCATGCATCCCCACTTACCACGGCTGGCACCAGGTTTTACCAGTGCCTGTCATCTCTTTATTGTCTTGTCTCTCTCTGCCTGTGACACCAAAGTTCCTGGATGCCACAGACTTCTTTTATTTACTGAGTATTTGTCAACTCTTGTGGCTCCAAAATGCATAGTAACTCGCCAAAGGTGGACTTGCTCACAGCAGATCGAGGATCCGAATTTCAGTCCATCTGAACTGAGGCCTGAATCCTCAGCCAAAGGCCTTCTCTCCTGCTGCCGCTGTGCGCCGTTATGCTCTTAATAAATATGGCTGTAAAACAGTCAAGAAGCAAGATTTCAAAAGGCCACGTTCTGTATTCAGCTGGTCTTCTCCACCTCTCTCTCTCTCTCTAGCTAGCTAGCTAGATCCATGGATAATGAGAAAGAAATACATACGTTTCTTATTCCCTCTTTTGCCATTTCACCTCCTGCCCATATAAAACTCAAATCAGAGAATCATAGATTGTTGGAAGACTAGAAAGGGCATCCCAACTACTGTCAAGTTTCCTCAAAGATTCAGTCTAGGACATTTATTCCAGATAACGAATCAGCAAGACGGGTCCACAAACTCACTGCAATACTCCCTCCCCGGGGACTCAGAGGGATTGTGATAACAGAGGGGCAAATTGATTTTTTAAATGGAAATAGAGAAACAATGCTTAATGTGTGTGAGAAATTCAAGACCCTTTGATGGGAAGAAGGGCTTCTCAATATCACCAGATACAAAAGCGTTTTAAAGCCAGTCTTAAAATAGCTTCCTCAGGACAGTTTGCATTTAAGGGACATATATAATTATATAACAGAGAGTGGTACCTCCCAGTGCTCAGACCCCATCAATAGATATTGGAGGCCTGAGAGGACCAGACACACGTTGGTCAGGAAGGTGTCGCCTACGTGTTTGTATGATGCTGAAGGTCCTGCTGCCTCTAGGGATGGACAAACCATCACAGTAACCATCCAGAAAATTTAGAGCAGCTTGCCAGGCACTGGGTTAAGTCTTTTACATGTACTATCTCATTAAATCAGGCCACCAATGTTATATCACACACCTCAGAACTGGAAACAGAATTTCATTCTTGTGAATGTTGTCTCTGCGTTTCCTGGCAGTCACACGGAATTATGTGGTTCTGAGTGGCAGGCATCTGAAAGAGCTATCCGTCATATGTCACTATTTCTGATAAACGTATACTTTTTAAGAGTAGTGTTTTTTAAATTTAAAAGAAGAAAAACAGGAATGATAAGAAGTGCCGCCCTGGGGAATGTTTAACTAACCCTTTTCCTAATTCACAGGACTTTCCAGGACTGCCACACGACCTCCAGGGCGAGACTGAGCACAGCAGTGTGGGCTGTTTTAGGAAATGAGAGGGAGGGGGGCATCCCTGTGGCTGAAACACAGACCTCTCAAGGCCTACTTTTTACCTTGCCTTGGTTTTCTCCCCAGGTTCACCAAAAGGATGGGTTTGTACTGTGTCCTCAAAGAAATTTTGTTTGACTGATGGATGCCCTGTACACAGCTGATTGAGATCACATTAGGGGTAAATTGGAAAATTATCCTGCCAAGCAAATCCGATTTATAATGCATTTGAATCTGGGTGAACTTGATCAAAGAACCCTGGGGTTGAACTCTTAACTGAAAGATTTCAAAGAACATCTCCAAAAATATCTGCCACAGCTATAAAACCACTTTAACGGGAATCCAATGTCACCAGTAAGTTAGTGTCAACGTTTAGCAGAAGGCTCACCAGCAGGATAGTGATGAGGGAGCAGCTAGGTCTGGGGCAAGCCTTTGCATTTTTGGCCAAAGTACCAGGGGAGATGCTTGACTTAGTCAAAACACTCTCTACAGACTCTTACTCCAGAGGCAGTATCAGATTAGTTATAGGGGAACCTGAAAATCTATTTTTGATGGGAGCTCTTTTTGAGGAAACCTTGATTTAAAACATTACACACACCTGTACACACACAGTCTACCTGAAACCTTCCTGCGGTCTCATTGAGATTCACCTCTTTCAATTTTCTAAAAACACACAAACTACTTCATTAACACCAGAAGGCTCTCTCTTGGCTCGTTTGTGGAGAAGCAGGCATTCTGTGTCATGCGAACACCAGCCGTGCCCAGTGTCATCTCACAGAGCCATATGGCCATCAAGGGCATCAATCAATCATCTCCCCTCTCTTGGGTTTCACGTTCCTTCTCCAGACTTCCCCCAGCATCTCGAACACCTCTGCTTCCAGGTACGGCTTCGGAGGGGGGCTGTGGGTCACCACTCTCTAAGCCATACCCAGGGGCACATGGAGTGTGGCAGACTCCAAAGGGGCTCCTGGGCTCCCACTTTCTCTTCCAGAATGAGTTCTCTACTCCAGAGGCAAATGAATGAAGGAGCAGGGGTCTGTGTGCAGTGGACATTTAGCAGAAAAGGGGTTTACAGACACACACTCCAATTATTTTCAAGTTGTCTGCACAGCATACATACACGACTATGTATGTGTGTACATCTGTGACTATACACGGGCATATACATACAGATAACTTTATTTTATTATTTTTCATACAGATAACTTTATACATACACATTTCCCTTTAGAAAAATGAAGAAAATGCATGAGCCTTTTAATGTGTTGAAAGTCATATTTGATAACATCTCTGCTCAACAACCTCAGGAAACCTCACATTTCATTCAGAATGAAATTCAAAATCCAGGGTCCACAAAGTCCTATATAATCCTGGCAATCCCCACCTTTACCTCGCCTACCTCAGGCCCTTTGCACATGCTGCTCCCTGGAATGTGCTTTCTCCAGAAAAATGCCTGGCTCACACCCTCCGCTTCCTGCCAAGTATTTCTATCACACTGTTTCCCCTGGCCATCTCGTCTCGTCCTCTGAATTTTCCTGCCTAGCCTGTAACCACCTGACACATTATTTGTGTATCATTTATTGCCCATATCTATCTCATTCTAATGATTTCTCCACAACTGCAGGAACTGTTTCTCACTCACCCCAGCGCCCTCATGCCCAGAACAGTGTGGGCAGGCTCTGACATGTTGGTTGAATGAATGAGGCTGGTCTGATCCCAGTGGACTGGACTGCTGCCCATCACAAAGCTTAGAGCTGGGAGGGACTTAGAAATGGTGATTCTTAGATCCCTCCTCCTCACTAGCCAGGGGGCAAGACCACACCCAATACACCACACAGGTGAACCCAAGCCCTGAAATCTGAGTCAGGAGAAGCATCTAAGGCCAGGGTGGGCAGCTCAGAGACCCAGCCTCTGGCAAAGGGCCCCGTCAGCACAGCCAGTGGGGAAGGTTCTAGATGCCAGATCTGTAGCAAGCAGGGCAGTGAGGTGGTCAGAGCTGGGACCAGGGCCCCGGTACCCAGTGAGGAGGAACAAGCTGGGCTGGTGGCAGATGGCTGCCTGCAGCTCTGTAACGGGAACTTACTCCTGCTTCGTAGGCTTGGCATCTCTCTGGACAGGTTGGCTGAAACCGCCAGAACCTAGACCCATTAATAATAAAATCCTAGAGCCTAGAAGTCAATGTCCACCAGCTACTTGCAGACCGGATGGTGTCTCTCAGACAAAGCCCATGGCAAAGCCATACAGGCCCTGCTGGAGCTCCCAGGGCATAACGTGGCCGGAGGGGACATCGCCACCTGGGCCCCAGCTGGCTGCCCAGCAGGACCTGTTGGGAAGAGGACTAGCAGGCAGGTTTCTGTGGAGCTGATGCTCAAAGTAGGTCCCCTACTCTGTCCCTCTCGCCCTCCCCCATTTCTCTAGCCCACCCAGAGCCCAGGGCCCAGGGCCCAGTAACAGGCTTTCCCCCACTTTCAAAGGCGGCATCCAGCAGGTTTACCGGCAACAGGTGCGCAGCCTCGCCCTCCAGGAATCGGCAGGGAGAGTGGACAGATGGAGAGATGGCACCAGCGAGGGGCCAGAGAAGGGAAAGAAATGCACCACGAAAGAGTGTTTATTCCCGTGAGATGAGGCAGATTCTGAAAGCACAGGTAGAGGAAACAGGACCGGACCAGAGGCAAGAAGGAGGAACCGGAATGAGGGGAAAGACCTAAAACTCCAGCCGGGGCTGACAAGGAACTCCTAATGCTGGGTTCCCATTCAACATCGGCTTTGGGGGTTGGGGAAATCTACATGGAGACACCCTCTGTGGGGTCAAAGAAATAAGTGAAAATTGTAAACCCTGCCCATGGGTGGCCCCTGCTTGCCTCCCTTCCCAATCCCTCTCAGCCCTGGGGTGTCCCTGTGACTGTCCACCAACAGCCGTCCACCTCTGAGGACAGGCTAAAGGAAGGATTGTGACATGGCTCCGCATTCTATTCCTTACAGCAGGTCTTTCTACATAAATGCCATGCCTTAGAAAGCTGGAGTGGAAGCCACCGCTTAGTTTTTCTGCTCTCTCCCTGCAGTCAGTCCTCCACCATCTGATGGCCATTGCTTCTGCTCACTCTCTATTGCCGGTGGCTCTGCCCGTAGAGAGGACTCTGGAACCCCTGCCTACAGTTTGCATAGCAATTGCCACGGAATTAAATGTTGTGGGATCCGCGTGGCAGGAGCCATGGCAAGTGCCACAGATAAATAAAAAGGAAAAGTGTGCAAGCCTTTATTTTATTAGTGATAAACCCAGGCTTGGGCAGGAGTCAGAGAACCCAGCAGCCATCATGAAACAAAAAGTTGCTCTATTTTTTGTGTCCCTTTCCTTTTTTCTGAATGAGTATGTCGCCACCTGGTGGTAAATCCCTGAATCGCCACCAGCAATTTAGGAAATAACCCAGAGATGGAATTTACCTGGTAAACCCAAACCTGGCAACAGAGGAGGTCAGCGTCAGCGGCCCCAGGAAGAACTGAGATAATGGAAGGAGCACAGACTTCGGATCACCTGCTCACCTTCCAGAGTCCCTCACCTATGACTTGCTCCCAGGAGACCAAACTCTTACACAACCTCCTTTGTTTCAGCACATCTGCCCTGACCTGGTGTTCCAGGTTCCCCAGCTCCTCGCTTCTGCTCACTCAGACTGTATCCATTGTTTACTTGATTATTAAATAGTTAATGGAGACCCATCTTCTCAGGGCAGCTCGGTTTTCTGCCTCCTGGGGCCTCCCAATGCACCTCATGTGACACGGAATACACTCACTGCTCACACCCCTGCTCTTTGTCCTCCCTCCCCCCACCCCCTCGAGCTGTACACACTTTCTCCTCCACCAGCACCTCAGCCCCGGGTCTGGGTCTGTGCCGAGGTCCCAGCTGGAAGCCACAGTGACAGTCCGGCCAGAGAAAGGGTTGATTTGCATGAACACCATGAAGACAAAACAAACGCCATTGGCTCGACATCAGATTTCACACAAAAACTTGGATTTCCCGAATTTCTGAGAACAAGGGGCAGAAGGTCCTCTGGATATGAGGCAAGTGTTGGAGATGAGCTGACTGGCACAGCTGTGCTCTGGGCGAGTGGAAATCCTTCAGGGGTCAGGGCTGGAGACCAGTGCCTCCCAGCTGCCCTGCTCAGTGATTCTGGTCTGAGTCAAGGACACACAAGACGCCCACCGTCCTTTCCCCCAGGTCTCTATCCATGCCCAGACGGGAGCGGTCCTCTGCACCCTGACCTGCTCTGCCCCAAAACTCACTCCGCCCAGCATCACAGTGCCCCCCACTTGTTCTTCAGCATCGCCTTCTCACAGCTTTCGGCCTCACTGTGCCCTTCTAGAATGCCCCCCACGCTCCGCCCAAACTCTGTGAGACTGGCCCACCAGGCTTTTTCCTCCAAGTCACAGTATCATTGCGACCTCCTTGACCTTGACTGCCCTACATAAAATTACAGCACCCACCCAGAACTCCCTATACCCCACCTGCCCGGTTTTCTCAGCAGCACCATCCACAGCAGGCGCAACAAAAATGCTATCTATTCTTTACTTCCCCGACAGAATATTCCTACCAGGAGGGCAGAGACCTTTGTCTGTTGTATTTACTTCTGTGTCTCCAGTGTCTAAAGCACGTAATAGGTGCGCAATAGACATTTGGTGAATGGGCGAATGAGTGAATGGCCGTCAGGAGCCATGCATCATCATACAAAGTTGTCTCTTTCATGCCCTATCTCAGCATCTGACCTTTGGTAATAAATAAATAAATAAATAAATAAATAAATAAATAAATAAATAATAAAAATCACAGAGGCCTCTCAGTAGTCACTGCTGGAAATGGGGAGCAGGAGGACGCTGTATGCAAGGAGAAGAAGCAGGCAGGCACCCACTATGCCACTCCAGAAAGGTGGCATTCCCAGACACCAATTGTCTGCCAGGCTGGGCTCTCCCGCCCTAAAGCAAAATAGCTATGTCTACCAATTGTCTTTATCACCTCCTTTTCTTTCCATCACTTTCATGTTTTCCTTCTCTTTCATGTGCTTGGCCTGTCCCCTGTCTTCTTACAGATTGGTCCTTCTTCGTCTACTGTACCTGCCTGCCTGGAGAGCAATGCCTGTTTAAGTTTCTACACCAGGGTGGGCAAACTTTTTGACTCGAGGGCCACAATGGGTTCTTAAACTGGACCGGAGGGCCGGAACAAAAGCATGGATGGAGTGTTTGTGTGAACTAATATAAATTCAAAGTAAACATCATTACATAAAAGGGTACAGTCTTCTTTTTTTATTTCAATAGTTTTATTCATTTCAAACATTTTAACAAGAAGAATGTAAACACTAATTATTATAATTTGAAACTTCAAAAAATGGAGGAATCATAGCACAATAACATACCTTATATTGAAGATGGCAAAGGCAAAATAAAATTGCCTAACAAAGGAAAGGTACAACAGCCTTTCAAATTAAACTTAAATATAATAAAATAATTTAAAACTAAAACAAATAGAAAAGAACAATTGTGTAAACAGTAAATTAAACATTTTCTTTAGTGCAACTTCCAAATTATGCCCGGGACGTAGATGTAGATGGCAATGTAGATTGGGTTGAAAGGTTTTTGGTCTTTAAAATATCAACTTCAGTGGGAACAGTGTTGTTGGTCTCCTTTTTAGCTAATGCTCTGATACTGTGCTCTCCAGGGGTGTGTCTCCCTACATCACCACGATAACGTGTCTACCATTCCCAGGGTGATGTCGGGGGACGCGTCCGCGGGCATTACAAGGAGCCTCTGGAAGATTGAGAGGTTGTTCCTTCTACTGAATGGGCGGATATAAATCCGCCCACTCAGAAGGAGCTGCGGCTGTGTTTCCCGACGTTGCCATGTTAACACTGCTGCTGGTGAAGGAGCGGAGGGGAGAGCAAGAGAACCCTCCGCTCTTTCGGCTCCGCGGGCCGGATAGAACAGCCGAACTGGCTGGATCCGGCCCACGGGCCATAGTTTACCCATGGCTGTTCTACACTGTTCTTAGTCGTTCTTAAGGCATCACCTCCTCCAGAGAGCCCTCCATGATTATTCCAGTTAGGAATAGGTCCTCCTTTTCTGGGATTCCAAACATTCAGGACTCAACTGTCATCACAACCCTGTCATCACACTGAACTTGCATCTCTGTCCTCTAAAGCTCTCCCACCAAGCGTTAAGTCTAGGTCTTCACGTCCCCTAGTGTCCGGGTCCTCACATCCCCTAGTGTCCGGGACCTCACGTCCCCTAGTTTCCGGGTCCTCACGTGCCCTAGTGTTTCACGTACCCTAAGTGTCCGGGCCCTCACATTTCCTAGTGCCCGGGTCCTCACGTCCCCTAGAGTTCGGGTCCTCACGTCCCCTAGTGTCCGGGGCCTCACGTCCCCTAGTGACCGGGGCCTCACGTCCCCTAGTGTCCGGGTCCTCACGTCCCCTAGTGTCCGGGGCCTCACGTCCCCTAGTGTCCAGGTCCTCACGTCCCCTAGTGTCCGGGTCCTCACGTCCCCTAGTGTTTCACATACCCTAAGTGTACGGGTCCTCACATCCCCTAGTGTACGGGTCCTCACGTCCCCTAGTTTCCGGGTCCTCACGTCCCCTAGTGTTTCACGTACCCTAAGTGTCCGGGTCCTCACATCCCCTAGTGTCCGGGTCCTCACGTCCCCTAGTGTCCGGGTCCTCACGTCCAGTAGTTTCTGGGTCCTCACGTCCCCTAGTGTCCTGGTCCTCACGTCCCCTAGTGTCCGGGTCCTCAAGTCCCCTAGTGTCCTGGTCCTCACGTCCCCTAGTGTCCGGGGCCTCACGTCCCCTAGTGTCCAGGGCCTCATGTCCCCTAGTGTCCGGGGCCTCACGACCTCTAGTGTCCGGGTCCTCACGTCCCCTAGTGTCCGGGGCCTCACGACCTCTAGTGTCCGGGGCCTCACGACCTCTAGTGTCCGGGGCCTCACGTCCCCTAGTGTCTGGGACCTCACGTCCCCTAGTGTCCGGGGCCTGACGTCCCATGGTATCCGGGTCCTCACATTTTCTAGTGGCCGTGTCCTCACGTCCCCTAGTGTCCGGGTCCTCACGTACCATAGTGTTTCACGTCCCCTAGTGTCCAGGTCCTCACGTCCCCTAGTGTCCGTGTCCTCGCTTTCCCCATTGTCCGTGTTCTCACTTTCCCTAGTGTCCGAGTCCTCACGTCCCCTAGTGTCCGTGTCCTCACTTTCCCCATTGTCTGTGTCCTCACTTTCCCTAGTGTCCGTGTCCTCACGTCCCCTAGTGTCCGTGTCCTCACTTTCCCTAGTGTCCGAGTCCTCACGTCCCCTAGTGTCCGTGTCCTCACTTTCCCCATTGTCCGTGTCCTCACTTTCCCTAGTGTCCGAGTCCTCACGTCCCCTAGTGTCCGTGTCCTCACTTTCCCCATTGTCCGTGTCCTCACTTTCCCTAGTGTCCGAGTCCTCATGTCCCCTAGTGTCCGGGTCCTCACGTCCCCTAGTGTCCAGGTCCTCACGTCCCCTAGTGTCCATGTCCTCACTTTCCCCATTGTCCATGTCCTCACTTTCCCTAGTGTCCGAGTCCTCATGTCCCCTAGTGTCCGGGTCCTCACGTCCCCTAGTGTCCAGGTCCTCACGTCCCCTAGTGTCCGGGTCCTCACGTCCCCTAGTGTCCGGGGCCTCACGTCCCCTAGTGTCCGGGTCCTCACACAGGTGCTCCAGTCACTAGGGCAGCACCCTGGGGATGCATCTCGGGCCACTGCCTCTCCATGCCACAGGAGAGGGGATGAGGTTTGGAGTGATCAGGTTAACAGGCTCCAGGCTCCAGACCCCAGGCCTCAGGATGAACTATATCAGACACACCATTCCTATTTGGAATCATGGACCAGGCTGGCACTGGAAGGGCAAACAAGTCGAAAATGGGCACATTTTCTGCCAGAGAAAATGGAATGTGGAGTCCCTTCTCCTGGGGGAGTGAAGCGCTGCCATTTCTTACAGGGAACCTGAGTAAGCTGGTAGAGGACATTTCCTTTCCTCTCCGTGGGACGCTTTCTTATCACAGCAGGCCTCACATGTGTTGTCTCAAATTCAGCTGGTGTACTTTTCTGCAGTCAGAAAATATAAACTCAAAATAATCCCAGAGGATATTTGCATACAAATTATATTTGTCACTTCTATAACATACTACGCAGTCTTCAATGCATTTTGATGCGGCAGGGTATGGTATAAGGGGGAAATACATGGTTTACTAATAAACAGTTGCTTTTTTCACAGATGAATCTGTAAGGGAATTATAAGAAGGTGGGGGGGGCGAGGGAAAGAGGGAAAAAATCCCACAACAAAAAGATAAACCAGGTCTGAAATGCTGACAGCGTCTTCCAAAGAATGGGGGTTAACGGGTCTTTGAATCATCCGAGGCCACACTGCTGCCTGATGCGTGTGCTTGGAGAATGAGTTTTACAAAACCTTAGAGGAGAGGTGCTGGGCTGTGGTGGGAAAGCTTCTAGAAGGAACGCAGGGCCTTCATTCATTCAAGTGGGAAGCCTGGCTCTCTGGCCAAAGGTGGGAGCATCCACTCTAGAGAAGAAGTCACTTTCCTGAACCCAGGACTCCACCCAGAAAGACCAAATGGCGTAACAGGCTCGGAGCTCACAGCCAAGGGGGAGGGATTAAAGGTGGTGTCGATGCCCGATATGTTTATGTTTCATATGTATTGATTTCTATCATCCTCGGACAATCACTGCCCTACAGAAGCACCTGCTATCCCCTGCGCATTCTAATCATTGTTGGATAAGCACACACATCAATCGACCTGTTCTGCAAACCTGGTGCTGAGAGAAATGGGGAAGCTTGCCTCCAGGCTCGCTGGAGTGAAACTCAGCTCTGTGGGACTCGGAGGGTCCCATGGCCCCTTGCTTCCTCAGCTACATGGGAGCGCGAGTTCCTCCAACCTTACAGGGAAAACCTTGGGGCAGAAAATGAACAAGAAGAAATGAGAGCCATTCCTCTCTGAGATGAGGAGGTGTCCCGGGCCGCCTAAGGACGTTTGCAGCCATCAATTTGCCTTCACAGCTCCCTCCTTTGTAAAATGGTATTGAGAATTACACACACACACACACACACACACACACACACACACACACACACACACGACTGGGTTTGTTTACAGACCAATATAATTCAAAGTGGGTTTTTCTTCTGAATTTAAAAGAAAGTAAAAGATTTTTATGAGCCTCTCAAAGTATCCTGGGTCGCAGGCATTGCACTTTCTGTGCCTAAGGGAGACTGCAGCCCTGACAGTGTCATGTAAAAACTCCATCAACCAGAAATGTTCACAAAAAATATGTTATGCCAAGTCCACATGTCTGCAAGGTTCTGATGCTCACAGCATTCACCAAACACTCTTGAAATAAGTACCTCACTGTTTAATTAGGATTGCCTTTGGCTGCTTACCCTGGAGACCCATCTCTGGTGGTTTCCCCAAATAGAAACTTTTCATATGAAATAGGCTCAGACATGGGAAGCTGGTCCAGCTACTCATGGGGAGTCCTAAGGACCCAGGCTCCTTTGCGCTTCCTCTCCAACATCCTCACCCAGTGTCTGCTCCTCATGGAAGCAATCTGGCTTCTCCATCTCCAGCCATCACATCTGCATTCCAGGCACGGAGGAGGGAGAGTGCCAAGGAGGAAGGACAAAAGCCTTCCCTGCTTTATTGAGGGAAGAAAGCCTTCTGCAGGGGCTTCTGCCTACATCTCATTGGCCAGACTGAATGCCAGGACCTGGCAGAGCACCTGGGAAAGTGGGCAGTTTCAGGTAGAGCCAGTGCTTTCTCCAAACACAACCTGGTTGTTAGGAAAAGAATGGATATGGGGTAGGCAATCAGGGCTGTCTGCTCCAACAGCCATCATTTCTATAAACCAAACTGATGGCCCAGTCCTAAGCATGACCAATGCTTTGAAACTATGGCTCAGTTGAGAAAGTGTCAGCCCACCAGCACACTGGGCGAGCTCTTGGTTGTCACCTGGGATTACCTCCAAGCCACCTGCCCTCTGTTAGCACCTCCGCAAACTGAGGAGTAGACTGAGCATCAGGCTGTTTGCTAACATGCCTGTGCCTGCGGTAACCACTTCCCCAGGCGGAATGCATTTTTAAAGATCACATTTCTTAGTACAAAACACCAGGGTTGTCTTTCTAGGCCAACAAAAAGAGGTGTGTCTTCACATCTACTGCCTGGCTAAGCCTCAGCTACTAACGGATTTTTAACTCAGGTGCTGGTTTCTGGATGGAAACTCTGCTGCTTGCACCCAGCGGTTGGCCGAGCCTCTCATCTCTGCCCTGGCCCAGCCACCGAAACGCAGCATCTCGGTGCCTCTCCCACAGGACAGGAGCTGTGTGAACCCTCACTACTGAGCACGGTTGTTGGTGGCTAAAGCAAACAGTGTCTGTAGACTAAACTATGAACATGACAACAATACCTTCAGCTGTCCCTCGGGATGTGACAGGGTGACCAGCTGCCCAGGTTTGCCAGGGACCCTGGGGCTTCCCAGGATGTGGGATTTTGTGTGTTAACACCAGAGAAGTCCAGGGCAAGGCAAGCCGTGACAAGCTGGTCATGGGGGTGCAATGCTCATGCAGCGTTGGCTGAGAACTGATCTCAAATAACATCATCATGACTAACAAATATCATTAAGTGACAAGTGCACCCAGGCCTCTGTTAAGCATTTCATTTTGTCCTCAGAGGGAGGGACCATGGTTATTCGAGTTTTACCGATGGGAAAAGGGGGTACCAGCACCTGAGGATCTAGTCAGAAGCAGAGCCTGCTCCCAGAAACCCCTGCTTCTGCCTACAGCCCCTACCGCCCCCTGGGCTCCCTCTGAAATTCTGGGCCACATGAGCTGAGGCCCGTTTTCTGCGCAGGTGGGGGGCCCACTGTCTTGCTGTGGACATGCCAAGGACTTCTGTTTTACAACTGGGAGTGGAGCAAGGGTCTATGGGCAGGGATATTTGTCCATGCTTGATTTTAGGGGTTCACCACTGGAGGCAATTTTCTCTCAGGGGATCTTTGACACTGACTGAGACATTTTTGGTTGGGAGGAGGGTGCTACTGGCATCAAGTGGGTAGAGGTCAGGATGATGCCAAACACCCTGCAGGGCCTAGGACAGCCCCACCACTAAATGATCCAGCCCAATTGTCCAAAGAGCCATGTTGGAGAAAGCCTGCTTTCCTGGAATCCTCACCCATCTTGGGAAACAGGGATTGTGACATCACTTGACAAGGTGGGAACCTCAGAGAGGCTAAGGGTCCTGCTGGGGGCCAAGGAACTGGTGAGGAGCACAGCAGGGTCTGGAATCCAAAGTCCATGTGCCAAGTCTCCTTCACATCCTGTCTATGAGCCAAAGGCACCGCTCTGCCTGCTCTTACTCCCAGCACCCTGCCTAGCACTGGCATTTAGGATTTTCTGTTTGTCCATCCCCAGTGACAGCCAGAATTTTTTTTTCCATTTATATTTTTATTTCTATTCTTTTTGGCTAGTCCTATCAGCTGTCTAACCACACTCAGGAATTCCCCCTGGTTTGGATTTTAATTCCTCCTCTTGCCAGCTGTGAGGATTTGAACTTGGCTTCTCTAAGCCTCATCTGTGAAAGGAGATACACCCCAGCCAAGCCATGGGGAGGATTAGCTAAGAACATGGGTGAGCTCCAGGCCTGGCCCAGGCTGGACACAGAACATAGCAACTCTCATTCCATCTCTCATCCTCTGGCTTGGAAACTGGCACAGAGGGGCATGAAATGGAAGTTATTTCCAATCTCATTGACATCTTTAAGACTATCTGAGTAGGGGTTTTTTTTTGTTATTGTTTTTGTCTTTTTTTGTTTAGCTTTCTTGATTCTGGCACACAGGAAGAAGTGGAGCTTACCACGAACAGCCCACACCCATCTGAGGAACAGTAACTGTGTGAGCAGCCCACCCCCGTACAAGGAGCAGCAGGCCTGTGAGCAACCTGCACCTGTCCGAGGAGCAGCAGCACCATGAGCAGCCTACCTCCATCCCAGGAGCAGCAGCCATGCAAGCAGCCCACCCCCGTCCAAGGAGCAGCAGCTGTGTGAGCAGCCTCCCCCACCAGCCAGAGGAGCCACCACTGCTGCGAGCAGCGCCAACCAGAGGAGCCACTGGCAACTGAGGAGCAGCTGCTGCCATGACCACCCAAGGAGCAGCCGCCGCCAGAGAAGCCACTGCCACCCGAGGAGCAGCCCCTGCATGACTCAACACCTAGATCCTTCACTGAGAGCAAAAATGGGGAGACAAAAAAAAAAAAAAATCCAAAGGAAAGAAAAGGAGGAATCTCCAGAAAAGCAGCTAAGTGAAACAAAGGCATGCAATATGTCAGAAAAAGAATTCAGAATAAGGGTCATACAGTTCATAAACCGAATGGATGAAAAAATCAACAACTTGTGTAAGAATCAAGAAGAAATAAAGAGTGATATAGCTGCAATAAAAAACACCATGGAAAGTTTCAACAGTAGACTAGGGGAAGTGGAAGACTGAATTAGCAAATTAGAAGACAGGGAAGCAAAACACACGCAAGCTGAACTGTAATTGGAGAGAAAAAAATTAAAAGGCAGGAGGAGAGCCTAAGAGAGCTTTGGGACAACATGAAAAGCAGCAACATACAAATAATAGGGGTGCCAAAATGACAGGAAGAGGAACAAGGGTTAGAAAACCTATTTGAAGAAATAATGTCAGAAAACTTCCCTCACAAGCACAGAGAGTCCCAGACAAGATAAAACCAAAAAGAGCCAAGACACATTGTAATTACGATGGCAAATATTCAGGACAAAGAGAGAATCTTAAAGGCTGAGAGACAGAAAGTTATATACAAGAATGTCCCATTAGATTATCAAATGATTTCTCAACAGAAACACATCATGCCAGAAAAGAATAGAAGGAAATTTACAAAGTGATGAAAAGCAAGGGACTGAATCAAAGAATACTCTATCCAGCAATGTTATCATTCAAAATTGAAGGGGAAATAAGGAGCTTCACTGACACAAAAAAAAAAGTAAGGGAGTTTATCACTACCAAGCCAGCAATGCAAGAAATGCTGAAGGGACTGGTGTAAAAAGAAGAAATAAAAAGGGAAGAAGGAACACAGGCACAAAAAATAAAAATGGCTACCAACAAGTACCTATCAATAATAACTTTAAACATAACAGACTAACTTCTCCAATCAAAAGACATCAAGTGGCTGAATAGATAAAAAAAAAAAAAAAAAAAAAAAAAAAAAAAAAAAAATGACCCATATATATGCTGTCTACAAGAGACCCACCTCAGAGCAAGAGACTCACACAGACTGAAAGTGAAGGGATGGAAAAATATAGTTCAGGCAGATGGAAATGAAAAAAAAGCTGGGGTAGCAATACTTATATATCTGACAAAATAGACCTCAAAGTGAAGGCCATAACAAGAGATAAGGAAGGCCACTTCATAATACTACAGGGATCGATACAACAAGAGGCTATAACCCTGGTAAACATATATGCAACCAATGCAGAAGCAACCAAATATATTTTTTAAAAAACTGCTGGAAGATATATTGGGAGAGATCAACAACAATACAATCATAGTAATGATTGTACCCCACTGACATCACTGGATAAATCCTCTAGACAAAAAATCAGCTAAGAAACAGCAATCCTAAATGACTCACTAGAACAGATGGACTTAATTGACATCTTCAGAATATTTTACTCCAAAGCCAAAGAATATATGTTCTTCTCAAGTGCACATGGGACATTTTCAAAGATAAACCACATATTGAGTCACAGGCAAAGTCTCTTCAAATTCAAGAAGATTGAAACCATATCAAGCATCTTCTCAGATCACAATGGCATAATATTAGAAATAAACTACAATAAAAACAATAAAAAAATGCAAACACTTGGAAGCTAAATAGCATGCTATTAAACAATGATTGAGTTACCAAAGAGATCAAAGAAGAAATTAAAAACATCCTGGAAATGAATGACAATGAAAACACAACAATCCAAAATCTATGGGATGCAGTGAAAGCAGTCCTGTGAGGGAAGTTTATAGCTCTACAGGCCTACCTCAAAAAAACAAGAAAAAATGGTAATAAATCACCTAACTCTACAATTCAAAGAATTAGAAAGAAAGCAACAAGAAAAGCCCAGAGTGAGCAGAAGGAGGGAGATAATAAAGATCAGAGCAGAAATGAATGACATAAAGACCAAAAAAAAAAAAAAAAATCAATGAAACCAAGAGCTGGTTCTTTGAAAGGATAAACAAGATTGATGAACCTCTAGCCAGGCTCACCAAGAAGCAAAGAGAGAGGACCCAAATAAACAAAATCAGAAATGAAAGAGGAGAAATAACAACAGACCCCACCGAAATACAAAGGATTGTTAAAAAATAAAACCTTCCAAAACTCAATCAGGAAGGATCAAAAATCTCAATAGGTCAATAACAATGGAGGATTTTGAAGCAGTAATCAAAAAGCTTCCAGCAAACAAAAGCATGGGGCCAGACAGCTTCACAGGGGAGTTTTACCAAACATTCAAAGAACTAAAACCTATCCTCCTCAGATTATTCCAAAAATTTTAAGAGAAAGGAACATATCCAAGCTCATTCTATGAAGCTAGCATTACCCTAATACCAAAACCAGATAAAGACAACACAATGAAAGAGAATTACAGGCCAATATCCCTCATATACATAGATGCCAAAATCCTCAACAAAATTCTAGCCATTCAGATCCAGCATTATATCAGAAAGATCATACACCATGACCAAGTAGGATTCATCCTGGGGATGCAAGAATGGTACAATATCCACAAATCAGTAACGTAATATATAAACAAATTGAGAGATAAAAATCATATAGTCATATCAATTGATGGAGAAAAAGCATTTGATAAAATCCAATACCCTTTCTTAATAATAAAAAAAAAACCTCAGCAAAATGGGAATAGAGGGATCATACCTCAACATAATAAAAGCCTTATATGACAAACCTACAGCCAACATCATATTCAATTGGCAAAAACTAAAACCATTTCACCTAAGAATAGTAATGAGACAGGGATGCCCACTTTCACCACTCCTGTTTGACATAGTTCTGAAAGTGCTAGTCATAGCAATTAGACAAGAAGAAGAAATAAAAGGCATCCAAATTGGAAAAAAAGATATAAAACTGTCATTATTCACAGATGACACGATACTGTACATAGAAAACACTAAATACTGTATCAAAAAATTATTAGACTTAATAAATGAATTTGGCAATGTAGCAGGATACAAAATTAACACCAAGAAATCTATGGCATTTTTATACAACAATAGTGAATTTACAGAAAGAGAGATTTAAAAAAACAATCCCATTTACCATCGCACCAAAAAAATTAAGATACCTAGGAATAAACTTAACTGAGGAGGTAAAAGATCTATACTCAGAAAACTAAAGGACACTGAAAAAAGATATAGAGGAAGACATAAACAGATGGAAGAACATACTGTGTTCATGGATTGGTAGAAGCAACATCATTAAACTGTCCATACTACCCAAAGCAATCTATAGATTCAATGCACTTCCCATTAAAATACCAACCGCATATTTCACAGACCTAGAAGAAACTCTCCAAAAATTCATCTGGAATAAAAAAAGACCCCGAATAGCCACAGCAATCCTGAGAAAGAAGAACAAAGTAGGAGGGATCTCAATACCAGATATCAAGCTGTATTACAAAGCCACTGTTCTCAAAACAGCCTGGTGCTGGCACAAGAACAGACATATAGACCAATGGAATAGAATAGAGAACCCAGAAATTGACCCAAACCACTATGCTCACTTAATATTTGACAAAGGAGGCAAGAACATACAACAGAGTCAAGACAGTCTCTTCAATAAATGGTGTTGGGAAAATTGGACAGACACATGAAAAAAAATGAAACTAGACCACCAACTTACACCATACACAAAAATAAACTCAAAATGGTTAAAGGACTTAAACATAAGACAGGAAACCATAAAAAAAAATTAGAGGAATCCACAGGCAGCAAAATCTCAGACATATGCCAAAGCAATATCTTCACCAATACAGCTCCTAGGGCAATGTAAACTAAAGAGAAAATAAACAAATGGGACTACATCAAAATAAAAAGCTTCTGCACAGCAAAAGAAACCATCAAGAAAACAACAAGAAAGCCCACTGCATGGGAGAACATATTTGCCAATGTTATCACTGATAAGGGTTTAATCTCCAACATTTACAGGGAACTCATAGAACTTAACAAAAGGAAGATAAACAACCGAATCAAAAAATGGGCAATGGACCTAAATAGATACTTTTCAAAAGAGGACATAAGGAAGGCCAAGAGATATATGAAAACATGCTCAGTCACTAATTATCCGAGAGTTGCAAATCAAAACGACAATGCGGTACCATCTCACACCTGTCAGAATGGCAACCATCAACAAATCAACAAATGACAAGTGCTGGAGAGGATGCAGAGAAAAAGGAACCCTTGTGCACTGCTGGTGGGAATGCAGACTGGTGCAGCCACTGAGGAGAACAGTATGGAGTTTCCTCAAAAAACTAAAAATGGAACTCCCATTTGACCCAGTGATCCCACTTCTAGGAATATATCCCAAGAAATTAGAAACACCAATCAGAAAGGATATTCATAGCAGCACAATTTACCATATGTTCATAGCAGCACAATTTACCATTTCTAAGATTTGGAAACAGCCTAAGTGCCCATCAGCAGATGAGTGGATTAAAAACCTGTGGTACATCTACACAATGGAATACTATGCTGTGGTAAAAAAAAAAAAAAAAAAAAAAAAAAAAGGGATTCTTACCATTTGCAACAGCATGGATGGAACCGGAGAGCATTATGCTAAGTGAAATAAGCCAGTCAGAGAAAGATAAATATCAGATGATCTCACTCATTTGTAGAATATAATGAACAACATAGACTAATAAACAAAAACATATCCAGAGACAGAGAAGCATCGATCAGACGGTCAAACCTCAGAGGGAAGGTAGGGGAGGGTGGGGGTAAGGGGGAGAGATCAACCAAAGGACTTATATGTATGTATATAAGCCTAACCAATGGTCACAGACACCAGGGGGGTGAGGGCATGAGTGTGTGTGTGTGGGGGGGGGGGTTTATGGGAGGATAAGGACACATATGTAATACCTTAATCAATAAAGAAAAAAAAAAGTGGAGCTTAGATTGTGATCTAGGACATTCGTACACATCCCTAACACAAAAATTTTATAGAAGATATGCACCATTACTAAATGTGATTCACTCTGAGGTTTTCTATTTTATTACTTTTTTTTTAATGCTGGCTGCAACACATTAAATTAATTTCACCCAAAGTTTTAAAAAACACCATATACAATACAATTTTATTTACATGAAATTCTAGAAAAGACAAACTATGGCGGGGGGGGGGGAGTAGATAAGTGGTTCCCCAAGGCCAAAGGGGCAGTTAATTGCAAAGGGCAAGAGGGTAATTTGGGGGGGGTGTGATAAAGTGAAATCTTGATGGTGGTGGTGGGTATATGACAGTGTCTATCAGTTAAAATTCATCAAACTACATAAGTAAAAAAGGTAGATATTGTATTTTTTAAAATATATTTTTATTGATTTCAGAAAAGAAGGGAGGTGAGGGAGGGAGGAATAGAAACATCAATGATGAGAGAGAATCATTGATCGGCTGCCTCCTGCAGGCCCCCTACTGGGGATCTAGCCCAAAACCTGAGCATGTTCCCCAATTGGGAATCCAACAGCGACCTCCTGGTTCATTGGTCAACGCTCAACCACTGAGCCACACTAGCCAGGCTGGATATTGTATTAATTAAAACTTTATGTAGCTGATTGTTTCAAAGAAGAGTATTATGACCCTTAGTAAAATACCAGTGTTTTATTCTACCCAATTCAGGAGTTCCCAGCATTCAAATTACATGTGATAGGAATATTCATATTAACCATTGAAGAAGTCAAGAACCAGTGCCTGTATTGGCCAGCCATCAAAATTGGTAATCATTGCCACCTAAGTGATAGCCATTCCTGAGACCTCCTCCTGGGAGCCTCTGTCTCAGGGCCTGGGCGTTTCACAGCAGGATCACAACCTCACTCTGAGTTAGGAGTTGGTGTAACAACCATAGAGATGAGGAAACTGAGGCCTGGCCAGTTAGCAGTCAAGTCCAAGTTTACCCAGCTAATAAACGGCAGACAGTGAGATGCAATGGTAGGGTTGTCGGTGACATAACAAGAAATATCTATTTGGTCTTCATTCAGGTTCCTGGAACACAGCAACTGAAATCCTTGAAATCTGTAGTGATAAGAGTGTCCTTTGTGTGCTTAGATGGCTTCAGGATGGGGGGTGGTGGCTAGAAATACCAACGCATGATTAGAACGTTGGAGCTCTTAGCTCCACCCACTGACCACAGAGACTAGAAGCGGGATTGGAGATTGAGTTCAATCGCTAGTGGCCAATTATTTAGCCAATCATACCTACATAATGAAACCCTAGGAAAACCCCAAAATGACAGCATTGGGAAAGGGATTGGTGAGCATGCGTGCGTAGGTGCTGGCAAGAGACAGGCTGAGAGAGGCATGGAGGTGTCCTGCATGATGGCTGTGAGAAGGGATTTTTCTTGGTGAATAAAGGGCGTCCAAGAATATATGGAATAGCCAGAAACACTGAAGATATCCCCAGTTCCTTCGAAATTGGGGAGTAAGACTTCTGTGGACCCAGGAAGCTTCACCCTTCTCCTGGCAAACGGCCCCCTCATCGACTTGGGATTCCCACCAGCTGCTTCTCTCTTCAGTTGATGGCGTGGAAACCGCCCCTCGCCCCACTAGAACCTTAGCTCCATCTTGCCACTAGAACATTGTCCTGTCTGCCTCTGGGAAATCTTTCCCATATACTAGTAACACAGTCAGGGCACCTGTGAGAATGGGGCCTGACACTCAGCCCACCTCACTGTTTTTGTACCTGCTGGCTAATCATTGTCAACAGGTATCTGGAAATTTGGTGCAACAGTATTGTCAACAACCGTCTGATGGCTTGTTTGAGGGTGGGGAGACCTGACCTCATCTGCCTTTAATCACTGGAAGCTACTCATTCAATAACAACTGAAACCAAAACGTAGGGTATTAAGTCTGAGTTTGTTGTCTCGTGACATTGAAGAATAAAGTTGAGGACAAAAACAGTTAGCGGGAGCAAAGTTTATTGAGAGCATCCAAGTGAATTAAAGTCTATTAGTCCATGTGTGGAGTCCCACATGGCCACAAGCCACGCGGGCATAAGAGATGTGCTCCTCCCCCCGGACCCTCCACAATGAGTGAGAGGAAGTCAACAGGAAGCACATGCCTTTTAATTTAGGGAATGAAGACAGTCTTGCTAGTTGATTGGTCTTTTCAAAGAATTCTGCCTTAATAACATTCTTGGGATTGGTTACATGCCTCACTGTCTTGTGATAGGCTATCTGCAAGCTGCCTGTCTTAGCAACATTCATACAATTTAAAGCTCATGTCACTCGCACTCACCCTTCCTTGCCTGCCCAGTTGGGGTGCCTTATTAACTCCGCCTAGTTGGGTTCCTGGTTCTATTTCCCACCCCATGGTCCCTGTCCCTAACTACCAAGCTTCCTTCTGTCTCCTCACAACCACAAGCAACTAAACCATCTTAAGTCAGGTTGCAACAATGTGAAAAGCCACGGCCAGCATGGCTTTCGGGTTCAAAGGCTTAGAGAAAGAGCTGATGCGCAAATTAAAACACAAGACAAGAAATAATAATTTTGGAATTATGGGGGGAAGCACGGGAAAAGCTTAATTGTAGTAGTCAAGTGCCAATGAGTCTCCTTTTATTTACTAGAATACACAATTGCCTTTTAGGAATGCAAACAGACATATCAAAGGTGATTGTTTAGTAAACAGTAAGATTCAGGTTAGGAGGAAGTTTGCTTTAGGCCAGTGGTTGGCAAACTGCGGCTCTCGAGCCACATGCGGCTCTTTGGCCCCTTGAGTGTGGCTCTTCCACAAAATACCACGGCCTGGGCGAGTCTATTTTGAAGAAGTGGTGTTAGAAGAAGTTTAAGTTTAAAAAATGTGGCTCTCAAAAGAAATTTTAATCGTTGTACTGTTGATATTTGGCTCTGTTGACTAATGAGTTTGCCGACCAATGCTTTAGGCCATTGAGTCAGCAGTAGGTAATAAAAAGCAAATTCACCCTGTGAATATCAAAAGAGCCCAGGTCAGCCTTCTGATGGACTTCTCACATTTATATGAATTACTGTTGATCTTGGTTTCCAGCTCAACAAAAACTCGGCAACCTTCAGCTTACTGTTGGTGATTCCATTATGTTTACTGAAGGGAGGACTCCAAAAAGTACTCAGAGTAAAGCAACTAGTTGATTCAACATTGACCAAAAATTCACTTAAGAACAAAACTGATTTAAAAAAAAAAAAAAAAAAAAAAAAAACACCTGAACTGGCATCTCCTGGAAGGTCCCTGGGAAATCCTGTCTAGCCCTGCCGACCCTTCTCTGTCACTGCCATTTCCCCCAGCCAGCACGTGGCCTGGAATCAGACCAGGCTTTTCTGCCTTCAGAGCTCAGTGTTTCCCATTGTTCTCTCTCCTTTCTTCCTTCCCCAAGTAAATCGCAGGATCCTCGGGACCCCATTGAAGCCAGAGGCACTGTGATCTGTATCTTCAAAGCCATCCAGCTTGGCCTCTGGCTGGAATTTGCATGACAGCTAAAGGAAAGTAAATGGGGGGGGCTGGCTTCCTTTGATAACCAAATGCTTTTCTTTCTTTGTTCTGATGGTATACTTTGAAAGGAATTCTGCTATGAGGAAAATAATTCTACAGTGTTTAGCTCTGTGCAGTCACTGTGGAGGCTCAGGGCATTTGCTTCAAATAGGAAGCCTGTGGCTTGTCTTCAATAGAGGTCAATTATTCAGTGTCTGGACTGGACACTTTAAAAGATGAGCCACAGCCCTGGGTGGAAGCCATGTGTGAAAGCAGGAAAGAGGCAGAAGGAAAGTCAGCTACACCGGAATCCTAGGCTCACTCCCCTCGCCTCCTCTTTCAGGAGCACCCTCCAGTCCACACAGGATGGGGCCACAGAAGGTGGGAGGCCCAGCATGGAATTAAAATGTGGCTCTGTGTTCGAAAGGCAGCAAAGAAAAGCCTTTAGAGGAACTGAAGTCTAAAGAAGTTTCCTTCTCTCTCTCTCCTTCTCCCCGTTTTACCTTCCTCCTCTGTCTCCCTCTTCCTCTCTTTCTCTACCTCTCCCCTTGTCAATGTGTTTCCTATGGGTTAGTGATGTCATTATGTGGTAGGCAGTTAGACAGACAAGAGCCAAGCAAGGACAATGGGCCAGGTACAGAAGGTCACAAGGGCAGAAAGCCCCGGGCACCCAGCAACAGGCCATACCTAAGAAAATAAGGACCTTGCCCCCAGGGTGCTCTTTCCTCCCCTGACTATCACTGGTCATGGGTGTTAGGGCCAGGGAAGGAGGCCACAGTAGTAAGGGATTATGAATCTACTAGAGGCCCGGTGCACAAAATTTGTGCACAGGGGTGGCAGGGGGGGTCCCTCAGCCCGGCCTGCACCCTCCCCAATCCGGAATCTCTCTCTCAATCCAGAACCACTGGCTCCTAACCACTCACCTGCCTGCCTGCCTGATGCCCCTAACTACTCCCCTGCCAGCCTGATGGTCCTAACTGCTCTTCCCTGCTGGCCTGATTCCCCTAACTGTTCTCCCCTCCTGGCCTGATCCTCCTAACTGCCTATCTGCTCTCCCTTCCTCTCTGCACCCTTTGGACCCCCGGAGCAGGCATGCTGAGAGCTCTCCGCCGTGACCCGCCCCCCATCCTTATTGGTCATTACACGATGGCATCCCAGCTAATTTGCATATTTCTCTATTATTAGTATAGACTAGAGGCCCGGTGCACGAAATTTGTGCACGGGGGGTGTGTGTCCCTCAGCCCAGCCTGCACCGTCTCCAATCTGGGACCCCTCAAGGGATGTCCCCAGTGGGATCGGGCCTAAACGGGCAGTCAGACATCCCTCTCACAATCCAGGACTGCTGGCTCCCAACTGTTCGCCTGCCTGCCTTCCTGATTGCCCCTAACTGCTTCTGCCTGCCAGCCTGATCACCCCCTAACCACTCCCCTGCCAGCCTGATTGATGCCTAACTGCTCCCCTGCCAGCCTGTTTGCCCCTAACTGCCTTCCCCTGCAGGCCTGGTCACCCCCAACTGCTCTCCCCTGCAGGCCTGAGTCCCCCCCAACTGCCATTCCCTGTAGACCCAGTCACCCCCAACTTCCCTCCTCCACCGGCCGGGTCACCCCTAACTGCCCTCCCCTGCAGGCTTGATCACCCACAACTGCCCTCCCTTGCAGGCCTGGTCCCTCCCAACTGCCCTCCCCTGCTGGCCATCTTGTGGTGGCCATCTTGTGTCCACATGGGGGCAGGATCTTTGACCACATTGGGGCAGCCACCTGTGTGTTGGAGTGATGGTCAGTTTGCATATTACTCTTTTATTAGATAGGATAGAGGCCTGGTGCATGGGTGGGGGCCAGCTGGTTTGCCCTGAAGAGTGTCCCAGATCAGGGTGGGGGTTCCCTTGGGGCGTGGATGGCCTGGGGAGGGGCCTGTGGTGGTTTGCAGGCCGGCCACGCCCCCTGGCGACCCAAGTGGAGGCCCTGGTATCTGGGGTTTATTTATCTTCTACAATTGAAACTTTGTAGCCTGGAGTGGAGCCACGCCTTCTGCTTGCTCCGTGGTGGCAGCCATTTCTATTGGGATTTATGTATCTTCTGTAATTGAAACTTTGTAGCCTTAAGCGAGGCCTGGGCTGGCCAGGGTGTGCAGAAAGCTTGGCTTCCTCCATCACTGGGGGCAACCCTAGCCTCCTGCTCTTTCCAGCTCCGTGGCTGCCGCCACTTCTGTTTGGGTTTATGTATCTTCTATCATTGAAACTTTGTAGCCTTGAGTGGAGGCCTAGGCCGGCAGAGGAAGGAAGTTGGGGGTGACTGGGTCTACAGGGAAGGGCAGTTGGGGGGATTCAGGCCTGCAAGGGAGAGCAGTTGGGGGTGACCAGGCCTGCAGGGGAGGGTAGTTAGGAGCAAACAGGCTGGCAGGGGAGCAGTTAGGCATCAATCAGGCTGGCAGGGGAGTGGTTAGGGGGTGATCAGGAAGCTTGGCTTCCTCCATTGCCAGGGTAACCCAAGCCTCCCTCCTGCTTTCTGTGGCCATAGCCATCTTGGTTGGGTTTATTTGCATATTCGCTCCTGATTGGCTGGCGGGCCTGGCTTGTGGGTGTAGCAGAGTAATGGTTAATTTGCATATTACTCTTTTATTAGATAGGATTAAGTCATCTGGACACCAGATGGGCTGAGCTCCTGAATGGCACCAGCCCAGGGATGGGGAGTCAGAGATTTTAAAGAACTCTAGGCCGGGTTTTTTGGTGGGGAACTCTCTGGGCAGGTCTGGATCCTGGGAAAGTCCGGAGGAGAAAGATAATGGTCTTAGCAAGTGGAATGTGGTCTAAGTGAAAGGAAATGTCCATTGTGAAGTGGTCTAAAGCTCAGTTCCCAGGGAAGGGGATATCAATTCAATTATTTAATCAGACCTAACAATGAGGTTTGCACCCTCTGACTGTTCCTCCCTAGAGATCACATCTGGGCCTCCGTTGTGTTTCAGCTCCAGGCCCAGAAAAGCAGCAAATCTGGGCTGGTGATGCCAGGGCCAGTGGCATTGACTAATGACCCCCTCCTCAGCCACCAATCAGTGGAGAGGGAAACTATCTTCCTTAGGGCTCACTATCTTCCCTGACCTGGTGATTGCCTGGTGCACTTGTTGCCGCCTCTCTTTCCATGTCTTTGCTTATAAAATGATTATTGTATGAGCACCCCCAAAGTTAAGTGGGTATTTTGTGTGGTGATGGGGGTACAAAGCTTAGTCGAACAGGTACAATTCCCCACCCCCTCCAGGACCTTGAGAAGCACAGAGAAAGCAGACAACCCACAGTCACATGGAAATGTCACAGTGAATAGTAATGAGCGCTGTGCACGAACCAGCCCCGGTACTTTAAATGTCTCTGACTGGCAGCTCCGTGGTCCTGGGGACAGGCAGGCATTGGGAAGGACAGAGGACAAGGATCCAGTGTTTAGGTTGGAGTCTGTCTGCAGGAAGTTCTGGGTCTGCAAGCATGGAGAAAGGTAAGGTTTCTGGAGCAAACAGCAGAACCAGAAACCCCTGCGGTGAGAGGGAGCAGGCCCTGTGTGGGGACCATAACCTTCCCCTCCAGGGTCACCTTCGATTCGATTCGCCAGGGAAGCTGCAGTGGCGGGAGCCAGGATGAGTGGCTGGTCCTTGGGTGGGGCTCATGCAGAGCAGGACTGGCCAACCTTTCCTGTGGCCAGTCCACTAGTCTCCAAGGCTGTGCCCCCAGAGCAGGCATAGATATAAAACAGACAACTGTGCTCCAATGAAACGCTAGTTGCAAAGGCAGGGGGGTCACAGGCTTCAGCCAGAACCTGCAGACCCTGCTACAGAGGGTGTCCACCCACCTCACTGGTCCTTGGCCTCTCAGTTTCCCATATAAACCAGCAACAAAACACAACACAGAGACACTGAGAGGAGCAGTCATGGTCGGTCACGATTCAGAGCAAAAGTCCTCGTTGTTACCAATCTCTAAACTCTTCCAACCCACCCAAGGAACCTCTGCTTTTCAGGAGAGGAGGGAACATGAGACTGCCAAAGCAAGTGAGGTCAATTTCAACAAGGATGGGAGAAGTGGGGAGGGAAGGGGACAGTTTCCATAAGGATGGGAGAACTTGGGAAGGGGGCAGGGTGGAGACAGGTGGGCCAGCAGGAGCAGGCGCTGACTCATTAACGGGGCACTGGCGCCTCTCCTGCCTCTGTGCCTGCCTTTCCCACAGGCCTCCCGGCTCCTGGCTGGCTTTTGCACTGCAAGCACCTCAGAGAAACAAAGGAGGTCAAACTGAATCTCCTTATTAGTTGTTATAGCAACGAAGAAAATATTGCAGAGGTGTTGAAAACGCCACTGGGAGCCTACTTCCGGAGCTGCAATTACTTGTCCCCTTCCCGTGTATGACCAGAACACGGAGTCACATTTGCACCTGTTTGTCCGGAGGCCTGAGCCCCCTGACATCCCACTCTTCCTGCTGACTCCAGAAGCTGTCTTGCTTAAGAACACCTTACCGAATGCCTCTGGGTGCCAAGGCTCAGCTAATGGGAACTCTCTATTTCTATCTCCTGGAGGTTTCCTGAAATGGAGTGTATACCCACCTGCATGAAAAAAACCTAGAGATGAGGATTAAAAATGTAGATTTATGGGTCCCCCCAGACCTACTGAGTGAGCATCTTTTGCCAACATTTGAGACCTAGAACTCAGAGAGCAGAGTGTGGGTGGCAATATCTCATTTAGCACAGATGTAACCACATTGATGTCACCAGGTCCTGCCTCAGCTGAGTCAGATCACCAGATATTAAATCAAAAAGCTGCTTTAAAATCAGCTAACTTCCTGGCTGGTGTGGCTCAGCAGTTGAGCATCGACCAAAGCTCCAAGAGGTCACTGGTTCGATTCCCGGTCAGGCCACAGGCCAGGTTGCCTGTTCGATCGCCAGTGGTGAGTGTGCAGAAGGCAGCCAATCAATGATGCTCTCTCATCATTGATGTTTCTATCTCTCCCTCTCCCTTCCTCTCTAAAATCAATAAATATCTATATACTAGAGGCCCAGTGCAAGAAATACATGCACTGGGGGGGTGGGGGGGGTCCCTCAGCCCAGATTGTGAGAGGATGCAGGTCAGGCCAAGGGACCCCACCAGTGCACGGGGCCGGGGAGGGACAGGGGAGGTTGGCAAGCTGGGGAAGGACCACGGGAGGGCTCCAGAGCATGTCCAGCTCGTCTCACTGAGTCCCAATGGGCTGGACCTCAGCAGCAAGCTAACCTACCGATCGGAGCATCTGTCCCCTGGTGGTCAGTGCACATCATAGCGAGCGGTTGAGCGGCCTTAGCATATCATTAGCATATTATGCTTTGATTGTTTGAACGGACAATCGGATGACCAGACACTTAGCATATTTGGCTTTTATTATATAGGATACAAAAGGCTCAGTGACCATCCGACCTACTGATCGTCCGACTGGTAGCTATGACATGCACTAACCACCAGGGGGCAGACGCTCAACACAGGAGCTGCCGAGCTGCAGTGAACCGCTCTCTCCCTCTCTTGCAATCTGGGATCCCTCAGGGGATGTTGGAGAGCCGGTTTCAGCCCAATCTCCGCAGGCCAGGCCGAGGGACCCCACCTGCTGAAGGGACCCCGCTCACTCCGCAGAAGCCCTTTGAGCTGTGGCACCTCCCCAGGTGCAGCTGGCCAGGGAGGGACCACAGGAGGTTGGCTTCAGGGCTTGTCCGGCCCATCTCACCCAGTCCCACCCCACCAGCCACCTTCTAATTAATTCCTTTCAATGTGCATGAATCCATGCACCGGGGCACTACTATTTTATTTTATTTTTTTAATCAACTAACTGTTGACTTTCATCAGAAGATGGGCAGCTTTACCTCCAATCTTGAACTAAAAGAATTTAAAACCTCTATATGAGTGAAAAATGTTGAGTTTGCCATCTTCATTGAAATCTGAAAATGGATGTATTTTATTCTGGAACTATAGGAAAGAAGATTTTGTTAAGAGTTGGTGCAGCCCTGGCAGGTGTGGCTCGGTTGAGCATCCTCGGATGCATGGAAAGGTCGCTGGTTTGATTCCATATCAGAACATATGCCCAAGCTGTAGGTTCAATCCCAAGTAGGGGGCGTGCAGGAAGCAACTGATCAATGTTTCACTCTCATCAATGTTTTTCTCTCATATTAAAAAAAAAAACTGTTGGTGCAACATTCGCCTCTCAAAGTCAAGACTGTCCCAAAGAGGAATCATAAAATGTCTCTTTGTACAAATGTGTGTTCTCTTGCACTCTGTTTCCTGAGCAATCGGCTGAAATGCTTCAAGCTCTTGGGTTGGCGGTTGCTCCTGCTTTTTTCACACTGTGTTTCCAAGAAAACCACTACACAGCCAGTACACCCAGACCACACCCACTAAACACTTGGAAAATGCATGGATTAACTTCAGAACCCCGGCTCTCTCACTGGAGGAAGCATCTTAACAACCTGCATTCTTCTGCCTTCAATGGAGCAAAAGGCCTTCTCGGGCTTGAGCATGGAAGTGGAACGTGAAATTTACTCCCCTATTCCCCACCCAGCCTCCCGCCAAAAAACTGTCGTTTTTCTCAGTGTATAATTAAAACAGAAACTATGTCTAAGAAAAAATCCCATAGTTTGATCCCCAGATTTCAGTGTATTTGCAATGTTGGCCTAAGTGCAATAGGATATAGTTTATGTACAAATCCACCACAGCTTTGAAAAATCCCTTCTTTCTCACACTTGTGTGTTCACCACTTAGTTTAGGGATTAGCAAAAAAAAAGGATGACATCATTGCCAACCAGCTTGCCCTCAGGGAAGGCCAGAAATGGAAGTGTTGACATTTCTCCTGGCTTCTACCAAAAACCTGGGACTAATAAAAGATAGCATGAGGTGCTATCATGTAGAGTAGGAATTGGCGAATGCAGCGTGGGCCAATCCAGCCAGCCACCCCTATGGATTTATGTATAAAATATTTATATTCTGGAGTCAAAATGCCTGGGTTCAACCGTGAGTCTACTCAGCAGCAACTGGGAAAATAATTAAACAAGGAGGCTATTAGAGTGGGTGGTGCTAATGCATTGTTAGCACCTGAGCTAACAGAAAGGTAATCCAAGGAAATGAAACTTAAGAACAATTGATCATAAACAGCCAGCTAGGCTTTCCCAAGTAAGGTAACCATTAAGTCCGCACCTGTGCTTTGCTTCCATCCACGTCTTTCTGGAAACCTCTCCTCAAACTCATCTTTGGAGCACTAACCAGCTTTTGTTTGGCATTGCCCATATCGAGTCGATGTATGCTCAAATAAACTCTTACACTTTTTTAATGTGCTGCAGTTTACCTTTGAACAGAGCTCAGAAGTGTTGGGCACATTCTTCAGGTTATTGAAACTCCTTTAGGTTCAGTTTCCTCATCTGTAAAATGGGAATAATAATTATATTGACCTTCTAGAGCTGTGTGGGGATCCAATAAGATAACACAATTAAGGCACCTGGAATAGTACTGAACGGAACATAGACGCTATGTGGATAATCTAATAGAACCCCAACTCGTGTGTGTGTGTGTGTGTGCGTGTGTGTGTGTGAATATGTTTCTTTTTTTAAAAGTCCTAAAAGAGGTTCTCCTTGTAGTTAACCATACTCAGCATCATTTCTTTACACATTCATTAGCTTTAGACTTGCTTCGGCAATTCTGACTTTCATTAAAATTATCATTATTTCTTTAATTCCATTTTCTTTATCTACTCCTTCAACTTAATCCCCCATATGGGCTGCCAAGGCCCTGGACTCAGGGAGGACCTCTTAAGAGATGGCTTTAGAAGAAAAGAAGAGCCAGGCAGAGTCAGGAAAAGGAACAGTGAGCGAATTATCAAATGTGTGTGGAGAACCACATTTTTGCAAGATGAATAGGTATGCACCGGGGAGGTGGAGGAGGAGGAGCAAAATGATGTGAAAAGTTGCTAAAACACAAATGCGTTCCAGCCAAGCCACTGGCACCAAACCATTTCCATATCCTTAATTTACCAATGAATTCTTAGCTCAGTGCAACCTTCCTTTCCCCCATATTTCTGCTCCCTAGAAAAACCCATCCTGACCACAGTGTTCTTAGAAGTCCCAGGTAACTCCGATCCAGGAGGATGTTAGCTGGGCAAGCTCAGATTTTAGTAGGGCCTTTGGGGCTTCATGGGTCAATCTCTATTTTGGGAAGTTGTATACTTTTTGGAAAAGGCACAAATGAAAATAATCTTTTTACCCTGGTTGGGTAGCTCAGTTGGTCAGGGTGTCGTTCCGATACATCAAGGTTGTGTGTTCAATCCCCAGTGAGGGCACATACAAGAAGCAACAAATGAATGCATAAATAAGTGGAACAGCAAATCAATGTCTCTCTCTCTCTCTCTCTCTCTCTCTCTCTCAAATCAATTAAAAAATAGAAAAGAAACATTTTACGACCCTTTCTTGAAACTAACAAAATTAATTTATGTTTTCTAGAAAACACAAGATAATATTTTCTGGTGAAAAATCGCCATTTTGGAAGGGCCTAGCCCTGTGCCTGGTGCTGAGAAAATATATAATCACTATTAATTTGCCTCCTTTAGAAAGAACTCTATCCCGAGGATGGAAATTGATTCATCTATCCATTCATTCAACATGTATTTCTGAAGCATGAGCTGAGCCAGGCACTGTCCTAGGGCCAGGAAACAGGAACGCCAGCTGTAGAAGGAAAAGTGCAGCCCACCCAGTCCAACTTGACCTTGAGAGATACCACGAGCACTCTTAAAAAATAGAATGTCCCATGCAACACACTTAACTAAAAACTACTCATTGTGGATCTGAAACTCAAACGTAACAGGTGTCCTCTATTTTACCTGGCAAGGCTGCTGTGAACAGAGGAGACAGATACCTGCCCTGCTCTCTGTCCAGCCTGAGCGCCCACAAGAATCAACTCCCGTGGGAAAGCCTGGGGGAAAGCGAGGCCTTCGCTTTGGAAGTGCATCGCTCCTGGGGCCATGCAGCAGCCGCTCTGAATGGTCAGGGCAACCTTATTTCCTTGTGGAACTCTGCAAGGAAGGACAGGTTCCGGGCTCAGCCAGCACAGCCCTGAGCTGGCAGGTGCTCAGACCAGTTTCACAAAGGACAGTGATGCCCAACTGTGCTCAGGGTGAAGAATGAGCTTTTATTTTGAAACGTGTGACGCAGGTACTTCAAACAAAATAAAGGCTTCGAAAAAGGCAAGAGGGACAATTGTGTGGGAAACGTTCACTCCAGGGCCCTTTGAAAAGTTATTTCTTAACAGAATAAGAAAAAGTGAGCCAAAGCCCCGGTCTAAACTAACTGGCGATATAATGAAATGCAGTAGCCGGTAGCTAACCAGACCGACCAGGTATGAGTAACCGAGGCATCGAGGACACACAGGTAACAAATAATGAAGGGCATTTTATTGTCAGTGCCGACCGTGACACAACTGAGACACAGAGGGGAAATCACAAGAACCACAAGGACTGAGAAGTGCAGGGGACGGGTTTCGACCATAGAAAATCAGGTGTGGCACTGATTCCTTTCTGTCCGGCTGTAAAAGAAGTCGTTAACTGTAGAGCAAGTTTCAATTACGCTAAGGGGTTTGATTTCTTCTTTTTTTTTTTTTACAAAAGGAAAGAACCAAAGAGAAAGAGAGACAAATATAGTATTGCAGTTTCCCAGTGCCCACACGACTAGCCAGGACCCGGAGCTTCCTTCATCCTTCTCGCCGCGGTCCCGTGACCTCCGATGGATCCGTGTGGACGCCTCCCACGCATGTCACACACGTGCTGGACAGTCGCTGTCAGTGCTCGGGGCGGTAGGCGGGGAAGGTCTCTGTCCGATGAAGCTTCAGAGGACTGGCCACATCTTTTCCAAAAAGAATGTTAGAACAGCGGTTACATACGTGTCCAGAAAGCCCACCTCCAGATTAGCTAGCAACACGCTTCTATGGAAGAGAAGTAAGTAACACGGTTCCCACTCACAGTGATTTGCAAATAAGACTCATGGGAGATTACGTAATTAACATACCATTTGCATGTGGCCTTTGCCTGGGGCTATAATCAGATCACTGATCGTTTTCCTCGGTTTTTCTTTCTCAGTAACTCACAGGGTATTTAGGAAAAATGAGACAGAAACATAGGACTGTGGAAACTTGACTAGGACATGCTTTGTAAACCTGACCAGAAATAAGACAAGTTTATGCTTATAACTAGGAAAACTTGCTGCAAAGGGGGACTTCTTAATATCCATTTGGTCTTTATGATTTCAGGGTGAGGTTCCAACCAAGAAAGTAAAGAAGTCAGAAAGTTAAACACGCAGGCCACGGTCAGCCCCTCTGTGACATCGGGGTGTGGCAAACTTCTTCCAGGAAGACCCAGGTGCTACATGCTGTAGGTTTCACAGACTGCATCGGTCTCATGGCAACTCTGCTGCCTGTAGTGCGAAAGAGCAGCAACTAACAGGGATCAAAGGAGTGGGCATCGATGTTCCACACACCTCTGTTCCCCTACACCGAGAGCAGCTGCAATCCCCCCAGCAAGCCCTAGTGTGCCAACATCTGCAGAGATAACTGGATTTCATAAAAAGCGAGAGGTTGTACTGCCACCTGCTGGTTAAGGTTATCAGGAGCCAAGAAATGGACACTGTGGGCAGGTAAAGGTCAACCTGAGCAGAACAAGCCTGGTCTGGACCAGGGCACTCCCCGGAGCCAGAGGCAGGGGTCAAGCCTGCACCATCCCAGAGAGAGAGCGAGCGCCACAGCTCCACGGGCATGCTGCCCGCCCGGTCACGCTCAGAACCAGGCTGTGTTCAAGCACAGGGCCAAACAGGAACATTGCTGGAGCCCTGGGGCCCTTGCTCATTCCCGGTTTATTCCATGACCACAAACAGCCCTGCCTCCGGCAGACCTCATGCCAAGCCTGTCCAGGACAGACACAGTCCAGGACGAAAGGAAACACCACAGGTCTGCTGAGCGGTGAGGCCTCAACCCCCAAACAAAAAGGAAACAGAAATCACGGAGGTGGTATCCACAGGCCTCAAGTCTGCACCGGGAGAAAGTTACATACCCGGTCAGGTAGTCCCTGGCACTCGGCAGCAGGGATTAGTACAGAACCCCTGAACATTAACACATCCTACACCACGCCTTCCAGCCTCCCAGCCATCATGAATACGAATTCTATTTCCTTTGCCTACATGCGTACACACATGCAATAGGAGATACACGGCATTCATGAGTGTTACAAGTAAAAATCCAGGTCCGGCTTTGTAACAGCCTGGTAACATTTCCCACAGAAAGCAGCCAGCATGCAACAGCATTGACGCAACAGCCAAGTCCTCGCTCAGATGCAGAGCCTCTCTCTGCACCGTCAACTGCAATTCCCATGACTTGGAGTCTGCAAGGACAGTGACTGATGGCATCCATCTGAGGTCAAGCCGAACTGAACGCACCTGCAGCCTCTGACCTGGGCTCCTGGGGTCTCTCCAGCTGCTTTGAACACTGTGCTTAGCTCAAAGCCAGTGAATGGATGGAAAGTCTCTCCATTCTTTGCAGTTCACGGAAAGGTCGCAGGCTGGCACTGCCCTGTGCCCCACTTGGGCACAGCCCCGTTCTCTGGCCTGCACAGGCCACAGCACATTTGGATGTGCTTGCAATTGTTCACATCACTGGGGACTTCCCACGAAGGGGCTCACATCCCTGCTCTGCTGGAAAACAGAAGGTGATGTTGGTCTGGACTCTGCCCCAGCGCACAGCATGGCGGACCAGAGGGGACACAGCTGCCCCTTGCAAAGGAGGCATGCGGTTCACCAGGGCCTGCTGCTTCCCTTCTGTCCTGCCCCCTCTTGGTGTGGCCTCTCGTGCCTACAGACAGGCAGGTTTCAGACCCTGGTTTCTTTGTCATCTCCTCAGGATTGCTCAAGTCTTACTCTACGTCTTCTGTCTTAACTACTGCACGGACAATGTCGGCGACTGGGCTAGGATTGATTGAAGCCCAACGTTAACTTCTCCAAAGTAGCCACATACTCCAAGAATCTATGGTCCTTAAAACACATATGTAAATCACGTGGTGGAGCCAGTCCTGTGGAGGTGCTATTTCCACAGCATGCACATGCGTGGGAAACATAAATGGTGGCAGAATTTCTACCCACAGACAAGGCCCCCTGGTAAAAGAAGTAGCCTGCACTAGGTGTCAGAACCCTGAAGTTCAGGGCCACACCCTGCACTCACTAGTCATGTGATCATGAGCAACTACTTGAACTCCAGGCATCTGGGTTTCAGCCTTCATTGGAACAGAGACGGTAGTCCTGTGCTTGCCAACTCGAACTGTTGCTGGGAGAACCAAACAGCATCTGACTGTCTGCTAGCTCGCCTCTGCATCAGCCGCACTGCTTGCTTTCTGCTCTTTGAACTCCCCAGCTGGTTTCTGTCTCAGGGCCTTTGTACTTGCTGCTGTCGCTAGGGAGCCTGATTCTCCCTCACCCTCAGTATGGCTGCATCTTCTCAGACGTCAGGTCTTGGGATAAATGCCACAGCCTCCTGTGACCACCTGGTCTAACGAGGTCCCTTTAGCATCACCCCTCCCCCCAAAATCAACAGCTCCACTTCACTATTCTCTATTACAAACACCTTCTTCCCAAAGTGACATGTGTCAAATTTCAAATTAAATATATTTAATTATTGGCAATGATCTTTATTGGACTATAAGCTGTAGGAGGGTGGAAACATACCTATCTAGTAGCCCCAGTGTATCTCCACCACCTCACTCAGTGCTTGGCACGAAGTAGATGCTCAATAAACACTTACTGACTAAATGAATGAGTGAGTGAATGAATGAATAGAGAGGTGAAAACCGCAACTATTTACTAGATTGGGGATCTCGGACACATTAGTAACCCTTCCAATTTTCAGGTTCTTCCCTACTAGTGGGAATAACATACTCTCAGGGGCTGTTTTAAGGATGAAATTAGATCATGTGTCTTAAATGCTTCATGCAACACAGTAGGTCTTCGAGAAAGGGTTGCTTTCATAAAAATATTCATGGAGTATGTCTTGTCTCCCTTGTAAGGAGCCCTTCACTAGTGGTATGTTAATGTTTGTTTATGTAAAAAAGGAAAGAGGGGGCTTCACGCTCAATAAATTTGCACATCCCTGCTTTAAACAAGGTTAAACAGATTCTTGACTGCAAAACATCGCAGAGCCTTGAAAATGATGACCTGCATGTTGAATCTTGGGAAAGAGAATGAACACACAGCATGTCCCCCAAACTTATTGGGCATCAGTACTGCTAGGGGGTAGGGTGAAGATGACACGGAACACAACTGTTAAAAGCGAGTCTGGGGTTACTTTGTGCAATGCATTCCTAAAAGAATCTCCTGAATGCAGTTTCATGATACACCTCCTTGACATGTTGTTTCTGTATATTCTGAAACGTAGAGGAGAATTTCTACATGAAACCTGGAAAATTGGATGAGAGAAGGTGTGATAGTGGATTAAATACATCTTACTGTGTGTGGCACGCATCAGAAACAGTAATAATAAAGTGACAATTCCAAGGTCAACCAGAAGGTGGCGCCGAAGGACTAGATTTAGGGAGGAAATGAAATATTTCTCAAATCAGATAAATTTCCCCCATAAAGGTTTGTATAATCTCCAAGATTACACCAGCCAGAGAAATTACAACTCACAAATACCAGCAAAACAAGAAGGAACTATGTGCCACGTAATTTTACCATGTGGCAGATACAGAGCCATAATGTCATTAATTTTTTCTAATTTCTCTAATTCATGATGTCATTAATTTTTTCCAGGGGTTGAGGAAGGGAAGGAAGAAAGCAAATGGTATAGCTGGAAAATAGAGAAACTCATTCCATTTATTTTCCATGTAAATTATCACTCCTAATAACCAAGATAATTTTAGATAGTCTGTGAACAATATATGTATTTTTTTATTTTAGAGAGAGAGGAAGAGAGATTTGTTGTTCCACTTATCTATGCATTCATTGGTTGATTCTTGTATGTGCCCTGACCCCATGTAACCTGCAACGTTGGGCTATCAGGACAACACTCTAACCAACTGAGCTATGCGGCCAGGGCAATGAGCAATATTTTTATAAGGGAATGAGTTTCTGGTAAATTGTGTCCCTTACAACACAGGCCACATGTTGACACTGTCTCAAGGAACACCGGCAACTAAAGGGCATTCCACAAGGAAAAATAAAAGGGTCAAATCTACACAGAACATACAAGTGAGGACTTCTTCAGTAAACAGGGGTACAAATTAAATAGCGGCATGAAACACATTTAAGCGAATTCCTACACAAGTAGCAGAAGTGTGAGAACAGGTCATTGGATGAGAGAACCAATACAAAACCACGGCAAAAACACACTTGTGAGGCAAGTCCAGCATTGTCCTCATGCACAGAAGCAACCCGAGATCAAAGGCAATTCGGGGAGTGTTGCTGGGCAGCAACACAGGAGAAAGGTAAGAATTCTAATAAAAAGCTGTATGTTCAGTGAAAGCACCGTCTGCAGCAAAAAAAGCCGACAGTGAAAGTTTTAATTATCGTCTTCAAAACTAGGACATGGTTATCTCCAGAGCCCTGCAGTTGTCGCCCACAGAGCCTGACAGCATCGTCTCTGCAGGATCCCAGACACTTACTCTCCCCTCTCCCCACTGACTCCACCAGAAGCACAGCCACCCCTCTCCAAATGACTGTTTTGTAAGCGCTGCCACTGTGCTCCTTCTAACGTCAGGACTTGAACCTGATTTTACAGTAAGAGCTCATTACTTTTGAGTGATGGGTGAAAGGATAATAAAACATAAACCTAACTCAACAGAGATGAAACCCAGACTTCACTGTGCCACTCTGGTTGGTTTGTGGCTTGTATCTTTGATAAAAACAATGCCAGGAGCTCCTAGAAGAGCGTGCATTTCTCTCTTGGCTGCGATAGTTTGCATCTCGGCTCCATTCCCCAGGGGACGCCGCCACTTCTCCCGTCTTGGAATTCGTGGATTACGAGTTTTCAAGGGTCACCCAGACCCCTCCACTATGCATGGGCCTCCCAACCACCATAGGCGGCTCTGTGCATGCAGGCACGTTTGCAAATTGTGTTGTTGTTGTTGTTAAAAAACTGTGACTGTGTGCTGCCAAGCAGATGTATCCAGATGTAAACCCTGTCGGGGGTAGTCATAGATACCCTGGGCGCACATAAGCCATATGCTTACAGTACCTAAAACATCCTCCTTCAATTTAAAAAAGTTTTTAAAAATATTATTATACATTCAGAGCCCTGGGAAGACCCTTCGCCTGAAATGATTGCTTGGGAATGTGCCTTATGTTGGTTAAGGGCAGCTGAATTAGTCAAAGACCGGAAAGTGAGTGTGCTCTTCATATGGCATTTTCTGTCCAGATTGTCCCGAGGATTTCGAAACTCTGGGATACTGGCTAATAAATTCAGAAACTGCAACTTATGGAAGTGCTCCCTCCCTCTCAGGGCATCTTTGCAGACACGATGTCCCAATCTAGGGAAATGATTCATGCACGCTGTACCTCAGGACTTAAGGCAATTCCTCAATTTCCTCTCTATGACGCCTACATCACACTGGTTCTCCACTTTCTTTTGCATTCCGGACACCTGGACTCTAAAAAGGTGTTTCCTTTTTGTAAAGATTGTGTAGGTACATGTAGAGAGTCAGGTTATACAACCCTTCAATAGGTTTATGTGAGTATCTAAGTCCATATGCTTTATCTTAATGCACATTGGAAAAATATAATTATTGTAACAGCTTAAAGACCATGAAAAACACTTAAAATAGATGTATTTAAGTAGATGAGACTGAACAAAATGGAGTAACTAGTGTAAGTGGCACACACAGGACAATGCTGTGATGATGTCATTCAGAAACGGCAGCGTCTCTGAGGATGATACAGAACAGATGGCAGTTGTGACAACCCGACCTTGCCCGACTCTGTGCACGATCCTAGCGGGTGAACGTATCTGTCCATTGTTAGCAATGCAGCCTCTCACTCACGCACACAGCACTCGGGTGTGTTTTGTGCATCTCCCAGGTACTGTGCTCTCTGCTAGTGACGGAGCCTAAAGTCATAAAGACTAAACCGTAACCGCCTCGGCGCCCTCCTCACATCACACACGGCTGCTCCGTGCCAGGCGACGGGAGAACAAGTGGTGATGGTGAAGGAAGGCCCGGCTCCCCTGCCCCTGGGCACACTGCCTCCCGCAGGAGCTGGCCGCGAGCCCAGAGGCCGCAATTGCACATGGTGCGGACACTGGTAAGGGCGTTAAGGAGAGCGAGTGCCCTGTCCGCGCCTGAGTCACCTCACCAGATGCCGGCGCTGGTGATGAATAAGCCTGGGAGCCCTGGAGAGGGACTCAGAAGAGCTCCTGGGGAGGCATGGCCAGCTGGAGGGGCGGGGCGGCCGGTGACCAGGCCCGGGAGCAGGCATTGGGGCTGAGCCCACTGTTGCCCGAGGTCACCGCTCATTGTTGAGCTCGGGGGCTCAGCAAGCGCCTCCTCTGAGCGAGGCGCCGTCTAGCACGTGCCCTCTGGGTTCTGGCCTCTTGCTCCCCATCAAAGTTCTCCTTCAGGGTCCCCCCAGGTTTCCCTATTCACAAATTATACATGCACAGCTGTTCTTACAGACCATCAACAAAAAGCTGCATCTGAGGGAGTGAGAAAACGCTGACATGGGATTTCTAACAGCTCTTGTGGGCCCTCCCGCACCTGGTTCAGAGACCCCGGCTTTGGAAGAGGGGCGTCTCAGGATCTGCTTAGAGGTGCAGCAGAGTCCGCACCCAGGACTCTGCCCTCCAGCAGGCTTCTAAGCTGAGGGTCACCTGGAGGCTTAACACGCACAGGGATGGTCCCCATCCTCAGAGTCCCAGACTCCTCAGGTCTGGGGGGTGGTGGGGGGGCGGGCAGAAATCTAAGCTTTCAGCAGGTTCTCCAGTAACGCGGGCACTGTCTGTGCTCAACCCACTGGACTGTTTCTGAGTCGTGGACCCCAGACCTGCCCAGACCACCTGGGCACCTGATGACGTGCACACTGCTCAGCCACAGCCTCCTGCTCAATCTCTGCCCTGTACACAGTTTCCCCCCAGACATCATGGCAGGCGCTGTGCCTTGGGAGTGAGGCCCTGATGGGCCCTGGCCGGAAAGGAAGGGGCTAACCAGCCTGGCACCCAGCAGCAGTGAGCGGAGCGGAGCCCCCTCCACAGGGCTGCCCGTGCTGGCACCCTCACCCACAGCAGTCCTCCCGCCCGCACAGTCTCCCTCCCGCACAGTCACCCGCACACCGGCTCCCACACACAGGCTCCCACCACAGCTCCCATGCACAGTCTCCCGCACTCACCCTGCAGGCGGTAGAGCTGGCCCGTGCTGTGCTGCCGGGTGATGTGCTGCCAGTAGGCGCTGCGGGGCAGGGGCACCATGGTGCTCAGCGAGGCGGCTCGCTCGCTCATCTTCATCTGCAGCTGTCAAGGCAAGAACGGGGGTGTGTGTCAACGACGTGGCTGAGAGGGACCTGACCATCCGTGGGAACACAGAGAGCTGACCTCCAGACCCCTGGAGGCGACTCACGTCTCCATCACTCAGCACCTGGTCAACGCGTACACACATGCACACACACTGGATCACACTGGATGCGTGGCCACTAGGCACCAGAGGAAGGCAGATTTAGTCAATGAAAAGGATGACTACATTTTGTGTCCCTGCACACCACTGCGTCTAGAGAAATCCATCAATGCTCACTTGAGAAACCACCTGGACTGTGGAGTGCTCCGAGAGATGGACTTGCTTAGCATTTGCCAGCACAGACCGGGTACAGGACCAAATGAGGATATTATTATTATTACTATTAATTGCAATACCCATTTGAAGATTTTTTTAAAGAAAACTCCCTGCTTATCACGAGGCATCAGCACAGTAGTTCCAGGTATAATATCTGTACTGCGAGGGAAGCCCTGGTCCCGGGTGCCAGAGGGAAGCCAGGCCCGGCAGTCGGGGGAAGGAAGGCATACTCTTGCACAAATTTCAGGCATTGGGCCTCTGGTATATGTATAAAAGGCTAAGTGATTGTCTGACCGTCCGACTGGCCGGTACCTATGATGCGCACTGACCACCAGGGGGCAGACACTCAATGCAGGAGCTGCAGAGATGCGGTGACTTGGCAGCAGTGGTTCTCCGGTGAGGAATCTGGAACCAGAGAGGAGGGAGCCCAATTCCTCGCAGGGCCCAGTGATTCCACCGTCGGCTGTGGGTTATGTTGTTCCTGGGGCACTGTCAGTCCTGAATCTGGTTTACTGCACACTTGCATTGCTGTTCCACACCCTGTACGACAGCAACATTGCAGAGTGCCTTCTCGCACTCCGGGACCCTTCAGGGGATGTTAGAGAGCTGATTTCAGCCCAATCCCCACAGCCAGGCCAAGGGACCCCACCTGCCAGGGGGACCCTGCTCACTCCGCAGATGCCTTGCCTTTCGAGGCACGGTGCCACCTCAAGTGCATCACCCCAAGGAGGGACCGCGGGAGGTGGGCTCCAGGGCGTGTCTGGCCTGTCTCGCCCAGTCCTGCCCTGCCAGCCACCACCCAGAACTGCCGGCATTAGTCCCTGCACCGGAGCCAGCACCATGAGCTGGAAGACCCAAGTGTGAGCTTTCTTTTTCTCCCCACCGCCCCCCTCTCCCACTCTGAAGACACCCTTCGAGCCATGGTGCCACCCCAGGAATTCTAATTAATTTCTTTTCAATGTGTAGGAATCCATGCAATGGGCCATTAGTAAAGAAATAATATTTAATAGAATAAGAAATGTAATATAGGAAAAACACTTGGGAAAGAGCCACCACTTCGAATTACTCATGATCTGACCTTGGATGTGTCTGCAGTCCAGCGCTCTCGCTGTGTTTTCACAAAGCTTGTTTAGGAGGAAGTGGCAACAACATCATGTTTCAGAGAGGCCCTTACGAGGCCTGGCGCTCTATTTCTTCTCAACCCTTTGAACAAACAGCTCATTTTATGAAAGGAGCATTCTGTCTTTGGAGAAAAAAATGATGAAAAGTCTTATTTCATGCAACAATGTCTGAGTTCTCAGGGGTGAGAAGCCTTAGGAAGTGATTTGGTGACACGTTGAAGAGGAAAGTGTCCACCCTCATTTTTCTTTATAATTGCAAGTAACTTTGGTGCGGGATACCAACAGCTACCGAAGGGGGACATAAAGGGGGTTCACGCAGGCCACTGGCAGGAGTAGAAATTAACACTCCATTTGGAAGAAGTTAAAATTGGGTAACCTGGGGTATCTCCTCCATTTTTTTTAACCTGATACACTTTATACAGTTTGTTTTTCCTTTTAAGTAAATATATTGCTTTCACATTCAAAGTGAAAAATAAAAATTATCCCAACCATAATATGTTTAAGTAGAGGTATTTCTGCTATAATTGATAGAAACATTCCTGGAAAAAAAATCCCGTTTTGAAAATTGTTGGGGAAATCGGGTTATGGGAAGATCATTCTAAACATATGCCCATTTATTACCAAAGTCACCGTCTCTTCGGGAGGCAGCTGGAGGCTGGGAGGTCACAGGAACTATAGAAAATGCAGGAATGCAGGAAAATATTTGGTTAAAAATGCTGGCTGAGAAGTCCAGGCTATAGAGACTGGAGGGACTCTACCCCAAAAGTGGGTGCTGGAGCCCGTGTAGCCACATGAAGGAAGGATTCTCCAGACTACCTCTAGTCCCCAGCAGGCTGCGGGTGCTAGAGCTCACACCACTGTCTGCAGCTGCCACTTCTAAGTGTCGGACAGTTCAGATGTGCAGAGGAGGTGAGCCATTCACAGGGAGCCACAAGGGTGGTCCACAGAAGGGAGTCAGTGTATGAGTTGGAGCAGTCGATGTAAACATGTAGGAATAAGACTGGTAGAATAATGGGGGGCTAACAAGCACACAACTCTAGACCCAGGAAGCAATGTTATTGAATGCTTTATTCACTCATGTGTTCTCAAGCTCCCAGAACCTGGTAGACCGTAGATGCTCAATAAATATTTGTTGAGTGAAAGAGTGAATCCAGCCAATGGTGTGGGAGAGCTTTTCAAACAGCTTGCAAAAGCCAACTGATCCATGTTTCAGGAATTTTGTGAGTGCAGGCTGTTAAATACAGCCATCATTAAATATTAAGTTCTATAAACTTACAGTTAAATAAATATATGCATATGTATATACCCATGTGTATATACACACAAAACTCACTTCCTAGTTCTCTCACTAGCCTATGCTCCTGAGGTTATGATGTTGAGCGTGGTCTCATGTGCTCTTCTGTCCCCACTGGGGTCTGTGATCTCACACCCCAAAACTGTCATCACTTATGTCAACCACCTGGCCCTGCAGGCAATGAATTTGTGATTCTTCCTCTAACCCAGTTCTCCTACTTACAGAGACAAGGGAAGCAAGGGGTTAGATTCTGAATCCGCTGACTTAAGAGTTGGAACCTAAGTTTTAGGACTCCCTAGTTTGGGGCAAGCAACCAACATAGAAACAGACACACGAGCCACTGCCTACATAACCTCGGCTGAGTCCCCTCAGCCTACAGCCTCCTCCTTCCCCAGCCTCCCTAACATCCTTCTGTAGCTCCCAGCACCCTCAGGCTCACAGCCAAAGCTTCCTAGAATGGGGTCCTCTAATCATGCTACTCCTCCAGTCTCATGGCCCAAAACAGATCCAGGTCCAGCCAGCTCCTGCACCGTGGCACCCACTCTCACACCTCCGTGCTATTGAAATCGCTGCTCCCCAGGCACGAGAGCCATCCCCACTTATCACCTGGCTACACCCACCTTCCCTTGGGGTCAGCTCAGGGAGCACCTCCCCTGGACGCTTTCCTGACATCTCTCCTCCTTTGATGACATCAGGCGCTCCTAGCAGACCCCACAGAGACCTGTTCTTACTCTGACCACTGTCTGCATCCTACTACAGGCCATGAGCTCCTGACAGGCGGGGACCATACCTCTGCTCTGTGTGTCCCCAGCACCTACCGAAGGCCTCCAGAGGCTTAACAAACTGGGGATGGATGGATGGATGGATGGATGGATGGATGAACAAATGGACCCAGCCTTTGCCCAGGCAGCAGGGTATACTTTTTGGAAATAAATCCTAATGAGCCTGGCTCATGAGAAGCCCTGCGAGCCCAAGGCTGAATCCCTGCTGAAGCCTCAGGTCCAGGTTAAGCACACGTGCTGGCCCTGGCTTCACGGACATGGGAATAAGGCTCTGCCTCGTTCTATTTTGTCATTCGAGTGCTGAGCAGCAGTGAGCCTTGGGGAGACCCGCTCTGTGCACAGGCACGTGGGGTAGGACAGTCCCCAGCAGGTAGGGCAGCTCTGCATTTACCTATTCTATTAGCAGTGTCAATGCAATCCACCAGGGAGGAGAGACAAGGCTTCCTGCAAGTCTAATTCTCAGACGGACTCCCAACCAGCGATGCACACAGGCCTCTTCCTAACCAGCCTACGTGACTCCTGATCTGCCCAGTGGCCTAAATCAACGGAGCTAACTAATTGGGTTGTTTTTATTGATTGATTGATGAGAGAGAGAGACAGAGACACAGAGAAAGAGCAAGTTTGTTGTTCCACTTATTTATGCATTCATTGGTTGATTCTTGTTTGTGGCCTGACTAGGGATAGAACCCACAACCTCGCCATTTCAGGAGGATGCTCTAACCGACTGGGCTACCTGGCCAGAGCTGACTGACTGGGTTTTGAAGGCACAAAGATCGCTGTGCTAGCAGGCAGGGAATGTGACCACAGGGTCCGAGACTCGCGTTCCTATTTAGGTTTTTTTCCATGAGCTGTGACAGGGGACCCATCCGCCCTTCTTTGAGCCTCAAAGTCTCCTTTCTCACAGCACCTCCCTTCTAATGAGACAGATAATTAAACTAAGCAAATAAAAGTGATCAGATTAGCATAAATAGGAGGGCGGTCCTGATCCATGCTACAGCACGTGTGAACCGAAAGCATGATGCTGAGTGAGGAAGCCACACACAAAAGGCCACATGTGTGTGCTTCCATGTATAGATATGTCCAAAGGGCAAATCCAGGGAGAGAGGCTAAATCAGAGGCTGCCTAAGGCAGGAAATGGTGAAAGGGAACAGGTTTCTCTTTGGGGTGATGAAATGCTCTGGAATTGACTGTGGGGATGCTTTCATCACTCTGAATATAGGCCAGTGCTTTAACCACTGAACACACCAGCCAGGGCATAACATTTAAACTTGAGTGACAACTGACCAAAGCATGGTCCCCATCATTATCAACAATGCAGACAGAGCCTTTCTAAGATGTCCCAATCCACAGTGAGGGGAGTGCTGATCACCAATAAAAAATCCTAATGAGCATGTGCAGAGCTTCTGAGTGAGACAAGGAAAACAAGCGTGTGCCACCCATCACGTGCCACGCACCACTGGTTCCTGTCCTCCACATCTGGCCTGGCTGACACTATGGGTCAGAGACAAGGGCTACAGAGCAGTGGGAGTCTCAGCCACAGCACCACGCCACATCATCCTCTGGAATCCAACTGGTTCTGCGGCAGAGACTGTGCTTTTGGAAGCTGATCAGCATGACAGGATGTAATGGTTCGCCACTGCAGTCAATCACGAGCACCATATGGCGTGTTCGCGATGTGGGTCTGGATCCATTCGGGAGCGAGCATCCATCATCGCAACACAGCAATGCCTCAAGACCTAATTCCATCCTCTGATTCCAACTTCCATAGGCTGCTCCTTCAAAATGACTCAAGGGGGGGAGGGGTTCTGCCACAGCAACTTTGCATATGCAAATCACATCGTCATTTCCCATCCACTCAACCTGCTGAACAAGCACATGGCCCATGCAGCTGTCGCCAACTGGTGGTCCGCAGACCACTGGTGGTCCATGAGGTCCGAAAGGTTGGCGACTGCTGGCTCAGGGTGGAGCTATGAGTCAAAGCTCAACCTGAGAGATGTCTGCTCAACCTGGGAGACTTCCAAAGCTCACCCAAGTCTGAGAGTCCTCTAAGAGTATATACAAACCAACCTACTCACTATGGGGTCTATGAGTAGGTGGAGTACAAAATGTGGGCAAGGGTGAGTCAGAAGGGACAATTCAGTCCACGAGAGAAAAAATCAAACTGAGCTCCAAAGAAACTAGTCTCTCAATGTCTCTGTCTCTCATTCTACCCAAGACTCGCCATCTCATTCACACCGCCCTCCAGTTTCATGGACAGTGTCCATTTGGCTTCCTGAGCTATGTCCTCATGGTCTGCCCACATATTCTCCTGTGAAAATAATATTGAAAATATCCTCTACCTGAGCTTTCTGGACGCTGAGTCAATGGTTCTTCAGCTTCAGCCCTCCTAGGAGTCACCTGGAGGGCCCCTGGCCCTGCTCTGGGGCGGGGCCAGGAATGTGTATTCCTACCAAGTTTCCAGACGATTCCAATCTCACGGGTTCCGGGGCCACACTTTGAGAACCACTGTCTTATGTCATTTATCACCTTTGGACCCATCCTTCTGGGAATAAAGTTTCCCACTATGGTAAGAGCCCAAACTTGGCCAAAAATTGGGTTCAAGCCTGGAATCTGACATTAATAACTGCACGACTCTGGGCTAGTGATTTAACCTCCTCTACTCCTTAGCATCTTGTCAGTAAAAAAAAAAAAAAGAGGGAGAAACTAGTTCCTAATTGGCAACCAATTCCAAGAACAGACCTGAGTCATGGGGGATGGGGTGGTTCCATCAATGTTAGCAACATTTACAATGAGCCCCATATCTATCATGTTTTCTTTTTAAACCTAAATATTTGAAATTGGATTGTGTTTCTGAGTTGAGGGCAGAAGTTTTAAAAAGTTTTCAGGCAAAACAGCAACAAAACACCCACACATCAAGTGGGATAAATAAATGTGCTTAGAGACTCTACTGAGTCACGTGGTTCCAGGTGGTATGCAATGTATTCAGTGAACAGGCATGAAGGAAGCTCTTCGAAGCTCTTCCTGAGCAATTGTAGAAACAGGAAAAAATCCAAGAAACTGCAGGGCCCCCCTGGGACAAAGCACCCCCCTTCGCCCCCCGCTGGGGAGTTCACTTTCTCCAGGCAGCTCTCTCTTTGGATCTGGTAGCATTTTGCCTGGCGCCTACACTAAAGGCGGGGAGGGAGGGAGGTCCACATTTTTGTGAGATTTATTATCCATTTTTTTAAGACTTGTAATGAATTGTATTCCTTCTTTCTTAGTATTGATATATCTTTACTATGTTCAGGAAATGCATAAAGAATATAAGATAAATCTGAAATAAGCCCTATACCCATCACCTAGGAAAAGCAAAGAGAACTTTTAACAGGTTAATATACTAGTATTTCCTTCCAATATCTTTTAAAGATGTGCATGCACAATGTGTATTTAATACAAACTGCATGATAGTGTGCATACTCTAAGCCATACTTTTTCATTCAATTCATGACGAACATGTCATATCTTAATGTTCCTGAATACTGCCCTCTCCTACCACGTCACCTTCATGTCTGCATTGTAGGGCCTCCTTTGGCTGTACCAGACTTTTTTCATTCATTTCCCTAACCATTTATAATTTACCAAGTGAGATCATGGAATTAAATTCGGAACCAATTTCCTTCATCACATGTTTTTCCAGCTAGCTATTATTTTTATTCTGGGACTCACTCTATCAACAACTATTCCAATAATAAGTTTTTTTAAGAATTGTTAAATTTAAATTATTTTACACATCAAATTGTGTTTTAGACTGACTCAAAAATTACTTTTAAATGCGACTGTATCAGACAAGGGGATGAGCTGGTAATTTTATTTTTGTTCTTAAAGTAATCTTCCCTTCACAGTCCTCTACATGTATACAACACACTGATTTGTAGACAGTAAGAAAGAGGTAGGTCTGTGACGTGATAGAAAACAATTCACACACTGTAGTTCTCCGGGCCCTCCCCAGAGCCCCGATCTCACAGTCTGCTCCAGGTGACACTAGAAAAGGCAAACCAGGGAGTTCATAGGAGACGAGAAAAGAGTTTTCAATGAAGCTTAAACCTCATTGAGAGCTCTAACCAAGAGAAGTACTCCAAATATCGCATGAGTAGTAAATGCGTTTTTAACCGAATCTTAAAATATTCAGTTTATTTACACAAAATCCAGACCAAACGTCTTCCTTAAAAGAAAACAGTAGCATAGACAATGGCTTCTAAGAAGATAGAAAATTAAGCGTGTGTTTGTGGACCACGCAATCTGACAAATCTATGCTTCGGAGGGTTATCAAACACCCTGGTGAAGTGCTAGCAAGTAGATCTCGTCCCGTAGGGAGCTGGGAGTAATTTATGCCAGAACTACGCTCGCTGCACTTTGGGGTCCTTGCTGCTTGATGAAGCAGGCAACCTAGATCAATACACACCACTTACAATGCTAATTGCTGCGCTAAGTGGCAGGAACCAATTCCGCAGGCACAGCCACGCTACTGTCCTTGATGGAGCTTTGTAATCCTGGAGCAGCGCTGGGGTGAGAAGAGAGAGTCAGTCCCAAGTGCAGGAGCTCCACAGGCAGCTCTGCGCCTGCCTGGGCCCCTGCTGGGCAGTGCGCGCCCTGCATGTTAGAGGAGGAAGGACAACCTGAAAGGATCTAGTTTTCTCCCTGAGCTTCCCATGTCCCTGCCTCCCTAACCACAGGAAACCCTGTACACACATCCTGTTGAACACATGCAAAGCCCGGTCAGCGTCCAACAGAACCAGCTGGGGCAGGGATCCTGCTGCACTGACACTGCTCTCGGCACCATGTGGTGCTGGGTGCTCGGTGGAAGTCCCACTGTGACTTGTGTGCCCAGAAAGGGCACCGAGGCATGGGGTCCCAGGCTGTGCTCTCCCTAGCCCTGTTCCCTTTCTTCCAGGGACCCAGGAGCCAGGTCTCAGTCACTTTAAAGCCATGGTTCTCAGAGTGCGGCCCCTAAACCAGGGACATCAGATTCACTTGAGAGTTTATTAGACATGCAAATTCCAGTGCTCCACCCAGACCTACTGGGACACTGGCATGGGGCCAGCAATGATGGTGGAGACCCAAAGTCCCTGAGGGTCCCTGTCCTATTCTGTCCCCCGTCACCCCTGCCCAGCCCGCAAACACTACACTCAGGCCCTGCTGCCCTGTGTTCTCCCTCCAATTCGGTTCCCACTGAGTCCAAGTCCTGGGCTTTATGTCCCTGTCCTGACTCTTCACTTACTAATTGTAAGCCATGGAGCCTCAGTTTCCCCCTCTATCAAACAGAACTAATAATACTGCCAATAAAATGCAAAGTGTTCCAGTATTTTGGAAGGCAATGTAGCGACACTTATTTGAATTTAAAAAAAACAAAAAACTTACCCCCTTTAATTCAGCAAGCCTACTCCTGAGTTCAGAAAATCCAGTTAAAATTTTTAGAAACTCAATTAAATAAACAGTATATAAAGGCACATGTATCTGTCTATTGCAGTATTGTTTATTAGTGGCAAAAAATTCTGATATTCACACAGATAGGCTTAATAAATTAATGTTCCATTGAAACTCAGGAAGATCACGCAGCTATGAAAAAGAATGAATAAGACCAAGGTTGGCAGACTTTTCTGTCAAGATAAGAAGTGGCTTTGCAGGCTGTACAGACTCTTTGGCCAACTAACCAACTCTTTTGTTCCACTGTGACAGTAGCCATAACAATATGTCAACGAGTGGGCGTGAGTGTGTTCCAGTAAAACTTTTCTTAGAAAACACACGTGACCTTTAACTATTTCCACTGGATATTGACTACCGAGTGAGAAAACCAGGGGTTAGTTTTTAATGTTTGTAAAACAATCAGACTTTTGTAAAACCAACAATGACCCTCAAATACCCATCTTGTGTATGTGTCCACGTGTGTCTGTCTGTAACTATGTGTATGTCATGTAGATACCTTTCTATACAGAGGAAAACCTGGGAAGATAAGTGTAAACTTCTTGATAAGATTTAGGAGTCGTTGAAAAGGGGAAATGAGGGGAAACACATGGGAACAAATAATGAAAAGAAAAATTGAGTATAATCATCACCAATATGGTCATATTTTTGCAGTCAGTTAAATTTTACATACATGCATCTATGTAAAAATAAATTACACAGGATTCAAAACCCAATCCCTACCTCCAAGGAGAGCTGTGAAAATTAAACGAAATAAAGCATGCAGACGCTCAGCACAGGCCAGATGGAGCTGCTAGCTCCAACTTTAATTATCCCTCAATTAGACTAAGCCTTCTAGCGCGGTTTTCTGCTCACAGGCTCCCTAACAGCCCTGCCTTCCCTCCCCCTTTCAATGAATTCTGCCCTCGGGTCTTGGGCACATTTGTTCACCGATTCCATCCATTTGTGTGCTCTGGGCATCATCTCTAAGCCACACACTGTGCTTGGGGCTGGAAACGTAGAAATGAATCAGACACAGCTCCCCTCACTCCAGAACGAACAGTGGACAGCAGAGAGCTGGTCCACAGCCCAGCTTCGGTCGCATTGCTACCTGCCTCCACGGTGGTGCTCCCTCCTGACAAAAGGGCAGACCCTCTTCTCAGCAGAGCGCTCCTTCCCAGGGGTGCAGAAGACTCACTGCACGTGCTCACGGACCTGGTGCCTGGTGTGATTCCTGGCACAGAGTAGGCCCTTTATAAAAAGCAGTTGAACGGCCCTAGCTGGTTTGGCTCAGTGGATAGAGCATCGGCCTGTGGATTGAAGGATCTTGGGTTTGATTCTGGTCAAGGGCATATGCCCGGGTTGTGGGCTTGATCCCTGGTAGAGGGCATGCAGGAGGCAGCTGATCAATGATTCTCTCACATCATTGATGTTTCTATCTCTCTCTCCCTCTCCCTTCCTCTCTGAAATCAATAAAAATATATTTAAAAAAATAAAAAGCAGTTGAATGACTCAATCCCTGATGGATGGGTTGAGTGACTTGACTGAATAAGTGAATCATGAAGTGACTGAGAACCCTCTATCACTACAAGTCCATGATGATGACAGCTCAGGTGACTTGTTGTCAGTAGGTGCCAGGCACTGTGTTAAGATATGACTTGTTTTATGTCACCTGACATAGCATGTGCCGATACATGTACAGAGGGGAGACAAATACCAAGGGTGGCAAGGGTGGTGACGAGATTTGCCCAAGGACACTGGGCTGGTAACAATGCCCAGGCAGGGCCGAAGGCCAGGTGCTTCCTCCAGGACTTGAAGTTCACATCACAATCCTGTGTGCTTCTCAGAGGAAGTACTGAGTGTATTATGAAGACCTCAAAGGATGAGCTTGTGTCCTGGTCATAATGATAGAAGACACCCGAATTTTATCTCCAAAGCTTAGAGAAATGACAGCTGGCCAAGTGTCTGGGCTGTAAGGAGACGGGAACCCTGGGCACCTTGAGGAACAGAATCGACCAGTGATTTGGACACAGGCTTTTAGACCCCCGCGGCTCCAGGGCCTTCTCTCCTGTGGACACTGACTACCTGCCACACGTGATCTTTCTTAGCTTCCTACTGGAAACCTTTCTCGTGGGCTGCCTGATCCTGACTCCAGCTCTGAGCCACATTTGGCATGAAACACCCAAAGCGCTCTTTCCTTTCTCCAACTCCTCTCCGTATTCTGACATTCACAGGAAAAGCAATGGGTACTGTTGTCATCAAAATGCTAAGGAGATATCACAGAATATTACTGAACTCTCGAGGAACTAGAGTGAGCCGAGGCTTACTTCTTGAACGGGGAAAGAGAGAGAGAGAGAGAGAGAGAGAGAGAGAGAGAGAGAGAGAGAGAGAGAGAGAGAGAGAGAGAGAGAGAGAGAGACTGCTTTCCTACCCCGGAGAAAACACAGCAGCCAGTAGGTGAGCAGAACTCTGGCTGGAACAACACCTCCATTGTGGCTGTGGCTTCGATGAAGCAGACTGCTCATGAAATCAGCCATTTGGGGCCAAATTTCCAAGTGCAGCATTTTGCTGAGTACCAGATGCACTCGAATGGTTATTTTCATGGGGATTGAAAGTGATTTGCATCTATTTATTCAGAGCCATCTGAATTCCCAGCCACTAGCATAAAACAAAACCACTGCTCCCTTTACTTCTGGTAACTTTTTATGCCTCCTTGCTCAGGAGACCCTCCCCCACCTGCACATGGAGGCTGACACCGCAGGGATTGTTTCCCATGGCCTCATGAAGCTGACATGGTGGGCATTGGAAGGGAACTGTAGTTGGTATTCCGGCTTCATTTTTCTTTTTCTCTACGCTCACAAAATTATCTAACTGATCCCCAGTTTGTTCATTCAACAAACCTTTAGAAAGTCCTGTGTCTAGCCTTGAATTTCTTACAGACACGGGGGCCTGGCCCCATCCCTGCAGGCTCAGCCACTCAGAGGTCAGCTTTTGCAGCAAATGCAAAGGCTAAGATCTCATATGGGCAGATTGAACCTTTCAACTCAATGGCTCACACTCACTAAGAGCAGATGTTTGGGGACAGGATGCCACGCGTGCGCCAGAACTGAGAGCAGTGGGTGGGGTCTTGTTACCTGTCCAGTGCTCACTCTGGGCACAAGCTCAGAGCGAGGGGGGCTGGTGGGCACGGTGCCCCTGGCCCCAGAGATGGATGCAGAATGGGTACAGCTGGATCTGCCTGTGCGTGTTTTGGAGGTCCTGCAAGAGCCCCACCCAGCAGGTAGGGCCTCAGCTCAGTGGCCGGTGCTGTCATGCTTGTATAAACACCACTAGTGTCTTAAGAAAACAGCAAACAAGGGTGCTCAGCCCAGGCACCTGAATTCCTGGTGCTACCCGTTTGTATCCCATTGCTGCAAGGCGAGTCTCTTTCCCCTGCCCCCCACAAGCCCGTGGTGTCCTGCCGGTAGCACAAATGAGTAAAACTGTCTGGTTATTAAAACAACAAGAAATGACAAGAACTATGAAACACTGAAGAGCATTCACCATCTCAAAATGGTAGTGGCTGTTCCACTTTAATTCAAGCAATGTTAACAGATATTCCTATTTTTCAAGAGGTAGAAATCTGCATTCTGTGTGAAACCTTCCATGTTAAACACTGGGAACTAATTTAATTTTATAAAAATATCATCTGTGCCAATATTTTGCAGACCAAAAAAAAAAAAGTGGTCTGCATAAACCTGCTCACCCCTACCCTCTAATCTCTGTCATCTGCCTCGCTTTCCCTGGTCTGGCCAATGAAGACGTCTCCCAGAGCTTCCTTGCTGCCTGGAGGTGAGCCAATAGATAGCTCTTCCCTTTCCCTTGCTACTCACAAAGTCACAAAATTTGCATTTCACACTTGGACAGGTCAATGGACCCTTGGGTAGGGACCTAGTAAGAGGTCAGTTTCCAATTCCGCAGAAACAATTGATTGGATCTGCCCTGAATGTTGAAAGTTTCAAAGTTGGTGACAACCATCCATGTTGGCACCACCTCTGGTACCCAGTTCTGCCTTCTGGTGGTCAGATTCTGGTCATGCCCAACACTTTAATATCCTGGGGAAAAAGCCATACAAGGCAAAGCATGTGTCTGCTGGGCAACCAAAAGCTGAACCCCCTATTCAATGATGCCAATGGCTTCTCTAAAAATGACTGATTCTGGTTAAAACCACAAGTGGCTTCTGATTTCACTGATAGGGACTTGGGATTATTGCTTTTGCCTCTGGCAAACTCCTTTGAGAAAAAGTAAGTCCACGTGGCTCAGAGGGGAGAAACTGGTTAAATAAGCACATTTGTACCTACTGCCTAAAACCTGGGATGTAAAGTCAGGGTCAGTGAACTACAGCCTGCCTGTTTTTATATGGTCCAGAACCAAGAATAGTTTTTACATTTTTATAGTTAAGAAAAAAAGAGGAGAAGAAAGAAGTGAAGTAGCAGCAACTCTAGGTGGCCCAAAAAACCTCAAGGAGTTACCCTGACCCTTTCCAGAAAAGACTGGCCCACCCATGGTGGAGATGGATAATTCACTTCCTACCTTCTCAAAATCGATTAAAATGGCATTAAACTGATCCCATTTATCTCTCAATCCTCGTCACCATCCCTGTCTCTAGACTCTCTGCCATGACTGATTCTGGGAAGTGGTAAAACCATATTGCTCACCATGTCCATCTGGTCAACCAGATGCTTTCTGCTCTCACATGAGCATCTTCCATTCAGGTCATGACCTGCTGTCTTGCCACTATCAAGCTTTCAATTTTCTCTCTACTTAGGGGGCCACCATCTTAAACATCACTATTAGTTTTAGAGTCATAAACAGAGCTACAACTTGTTAGCAACATTCCGTGTGTTTCCTTTTCCTGCAGAGGCACAGCCTCGGGCTAAGCAATGACCACGGCAAAGTTACAGGAGTGGACAGCTCTGGGGAGAAATTGGATGAGGTAGGACAGCACTTCAGAATCTGGTGAAAGCATTATTAAAACGCAGCATCGCACGTTATTGTGTTCTTATAAGAGATTGAAAGGGGCATGCTCAGAAAATTACATTTTTTCCCAATGTACAGGAACAAAAGTCACAGCAGCTGTAAGAAAGGAGCCCAAGTTGTATCTGTATCTATACTGTCTGAAGAAACAACGTCTGTTACTAAACGTAGGTTAATTCCACTTAGCCTCTTTCAGTTTCTAATGGATTCGGCAGGAGTGCTTGTTGATGTAATTCAATTATTTTTTTCAAATATATTTTTTATTGATTTCAGAAAGGGAGATGGGGGAGATAAAAATATCAATGAGGAGAGAGAATCATTGATGGGCTGCTTCCTGCACACCCCCCTACTAGGGATCAAGCCCACAATCTGGGCATGTGCCCTGACCAGGGAATTGAATCATGACCTCCTGGTTCATAGGTTGATGTTCAAACACTGAGCCACACCGGCCAAGCCAATTAATTTAATTTTTGCTCAGTGAAGTGTGGGCACTGGTGCCTGGATTTAAACATTGGCTCCCTCCACTTTTAGCTGCGTGACCACACTTCAAACTTCTTCTGTTTTTTTAAATATATTTTATTGATTTTTACAGAGAGGAAGGGAGAGGGATAGAGAGTTAGAAATATCGATGAGAGAGAAACATCGACCAGCTGCCTCCTGCACACCCCCTCCTGGGGATGTGCCCAAAACCAAGGTACATGCCCTTAACCGGAATTTTCTCTTTGGGGGGTGTCAGGCAAGGCTCTGTTTCGGTGTCCCAATAGTAATGAAATGGATGCTGTAATTTCTTGGATGCCCTCTCTATACATCTTTTTTAATGTGTAGCCTATTGCTTTTTAAATGAGGTTCACTATAAATGACTTTGGCTTCCAGAATTGTGGAAGAATTCCACTTGAATTCTACAAACTCATTAGCAAATTTTATTTGCAGAACCTAGAGTGGAAGAAAATCTGTCAACAAAAAAGACCCACCAACAAAAAAGAGGGAACCAAGTGAGAGCCATTCAGATTCCACTCACACACCTGTGTGCAGGGAGCCGTCACTGGGACCCACATGTCACCTCCTGTCCCACAGCCCGGGAAAGCCTGCCAAATTGCAGTCATTCTCCACCCTGTCGCTCGCGCCTTAAGGAAATTCTAGAAATGACAGGCCCGTCGTGGAATGAGGACCATCCCACACTCCTCCACTCCTTGTTCCAAAATTAGACTCTGTCATAGACGCTGATCTCCAAGGTGGCAAAAATAGCGGCTGCTCGGGGAGCCCCGAGCTGTGCCCCAGACTCCCAGCGGCTCCTACAGCAAGGCAGCTGGCAGCTGGGCCATCTCCTTCAACAGGGGGGTCTCCCCTAATCCAACCCCCTCATGAAGCACCCCTTTCAGAGCAGTAATAATAATACACTGGTTTAAAAAGCAAGAAGGCAGGGGAGAATTATGAGATTGCTTTCTGGTGCCAAAACTACCAAAAGAAATAGGGTGTCCTGGAACAGTGATTTTTTTTTTAAGATATACTCTAAGATGATATTTCTGAAAGGTTTTCAGGATAATTTGAGAATGCTGAGTGGGGATATAAGAGGAATGTAAGGGCTTTCACACTCTCCAAGGGGGCGAGGCACTGTGGCCGCAGGTAGAGGCTCAGGACCAGATGCAAGGATCCTGCATTCCTGGCTCCAACAATAACGAGCTCTACTGAGCTCTATGGCTGCAGGCAAGTGACTTAGCCACTCTGAGCATCAGTTCTTCTCACGTATATGACAGGGGCAGCAATTCCTTCCAGGACAGTGATTCCTTCCAGGCCAAGAGTCATGAGTAATATTCTCTTGAATTGTAAGCCCCAGGGGAGCATGGGCCTCACCTGTCAATCACCACTACATCCCACAGCACATAACAGCATCTATGTCCTCAATGAGCATTTGGAATGAACGAATGAATGAGAATGTGTGAATGCATCTACCTCACAAAGATATTGTGGTGATCAGAGAAAAAGCAAGTAGAGTGTCTGGCATATTGCAGGAGGCTTAATGAACTGTAGTGGCTATTATTACTAACGAGCCTGGCCTATAGTAGATGTTCAATAAATAAATAACATCATTAGCAAAACACCATAAAGGAGAAAAAGTATCAAAAAGGTAAAATCGAAACACTAAATGAACAGGACCCCAGAAGTTTGCGTAATGTGGAGACAGACAGTAAGGTGGCCCCACCATCTTCTCATCCAGGTCTTCATGCCCCCAGTGCTCCCCTTCTCTGATAGTGTTAAGGACTTGTGACTTGCTTTTAACTAATAGACTATGACAGGGTGATGAGATGTTTCCATGATTATGATACTTAGGATTGTGACCCCCACCTAGCAAGGAGACTCTCTCTCTTGCTGGCTTTGATGAAGTAAGTGGGTGTGTTGGTCCATGTGGCAAGGCTGGCTTTCATCCAACAGTCAAGAAGAAACTGAGGCCCTCTATCCTACAGCCACAAGGAATTTAATCCTGCCAATAACCATAACAGCTTGGAAATGGATCCTTCCCCAGTCTAACCTTCAGGGGAGACTGGAGTCCCAGTGGATACCAGTGCCATAGCCTTGTGAGAAACTGAAGCTGGGAACCAGGAGATAATACGTGGGTGTGTTTTACAGTGCACAGTTTGTGGGACTCTGTTACACAGCAATAGAAAATGAATACATGTAGTAACATAGGCAAGACATCCATTGCCACAGCATGGCATAAACGCCCAGAGAAGGACCGGTTGCTGAGTGATGCAGAGCATGGTAAGAACTGGGAGAACTGAAGACGCCATTCTTCAGTTCTAAAGGGCAGACGTTATTGGGCAGAGCTGATTATTGCCATGTGGGGATGTGAGACCAGTGTTACCCAACCTTTTCATTTTTAAGACAGTACAGAAATCTGAGTTTTATGTGAAATCTTCATTTTTGAATGCTGGCCACTAATTTGGAATTTTTAGAACAGCAGTGAGATCTCATGCAGGCAAAGAAAACATGTATTAGGGGTTTGATTCAGACATAAAGCATAATTTGGGGTTACCCCAGCAGGTTACCCCTGCTCTAAATTTGAGCCCACTGATTCCAAGCTGGTGCCCTTAGGCCTTCAATCCAAGGGTCATCTTGAGGGTTAGAAAGTACACAGCAATTCCTTAACATGTTGTCTGCCACAGGGGAAAGGCATGATACATTTCCATTATTATTGATCTTATTATTGTATTCATTTCCTATGGCTGTTGTAACAAATTACCACGACGTGGTGGCTTTAAACAAAAACAGTTTACTCTCTTACATTCTGGAGGCCAGAGTCTGGAATCAGTTTCACTGGGTTAAGGTCAAGGTGTTGGCAGGGCTGGTTCCTTTTGGAGGCTCCAAGGGAGAATCAGTCCCTTGGCTTTTCCACCTTCTCGAGGCCATGACCTTCTCGAGGCCATGACCTTCTCGAGGCTGCCTACATCCTTCAGCGCACATCTCCTTCTTCCACCTTCAAAGCCTTCAGCATAGAATCTTCCACTGTCTCTCTTTCTGTCCCTCGGCTTCCAACATCACATTGCCTCCTGTCTGACTCTGACTCCTCCTGTTTCTTCCTTATAAGGACCCTGTGATTAGCTTGGGCCCATCTAGAGAATCCAGGGTACCCTCCCCATCTCAAGAGCCTTAGCTTGATCATGTTGGCAAATCCCTTTTGCCAAATAAGGAAACATTCACAGGCTCCAGGGACTAGAATGTGGACGTCTTTGAGGAGCCATTATTCAGCCGATCACAATAGTAATATTTGCTATTATTATCCAACCCACAAGCCTCCTCTTTATGACCTCTGCGACACAAGGCCATAAGTCTGATCAAAACTAATTCACTCCAGGCTGCAGCGTCCAACTAGCATTCCCACAGTGCTGGGTTCTGTCTGGGGATGAAGTCAGCTAGCAGTGGGTCGGGGCTTCCTAATAATGAGGCTAAGCCTAGAGGTTAGCTTCGCTATCTTTCTCCATTTATGACCTTATATATCTCAGGGAAGCAAGCTAACAGTGACATAAAGGCAATTCCTAGTTGAGAATACAGCCAGCTCTGTGTGGATCCATTTCCAATGACCAGAAAACTCAAAATTGTAGTCCAGGGAGGGTGGCCAGTCATGTTGTCATCATTTGCTTCATTTTAGCACTGCATCTCTTTTCTCCCCTAATCAGAAATTGATTCAAGTACGTTGTTTTTAAGCCTTTCGCAATCCTGTTGAACTCCCTTGGAATTCAGATCCCATTTTGACACTCATTTCCATCTAAAACAGAATGCTGTTGCTTTAAAATCACATTCATTTTATAAAACCCCTTCAGCATACATCAAATTAAGAACTAATGTTATTTTCCAGTTAAATTTGCAAGGGGATAATCTGAACGCATTACTCATAATCCTGATTAATTTTAGCGGAAGTAATGAGAAGGTTGTAAATAGAGCAACATGTGTATGCGCAGAACTTGCCTTCTAAGCACACAACAATTTATGCTAATTGATGGCTTCACAAACAAGGTAATCTTGGAAAAACCTGCTCAGATGTTTGAAGGCATCTAATGGATAGCTATACAACTTTAATGCAATCACATGTTGCCCTGTAAATTCGAAGTGACTTGAATTCGACTGCACAGCTGACTAGCTAATGTCTATGCATCCACCCACCATCCAATTCAGCCAGCCAGCCAAGCTATCCATCCATCTATCCATTTATCGATCTCTATTGTGATATCCAGAATTGGTAAGCATATGGGGAAATGGATATAAAGTCTGCATTAATCCAAAAAGAAGATTTTTAAATGATGAAGGGGAAAATATTTCATGATATGTGAAAATTACATGAAGTTTGAATTAAAGTGTTTTGGAAACACACCAAACCCATTTGATGATGTTTTACCTATGGTTGCTTTACCTAAGGAGTTGATATAGAGACTATCTTAGTCCACAAAACCTATAGCATTTACTGTCTGGCCCTTCACAAAAAGCTTTGCTGATTCCTGCTCTGAAATCCTGAAGCAATGCATGCACAAGCCATTTGGGAATAACTCAGGACTACTCTGTGACAGATCATATTACTGACATGCTTTCCTTTCCTCTTTAAATCCAACCAGCACACATGTTTACATCAGCAATTTGCAAGCTACCTTAGTGCTAGCATGCCAACACTGTGCCTTCGGTTTTGCAGATTTCCTTCCAGATGGGCAGCCCTGCATGTATTTGCAGCCACAATGCATGATTTGCATTGTTTAACTCTTCTGCATTCGATTACAGTTTCATGTTATTCTTCTCAAAGAAAAAACTCAAGAATCATAGTTCTCGGTAAGAGTGACAGTTACTAATACAAAGTAACGAACAGGGTAGGTGTCCCAAGAGAGCGTCTGTGGATGCTCGTGTGTGTTTGTGTTTGTGGAGTCTCTATCCTGGAAGACTATGAAGGTTTAGCAACCAGCAATGGCAAATGCATGGCTATGGGCAAGAAGCAGTCTACGGACAAGTCTTCTTTGGCCCACAAATTGGGACAGTTTTGTTGTTGGCTTTAATTGGAATGAATTTCCAACAGTTACAGACTGGGAGGTAGTATGCACAGACTCAAATCCTTGGCTTCTCTGAAAAAAAAAAAAAAAATCAAGAGATCTCCATGGAGCCCGAAGTCTCATGTCAACAGTTGTCCGGTCTTCAGCTTTTGAGATTTCATTCCAGTTTCCTCTCAGCCCGCTTCACTCACTTATATTTTTTCCCTGACCCCTGTTGACATTGGAAATTACAATGTCTGATACAGCTATCAACCTGTATCTATAGGAAGATAACCTACGTAGTTGTGTCCACAGGTGTCCATATCCCCAAATTGCCTCTAATGTACATACTCCCTGCAATTATGTCCCAATAATCATGTCCCGCCTAAATCCATACATTGAAATCTTAATCCCAAAATGGATGGTATTAGAAGGCGGGGCCCTCAGGATGTGATTAGTTCCTGAGGGCAGAGCACCCTACACTCCAAGGGATGCCTCATCCCTTCTGTGTGTAAGACAGAGAAAATACAGCCAGCTATGAGCCAGGAAGTGGGCCCTCCCCACAGACAGAGTCTGTGAGCAACTTGCCCTTGAGCTTCCCAGCCTCCCAGGGAGAAACAAATGTCTGTTGTTTATAATCCATCTAGTCAATGGTATTGGTTATAGGAGCCCAAACTGATTAAGGTACACACTTAAAATAACTGCAGCACAAAGTAGATAAGGAGGAACTGCCTTAGTCACAGGCCACTCCGGGCCATCCCAGGGTGACAGTGAATCCGAGGAATACCTGGATGAGGACAGGAGTAAACCCCTGCTCTAATCGCTGGATGTGGTTTCCAGCACAGGGATCCCAGGTCGCAGCCGACGGCAGTGCCCACCGGGATCTGAGGAAGGAAGCCCGACATACCATGGAATTTTTCACGCTCTGCAGCAGGCGTTCGTGCTGCTCGGCGATGGCCAGCGCGGCAGAGTGCACCTTCTGGTAGATGGCCTCTCCGTCTCGCGTCTGGAAGATAAACAGCCCCTCGCCAGTCTCACACATCCTGTGGAAACAAGAACAGAGCTTCTGAGAGCCCCGCCCTAGGAGCCAGGCGCCAGAGCCTCGGATGCACCAGGAGACCAGACCCATGGATGTTGCATGAGGCGAGGGCTCTCATGCCCATCTGCTAAACAGAGTGAGCGAGAAACCACATTTCCAGCGAGCTGCTGTTACTACAGGCAGGGAACCATCTCTCTTGGCTAACATGGTGATTTTTTTTTCTCAAGAAACAAAGCAGAAAGTTAACAAAATAAAAAAGGCCATTTCTTGATTTTTAGCATAATCCTTGTACTCTGCTTTCCTGCTGTCAAAGCGGAGACCTGAGGGACTGCTTTCCCCTTCAGTCCAGGAATCAGACCCGTCAGCGTCCCTACCGTCCAGTTCAGAGGTGAACTAAGGGTTCCATGACTCCCAGGCTTGGTTCTAACTTCCCTTACAGACGATGCCTTAAGGATGCCTTCATTTCCAAAGTCAGAGATTCAATCTGACTCCAGCTTCCACTCAATGTGAGGAATCAAATGCAGCTGAGAGTTTTGTGGGGATCATGATGGTGCTGCATTAACGTGGCCAACAGAAGAGCAGGTCCCCCAGGGAAGATCTGTGGTCTGATGGTTAGTGTTAATGAGTCCGAGGAAGACCATCTCTGCCTCAGACTGTTAAACCAGAAATGAAGTCCATTCACAAGGGGAGACTGGTACACAGGGGAAAAGCTAATAAACATGCTTTAATTGCTAAGTATACTTTAATGTGTGTGTGTGTGTGTATACATACATGATATGTAGAATTACCAATATATTTAATTACTCTAAATATTTTTAAAGGGCGTGGGCAAAAATACATGCAAGGGTATTTTTAAAGTTCTGATTTTGATCTATACATCTATCGACAGTAAACTAAGACGTTGCTTTTGTTTGTTTATTTTAAAGACCCTAATTATTCAAAGACACAATGCCACTCCCTCCATCTCAGAATCTCCTGCTGAAAAACTGAATCCTGGCTTGAGGGCCGAGTTTCGCTCACATCTGAAGAACTGCTTAACACAACATGGAAATCAAGCACATTTCCACCCAAACCGCTGTTAATTACTTTATCTAGCCCAGTCTATGCAATTAATGTAATAAAAATAGAAAGATTCCTCCCTATCTAATTTCCCACAGTTGGCCCGATACAACGGCCATATGGCAGTTTCCAGCACGTATAGCTCGGTGTACGTAATCCATCAAAACCTGCCTAGCTTGGATTTCACTGATATGAGTTAGGTGAAGAGAAGGAAAAGAATAAACGGGTGGCTCTTTCAGGAAGCTAATATAACGAACTACCTCAGGGGGTTGACTGTGTGATTTTAATTATTAAGTCATGCCAATCCAATGAGGAGTGAAAACTAAGAACTGATGCATTTCAGTCACGTCCCAGCTCTTCCCGGAAGACTCCCTCACTGCCCAGTGCTCACTGCCCTTCCCTCCTCATTGATGCTGTCATACAAATGTGACACCTAATTGTGCAAGGCCTTCATTTTTCACAGCTCCTTTTCTCATCAAGTATGGAACTCTAATGCCCGAAGAAGAGGAAGTAGCCTCAGTCAACTCTTTAAGAGGAAGAAGTGGCCTTTGGCTTCCTCCACCACCAATGCTATTGTTTACTTACTTATGTATATGCCAATCTTGGTTCTAAAAAGAATGAAGATACCTGTTACCTAGAAACAGTGGTAGTTTATTGCTTAATATCAAACCCTGTTTCTCAAATTTGACAATCCAGTTGCTCTTAAAGGTCTTGTGACTGCAACCGCAGTAGTAAGTGTAGTTTAGATTAGGAGCCAGTATATCTACCTCGCTATTTATGTATCTTCAATTAGAACATGCTGATGTTTTCTGCTCTATTTTATTTTAACACTGCTGGTGAAATGTGCCATCTATATTATGACCTGCTCGTTGGCAAGGCCTCCACTTTGGCAATCCCTCTTTCATCCAATGTCGGCTTTTGCTCAACATAATGAATCTACAACCTTCCTTTAAAGACATCTGCATCTCTAAATAATTATTGTAATCGAAAACAAGTGAAATCACAACCACTGGAGCATCAAGTATCCTTTAAAGTACAACAACAATAGACTGCCTTCCTCCACCTGAGGATCTGGAAGACACACACTTCACAAACATACACACTCGCATACACACACACACACACACCATACACACAATGCACACACCACCTACCACATACAGAAAGGACCACCAATTAGGTTTACACCAGGTGAACGGATGCAGATCTCACACGCACTTCAATGTAGAGCAGGCAGAGTGGCTCCCGGACAGTAGCCCCAAGCAGCCCTAGTCACATGAGGACATTGGAGCCCAATGGGGTTACAGCTTCTGATTATCGGGAAGCCAGAACACCTGATTTCTATGAGAAATAACCTGAATGTTTAATGTTAGCAACTCATTCCTTTTCTTTAAGCTGGGGGGTGGGATTCCCCTGTAACCTGATCTGCCAGGAGGCCAGCCATTTGCTCTGAAGAGCTCTCCACAGAACAGCAGTGAGGCCTGGGTTTGAGCTGTCGGGCTTTCGTCCACCCTGTTCACAGGCACGTGTCCTTCAGTGGGACAGTGAGACCCAGGAGGGTTATATGAACAAAATGGTCCTTCAGATGCTCTTCCATCCGCCTCTTCTAACCTCAGCCCACGAGTTCTTTTATGTCTCTCCCTCCCTCCAGGTAGATTTGTGTGCTGTTTCATAAGCAGCTTTAAATCCATTAAAATCGTTACTGCACACCTTTGTTAAAATAATACAATGGGCAAACTTCCCAAGGCAAGTAAGAGGAAAATAGGAGGAAAAAAGAAAAGAAGACAGGGAAGGAAGTAGAAAGAAGACGCATCAAGCAGGCTAATGGCTTTACATGGCCTTACGTCTGCAGCTCATCTCGGAGAAACAGCCCAGAACGAAGATGCTCTAATGGCTCCAGCCAGACAGCACTGCAAACACACTTCACTTCCCATGATCCGGCTCCTTTCTCTTACCCACGGACCTTCCTCGGACACCGGCCCAGCAGTGCTCTTCCCTGTGGCCTTACACTAACAGAAAGTGGGGCTGGAAACCCAGAGAAGGTGAAGTAATGAGTCTAGGTTTGCCTTCTCCTGTGTCCTTTCTGAAGATAAGGATTCAGATAGAAGAATAGCGTGGCCATGTCATTGCACTTCGAGTTTTGAATTTCTCAGATAATTACTTTGCCTGAATGACATGCCTGTCACTCCAAACCATGGGTTGTGCAACTGGCCAAGAAGAAAAACAAGAGCTCCAAATAATAGTGAGAAGTTCATTCATTCGTGCCCAGAAGTACCACGGCCACGTGGCATGAAGGGCGGGACTTGGGCTCCGGGTCGCCTTGCTGGGATGGCCCTCACCTGCTCTGTGACCTGGTGCATATTATCTAACCTCCCTCAGCCTGCATTTCTTTTGGAAAGTAAATATAATGACAGTCACTGTCACCCAGTTTTACTGAAAGTACCAGCCATGGCATGTAGGGTGCACAGAACAAATTTTCAATTAGATGCACTTCCATCACTGCACTCAAGTGTGAGGGCCATGCAGACAGCTCTGTTCTGACTTTTCAGCTCTCCCGCCAGTGCCTACACTGGGCGTGGCCTCAATATTTGATGCTCAATGAAGAACCATATAATGCATTGTGAAGGAGCAGGCAGTGCTAGAGAAAGCATAACTGGGGACTTGACTCAGCCTCCTCGGGCAAGGCTTCTGAAACAGGATTCACTGAGACACCGCAGGAGGGGAATGGTTTGGAAGAGTAAGCTAGGAGAACAGTCCCAGCAGAAATCACTGCACACTGAACGCCTTGAGAGGGCGAGGTCCAGTGATTTCAACACAGAGGGAGGAAGGGATGGAGAGCCCCGTGCCTGGCCACAGTGAACTGAGCGTGAGTGTTGGGAGGCCACGGTCTTCACTATTCCGAGTCATCACCTGAATGCAATAGTCCCCAAGGGCACTGAAGGCCCAACTTGAGAAACTCCTTCTCTTTGCCAATGACATTTCACACCATTATCTGTTACTTTTTTAATATGTTTTTTAAATTTATTTTAGAGAGAGAAGGGAGAGGGAAAGAGAAACATCAATGACGAGAGAGAAACATCGATCAGCTGCCTCTTGCACACACACCCCCTCCCCCCACTGGAGACTGAGCCTGCAACCTGGGCATGTGCCCTGACTGACTGGGCATCGAACAGGCGACCTCTTGGTGCATAGACAACACTCAACCCACTTAGCCACACTGGCTGGGCTCAACATCCTTTATTAGAAAAATACAAATGGATTGAAATTATATAAACCAAAACAAATGATCTCATGCCAGGCAGTGTTAATAAGAAAACTCGTGAAATCAGTAAGCCAATCAGTTCCATTACTTTATAGATGGATTCATGTGCATGGGTGTGTATGTTTGTTGAATATATAGCTGTGTGTCTAGAATATTTTGACACTGCCAGAAGCAGGCTGAATCTTATACTCAACATGTATGTTGACGATACTCTTCTCTCCACCCCTGCAAAAGCAGTTACTAACTCAATGTTGAATTTTACATTTGTAATTTCATATTATAATAGAAGGAATCAGTACTTGTCAGGCGAACATACAGCAAATCCTAATAGTGGCTGTGATGGGTACAAACAAAGGTAAAGACACAGCTTTTACAGGTGAAGGGGCTGCAAAGTATAGACTGGCAGTTACCAATAAACACAGGATGCAGAGTACAGCATAGGTATAGTCAACAATATCGTACTGACCCTGCGTGGTGGCAGGAGGGTACTGGACTTATCGGGGGGATCACTGTGTAAATCATATGATTGTCTAACCACTATGCTATACACCTAAAGCTAATACAAAATAATATTAAATGTCAACTGTCATTGAAAAATAAAATTAATAAAGGCAACATGGCTTTTTCTTTATGGTGGTTACAATTTACTTGGTTAGACGAGATCTACATATGTGAATGGTTCAAGAATAATATGTGGCATGAGCTATGGGGGTCAGAGAGGGAATAAGAGAGGAAAGGCACAGCTGGGGAGAGAGGTGGGCATCAGTGCTAGACGGGAAACAAAATTCAGAAGCCCAGCCCTGAGAGAAACCAATCAGAAGCACCCTGCAGAGAACCACACAAAGTTAGAAGCAAAAGACTGCGGAATGTTTCATTCTTTTGTCTGTGGAAGGAAGGTGGGGTGAACAAACGCAGCGGGACCCCTCCCCTCCTCGAGGCCCTCTGACAGGAAAATACACGCAGAGAAACACACAGTGAAGTGAATGAGAGGCTCAGCCACCCGGGCCAGGAGCCCATCTGGAAGGGAACCCTGGGCAGGCCTTGGGGGCTCACCCAGGAAGCAGGTTTCTCTACGCTGGAGCTGGAGGGTTAACAGCAGCGATGCTGACACACACGGCCAGTTTATAAGCAGTGGGGAGAAATCAAAGTGCTTCTCACGGTTCCCAAATCCAAGCTCGTATCTGGCTTTACTACACCCGCTGGAATGAAAAGCCAGCGCAGTCAGAGAGGCAGACTCGAAGCCGCATGCCCAACACAGAGGCCAGACCCTCCTCAGTCCTGGCCACACCCCTTCTCCTGCAGCTTTAGCTGCTCCTGGGGTCATGAATACCTCCCTTTTGTTTGCCTGGGGTTCTAGCCACACAGGAACAATATGACTTAGGGTGGGGCTTTGGGTCTCCTGGTATTAGTGGGACTGAGATCAACCATGTGGACAACCAATAAATCAATCATGCATGCATGCCATGGAGCCCCCAGAAACACCCTGAGCCCTGTGGCCTGGGAGAGTGCCTCTGGCTGGCAATACTGAGATCACCGTCATATTGAGGGAGGAGGGCCACACTGCGCTGACTCACAGGGGGAAGAGGTGGAAGTTCGTGCCTGCTACTTCCCTGGGCTCCATCTCCCCCCAACCCTCCCCACCCCCGCCACACACACACACAGACACGCACGCACGCACGCACGCACGCGCGCTTCTTCCCTTGGCAGATGTCGTCTGTGTCCTTGGCTGTAATAAACTTTAACCCTGAGTTTTACAGCTTTCCGTGAGTCACTTTAGCATATTATTCAACCTCAGGACTTGCAATTGGTGTCAGAAGTGAGGAAGGTCTTGGGAAGTTTCCTGCAAACGCTGCAGTTATCCAACTCCGTGCAGCCCCAATGGCTACCCATCTGGCTAAGACTAAACTCAGACAAACCTTTACAAGGGCCTCAAACTCCACACAGTCTGACAGAGCACCTCCCACTTTACCACACATTGCTCCCCCACCCCATCCCCTCATTCTGCTCCAGCACAGTTGAACTGCAGGCACACTCCCCTCAGCACCTTCCCCAGCCTCCCTCTTCCGGCTGGGATGCTCTTCCCCCAGGTCTCCCCATGGCTCACTCTCTCCCCTCTTCTAGGTCTTTACATCCCTGACTCAGCAAAGCCAGCCCTGCTCATCCTATTGCAAACTGCACCCTTCTTTGGCACTTCCTCTCAAACAACTTTATTTTTCGCTGTGTGACTTACCCAATCTGACATCTATTTTACATTTTTAAATGGGCTGTGTTGTCTTCCTCTCTTCTAGAGAGTGAGTTTCAAAATGACAATGCCTGGACGTTTTACTCACTGCCTCATCCCCAATGCCTGGGACCACACCCGGCTATCAGGATGCACTCAGTGAATGTCTGATGGAAGAAGGAATGCCTCACTTTTGCTAGACATTTCTGGAACTCTGAGGTACCATCACATATAAAGTGGTCACACACACAAGGGAGCCATCGCCTACTGTGAGATGGCCACACCATAAAGCAGGTACAGGTACATGAAAAGATGCCCAACATCACTCATCAGCAGGGAAATCAAACCATTTCACACGGAGAGGATGGCTACTAGAAACAGACGAGAAGTAACAGTGTTGGCAAAGATGGAAAAAAGGAAACCCTTGTGCACTGTTGGTGGGAATATTAATTGGTGCAACTGAGGAAAACATATGGAGGTTCTTAAAAAAAAATTAAAAATAGAACTACCTCCTGATGCAGCAATCCTACTTCTGGGTATATATCCAAAGGAAATAAAAACACTATCTCAAAGAGATATGTGAACCCCCATGTGCATTGCAACATTATTTACAATGGCCAAGCCTGAAACACCCTGTGTCCACCGGAGGGTGGATGGTAAAGAAAATGTGGCACTGGGCATGTTACTCAGCCATAAAGGAGGAAGGAAAGGCTGCCATTTGTCAAAGCATGGATGGAACTCGAGGCCATTGTGGCAGGTGAAGTACGGCGGACAGAGAAAGACGGACACTGTATGATAGCACTGACATGTGGGTCTAAAACCCTCACCTCCTGGAAACAGAGGGTAGAATGTGGTTACCAGGGGCTGTGGGTGAGGGGAATGGGGAGATGTTGGTCAAAGGTACAAACTTCCAGTTAGAAGATGAGTAAGTTCTGAGGTTATAATGGAAAATATGGTCACTATCCTTTTAAAAGACTGTATTATATACTTGAAAGTTGCTGAAAGTAAAGCTTAAATGTTCTCACCACAGAAAAACGGTAATTCTGTGAGGTGGTGAAGGTATTCACTAACCTTATATAGCAATCATTTTGCAATATATGCAATTATCAAATTACATTGTATATCTTAAACTTAAACAATGTTATATGTCACTTATATCTCAATAAATCTGGAAAAAAATGGATAACTAATACACATTAAAATAAACTTCTGAAAGATGGCCACCAGACAGGATGCACTGAGGGGTGTCTGACTTTTCCCAAAGGTCCTAAGAGAGTCACCGTTTCCTTTAGGGGTTCATGTGCTGTGTTCACAGGAGCTCGGGGGACCCAGCTAAGCCTCTGATGGTGGCCTTGGGGTCTGACTTCACACCCCACACCTAACAGCATCTGGCAAAGAGCAGGCACACGATGACGAGGCACCTATGCATGATGGTCATTAACGAGGTTATTCTGTGAGTAGAGGGAATTCTTCCTCCTATTCATTTGTAATACATGTGTGCTACTTTTATAATTAAAATGAAAGGCCCAGGGCACAGATTAGTATACCGGTGGGGTCCCTCAGCCTGGCCTGCGCCCTCTTCCAATCCGGGACCCCTGGGGGGATGTCGGCCTGCCAGCCTGTGGGGATTGGGCAAAAACCGGCAGTCTGACATCCCCTGAGGGATGCAGTAGTACGCAAGTGGCAGGCAGCTAGAGAGGAGCCCAAGCCCGGGTACTGTGCTGCTGCCGTGGAGGCGGGAGAGGCTCGCACCACCTCAGCGGTGCTCGCCAGCCATGAGCCTGGCGGCACTCCCGCTGTGGGAGCGCACTGACCACCAGGGGGCAGCTCCTGTGTTCAGCATCTGCCCCATGGTGGTCAGTGCACGTCATAGTGACCAGTCGACAGGTCATTCGGTCAACCGCCATAACGGTCACTTAGGCTTTTATATATATACTAGAGGCCCGGTGCATGAAATTCGTGCACGGCGGTGGGGGGGGGGGGGGTCCCTCAGCCTGGCCTGCACCCTCTCCATTCCGGGATTCCTTGGGGGATGTCTGACTGCCAGTTTAGGCCCAATCCTGGCAGTCGGACATGCCTCTCACAATTTGGGACTGCTGGCTCCTAAATGCTCGCCTGCTTGCCTGCCTGATCACCCCTAACCACCTCTGCCTGCCTTCCTGATGGCCCCTAATTGCTCCCCTGCTGGCCTGATCGCCCCTAACCACCTCTGCCGTGGCCCCTCACCCAGGACCTAGGATTCCCTCTGCAGGCACCCAGGACCCGGGCCAGCCACAGCTGCAGGGGACCGTGGGTGGGCAGCTTCACCCGGGTCACAGGTGCTGGCGCCTGGGACCATAGGGCGGGCGGCTTCTCCCTCTCCCAGGCCGCAGCCACAAGAGCTGGTGCCCGGGACCACGGTCTGATGGCTTCGCCTGGGCCCGGTTTTGTCAGGATGGTCCTCTGGAAGACATCCGGTCTAATTAGAATATTACCCTTTTATTAGTATAGATAGATTATTTGGGGATAAGTGCTATTCTAGAACAAATGGAATAAATTTTGCAATAGCAGGTTCTGCTTTCTTTGCAGCAGAAGTGATTGCACTTCTGAGCAAGCCCGTGTGTGAGATCCCGTTCACTTCCAGTCAAGTCCATCTCCTCAGCATAGCGGGGAGAAGTGGGCACTTACCATTTGTTAATTTGCTTTCAATCTCTTAATAAGAATGAGGATATGCTCTATAAAATATTCAGAAATCAGAGACAATTAATAGCTTAGAATCAAGAAAGACGAATAGAGAATATTCAAAGATTTCTCTCAGAATAATTGTCCTTTCAGCTGTAAATTCACCGATTAAAAGGGGAAACAATTTTCTTTTTAATGAAAAGTCCTTTCACCAATTGGACTTGTGTTTAGAGTGACAGACACAGGAATTAGATTATTTCTTTTCCAAGGTTGTTCAGATGTCTTTTGATCCAAAACAAGCTTTTTCACACAGGTGTGCTCTCCGTGTAAGGAAAAGCACCTGTGAGTGCAACGTGGCTCTCCGCATATTGTTGGCACGCCCAGAAGTTCCCTTAAAGCAATGTCGAAAGCTCCAGAGAGTCTCCAGCTGGGACAGAGCGCTCGAGCGTGGTAATTATTCAGTGCTGCGTTTGCCAAGTGTCACCTGAGCGGCTCTCCCTCTGGGGGTGTTAAACCCCAAGTTCATTCCCGGCAGTGGGGCGGCGAGGTGGGCTGAGGGAGCTCGCTAACTCGGCAGTGACTCCTAAATGAACAGGGCACCTTCCATCTTGCTTTGAACAATAAACACTTCAGAATGGCTCCACGGGGGATGGTGAACAGTCAGCGCTTCGTGTCACTGGATCTTCCCGCAAACATCGGGGCCCCTGCCCACCCCAGGGCTTCCCTGAGGTCCCAGAGCAGCCAAGTGGAAAGAGACAAACAAAAGACAAGAGAAACCTCTAACAATAGAAGCAAGCTGTGCCTCAGTCTCCCAAATATACGAAATGTTCTCTCCAGGGGCAACTAATTCTGCAACTGCACTTTACTAAAAAGTTTATGTGTCAACTCTGAATTTCTTCAAGGGAAGAAACTGAGATATGGTCAGCTTTGCTTGGGGGGAGAATAGGGAGCAGGGGGAGAAATAGCATCTGGAAAACACTACTGGCCTGTAGCCACGACACTGCTGCCTGGGAGAGGTGAACAATCCTAGCTGTATGTGCCTGCCCTCCAAACGGACAAAGAGAAGCTTCCAGAATTAAAGTAAACTAAGAAAATGTATGTCAGAGCGTATCTCAGGAAGCCTTTTCAAATGAGCAATATCTGTTGCTTATTGATGGACAGCCTTCCTCCTGGTAAGCAGCTTAGATAACAGTGCAGCATTTTGACAAGCTACCGCCCTGGTGTCGAGGCTGGCTGTGGGAGGATGCCCTCCCTCCCTCAACTCTGAGAAGTCAAGGAAGAACGAGGCTTCCTCCATGGAAGGAGGCTTGGCTTGGGTGGTGGACACACAATACATACACAGATAAGGTATCATACAATTGCACACCGGAAACTATATAATTATATTAACCAATGTCACCCCCATGAGTTCAATTTTAAAAACAAGAAAGAAAGAAAAAAAAGAACTAGGCTAACTGCCCATAGAATGGTAATACTTAGCCTTTTTAGAAATCAACAGGGTTTGGAAGAAGAGCAGCGTGAGACTCCTGAATCTTCTATTGGACCAGTCACGCAGATGCCCACCTTTTAAGATGGGAATAGTGCCCTGCCCAGGTAGCGCAGTTGGTTAGAGCATCATCCCAATGCATCAAGGTTGCAAGCGCGATCCTCAGTCAGGGCAAATACATGTATCAACCAATGAATGCATAAATAAGTGAAAAAGTGAAACAATTCTCTCTCTCTCTCTCTCTCTCTCTCTCTCTCTCTCTCTCTCTTCCTCTCTTTCTCTAAATCAATAAATAAAAATTTTAAAAAACAATAGTCCCTAGTTTATGTAATCACTGAGTGGCTTCAATGAGCCTGTATTTGTAAAATGCTTAGTACAATGACTTTCATATAGTAAGGACTCAATAAATACTAGTGAATTATTTTCAGTGGTGGATAGCCCTGCAAGAGCGGAGTTTCTCAGTCAGATAACTGGACCTGATCATTCTTTGTATGGAGGACTGTTGGTGAGTGAGGGTTTAGCAGGATCGCTGGCCCCTCTACCCACGAAGTGCCCCCTGCCAGGGCTGTGACAAGCACAAATGTCTCCAGACCTTGTCCAACGTCCCTGGGGGCCATCCCCCGGTGAGAACCAGTGTTCTGTACCTCAGCACCACTCTGAGTGATGTTGCTAACTTCAGTCGGTCACTTGTCACTTCACCCCACTTGTTTTGAGCAATTATTAAATGTTGTATTGGGCACATTGTCAGTGTTTTTTTTTAAACCTCACATCCATTCCCCTCAGATGGCATCAGTACCCCCTTCCTGACCTGGGAGAACCACCCCATTCAATTCACACCCTGCGGGCTTGCATACAGTGCTCAGTGCAGTGCCTAACACTCTGTAAATGTAATGTCAGCATGGGCAGGAATATCTCTTCTATAGGCTGATGGTGTGTGAACAGCCCAAAGCTCCTAGCAGCCACCAGGTGGAGCCAGAGGGAAGCCATCCTAGAAGGAACAGGGCTGAAAGATGACACCCACCCTGAATGAAGCCAAGCCTGAAGCCATCCCTACTCCCTGGGCTTTCGACTATGCAAGCCAATGAATTGCTTTCCTGCTCCTGTCAGTTTGGGTTGATACAACTGTCTACTCGGTGCCGACCTTAAGACACGTGTTTGTCCATGTAACTTTACCAATCTCCATGGCGATCTTGTGAATATGTGTTATATTATACCCATGTCCCAGGTGGCCAATGGAAGCTCAGGAAGTTAGATGACTCACTCCAGTTCCCACAGACAGTATGCAGTAGAATTATAATTTAATCCGTTTTGTCCGACTCCCAGTCCAGTTTATCACACGTGCCCACGGTCCGTCTTGGTGGGGTGGAAGGGGGGCCACTGTACAGGATTAACACTCAGCTCCATCAGCAGAGGCTGATGAGCAGCAGAAGTCTGCCCAAGGCCATTCCCTGTGTTCCCACCAGAAATAGTGTGAAGTCTGTGCAGAAGCATGTTAGACATGTGAAAATGACTCGCCTAGAGGGACTTAACTCCTCTTCATTTAGTGCAGTGAGACAGGGAGGAAATTATGTTACTTAATATGAAACTGCCGTGTTTTGAACACATCCAAAAATAGCCAAGGAAAAAATTATCTTCACTAATAAAGCAAGGCAGATATGAAACCTTCACGCTTGGGGGATCAGGGATGATATTATCTGGAGCATTTTGATGGTAACTATAAAAATTCATCTTCATTTGAGTTTCAGGCAAAATATAAAATAGTAATAGTACCTTGTGCTTAACACTGTCTGCATCCTGTGAAGCCAGCCCTGCTCCAAGGGGAATCATAATAAAACAGCAAAGCTGCTCCTTAGGAGAAGCCCAGCACCGTCTAGGGCTAGGCCATCTGCATGCACTTCTGCTTTTCCCTGCAAGGAAGCTACTCTTTGGATAAACTTACAAGGGAAGGTAAACACTCTCCCCAAGGTCAACAGCTAATAAAGACAGAAATTAGCATCCAGGTCTCTCTGATTCCTGAGCCAGGGGTCCCTCAACAACACCATGCTGGCTGAGAAGTGAGTAAGATCCCAAGAACACAATCCCAGTACTTGTCCTTCGGATCGTCAGTCTCGTGTTTGCACAGCCTCATCAGCATGGCATGAATAAGAATGCTGCTCAAGATCACAAGCATCTGAAGCCCCTGCACTATATGAGATTCAAGACTCTGTGGAAGGGGTTGTGGGTATTAAAACCACCTAAGTGCTGGAGTTCCTGGAGGAAATACCCAAAAGGTCAGACCATAATGAAACCAAGGACAGTGGAGTAAAACTCTTTCATTTTCCAAAACAGCGCTTCATAGCTTTCCATCAAAGGTCACTGGGTAATTGTGAAATGTATGTCTCCAATTCATCCACACTTGTACCCACCACTTCTTCCACCTGAACTATTTCAGTTTCTCTCCACTTTTTCACCTGTGCCCTGCGTCCTGTTGTTTACAAATGAGGAACATGATTTCCTAGACACACACACACACACACACACATATATACATGCTTAAAAACAGCTCTGGTTTCTGCATGACTTAGAAGAAGTCGCCGAATTGATCATATTTCTGAAAAGCAAATTTTAAATAATTGGGCTTTGTTTGGAATGAATTACAGAGCATCTTGAGCGGAGCATTACTATCATAGACTCAGGTGAGTCAGGGTCTCGGGTGATCAGAAATTCTGTGTTTACTCTCCTTATCTCAAATATATCTCTGTCCACTCTGACACACAATTTTTGATGTTGTTGTTTGTTTTTAGTTACTTTTGTGTGTTTTATTTTGTCTCCCTTTTTATTTTATTTTTATTTTTTGACACAATTTTTTTTTAAGTCATAAGTTGTTTCCAACTTTAATGCAATGCCAGGCCACATACAGAAGGAGTTGTATTTCTTAAAATTCAGTCATTTAAAATTCTAAAATGTAAAACTGGCATGCAGTGTTTCAAAATTAGAGCCTAAATTTGATGGAGGAAGGGCGGGGAGAAGGAAAAGGAACACTGATTAGACTGATCTCTTTGTAGCTAATGATCAACCCAAATGCCATGATCTCTCCCCCCGATGAACTCCCAACAGGAAAGCAGGAGAGCTCTTGGGTATTGCAAGGAGCGTGTTTTGGAATCAGCCTCCTCCAGGACCAGTGCCCTGCACTGCACTGCGAGCAGAGCAGGTGGAACTCACCAGCTGCAGCTTCAAAAGGTGCCCGCCCCTCACCTGGCTAAGGGACCGGTCAGCTCAGAGGAGGAAACATAAATAGAATAACCATAGGGAGGTTTTCCAAATCCAAGGAGCTGGCCCCTGTTCAGCTTGACCAGTGAAGAGCACATTTGGACCTAGTTCAACTTCAGTTTGTGGTATGAAATCAAGCCGTGCAATGAAAATTCATATCACATTCATGGAACATTAGAATTATCCATGGAAAAGGAAGCCATGTTTAATATATGAGTGTTTTACCACACACCCCCTACAGTTACGGTCTATGCAGTCCCTAAGGGGTGGTGCAAGGTGGGTCTCGTACGAAACCCAGGCCTCAGAGGACGCGCACCTGGGGAAAAACATGGAAAAGCAATCAGCACACTCACCTCCCTGCCTCAAAAGTGAACCAAGCAGCATCTCGCCCGTACCGCCGCAGGGCGCTTAGCGGCCAAGAGATGAGTTTGACTCTGGGATTCTGGACGTCCCAAAGACAGATGTGCTCATATGTAATCTGCAAGGCACATTCGCCATGTACATCTAAGTTAGGAGATGGCATCAAATACACATTGAATCTCTCTGGGAGAAAAACAAAAGGTTAGTCTAAAATCCCCAGGAATAAAACAGCAAAGACATTGTAGGAACAAAGAGGCATTTCAACATAATTCAGGCTCACTGTCTAGCTTCTGACTGAATACTCAGAGAGATAAATCTTTCTCATCTGTTCACAGTCCCAGAAAATGATTTTCAAAATGAAGACCATGTTAAATCACATAATAATGATACAATCTGGCTGACAACATACACTAAACACTATTTAAATCAGCAAAGAGTGGTTTTTTTTTAATTTTTCAATTTGCATAATAAAAAAACGTGTAGGCCAATAAAAGACCAAAGTGATGAAACCATTAAAAACATTTTTCCCTGCCAAGCACATACTCATTAAGCCCACACTTTTATGTTCACAAAAGATGCAGGTGCGAAATAACTGTCGACTTATCATTTTCATAACTAGATGAATAAAATGGTATCCCAAACTGTTTGAATAAAACCCAACACGAATACCATGCACTTCACAGACCAGCAGTTTGGGAAGATGTCAATGGATATATCTGAACTAGTTTTAACAGTGAGCTGTCTTCAGCCAAATACTGGAAAGAAATATTCATTTGCTTGCTGGGATGACTATTAAAATTTAAGATTACTCTAAATACAGCTCTTGACTTATTACTGCAACCAAATTTCATCTCTACAGGCACAATCATGGTATTTCTATTATATTTTAGAAAATTCATTAATTTAAAAATTTACTAAGTCAAAAACCTTTACGTGAAATCTGAACATCTCTACAGCAAATACATTTTCACCTACCCATCATTGTTGATTGCGTACACCTGACAAAACAGAGTGGCACTAATAAGACTGATGCCATTCTAAGCTAATTATTTTATAGTAAATATGTCATTAGGATTTTCATATATTTTAGTTGAATTTAGTAAGTAGGATGTCAAGACTGTGCAATGTATTAATGCATCTTTTATTGACGTTTTCTAAGTTATTTCAAACTCCTTCTAACCAAATATTTGCTGGAACAAGTAAGCAAGACTGTCATCATTGATTAGAAAGTAAGAGAGACCATCACCAGTTTATTTGCCTAAAAGTCCTTGCTTGAGAATGGCAACAGCAAATATTGGCGAGAGGGACCATTTCTATTACAATTCCTTGCAGCCATGCAAATTAATATTGTGAAGTGCCTTAAAAGACCTAGCTGAGTTCCATAATCATCCCTAGTACTTATCTACCGGAGAATGTATTCCCATTCCCATTTGATAGAAGAGGAAACTGAGGCATGGGACATTGGTACAGGTAAGGTCACTCCCAGTTACAGCCCACCCTTGAATTCAGCCTGTAGCGCCATCAGGATGCAGCCTCACAAATATGAATGTGTGAGAAGTAAGTGCTGATCGTAGCACCCTGAATTTAACGCTACCACAGCCTGTCATGCTTCCTCTCTGTGTCTGGGTTCACATGCACCTGCCTGTGAGGAGCGGAGGGTGGGGCCTCGAAGCCCAGGCGTACCCTGACTTAGTGACCACAGAAGGAGCCTGGGCCTGCTGCATGACCCTGGCACATGACCCTCCCTGCAGCTCAGCTTCCTAGTCTATAAGAGGTGCCTTCAAATTAGCCAGCACTTCCAGGTCCCCGTCAATAACGCTTCCACCGGGGAGGATTATGGCAGATATGGTGCCTCCCTCCCAAGTAGTCCCAGGCTGTGACCGTGTCATGAAGACAGTTCCCGTCGGAAGGGAGGACGTTTTTTATGGACAGTGGCGTGTGCGCCCACAGAAGGGGTCAGCCCAATTCTGCCTCTGCCCTGTTCCTGGTTGAGCCAGGTGACCCACAGCCCCTGGGTTGTGACATAGCCTCATAGCTCAATGCAATGGACTAAAGCAGAAGTCTGGGACCCAATCTGCCTGTCACAGGCTCAGCTATTTGGAGACAAAGAAATGATTCTCACCTCCAGGCTCGCACTGTAAACCAAGATTCATTTTTTTTCTGAAGTGTCATGAATATTTTGGTCATGATTACTTGTAATGATTTATTCCCAGGTTGAATGTTGAGCTCAAAGAGTTGGCTCAAGTGTTTCAATAGAAAGAAAGAAAATAACATATATCAGTGGGTTTAATTAAACTTGATGAAGTATTCATAAAGTTCAAATTCTATTAAAAAACATTGGAAGGCTTTCAATAAAAGTGAAAAAGGCAAGGCACAAATCCATGCCACTGTTTGCCTGGACATTCTAAATACAGGACCACAAATAGTCCGGAATCAAACTTTAGCTATTGGAACTGGAGCAAGACCTTTAGCTCTTCTAAGCCTCAGTTTCCTCGCCTATAAAATGGGAAAGTAATAGGGCCTATGTCATAGGGCTGCTGGGAAAACCAAATAATCTAATCCACCTTCCACAGAAACAGGCACAGAGCAGGCTCCCCCCAATTTCTAGCTGATGTTATTAATGTAGATATATTCATATTATGCATCGAAAACATATTAAGAAAATAAATACGCTGACATATTAACACAGGTTTTAGGTGAAATAAAAGGTTATTTTGCTTCTATATACATTTTTTATAACTCTAAAAAGTTTACATAATGAAGATACGTTATGTTTTATTATACAGGGACAAAACAGTTTTATAAAAGAGCAAAGCAGAGAATTTTCTTTACGTACCACTCTGCTCTCTCTCAACCCCAGTCGCCAGCAGGTCGGGCTCCCCGAGGCTGATGTCATTGATCCGCGTCCCCACACACTCCATCTGGAGCACCTTGCACCACTCATCAGCCTCGAGATCTGCGGAAATGTCCAAGAGGAGCCTATGAGCCCAGCGCCCACTCACCAGCTGGAAGCAGCCCTCCCTGCCGCACGAACCTGATTCACAAGCAAAGGTCTTGGAGGTGTCATCATTGAAATAAATCCCTATGGCGTGCTTCTTGGTGCTCTTGGGCAATCGAGCTACATTCTTCACATTGTTGAGTTCTGTCACCTGGAAAATGGACAATCACAAGTTTGATCACACCCCCCAAATGGTGCTTCCCATCAACAACCCCCAACCAAGGGCAGACACAGGGAGGAGGATGAACACAGCTTGACAGTGTCATCAAAGCTCAGACTCACTCCAGTGTCATCCTTACCACAGAGCAAGGAAGGTTAACACGTTACCTTCGTTTTCTAAACGTTCTCCTTCCTAGAGGTAGAAAGCTAGTTTTATTTAGTCTTTCTATACCCCACCAAAGACTCCCTTCTCCACAGTTCTTATGTCCATCTCCATCACTGTGGACAGCCACTCCTAGTGAAGCGTCTTAAACCCAGGGACCCCAAGGAAGGAGAAGGAAAGCTGGTCCAGTGCGTACTGAATGATCCCACTCTTTGCCATCCAGAGATGGAGTGTCAGGACTCCAAAAACGCCCTCCACTCAGGTTCAAGTGCTCTGTCCAGCACAGAAAGCTGGTCTGTGAAACTTTTCCACTCTTTCTGACCTCCTGGCTTCTCTCTCTCTGACCTCTTAGCTTTTCTCTATGACCTCCTAGCTTCTCTCCCCAACCTCCTGGCTTCTCTCTCTGACCTCCTGGCTTCTCTCTCCAACCTCCTAGATTCTCTCTCCGACCTCCTAGCTTCTCTCTCTGAACACCTAGCTTGTCCTTCTGACCCCCAAGCTTCTCTCTCTGGCCTCCTAGCTTCTCTCTCTCTTAACTCCTAGCTTCTCCGTCTGAACCCCTAGCTTCTCCCTCTGAACTGCTAGCTTCTCAGTGGCAATGGACACTGTCTGAGAGCAGGGAACACTGCACTGGTATCCCCTGGCTGCTGTCAGCAGGGAAAGCTCTCCCGTTGCACACTCTCTCTCCTGCCTCTCCCCCATGATTCCTCCTCCCTTCAACACATTTGTAAGCCCATCCCCTTATTGTGTTTCCAAATAGCTGTCCCTGCTGGGGATCTGTCCAGGTCCCCTGCTTCCTTCCAGGGGTGTGAGCATTGGGCCCACCTGAGAGAAGGTTTACATGGCTTCAGAGTGGAGTATTTACAAGATAAACCACTCTTCCGCACTGACAAGGGTAACCCCCTTCCTTTACCTCCTTTGTGTTACACAAAAGAATGTGCTTTCATTGACCTTGCCTTCAGTGCTATGCACCATTTCTCCCACCTGTTACTCAAAATTCAATACATGTCTGGCTCAAGAAGTAGGTGAGGAGAGAAAGAAATACCCTCCATGAGTGTGCTAATCTGCTTATTTCATTCCTCTGCTTCTGTGCCTCCACTGGCTCCCTCTATAGTATAAATGCAAATGTCTTAGTATGAAATACCATAAAAGTTGCTATGGACCAAATGTTTGTGCCTCCCCATGATTCTATGTCAAATCCTCCCCTCCCCGCCCCACCCTGTCCAGGTGCTCGTCTTAGGAGGTGGGGCCTTTGGGAGTGCTTAGGTCTTGAGGGTGGAGGCCTCATGAATGGGGTTGTGCCTTTATAAACCAGACCCCAGAGCACGCCCTGGTCCCTTCTGCCAAGTGAGGACACAGCAAGAAGACGTCGTCCACGAACGAGAAAGCGAGTTCTTGCCAGAGAGTGTATCTGGCAGAGGCTGGACCTTGCACTTCCCAGCCTCCAGAGCTGTGAGGAAGACACGTCTGTGCTGACAAGCCCCCAGTGCATGGCATTCTGTTACAGCAGCCCAAACCGAGGAGGACACCAGCGTCCCCCAAAGCCCACCAGACCAGTCTCTAGTGGCTTGACACTACCTGTCTTATTTTCTAACTACACCAAGTTGCTTAGAGTTTACCAGAAGGAACTGCTTCTATTTGGTTCCTTCTTGTGCCATTGCCCCACTACAAGCCACTACCATCCTGCGTAACTACTTGTCGGTCTCTCCACTCCCATTGTAACCTCCTTAATTCACTGTGAACACAGCATCTGGATGGTCTTTTCAAAATACAGGTCCGATTCAAGCATGTCTGTGCATAAAACACTTCAATGACTTACCATGGAACATGGAACCAAGGCCCAACTCCTCCGAATGACCATCAAGACTCTCTGTGACCTTCCCCATAGTTATCTCCCAGCCTCCTCTCTGACACCTTCGCCATGTATCCTTGTCCCAGCCACACTGGCCTTTCTTTAGTTCTGAGAAGGGACCTGATTCTCGCGGCAGAGCCTTCCCCACTCTGTCCTAACTTTGCTCCCACTTACCCTTTGGATCTTAGTTTAACTCTCAGTTACCTGCAGAGCCCTAAAGGACAACCCCACCCCCTTTCCAGCCCATCAGAGTCACAAGACTACCATCCAATGACACCTTTGCCCTCACGCCCTCTGATGGCCACATGGGTGATGGTTTAGTGCCTGGCTTGCCTGTGGAGGGTCAGGGTCGGGACAGCATGTATTTGCTCACCATTATGTCCCCTGAATCTTACACAGAGCCTGCCACACAGTGGAAACTCAGTCAGCACACGAGGACTTGAACAAAAGGACAAGCCCACCCACAGGGTGCCTCTCCAGAGCGGACGCCCCCTCTCCTGCCTCTTCTCTCTAGGGAAATGTTACTTTTCTGCTTCCCTTGGGAAACCTGCCCTGACCTTAGTGGTAATTATTGCTCCCCTCTTGCTGCTCCAATGCACACTGCATGAAGCTGTATCTATTACTCCAGCTCCCAGCTAGACACCAGTCACCTATCAATGACTTCCTGATGGACTCCATCAATGAAAAACAGTCATTTGAGAGTCATCATTTATAAAGCCTGGCACTGTGCTGAGACTATTCTTACATAGGCTGTCTCCTTTTATCGTCACCAAAATCCTATGAGGCAGCTATTATTCTCAGTATTTTCAAAATCAAGAAACTGCAGCTGAAAAAGGTCAAAGTCATATGCTCAAGCTCACAGCTAACGACCCAAGTTTGGAATGAGGCAAACCACCCCTGAACCCTGTCCTCTTCAGCTGCCTGAATGGGTGCTAATGACTAGCTCTAAACTTTCAGCACAGAATCCATCTCCTCCTTGTGGGCCTCTTTCTTTTCCCAGGACACAGGGTATAAGTGTGACGTGTGAGTGCCCCAGGCTGTATTCTGACCCGCCACTGAGTCATTATAAAAGTGCAGTCTACCCTGGCCTGAAACACAGCAACGACGCTGACATGTGTCGTTTCATTACACAGGCAGTAAGGGCAAAGAGGAAGAAATAACTCACCCAAAAAGTCAGGAAATGCAGGGAGAACTGCATGAGTCAAAACACAATTACCCATTCTGGAAACTGGTTTAGATAATAACCACCCAACACCCCCATTCAGGGGACGTGAGTGAGTGTTCACAGACCAGGCAGGGTTTTGTTTCATTTGTGGAAGGCTATTCAAGTTCTAAGGCAGCAGCTTCTGTCCCCAAATCAGAGCTACATCTCACTGAGTATGTGTGTGCACATACCCACATCCCCCACACACACACATACACAGGCATGCACACACACACACACACTCTCGCACAAGCACGCGCTCACACTACTTACTTTAAAAAAATAATTGCCATCTACCCTAATCCACGTATCTTCCTCAAAATACATGGTAAAGTGATAATTACGAGAACTAACATTTGCAGATATATTTATCTCATATAAAACTTTTATAAGATGCATTTAACACCACTGTCACTCCATTTTGTAAAAGAGAAAACCAAGACACGATGTATTTTTTAATATTCCTTTAACAACAAAACAATATGCTCCAAAAGGATCACTTTTAAAGCAAACACAGATTTTGATATGATCTCAGGGTCTCATTGCATATGGCAGCACTGGCCCCACTCCATGGACTATCGGATCCTCATTGCTACCTCCAACAGGAGAAGCACCCAGGACCAGGGACATGCACAGTAACTCCACTCACCAGCCATGTGAAGTTCTTGTCTTTTCCTGATGTCTCAGATCAACCAGAAGTAACTTCTTGCCAAGCTCAGAACTTGTTAGGAAAACTCCCCCTTGAGCCTCTGCAGTTACTGTTTTAATTTTCGCTCACAGCACAAGAGCAAGACGCATCATAAGCTCTACCTGTATTATGATGTCTTTCATACAGATTCACAACTAAAGCATAGCAGCACCTAACCGTGGAGGAATCATGGGGGAGAGGCAGGAGAGAGACAGTGTGCAACGGGAGAGCTTTCCCTGCTGACAGCAGCCAGGGGATACCAGTGCAGTGTTCCCAGCTCTCAGACAGTGTCCATCGCCACTGCTCTAGGACCACATCCCCTCAAGGATCTCCTTGCATTCACTCACTCATTCATTCACTCATTCATTCATCACAAATGTAAATCCATGGTTAAAAAACAAAAATCAAAAAACAATCCAGGTGACAATCAATGGGCCTATTGGTCATGGCCTCACCCCAGAGAACTCTCAGTTGCTTGGCACAAGCATGACACTAGATTTCAATAGAAACTTGGTCATGATTTGGTTCCCACATGATGTCCCAAAGATCACTTCTGCACAGGGCCATTTGCTTGTTGTTTCTTTTCTTGTGGGTTTGCTTGGGTATTTTTTGCCTTTTTTGTCCATTTCACAATTGCTTTTTCTAAGAAAGGCAATAAAGATAAATTTCAAGCCTCATCACCAAAATCTAAAATGTCTTAAAATTATGATTTAAGAGAAAAAAGAAAGGTTCCAAGACAGGACTTAAGTGAGACCTGGTTACAAATGTTTACTACTAGCAGGTGAGTTCTGGCATTTAGTAGAAAACAAAGTCATTTGGTTATTAAAAACTAGGGGCCCAGTGCACGAATCCAACTGTGGGCCATGAGGCTGTGGTGGGCACAGGGGCAGGTCTCAGCCCATCCTCCGCACCCCCACCTGGCCCCTCCCGCTACAGCCCCTCCACCCCCCGTCCCATCCGCCTGCAGCCCTGCTCCCACCACCACTGCTCCCACATGCTGATGGCGGCACTGGCCCCACTCGCATCCACTAATGGCACGGAGAGATTGGGGCTAGCGCCAGCAGCAGGTGTGAGCAGCGGCTCCAATGCCGGCAGTGGGTGTGAGTGGGGCCATCACTGGCAATGGGTACAAGAGGTGGCTGCCGGCCCCGATTGCCCCTCAGGAGCAAGGGGAGGTGGGAAGCCCTGAGGAGCGATACGAGCTGGCAGCCGCCGCTTGCACCCACTGACGGCACCAAGTGATCGGGCCCGGTGCCAGGCACCAGCAGCGGGTGCAAGTAGTGGCTCCAGCCTGGCAGCGGGTGCAAGCGGGGCCAGCCCTGGCAGCAAATGTGAGCACTGGGCGGTACCATGGCACATGGGAGCAAAGTATTTTCAGTAACCACCAGAGGCTTGCCCCCATGACAGGGACTGGCGTTCCGCCTTGGTCTGGCACCTGCTCCACTATTCCACCGTGGCCGACACCCACCATGTTCCGTGCTCTGCTGCCTGCTGTCAATGTCTGCCATGTTCCATGCACACCCCCTGGTGGTCAGCGCACATCATAGTAACCGGTTGTTTGGTTGTTCAGTTGTTTTGCCGTTCAGTCTATTTGCATATTAGCCTTTTATTATATAGGATGGTATGTAGATAGGAGTTTAAATATTTTACCTACCTTTTCATATGATCTCCGTGCTAAAACAATAGCAAACCAAGTTAGAGAAGCAAAATAACCTCTGTTACTTCCTGAGCTGCTAGTGGCTAGTTACTTTTTCAAATAAATCTGTGACCCCTCAATGTGTAACTTTCCTTTTTCTTTTCCAAGATATATTTAAGCTTACTGAATCCAGCTACACGATCAAACAAGACCAGAAACATCTGTATGGCTTACTGAAAATGTCAATATTAGGACCTTTGAAATACTTGATTTCCTCGAGAAATGGAGTGTGTACTTTCTAAAACCCAAGTCAGCTTCAGGCTTAATCTAATTTTGTACATCCTGGGGCCAACACAATCCTTGGACTAATTGAAAATTCATAGAAGACAGCAGCTCTTTGAAAAATCTGCTGATAAAAAGATAATGAACACTAGTAGATAGGAAGTTCTGTGATGCAAAAGGTATGTTTCAGAGCATGGAGTCAGGAAACAATTAGGTAAAGATAAGACTTGGCAAGACTGATTGTCTCTTTTTTTTAAATATATTTTATTGATTTTTTTTACAGAGAGGAAGGGAGAGGGATAGCGGGTTAGAAACATCGATAGGAGAGAACATCGATCAGCTGCCTCCTGCACACCTCCTACTGGGAATGTGCCCACAACCAAGGTAGATGCCCTTGACCAGAATCAAACCTGGGACCTTTCAGTCCTCAGGCCGACGCTCTATCCACTGAGCCAAACCAGTTAGGGCAAGACTGATTTTCTCTAGAATTTGGAGCTATTTCAAGTCAGACCAAAGGCAAATTCTGCAGCTCACAGCAACCTTCCTTTCCTTTTCTAGACTGAATTACCTGTTCTCAGGCATCCAGTCCCTCTCAGCCCTTGTGACTCTTTCCTGATGAGTTTGGACCTGGTCATGCAACTTGCTTTGGCCCACAGAATGGGAGCTGCCATGCCACGTCCATGGAGATGTTGTATGTATAACTAGGCCAGATCCTCTCCTCCTGAGTGTCAACCCTCCACCTCACCAATGACTTCCTCCATTTCTTCCTGGGTCTCTGAATGTATGGACAGATGAATCAGGATATTGACATTTTGGGAATTATTTCAGTTCTCTTTATTCTTTCTAATTCATTTATGCTTCATTTTTTTAAATAACAAAAACTTGGATGTGTGTGTTTTTTCTCCCTTCTGCTTGTTGCTCCAGGAATTTTGTGTTCATTGTTTTTTTTTCCAAAATTTTATTTTGAAGAGTTTCAAACACAGAACATCTGAAAGAATAATACTGTCCTACATCATTTCCCAGGGGGACTTGTGTGGATTGTGGTGTCCAGAGGGGTCCTGGAACCAGACCCTGAGGGACAACCATACAACATACACCAAGCACCCAGAATGGATAATTATTAACATTTTACCACCTTTCTTTTATGAGCTTTATCTCTCTATGCACATAAATATGCAGTGCTTGTGTGAGTGCCCATACACACGCATCCACACTTGGTTTTGGCCCAACTACCTGCAAGAAAATTGCTGGCAGAGACATGTCATCCTTACAACTTTCACAAATATTTCTTACAAATAACAAGGTTCTTAAACATCATCTCAATGTCATTGTCACAAGGAAATAGGCAAGAATTCCTCATGTCTTCTAATTGCCTTCTCATATTCAAAATCCCCTGAAAGTCCCCAAAAGTCTTTTAGAGCTGTGCCCACACCCGTCTGCCACCAGCCAATCCCAGGTCCAATGACACTGCATGCATTGTGTCTCTTCTTATATTGAGCTGCTCTTAATTTAGAAGAGTCCCTGAATTTTGCAAATGAAAAGATCTTGTCAGTGAAATGTTCCATGTTCTAGCTATGTTTGCTTATCCTCGATGCCCTTAATTTTTCTATCCACTGTACTTCTTCTGAAATGAAAGTTACATTGAAAGGCTTGATGAGATTTCAGATAACATTTTTGTTAAGAATGCTTCGAAAGGGCCTGGTTGGTGCTGCTAAATGGTTAGAGCATCAGGCCTGCCCACCTAAGGGTCCAGATTTGATTCCCAGTCAAGGGCACATAACTGGGTTAAGGGTTTACTCTCTCTCTCTCTCCCCACCTCCCTTCCTTCTACTCTCTCTGAAAAGCAATGAAAATAAAATCTCCTCAAGTGAGGATTAATACACACACACAGAGGAATGCTTTGAAGGGATGTTGTGGGCTTGCCCTGCATCGTATCAGAGGACAGAGCACCCCTGGGCTGGTGCAGCTCAGTCGATCACTTGGCGGTAGCTGCCGTATCTCTCTAGAGTAAAATAGCAATTCTACTGATTTTTCTATGATACTATGGTATCATGTGAATACCTTGTTCCCCAACCATCTTGGCATCTGCATCAAAGTACTATTCCTTTTAATCCAACTGGTTGTCAGCCTAAGCCCATCCATGTGTGACTGCCGGACTCAAGGTAAATACCGACTGAGGATACTTTCCCTGCTCCCACCTGGACTACTTTTTATGAAATAATCTGGAAACACAGATCACTAATGTTACTAGAATCACAATTATTATGCATTTATTACTTCAAAATGTGTAGCCCAGCCCCAGTGGCTCTGTTGGCTGAGTGTCACTCAGTGCAGCGAAAGGTTGCTGGTTCGATTCCCGGTCCTGGTACAAACCTGTGTTGAGAGTTGGATCCCCTGCTGGGGAGCATACGGAAAGCAACCTCTCTATGTTTCTCTCTCTCTCTCCCTTCTTCTCCCTAAGCATTTCCTCAGGTGAGGATTAGAAAACAATGTTTTTAATGGGTAGCTACTGTGTTGAGTCAGGTTACCCAATGGACTATGTAGAATGCACTCTGTGTTTAGCTGATGTAAGTGCCCACCGTACACTCATCCATTTGGGCGTCCTCACTCTTGGTTTTAACTAAGATCTGTCCAGACACTGAGCAGCTTCCTTGAGGAGGAAACCATGCCATTGACAAGAGCATCAGTCTCCAAGGGTATTTCAGAGGGACAGCCAGCCAGCTGTTATCACACTGGCAGGTTCTAGCTGTAGCTGGTTAGGGTCTGAAGAAAACCATGCGCAGGTGGATCTAGGCTCCATTTAGGCTTCACTTTCCAGAGCCTGTTCTTTGCTTCCGAAGCTGCTGGGTGGCATCTGCACAGCATGTTATCGGGCCTTCAAATCCCCCCTTGCATCCAGGTATCTTCCTTCCACAGAGATGAGAGGCAGATGGCGAAGGTGGTCCAACCGCCCTCCCTGGACAAGGCGGGAAACGGCAGAAGGACAACTTGTTGGAGGGTGCCTTTGTTGGAGGGTGCCTTTGGCTTCGGCATGCTGATTCTGCTGGATGGCGCTGCCTGAAAACCAGTCTGAACAAACTGCGATTCGCTTTTCTCAAGATGCGTTCCCACCATGCGTCCCCCGAAACCCTCTGGGTTCCTCTAAGAGAGAGGGCTTTCTCTCCGCAGCTGGGAGAAACCCCGCTGCACACCGAGTCTCCACGTGGTCCTGCTCATCTGGTGGACGGTTCGTTGGCACGTCCAGAGTGTTCCTCTGAAATGCAGCCTATGGTCATGCTTTGGTCATTACACTAGAGAGACACTGCAATAGAGGCAAGGCGAGTCATTGCTTCCTTAGCTCCAAGCCTCAGTGAAGTCTCCTGAGGCCATCGAGCAGCCTTATTCCATGTTTCCTCTTCTTTGGCTAGAAACTCTCTTCCTCTAGATTCGCCCATACTCGGTGACTCACACATCCCACTCTCAACACCAGTCCTGATCATTCCACTGAAAACTGCCACCCTCTTCCGCCATGCTCCGACACGTCCCTGCCTTCATTCCCTCCTGAGCACTGGCCGTCACACCAACCACAACACATTTACCTACATGTTTCCGTAGGTCTGTCTCTTCCCTAGCAGCAGGGACGGGGTGCCACCCACTTTGTTTCCACTGCATCTCTAGGGCCAAGGACGGTGCCTCACACCGTTTGGCCCCTCAGTGAGCACCTGTGGGATGAAAGCTCCTGGTCCTGCCATCACTGCCATCCCCTGCCCTGCAGACAGGGAGACCGAGGCACAGCGATGTCATTAACGTGCCCGGGGTTGGACAAGGCAGATTCTTGTTCACGTGCCAGATGTTGGGTGCTGAGCACTTCACACCCACTGCGTTATTCAATTTTTCACATTTCTAACCACTGATACTACTCCCTGCCCATGGGCCATGTAAGAATGCTGAGGCCTCCAGAGGTTGACTTGTTCACACAATTGGCAAACAGGCGAACTGGGATTCAAACACAGTCAACCTGACCACACCTCACCAGACCACCCAATGAATCTGGAGACAACATACAAAAGTGTAAGGGCTTATGCCTCTTCGTTTTCAGTAGGATAATGACTTTAATTTTTAAAAAATGAATATGCAGAGGATTGGAGAGGCCGCCATTGTTGAGTCAGGCCTTGTTATTCCTCAGGTGGGTCATGAAGGATATGCAAGGATTTATGAGACAGAAAGACCAGTTTCCAGGCAGAAGAAACTACAAGTGCACAATCATGGGACTGAAGTTGGGTGCAATAAAAACATGGAGCAGTTGGGCCAGGACTAGCTCCTAAAGAGCTGATGTGTTGCCTCCGTTAACGTGAATCATGAAGTCTGAAGGGCAGAGATTTAAAGGTTTGAAGCAGATAAATGAAAGGGTCGTATCTGTGTATTAGAAAGACTATTCTGTAGGGCAGTGGTTTGAGATCTGGGGGAGATTTTTGCACCCCTTTCTTCCCCACAGAGAAATATTTAGCAATGTCTAGAGACATGCTAGGTTGTCACAAGGGGGGAGCTACTGGCATCAACTGGGTGGAGGCCAGAGATGCTGCTAAATTTCTAATGCACAGGACAGCCCCCCACCAGAATGTGAATGGCGCTGGAGTGAGAAGGCCTGGGATGGAAGTGGAGAACGGACAAGGCTGACAGATGCATCATGTCACTGCAGAGTGACCTTCATGGGGAACTGATGATAGTGGCGCCCCTTGGAGTTCAGCAGTGAGCAGCTGGCATGGACATACATGGCAGCCTTAACCTTGGGAAGGATGGGAACCGCATCTGAGGAGGAGATAAAGCCTGGAGAAGCCAGCAGACAAGCAGGCCGCAAGTGGCTTGAGCTTAGGTCAGGACAGGAGGAATGAAAAGACAGATTTAAGAGTTACTTCATGACTATGCAGTTCCTGGTTTCTACTTTTCTGATCATCAAAAACACAGAGTCTCATAACTCCATCAAAGGAAAAAATTATCCAACACTCTCCTAAGTTTTTGACGAATCTTTAAGTATGCCATCCAATTAGGAATTCCCAAATAAAGACCACCAAATTCTTCTGGCTGTTTAAAGCCAGACTCCAGATGTCTTATTCATCATATGTGATCGTGTTCATTGACATGAATGCTTAGCAGCCAATGATTAACACAGTGGCCATACTTTCCAAGTTTAATTTGCTACCGATACAGTTTTGCATTAACAAAAACAATTACACGTTACACGATTCCATTTTCCAAATGGATTATTTTGTAACTAGATAGAGAGACTGATGAAATTTCTTCTGCTGTTTCATGAGAAGATTAGACCATCGGATTTTAAAACGTACATTTTCTTGAGGAACTGGTATATTCCTGGGAGAATTATGCCATTAGCAGGCACTGTGTGGGAATTTTAAGTGTGTTTCTGGTGTGCTGCAAAGTCAATCTCCATCTAGGAAAACAAGGATTTGATTTCCAATTGTCCGCCTTCCTTTGCTGATAGGAACGGAGGGCTGATGATTTATTTACATTACAGAGTGAAAAGGAGGCCGCTACCTAAAAGGCAATTTGCCGCCTTGCTTTTTGTAAGCAGTATCCTAATTATTTTTCTCCTTATGGGACTGAATGAATTAAGTGAGCAATTCACTTTGTATATGCAAATTGCAAATCTCTGCAAAAGCTTCAAATTGCTTTATTCTTTAAAAAAATTAAAGCCATTATCCTACTGAAAATGAAGAGGCATAAGCCCTTTCACTTTTATAGGTTGTCTCTGAAAATAAAAGTAATATGAAAGCAATCTATTTTGGAGCCCATAATGTTTTCTCAAGTATTAACAAAGTAATCAATTACACTATTCTTCTTATTGTTGTTTTTGTTGTAACACTTGTTTTTATATTATTATTATGTGCTGAAATTTCAGAGTACTCCAAAATATCCTGCTAAACTTTTCTGTTTAAAAATTTTCCAGATTTCTTACATTGTGTTCCAAGCCTTTAAATGTTTCCGTATTGTCTTTCCTAAAAAAAGCACCAATGGTTTTAAGACACAGTGTCAGTAAGAGGGACAGGCAACTAAGAAGAGATGGGCTCCGTTCCCTTCACAAATGTCACCACAAAGCACTTCTCTCCACAGTCTCCCCTGGGGGCCCTGAACACAGCAGGTTAAGCAAGCATCTTATGAAAGGGTTCTTCAGAAAGAACCAGTCTAGACAGTGCCACCCACCCCCAGAGAGATGGTTCCATTCTTTCCCCAAATAGCCACAGGCCGCTGGTCACTAAAATAAACTGGCCCAGGGCCTGCCTGAGTCATCCATCCTAACTGTCTCCCTGAAGAGTGGACTTTTATTTGCACATGTGAAATAACTTAAATAACCCATTCACCGTGTCTTCCTTAAAATTAAAAGGCACTTAAACTGAGAAGCCTGCATCTGAAATGTATGCAGAGAATGGAGTCTGGGGTGAAGGGCACTCTCCTACGATCTCGGCGGGGCGGGGGGCGGGGGAGGGATGGGGGGGAAGGGCAGGGGGGGGGGGGCGGGCAGGGTGCTATTAAATCACCTATCTGGGCATAATTTGGCAGTAGTTACAAAAAGTTGAAAGGTGTGAGATATTCCCTGGCAGTTGCACAGCTTTTTCTTCCAAAAAGATTAGCATGAGCACATCAAAGACAGAAGCACAAGTTTTTCATCATAATTAAATTTATATTAGCAAAAAATTAGAAACCATTTTGTCCATCAATTTGGGTATTTTTTAAACAGATCACAGTATATCAAATATTAAAGAGTACTCTAGAACTGTGGAATTAATGAGGTGTCATTCATAAGCCACTGATTATTGGCTTAAAGGAAAAGGGAACTGGTATAATTGATGTGACCATTTAATGTATTTCATGAACTTTAATTTATCCCCTGACTGTGAAAGAAATACTACTTAAAGTTATGTAAGAACTATAGACCCACCCAAGTATCCCAGGGAAATCTGTAATTATGGTCTTCTTACACAAGAACATACAGTATGCCATGAATTACTCCATTCCTGCTGTAAAAGTAGGGCCTACATATGAGTGAGACTGATTCTATTTGTATAAACAGAGAAAACAGTCTGAAAAGTGCACATCAATCTAATAGTATTTTTTTTTCCTGAGGACCAGGGGTAGGGTCATCATTTCCTTTCATTTTACTACATACACTTCAGAATTATTTAAACTGGTTAAAATGAATAGATATGATGTTTATAATTTAAAGAATAAGAAGAGTGAAGAAGAAAAAAACCCCTGTAAAATATTTTAAAATGAGGTCAGTGGATCCCCATTCTTTGTCAACACAACTCCTTGACCAGTAACTCACTTGGCCAACAGTACTCTGTGATTTCTCTCAAACCAGAAACCATTAACTAATTTCTCACTAACTTTCCTTTGGTATCATTTACACAGAGCTTCTGTGTGCACATGGATTATAGCCAAGTGTTTCCACACAAAGGTAAAAAGTGTAGAAAAAGCCCTGGAGACACAGGGTCTTAAATTCATGTAAGAAATAAGTGTAAATGGGGGAAAAGGAATTTGCAATCAATAAACTTTGTAGGTGAAATTTGTTTTGGTTTTGTCCTTCTTATTTTTCCGTATGTATGTGTGTGCTTAAGTCAAACACACGTACAGATCAGTGACAGAGTAAACAGATGAAATTTTCATAAACCTTTAAAAAAATGAGGCTCTTTCCAAAATGCAAGGAAAACTAACCACTTTGAATAATTAGTCAAATAATTGAGGGTTCGGAAAAAAATAATTTAAACAAGATGACTGTTTTATCAGATTATAGGCCAAAAATGACTTACACAAATTAAGCTCTTAATCCAAAAGGGCTTTAAATTTAATCCAAACTAAATAAAATAATTAGGTATAACCTTAAAACATGTATAGGATACGGAGACTGAACATTACAAATGCTGATGAAAGAAATCAAATATTCAAATAAATGGAGTGACATACCATGTTCATGAATTGAAAAACTCAACATAGACAAAATGTCAGTTCTCCCACTTTTTGATCTATAGTTTTAATGTAATTATTTTCAAAAGCCTAACATGGGTTTTCTGTAGACATACAAGCTTATTTTAGAATTTTATGGAAAGGGGAGGCACTAGAATAACTAAAAAAACCTTTAAAAAGAGAATAAAATGAAAGAAATCATTCTACCCAATATCAAGGATTATATCTACAGTAACCAAGAGAGTATGATATCAGTAGAAAAATAGATACATAGCTCAATGGAAAAGAATAGAGAATCCAGGGACAGACCCAAGCTAATATGTCCAAATAATTTTTGACATAGGTACAAAAGCAATTCAATGGGGAAAGAATAACTCTTTTTCAACAAATGGTATTAGAATAATTAGACATCCATAGGTAAAAAGAGTGAAACTCATTCCACATCTCACACCCTGTACAAAAAGTAAACTCAAAATGAATCATGGACTTAAATGTAAAATATAAAACTATAAACGTTTAAAAGTTTTTTTAATAATAAAACTGGGAGAGCCCAGCCAGTGTTGCTTAGTGGTTGAGTATCGACCCGTGAACCAGGTCACAGTTTGATTCCCGGTCAGGGAACATGCCGGGGTTGGAGGCTCGATTCCCAGTCAAGGGCATGAGGAGGGCAGCCAATCGGTGGTTTTTCTCTCATCACTGATGTTCCTATTTCTCTCTCCTTCTCCCTTACTCTCTGAAATCAACAAAAACATAATTTTTAAAAACTGGGAGAAATTATTCAGGACCCAAGGCTAAGCAAAGAGTGCTTAGAGTTGGCATCAAAAGTATGATTTATAAAAGTAACAATTCAAATACAGGATCACATCAAAATTAAAACTTTTGTTCTGCAAAAGACTTTGTTAAAATAATGAAAATATAAACTATAGAATGGGAGAAAATATTTGCAACCACATATCTGACAAAAGACTAGTATGTAAATTTTATTTTTTTAAAAATCTGCCGAACTTAATAGTAAAAAATACAGTTAAAAATGGGTAAAGAACATATTTCACCAAAAAAGATATAAAGATGGCAAATGAGTACATGAAAACATGTTCAATATCAGCAGCCAGCCATTAGGGAATGCAAATTAAAATCCCAATGAGATCTCACTATCAGCAAGACTAAAACTAAAACAAAGTGGCAGCACCAAAAGCCGGCGAAGATGTGGAGAAGCTGGGTCCCCAAGCATTATTGGTGGGAATGTAAAATGGCGCAGCCGCTTTGGAACAGTCTGACAGTTTCTCATAAAAGCAAGCATGGAACCACCGTTGGACCCAGCAATTTCACTCTTGGGATTTTATCCCAGAGAAATAAAAATTTATATTCATACAACAATATGTACACGAATGTTCACAGCAGCTTTATCCATCATAATAAAAAACCAAAGTACTGGGAGTCATTGAAAGAGGTGATGCTATATTTCAAGATTTTGAGAAGATGGAGACAGCTACCTCAGAAGAGGACATGTCTTAGAGGAGGGAGAACATGTAAAAAAGAATGAGTCGCTGGGAAAGATAAGCTGGCAGAATTCTCGAGAGATGACGCTAGGACGCTGGCTCACTGGGAGGAACCAAATCCTACTTTTGCAGAAACGAGAACAACGTGTGAAGCTTGGGATACGGGGGAGTGCCCTGGTCACTAAGGAAGGACCGACCGACAGAACCATGAGCCTGAAAGGTCGGGCAGAACGACGAAGGTCATCATGGCCACTCTCCCTCGCAGTTAGAGGGACTTCCCTCTTACAAAGTCACTCACATTGATCCCATCACCTCTGATTCCGGTGGAGCAGGAAAATCCCTTCTATTTGCTCACTGCTGAAATAACCAGGGGCCAAGTGGACTTTAGTAAACTAGGGGACCCCAAAAGCAGCACTCAAGACTGGGTTCCTTAGGGTGAGATGTGCTTGTTCCCGGAATATGTGCCTTAATAAAAACGATGGCTCCACGTGCAATCGCTTTTGGAAGTGCTGCCTTACGGTGGCTCTGCTGTCCTAACGGCAGGACTCCCCGAGTCTCCATAATCCCCCCCGCCCCCCGAGTCTCCATAAACTCCCGTGGGCTTGGCATCCCAGGAATGGGAAGGAAAAGCAGCTGCTACTAAACCATGGCCACAGAACCCTGGTCCTCCCAGAACTCGCCTCTGCCGCACCCTCCAGCGCACAATTAGGGAAACGCTTATATTAGAGAAATTGTTGGGTGCGTCCTCTAGTCCACGGTGAATTGGATCCCACAGTGACGTGAAGAAGCTATGATGTGACCTGCCTTGGAGGTCATGTTACACAGAAGCTAAGACGCTTGAAGGAGCAAAGGCAGGATTAGAAAGCAGGGTCCCAAACCCCCGGGCCCAGCAAACGCCCCACGCCAAGTGCCTCGGTCTTCCTTCCACTCAGACCCCTTCCCAATTATCCCTCATCACAAAAAAGTAAACTATGCAGAGGAACGCTCACCCCTTCGGGTGAGTGTGAACGACTTTGATTTCCTGAGTGAAAACAGTGGACTTGTGTCTAACGAGAAGAACTATATTTAAAGTCACTGGCGCCTTCCCACGGTTGCAATTACACTTCATCAAACTCACAGCCTCTCTGACAGCTGAGTGCTGACGGGCACTTTGGGAAGAGGTAAAGAAATGGAAAATGAACTGCTCTGTATGTGCATTATTCATATATTTACTTTCCCATTTTTGCACAAGAGCACCGTTAGCTACATGTGCAGTGAGGAAGGCACCAACTTTTAAAAGCCTACAGCCAATTTCTTGTTTTAAAACTTCTAAAAAGGATCCTAGGCAAAACTGGCATTTTTTCCTTAGTAATATCTTTAAAAAGGAAACGAACGCAGCACCGTGTTCTCAGAAACGCTACCGATTTCCTAGAGGAAAGAGATGTCGGCCGAGGTCCCACCACCTTTTCACTGACCAAATAGCAGAGTTTATGGGCCCTCATTTCTCACGGCAATTGTTTCATTTATAGCCGAATGAACTCTGAAATCTGGTCACGGTGTGCTACATATAACCCCCAGCCTGTTATTATCAAGATTCATAAATTACACAGCATTTAGATTTTTAAAAATGCATATCTCAGAATCACTTCAGTGTTTTTATGCCCCTGAGAGATGAATACTGAATGTAACAGATCTGAAAGAACAGGAAGGATGAATTGGCTGCAGGAACTCATCAAGGGCTTGGAGGCTTGATGTAGATAATTCTTCCCTCTAATGCTTTGAACTTTGGTTAATGGTTATTAGAGATGAAAAGGAATTGGCTTACCACGTTCCTCGCAGATTTACATATTAAAGTCCAAAGCCAGCAGGTAGAAGTCTGAAATAGGGCAAGCTTGTCCTCAATCTCCCCTTGTTTGTTCCACATTCAAAGGGGAACTACCAGTCCACTTTGGTCTTCCCTTTGAGGCTGTCCCCAGAAAACTTCCCAATCCTGGCTTCCTCGCCCCTGTCATCACTCATCCCATTTCCTCTAAATCAAAACTCCTGTTCCTGGCTTCACATGTCTTAAGTACAGATTTTTTTTTTTCTGGAAAGTGAAATGAAAGTTTAACACAAAGGCATCTATTGTATTCCATGAGTTGACAATGCTCACTGCTCCCCAACCAATGCTGTACAAAGTGTCTACTGTGTGTTAGGCTCTGATAACTAATAGAGAACCACGCCTAACCTCACCCCCAAAAACCTCTACCCTTGTGGACCTTACTTTAGGGTGGTCCAGTGGTGAAGACAATAAGAAACAACCAAGTAAACATATCTGTAGTGATAAGTGCTCAAGAGAAAAATAAAGGGAGATGGAGGGAGGGGTCCAAGGACCCCAATTTAAATAATGGAGTCAAGAAATGGCTTCACTTTGAGAAAATGTAAGCAATGACCTGAGCAAAGTAAGGCAATGAGCTCTGTAGATATTTGTGGGGACAGTACTCCAAGGAAAGGGAAAAACAAGTTCAAAGGCAGGACTGTGCTTGGCCTACCCCAGGGAAAGCAAGGGGCCTAGTGTGCCCGGAGCCGAGGAAAGTGGGATTGGGGAAGCTGAGCCGGTGAAGTTAAACAGGCCACAGGGAGTCAGATTGTGAGTGTGAGTCCACTAGAAGGACTCGGTGAGGGTTTGGAGCTGGGTATTATGATGTGATTGACGATTGACGTGTGTTTCTAACAGGCTCTGGAGGCCGAGAATTAGGCAGCCCAGGGCTGGGACCAGAGTCACTATGCATATTGACCGCAGAGCCAACACCACATGCTGGTGGACTGTGTTGGGAAAGTTTCTCTGCAGTATTCCTTGCTTGTCCTCTTTCTTCTCTTGGGCATGTAGAGGTCTGCAAGCAAAGCAGAGCCCATTTATTTTTCTACAACCAGAAAGGCAGGTAGAGGGGACTGTGAAGACTCAGGTGTTTCCAGATCTATGCAGGACCCAACGAAAACAAAGAAGGACTGAGGGACATCAGCGACCAGACAGAACAAGAGTCTGCTGGTATCTTAGTCTGTTCAGGCTGCTATGACAAATTACCATAGTAATTTATTGTATAAACCAAGGTGTCAACACGGGCCCTTAATCAGATGTTACGAAGTTGCCACTTTAGGAGAATTTGCATGAAAGAAAAGATTATTCATTTTCCCTCACTTAGCAAGATTTCCATGCTGGTGGATCTACTGGTTTCAGAAAACATCTTAAATGGCAAGCAGCCCCCTGGTAATTTCTCACCAAATGAGGATAAGAGTCTTCAATATGGAAAACCAACACAATCAAAACATTCTATCATAAACATAAGCATGGTTCCTCCATAGTCAAGAGTAGTATTTTCCCAACATGGGAATAACCAGAGCCTTGGGGAAAAGAAGTGATTCCACGCGCTTTTACACATTTTCACGGAAAGGGAAAACACAAAGGCTGCTGCTAACAAGGACTATGAAAAACATTACCACATAGAGGGAAAGAGGTGTATGATTTGTGAACCCAATAAGTAAGTACACCTTGTATTACCTTAACTTTCTACTTCTGAATGAAGTATTTTAACACAAAAAAAATTATTATTTTTAGTGAGGAAGGGGAAAACTGCTACTACTGCTAGGAAAACTGGACGTTTGAATTAAATTTAGTCATCAAACTTAAAGAAATAAATGAATGGGCGGGACTTCCTCCTCCTCTACCTATCACCTGTTTTCCAGCCCTCCCAGCCCCCTAACCCCTACCCTATCGCCGTGCCCTCTCCTAGCATTCCAAGCTTGCATGAGGGTCCATTCTGCATCAGGCACTGGGCTACGTTCCATGCGATCCAATCCTGACTCTCAAGGCTCTGTTGTTGGAAGTGGGGTCTACTACGCAAGTTGAAAATTTACAAACAACATGGTAAGTTCTTAGACTAGGGATTGGAAAACAACAATTACTTTAAACAATTAGCAAGTAGATATTACTTTAGAGATGCTTTGTGCTTGGAAAAATGATTATTTATACCTTGGTCAAATAATCAGGAGAAGTTTTCAGAGTCAATGAAATCGAGTTGCCTACTTGTGAACAGATGAACTGGAAAGCCAGAGCAATCCATCTTACCTTATGGTAACACCTAAAATATGCAGCGCGTTCATCAGAAAATTTCTCCAGTCTCTTGGGGCCTTTGCTGGAGGCCTTCTTGAATACTAACCAGCATCGCTGATAAATCTGGAAGAAAATACAGAGGCTGAGTTCAGTATTACCACGGACTCAGGTATGATGTAATGACATTTGCATTTAAATGTTTCCTTGTTGATGTTTTCACCTGTGAAATGACCAGAATCCATAAAAGCAATGTTGCACTGGAAAACAAAATAATAAAAATAAAAAAAAAACTGTTTCCACAATGGGCGCATTATGTCATTCTGACAATTACTGGAATCAAAAGAAAATAAGTATTTGAAGGCAAATTTCTTCATGTTTTGATAACAGTATCAGTAGAAATATTTAGCAAAAAGTCCCAGAGATAAAAATCTCAAACCACTTCAAATAATAGAAGCATTCAGGGCACATGCTCTAATTTCAAATGCAATTAAATATGGGAATCATGGGTCCGATACAGTCTAAAGACCTCATTGGTAGTTGAAAAAGAGAGAGCCTCTTAAATATCCAGAGGTATCATAAACAATATAGTAATTAAAATAAATTCTTTTGGCTTTCACCTTGCACAGTTGGCCTATCAATGGCTATAACATGGAGACAAAAGTGGAAAAGTAACTCAATGGAGAAAGGTAGTCTTGTATACAAATGATATTAGAATAACTGACCACCCATAGGGGAAAACAAATACAATAATCTAAAACACCTATCTTAAAAAAATTAACTCAAAGTGGACTTAAATATAAAACAAAACTATAAAACTTTTCAGGAAGGGAAGGAGAAAATGTTTGGGATTATGGTCTGGACAAAGAGTTCTTGGACTTCATATCAAAAGCACCATCCATAAAAGACAAACTTGCCCAGTGGAACCTGATCAAAACTGAAGACTTGTTCTCTGTGGAAAGCCCTGTCAAGCAGATAAAAAGATAAGCCACAGCCCTGGCCGGTTTGGCTCAGTGGATGGAGCATCGGCCGGCAGACTGAAGGGTCCCAGGATCTATTCCAGTCAAGGGCATGTACCTTGGTTGCGGGCCATACCCATTGGGGAGTGTGCAGGAGGCAGCTGATCGATGTTTCTCTTGCATCGATGTTTCTAACTCTCTATCCCTCTCCCTTCCTCTGTGTGAAAAATCAATAATATATATATAAGCTACAGACCAGGAGAAAGTATCTGCAAACCACATATCTGACCGAGGACTAGAACCTACAGTATAGAAGGAGCTCACAAATCTCAACAGTAAAGAAACACTCCAGCCCAGTCGCTCAGACCTATGAACCAGGAAGTCAGGGTTTGATTCCCAGTCAGGGCACATGCCCCAGTTACGGGCTCAATCCCCAGGATGGGGCGTGCAGGAAGCAGATGATCAATGATTCTCTCTCATCATTGATGTTCTATCTCTCTCTGAAATATATATATATATATATATATATATATATATATATATATATATATGTGTATATATATATATATATATATATATATATATATATATATAATATTTTTTAAAAGAAACACTCCAATTACAAAATAGACCAAAAAGGCATGAACAGACATTTCACCAAAGAGGAGACAGCTGATTGAGTAGCTCATGAAAAGACATTCCACATCATTAGCCATCAGGGAAATGTTAATTAAAACCACAATGACATAGCATTATACCCCAATCAGACTGGCTAAAATAATTAACAACAATAATAATAATACCACCACCACCAAATGCTGACAGGGGTGCAGAGAAATTGGATCACTCATACATGTAAACTGGGACAGTCACTCTGAAACACAGCTTGGCTGTTTCTTTAAAAAACTAACTAAACAACATACGACCAGCAGTAGCCCTCTTAGGAATCAATCCCAGAGAAACGCAAACTCCCCACAAATCTGAACAGGAATGGTCTTAGATGCTTTATTTCTATCCATGCAAAACTGGAAGCAACACACATACCTTTTAATAGGAAAATGGTTTATATCCATATCATGCAGTATTTTCTATATATATAAAAAGTCAGCAACCAGACGCCGTAATGACCAGAACATTAAACAACTGGTCGCTATGACACCCACTGCAGCTAGCGAACCGCCCGACTGGGGGTGGGGCTGGACGGCCAACCTCCTGCAGCTCCCCCCACCCCGGCTGGCCCCACCTGCAATGGGCCCCCACCACCCCAGCCAGCTCTGTCCCTAATCGGCCTCCCCACATCATTCGGGAGTGGGGCTGGCTGGCCAACCTCCCACGGCTCCTCCCCTGGCCGCTGATCCCCAATCAGCCCCCCACCCCATTCGGGGGTAGGGCCAGCCGGCCCACCGCCCACAGCCTCTCCCCACAGCTGGCCCCACCCCCAATTGGCCCCCCAACCCAATTGGGGGCGGGGCTCGCCGGCCAATCGCCCTTGGCCCCTCCCCCCAGTGGCCTGGCCCTGATCAAGCCCCAACCAGGGTGGGCCAGCCAGCCAACCTTCCACCATCTCTTCCTCCCAACAGGCCCAGCCCCAATCTGCCCCGATTGGGGCCAGGCTGGCTGGACCCCACCCATGCATGAATTCGTGGACTGGGCCTCTAGTCTATATATATAAAACCCTAATATGCTAACAGACTAAATTGGGGATCAACTGAACAACAGGTTGCTATGACGTGCGCTGACCATCATGGGGTGCGCGGGGAACATGGTAGGCATTGTCAGCAGCAGCAGAGCATGGAACATGGCCAGCATCGGCTGTGGCAGGATGGTGCAACAGGTGAGCGGGGGCGCCAGACCAAGGCGGGGCACCATTCGCTGTCATTGGGGCGAGCCTCTGGTGGTTACTGAAAATTCTTTGCTCCTGCATGCCACAGTCCTGCCGGGCACTCACATCTGTTACCAGCACCAGCCCCGCTCACACCCACTGCTGTCACCCGGCGCCGGCCCAGATTGCTTGGCGCCAACAGCAGGTGCGAGCACAGCTGCAGCCCCAATCACCCCTGAGGGCTTCTCTACCTCCCCCTACTCCTAAGGAGCGATCAGGGCCGGCAGCAGCCTCCCGTACCCACAGCCGGTGCCAGAGCCACTACTTGCACCGCTGCTGGCACCCAGCGCCAGTCCCAATCACTCGGTGCCGTCAACAAGTGCAAGTGGCGGCTGTGGGCCCCAATTGCCCCTGAGGGCTTCTCCACCTCCCTCTGCTCCTGAGGGGCAATCGGGGCAGCAGCTGCCGCCACTTGCACCTACTGATGGGGCCAGGCCCACTCGCTGCTGGTGCCAGCCCCAATCGCTCCACGCCATCAGTGGGTGCGAGCAGGGCCGGCACCATCAGCACATGGGAGTGGGGCTGCGAGCAGACAGGGGACCAGGAGCTGTGGCGGGCAGGGGCACAGAGGATGGGCCAAGACCCGCCCCTGTGCCCACTGTAGCATTGCGGCCCACAGTTCCTTTCAAGGTTCAGGAATTGATGCACTGGGCCCCTAGTTTAGCTATAAAAACAAATGAACTATTAATACTGCAGCAATTTGAATGAGTCTTCAGAGAATTATGCTGGGGGGTGGGAGGGAAAAAGCCCAAAGGATGGCTGTTTACTGTATGTATACGTGCATTTATAGAATTCTTGAAATGACAAAAGTATAGAAAACAAGAGTAGTGGTTATTAGGAGTTACAGATTGGGGGGCAGAAGGATGTGTCTATAAAAGGGTAACATGAGGAATCCTTGCGGTGAGGGATTGTCCTGTACCTTGACTGTTTTGTTTTTCTTTTCGTTTTAATATTTTTATTGGTTTCAGAGAGGAAGGGAGAGAGAGAAACATCAATGATGAAAGAGAATCACTGATTGGTCACCAATGGGGCTCAAGCCCGCAACTTGGGCATATGCTCTGATGGGGAACTGAACCGTGACCTCCTGGTTCATAGGTCGATGCTCAACCACTGAGCCACTACAGTTGGACAACCTTGACTGTTTTAATGCCAATATCCTGGTTATAATATGCACTGTGATGTTGAAGATGCTACCACCAGGGATACTGGGTAAAGGTTTAGAATCTTTGGGTAATATTTATTACCACTGAATGTGAATCTACAATTACCTCAAAATAAAACACTCAAAAAAATGTAGGTGAAAAATGTAGAGAAATTTAACCAGGATCTTAAAATTAGAGCCAAAGCTAATGACAGTCATCTACACTATTCACCAGCCCTACTTGTCCTGCTGTCAGACCACAGTCTAATTAGCCACTAGACCAAGTAACTTCAAGAAGTCAAGTTGCAAGAACCATGGGTAACAGTTCAATCACCCCTTTTAGGATGAAAACTCAACCACGAAAATGAACATTCTCGGTACTGTGGTTGGCAAAAAGAAGTCTTACCAACATCTCGCTTATGTCTGAATACAGGCTCCCTTAAAATCTGACAACCACAGGAGGACTGCAATTACAGTGGGAATGACTGTCACTCTGATAGTTCAAATAAAAGGTGTGGAAATGGGTTTCTCACTATCGTTCTATTACTGGCAACTACTTCCTTTGTTACACGCCCCAGAAAATGTGTTAGAAATCGAGCATGCTAACGGTACGCAAAAAATATGCCACTACTGAAAAAAAAATATTCTCACTGAGTTAGGTAGTTTAAATTTGCTAATTATGCCTCAATTTTTAGACCCAATCTTGAATGATAGCATTTCTAACCTTTTTGGTTGTTGTTCATTTTCTCTACAATTAAACCAGTATTTGCCAGGCTTATGTCCAAAGGCTGTTGAGTGCAAGCTGACAATTGCTCAATTTCAGTAAGTCTAATGATTTCCATCCACCCATCTGTATTAAGTTTAGGGGATTTTTGTTTCACTTTTTGGTTTGTGTTTCTTTTGGTTTTGTGGTGTTTTTTTTTTTAGTAGTGGGGACAAAATTGCAATGTTATAATACAGTAACTGCCAACGTACTATCATACACATTCATATGCAACATTGATTGTAACCATTGGCCGGGAAGTCAACATGGAGTAGCTGAAAACATTAGTTCATCAGGAGATAAAGCAAACCAAAATCTGGGTTATGCGAAGGCAGTTCAAAACATACAAACACATAGTACAGAACTCGACAGTGCAAAGTTCAGAGGGACAACTGCTGTCAACGCATCCCTTTATTCTGTTATACGTCACACATCGGCGACTCTCGGAGTTGGCCCCACAACGCTCAAAGTAATCATAAAATGTGCATATTCCTAGAGATGAGCCAAGTCTACTGAATCACAGCCTCTTGGGGTGGAGCCAGACACATCGGCTCTTGAACTCATTCCCCAAGTGTTCTGTTTGTAATTTGCAAGCCCGTCCATAAATATTAATAAAGACTTTCAGACAATACAGCGCTTCCTTCTGGGGCTGCCTACACAGAGCTCCCCAACCCAACAACACTGCAGAATGAGGGCCTCCGGGGTGTGCTTTCCCCCAAGTGGCCCCAGGGGCAGGTGAGGGGCAGCCTGAGTTTGAGAGAGGCATTGATGGTGAAACGTTAATCTGCTCAGTAAACTCCCAATTTCAACTGCCATGCACTTTCTGTCCTAAGAACACCAGAAAAGCCACGCAGGACCAAAGGATTAAAAACGTATCCTGATGTGGGCTATAGGACTGAAACTCAGAGACACAGACAGACAACAGTGTGGTGGTTACCAAAGGAAAGGTCGGTGGGGGGGGGTGTTTAGTAAAGGATAAAGGGGGTCAAACATAAGGTGATGGAAGATGACTTAACTTTGGGTGGTGGGCACACAATGCAATATACAGGTCTGTGTACTCGAAATGTACACTCAAAACTTATATGACCCTATTAACGAATGTCATCCCATTAAGTTTATTTTTTAAAAAATCCTAAATATGTCAGGAGTGTTTAGAGAAAATGAAACAGGACACAAGACTCAGTGAACATGGTAACACATGGAGACTAGATGGTTAACGCTGACATTGTTAAAAGGTTAAAAGGATGACAATTTGAGAATAATGCCATTCACTTAATTGTTCAGCACAGTACTTTTTCTTAAAATTCATTCATTCAAATCATCTCCTTCCTATTTTAAACAACATATGATTTTCAATTAACAATTTCCTTTCAATAGAGTTTTTAACTAAAATTTTTTAATCCTAGACAATAGGAAAGAGCAGTGTCACTGGCCACAAAGAGTAGGTGACCCTAACAATAAATACGCTGCTAGAGAATTTGATAATAATTTTCACGGTGAGAAATCCCACCTCCTCCTATGCACCAGGGTTTCTCAGTCTTGGCACTATTGACATTTTAGGCAACATAATTTTGTGTAGTGGGGGGCTGTCCTGTGCACTGTGGGATGTAGGATGCTTACTAGCTCATGGCCTCTACCCCGAATGCCAGGAACAAGCTCCCCCAACTTCACTGACCACCAAAATTGTCTGCAGACACTGCCAAGCGTCCCCCATAGGCAAAGTCGGAACCCTTGCTGAAGGTGAATGCACCATTAGGTAGCTGAGGTTGCGCATTTCAAGAACATGCAGCTTTTATGAAGATCTTCCAAGGCGCAGATTCGGATAAGCCCATCCACACAAGCCACTGGGGAAGCTAAGACGGATAAGCTCATCACCCAGTCCTGACATCCTAGTGGGTAATGCCAGCTTTAGTGCTGAAAATGTGCCTATGGCCCTGGCTGGTTTGGCTCAATGGACAGAGTGTCGGCCTGGGACTGAAGGGTCCCAGGTTCAATTCCAATCAAGGGCACATACTGGTTGCGGCTTAATTCCAGGCTCTGGTCGGGGCCGCATGTGGGAGGCAACCAATCAATGTGTCTCTCTCATATCGATGTTTCTCTCTGTCTCTCCCCCTCCTTTCCACTCTCTCTAAAAATCAATGGGAAAATATCCTCAGATGAGGATTAGCAACAACAACAAAATGCTCCTTATATATGTATTCTGTTGCTGCTGGTGGTGGTTTTATTATACCTCATTTTTTCAGTCTTAAATTGTCACCAGTCCTTAAATGATTCGACTATTTTTTCACTGTCTTTCCTTTCTTTAAAATTTAATATCCTGAATACTTGCTTAGCTCTGGTTTCAAATGCCTGACATTTTTACTAGCTGCTTTTCCTCACACAGAATATTCTGGTAAATTCACCAAGATTTCCAGTGCCAAGAAGCAGCTGAAACCATTAAGAATTTGTTCAAAGTTGCTAATTTTACTAGCAGTGCACCCCAATATGAACAACAGTCACAAATTAAACTTCCAGAGGGTGCATGACAGTTATGAAGGCAACAGGAAGCAAGTTTTAATCACAAAACTCGTGCTAAAAGAAAATTACATACTATCTCTATGTCAGCTCAAGAAAAGAGGAAAGCTAAGTAAGATGTGACCATTTAGGTCTTTCGATCTGTTGCAAGAGTCAGCACACTTTTTCTGTAAAGAGCCAGATACTAAATATTTTATCTTTGATGACACTGGTCTTTGTTGCAACTACCAAACTTATGGAAGCAGCTATAGAATACATGTGCATGTGAATGCTGTGCCTATCTTCTAATAAAACTATTTAAAAATCAGGCACCGGGCCAGAGGTGGGCCACACACCACAATTTGCCAACCTGTGGTCTAAAGTCTTAAGTCTCAACTGTTTAAACTCAGGTCACCTTTTGATGAACATAAAAATCAGTGTGACAATGTCCCTGGGGGGGCTGGGGTGGGAGGGGGTGAAGAGGAAGAAATATACCCCAGGTGAAAATCCCACATCTTCCCACAAGTTGTACTTCAATAAAATCATATTAAAACTAGAGGCCCAGTGCACGAAATTTGTGCACGGGGGAGGGGGTCCCTTCAGCCCAGCCTGCACCCTCTCTAATCCAGGACCCCTCAGGGGATGTCCAACTGCTGGTTTCAGCCCGATCACAGGGATCGTGCCAAAACCAGCAGTTGGACATCCCTCTCACAATCTTAGACCGCTGGCTCCTAACTGCTCATCTGCCTGCCTGCCTGATCACTCCTAATTGCCCCCCCTGCCAGCCTGATCACCCCTGCCTCTGCCTGCCAGCCTGATCGCGCATAACTGCCCCCCTGCCAGACTGGTCGTCCCCACCTGGCCCCCCCTGCCAGACTGGTCGCCCCTAACTGCCCCCCCTGCCAGCCTGGTTGCCCCCAACTGCCCCCCCCCACACCGGCCTGGTCGCCCCCAACTGCCCCTCCTGCTGGCCTGGTTGCCCCTCATTGCCCCCCCTGCTGGCCTGTTCGCCCCACGCAGCCTGCTGGTCAATTGTTTAGTCATCCCTTGCTAACCCCCCCTGCCGGCCTGGTCGCCCCACGCAGCCTGCTGGTCAGTGGTTTGGTTGTCCCTCTCTAATCCCCCTGCCAGCCTTGTCATCCCACACAGCCTGCTGTTCAGTAGTTACTATGAGGGTGTGGTGATCAATTTGCATATCACCCTTTTATTAGTATAGATGTTGGCCCTGGATGGTTTTTCTCAGTGGTTAGAGCATCAGCCCCAGGACCGAAGGGTCAAGGATTCCATTCCAGATCAAGGGCATGTACCTCTGTTGCAAGTTCCATCCCCTGCCCCAGTCAGGGTGCGTGTGGGAAGCAACCAGTTGTGTCGCTCTCACATGGATGGATATCTCTCTCTCTCCCCCTCCTCCCTCCCACTCTCAGATTAACAGAAAATATATCCTTGGGTGAGGATTAAAAAAAATGTTGGCCTACGCCTTGTAGCCCCTCCACCTCATTTCGCCCCCCGCCCCCGCTCCCCTGTCCCCACTGTGAGGAATCGCTGCTCCACCCCAATGCTGATGCTTTCCTGAGGAGCTCGTGCACCTGCAGACATCAGCATCCCACCTGTGCCCTTGGATATAATTAGCTTTTTAGAGCTGTCTTATTCTCCAAAGTCAAGGTGCACTTGGAAGAAAAGGGAGCTTGGGACTGTTTCCATTTGGTCAGCATCCCCTTTCTCTACTCAGAGAGTAGGAGCATTCTCCCCACTCTAAAGATACACCCTCAGCCATACACTAGAATGCTATTAGCCTCGCTTCTCATGCCCTCCCTTCACCTACTCCTAAACATGTCATATTCGCCTCAGCTGGGCAGTAAGAATACTGAGCCGTTAAGGTGCCTTAGCTCATTAACCCTTCCAACAACCCTAGGGGGCAGGCGCCACCATTATCCCCGTTTTCCAATGAGGAAATACAGCCAGCCACAGGGAGGTTGTTCACCAAGCATGACTCAAGGGCACGAAGCTCGGGGGAATGAGCCAGGACTCCAACCTCGGACTGCATGGCTCTGGGGAGCAAGCTCTTACCCATCATCCCAGGATTTTCCCAGAAAACTGGACTGCTAGGGATGCACATGGATACGCTGAGCACCGAGCCGTCTGTAAGAGCTTTATTTTCATGCTTAACATAATCTAAAAAGAGGCATTTCATTGTAACCATATGCTCTTTCATCTGGACAATGGCTTACAGCCAAGCCAGTTCAGTGTGACATTTCCATTTGTGAGTTCGGTTCCCTGGCACCACGTGCCCACTGCACGGGAGGGTTTAGTGGAGGATTTCTGAAAGTGGAGTCTGAAGACCTCATCCAGAACTGCAGGGCGTCTTAGCAATCTGCAAGGAGTGTCTATGTTTACAACAGTTCCACACTCTCTGTCCTTAAGTGACGAAGTATTCAGTGTCCTCCCCTCAGGTCCAGAAACCCAATCGTGCTAAGTGTTTCTAACAACATCGGGAGATATCTCCCGCAACTTAGTTTTGCTTGGCCTGCCCCGGGACCTGCAGCCTCTCTTTCTTATTTGTTATAACTGCAGTAAAGTCTGGCTACCTGTCTGCCTGCGGGCATGGGGGGCGGGGAGGGCACTCGCTGGGGCGGACTGGTCACTTCTCCGGAACACCCAGCCCACCTTGGCTCCCGGCGCCTGGCCAGAGCTCCAGCGCCTCCCAGAGCCGTGCGTTCCTCTGCTACTCTGAGACCCTACACCACAGCCAGGGCACTGCATGACGATGGCTGGAAGTAAAGGGCAGGAGACGCTAACAGAGTAGAAACGGGAGATAAAAATGAACCCAGAAGCTAGTTCGCCTCCGTCTGCCACCATCTGCACATGCTTCCCTTCACAATTTCAGAATCTTCCCTGGTTGACCTCTGAGACGGAGAGGCTATAACTTTCTGTTCCTAAGAGTGACTCTATCATTGTGGGGTTTTAGAAGGTGACAGATGGAGAATAGAAAAGGAGGAGACCTTGGGCATCCTTTAATCGTAACTCGTCAGCTGCTACCGACTGCACTTACCAAAATAATGAGCTGGTTCAGAATCTATATTTTATGAAGGAAAAAAAAATTTTAATGAGCCAACAACATGATTCCAGGCCCATCATTTACATAGTATACCTTTCATTTGCAAGGAAAGAAATGCTAATTTGAGGAAGCGTTCACAAATAGGTAGCAAGGTGCATTTTAAACTCACTGCAGGTAAAAAATACCAGGAAAAAATGGGATAATTAATCATAAAATAAAATTTTCATAAAGAGGATTAAAAATTCGTAAAAGCCCCCACAGGTAATAAAGTGGCTATGTCAGTCTTTTGCTGATGGTGAAGTAAATTAGGACAACCTTTCTTGAGGCAGAATTATGTCTACCCTTTGACCTGGAAATATTAATTCTTAGAAACTTGCCCCTGAGGGAATAATTAAGGAACTATGCAAACATATGGGAAAAGGGTTTTTCAACATAAAAACTGGAAATACTCTAAATGTTCCAGGCAACTAGTTTAATTAATTCTGGCAAACCTGTACACTGGAAATTGCCATCATTAAAAATGATGTTGTAAAATAATATTTATACCACAGAAAATGCTACTGGTAAATTATCAAGCATAAAAAGTAGGTTGTCCCGCTTTTAAATCAGTTTCTACTTCATTATAAACTAGAGGCCCGGTGCACGAAATTTGTGCACAAGGGGGTGGAGGTGGGGGGTTCCTCAGCCCAGCCTCCATTCTCTTCACAGTCCAGGACCCCTTGGGGGATGTCTGCCTGCTGGCTTAGGCCCGCTCCCGGGGATCAGGCCTAAACTGGCAGACAGACATCCCTCTCGCAGTCCAGGACCCCTTGCTCCTTACCACCCACCTGCTCGCTGCTCCTTAGCGCTTCCATGGAGGCAGGAGAGGCTCCCACCACTGCCACTGCACTTGCCAGCCATGAGCCTGGCTTCTGGCTGAGCAGTGCTCCCCCTGTGGGAGTGCACTGACTACCAGGGAGCAGCTCCTGCGTTAAGCGTCTGCCCCCTGGTGGTCAGTGAGCATCATAGTGGCTGGTCATTCTGGTCATTCCGCTGTAACAGTCTCTTAGGCTTTTATTATCTAGACTAGAGGCCTGGTGCACAAAATTCATGCATGGGGGGGGGTGTCCCTCAGCCCAGCCTGCACCCTATCCAATCTGGGACCCCTCGAGGGATGTCCGACTGCCCGTTTAGGCCCAATCCCAGTAGGATCAGGCCTAAACGGGCAGTCGGACATCCCTCTCACAATCCAGGACTGCTGGCTCCCAACTGCTCGCCTGCCTGCCTTCCTGATTGCCCCTAACCGCTTCTGCCTGCCAGCCTGATCACCCCCTAACCACTCCCCTGCCAGCCTGATTGATGCCTACCTGCTCCCCTGCCAGCCTGTTTGCCCCTAACTGCTTTCCCCTGCAGGCCTGGTCACCCCTAACTGCCCTCCCCTGCAGGCCTGGTCACCCCTAACTGCCCTCCCCTGTAGGCTTGATCACCCCCAACTGCCCTCCCCTGCAGGCCTGGGTCTCCCCCAACTGCCCTCCCTTGCTGGCCTGGTCTCCCCCAACTGCCCTCCTCTGCCGGCCTGGTCTCTCCCAACTGCTCTCCTTTTCTGGCCTGATCACCCCTAACTGCCCACAACTGCCCTCCCCTGCAGGTCATCTTGTGGTGGCCATCTTGTGTCCACATGGGGGCAGCCATCTTGTGTGTTGGAGTGACAGTCAATTTGCATATTGATCTTTTACTAGATAGGATGCTCATTCAATAGATATGGCTCAGTTGCTCATACAAAGAGTGTGAGCTATATTCCATCCTTCCACACCGGCCCTTATTCACACATACACACACATGTACACACACTTACAGGTGAAATCTGTGCTTTGACTGGAAAACTATGCATTCTCTAGCACACACTGCCAAGGTGATCTGCCTCTGACTTGTAGGAGCTATTCTCAAGTCTAAATTGTTAATAACTCCTAAAAATGCAAAGTGATTCTAGTCCATATAGATGCAATTCTGATCCTTTGTAGAGGTTCCCTTGACTTCCCATGGAGCTATTCTGCCTCCTTTGGGCAGAATCTATGAGCATGGGTCCCTCCGATTGCCCTTTGACCTGGTGATAGCATTCTGCTTTGTTCTCTCATTTAACCAATGAGTTAAGTAGAATCTTTGGTGTGTGCATTTTACATCTTTATGTCATGATTTTACCTGTTTTTGAAAATTCTCTTTTTAACACGTGCAACTATCCCCAAAGCCTGTGTTTTTTACCTTCTAGTTAAGCCAGAAGCATCCTTCCTTCTTTGCTGGGGACTGGCACCCTAATCTGAGCCACCTCCTGACTTTCAGAGTATTCCTGCCTTCAATCTATGTCCATCAGTACACACAGGGTGATGTTTACAATCTGACCACCTCAGTCCACTGTTTAAAACATGTCTGCAGCAGCCTTTTGCCTTTAGGGTAAAAACTAGAGCCACGAGAAGACATTCCAGAATCTGCAAGAACAAGTCCCTCCCCACCATCTTAGCCTTATTTTGCTGCTTTCTTCATTTCTAAATACACAAGTATGCATTGGTTAGTAATGCTCAAACAAGGAACCTGTTATTGTGCAAAATTCTCATGGAATCAGTATCTTTCAAGGACTGTTCTTGCTGCTGTGAGGGCTAAACACAAGCACATTTCCTCCCACTGTGTAAGTTCTTCTAGCTGGGCTAACAGTCCAACTAACAGACACGGATTAACAGGAGAAAACCACGTTTTCATATGTGTGTGTGGGGCATGCACATAAGCAGGAAAATTGAAAAGACAATGAGGCAACACTGGGAATATATGTCATTTTGGACAAAGGAAGGGAAGGGGGTCATGAGATTTCAAAGAAAATGGGCCTTTTGCAGGTAGTTGAAGAAAAGCAGAACATATATGGCAGGCAAATGCTTGCCTCAATGGGTGATCCAGCAAGCAGGCCCCTGCCTGGCGCTCTCCTGCCTACCATCCTAAACTCAGGTCAGGCTAAAGGGAATAAGCTAAGATTTCTTTCCTGGAGCAGGTCTTTCCATCTGAATCTCTTAAGTAAGAAAGGGAGAAGGTCAAAGATTCTTTCTGAGTTTTTTATTTCTTAGAAACCAGCTTAAGATCGATATCTCAAAAGGCAGTTTGGGGGTTTGGGCCCACACCAACACACAAGAAGATCCTTCTCTGGTCAGTATGAAGCTGACCAGCGTGGAGAGGGCCCTCACTGAAGAGAAGTTAAGTGTCCTTTTCTTTCTCTCTCCAATGCCCTCTGTTCTCCAGGTCTACACGCCAGAGGAGGAGAGGAGAGGAACAGGACTATGTAAAACAACCCTAGCCTGTTTTGCTCAGTGGATAGAGCATCAGCCTGCTGACTAAAGGGTCCCAGGTTTGACTCTGGCCAAGGGCACATGCCCGGGTTGCAGGCTCGATCTCCCCGAAGGAAGGGGACAAGCAGGAGGCAGTCAATCAGTGATTCTCTCTCATCATTGATGTTTCTATCTCTGTATCTCTCTCCCTTCCTCTCTGAAATCAATAAAAAAATATTAAAAAAAGAGAACTGCGTAAAACAGTAATATAGGGTGCCCCCCAAAATGTATACACACTTTCACAGCTGGTAACTCAATTTTCACTCCTTTTCAGGTTTAACTGATCTGGAATAATGGGTGAAACCAGACTAATCTTTGAACAAAGAAAACTTATTCAGTAGACTTTTTTATGGCGATACATAAAAGATAAAGCTTACGGTACAAAACTGGCAACAGTTGATGAATTGAGGGCACACAATACCGAACGAAGTGGTTCTTGATGTTCAAGATTCCATTGCTTCACGTTATCAGCAGTGCCTGGACCAGAACAGTCATCAGTTTGAAAAAAGGCATTGACAAAAAAGTATTCATTCCTACAGACTCTTTTAAATTTTGAAAATGAACTGTGTGTTAATAAACATTGACTTTATAATCACTCAAAGTGTGTATACATTTTGGGGGGACACCTGTATTTATTTAGTTAGTAACTATGTCTAACCAACTTTATGGAAAAAACAACTACTCTAGAGAAATGCGAGAGACATTTTATTCAAACAGAAATTTGGGAGCTAATATCACTCATTCATTCACTCAATAAGTATTTATTGGGTGCCTATATGTGCAGGCACTGTTAGGTACTAGGCTTCAGCTGTGGGCAAAATGGGGAAAATCCACTGCCTTCCCTAGCCTTACAGAAAATCAGTAAGTTATTAAGATATACACTGAGTGGCCAGATTATTATGATCTCTGAACGCATAATAATCTGGCCACTCAGTGTGTGTGTGTGTGTGTGTGTGTGTGTGTGTATGTGTGTGTGTGTATGTGTGTGTTTGTGTGTACATATATATATACTAGAGGCCTGGGTCTCCCCCAACTGTATTCCACTGCAGGCCTGGTCCCCCGCAACTGCTCTCCCCTGCTAGCCCGGTCACCCCTAACTGCCCTCCCTGCTGGCCTGATTGCCCACAACAGCCCTCCCCTGCTGGCCTGGTCCCCCCCAACTGCCCTCCCCTACAGGCCTGGTCCCCACAACTGCTCTCCCCTGCAGGCCTGCCCCCCCAACTGCCATCCCCTGTTGACCTGGTCTCCCCCAACTGCCCTTCTCTGCCAGCCCAGTCACCTCTAACTGCCCTCCTGCTTGCCTGATCACCCACAACTGCCCTCCCCTGTTGGCCTGGTCCCCCCCAAATGCCTTCCCTTGCTGGCCTGGTCACACCTAGCTGCCCACAACTGCCCTACCCTGCAGGCCATCTTGTGGTGGCCATCTTGTGTCCACATGGGGGCAGTCATATTTGATCACATGGGGACAGCCATGTTATGTCTTGGAGTGATGTTTAATTTGCATATTACTCTTTTATTAGATAGGATACACTGAGTGGACTGATTATTATTATCTCTGAATGCATAATAATCTGGCCACTCAGTGTATATCCTATATAATAAAAAGCTAATATGCAAATTGTCCCCTCGACCAGGAGTTTGACCAGCATGCAGGCCGGCCAACCACCCATGTTCCCTCCCCCTGGCCAGGCTGCCGGACCCCATCTATGCACGAATTCATGCACTGGGCCTCTAATGTGTGTGTGTGTGTGTGTGTGTGTGTGTATATATATATATATATATATATATATATATATATATGTATATATATATATATATATCCTATCTAATAAAAGAGTAATATGCAAATTAACCATCACTACGCTACACCCACAAGCCACACCCACCAGCAAATCAGGAGCGAGTATGCATATTATCCCAACCAAGATGGCTGCGGCCACGGAGCGAGCAGGAGGCTTGAGTTTCCCAGGCGATGGAGGAAGCCAAGCTTTCTGCACACCCTGGCCAATCCAGGCCTCTACTCAAGGCTACAAAGTTTCAATTATAGAAGATAAATAAATCCCAACAAAAATGGCGGCAGCCACTGAGCTGGAGAGAGCAGGAGGTTTGAGTTGCCCCCGGCAAAGGGGGAAGCCAAGCTTCTGCAGCCCTGGCCTGCCTTGGTCTCTGCTCAAGGCTACAAAGTTTCAATTATAGAAGATACATAAATACCAGATACCAGGGCCTCCGCTTGGGTCACCAGGGGGCGTGGCCGGCCTGCAAATCACCACGCCCAGGCCACCCCACGCCCCGAGGAACCCCCACCCTGATCTGGGACATCCTTCAGGGCAAACCAACTGGACCCCACCCATGCACCGGGCCTCTGGCCTATCTAATAAGAGTAATATGGAAATTGACCATCACTCCAACACACAAGATGGCTGCCCACAAGTGGTCAAAGATGGTTGCCCCCATGTGGACACAAGATAGCCACCACAAGATGGCCAGCAGGGGAGGGCAGTTGAGAGGGACCAGGCCTGCAAGGAAGAGCAGTTGGGGGCAATCAAGCCTGCAGGGGAGGGCAGTTAGGGGTGACCAGACCTGCCACGCCCCCCGGCGACCCAAGCGGAGGCCCTGGTATCTGGGATTTATTTATCTTCTATAATTGAAACTTTGTAGCCTTGAGCAGAGACCAAGGCAGGGAGGGCAGTTAGGAGCAAACAGGCTGGCAGGGGAGCAGTCAGGCATCAATCAGGCTGGCAGGGGAGTGGTTAGGGTTGATCAGGCTGGCAGGCAGAAGCAGTTAGGGGCAATCAGGAAGGCAGGCAGGCGAGCAGTTGGGAGCCAGCAGTCCTGGATTGTGAGAGGGATGTCCGACTGCCCATTTAGGCCCAATCCTACCAGGATCGGGCCTAAACAGGCAGTCGGACATCCCTCGAGGTTTCCCAGATTGGAGAGGGTGCAGACTGGGCTGAGGGACAGACACCCCCATGCACAAATTTTGTGCACCAGGCCTCTAGTAATACATACAAATATAAGAATAAACTCTGTGTTTCGCATGCTTATAGCTGTAAACCTACTTTTGCCCCACCTTGTATAATCCAGTTTCTGTTAAGTAGACCTAAGGAGCTAAAGGCAGAGCAGGGTGTCTGGTTAGGAGGCCGCTGCAATAATTCACGTGGGGGTGATGGGTGGTGACTTGGGCCAGGTAGACGTGGGGAAGGAGAGATGTGGGGAAGGAGAGACGTGGACAGAATCACATATACTTTAAAGGTGGAACCAATAGCTTTAGTGATGGGACTGGGTGGGGGGATGAGGCAAGGAAAGAGTCAAGCATGATTCTAAGACCTTAGCTCAAGGAAAGGATGGCATTTCCATGAATTGAGCAAGCCTGGAGGAGGACCAGGATTTGTGAGGAGGACGTGCAGTTTGAGGACAGATATAATGAGTTTGCCATGCCTGTTAAACACCTAAGTTTATATAAACACTAGAGACCCAGTGCACGAAATTCGTGCATGGGGGGGGTGTCCCTCAGCCCAGCCTGCACCCTCTCCAATCTGGGACCCCTCGAGGGATGTCTGACTGCCCGTTTAGGCCCAATCCCAGTAGGATCAGGCCTAAACGGGCAGTCGGACATCCCTCTCACAATCCAGGACTGCTGGCTCCCAACTGCTCGCCTGCCTGCCTTCCTGATTGCCCCTAACCGCTTCTGCCTGCCAGCCTGATCACCCCCTAACCACTCCCCTGCCAGCCTGACTGATGCCTACCTGCTCCCCTGCCAGCCTGTTTGCCCCTAACTGCTTTCCCCTGCAGGCCTGGTCACCCCTAACTGCCCTCCCCTGCAGGCCTGGTCACCCCTAACTGCCCTACCCTGCAGGCCTGGTACCCCCCAAATGCTCTCCCCTGCAGGCCTGAGTCCCTCCCAACTGCCCTTCCCTGCAGACCCAGTCACCCCCAACTTCCCTCCTCTGCTGGCTGGGTCACCCCTAACTGCCCTCCCCTGCAGGCTTGATCACCCACAACTGCCCTCCCTTGCAGGCCTGTTTCCTCCCAACTGTCCTCCCCTGCTGGCCATCTTGTGGTGGCCATCTTGTGTCCACATGGGGGCAGGATCTTTGACCACATGGGGGCAGCCATCTTGTGTGTTGGAGTGATGGTCAATCTGCATATTACTCTTTTATTAGATAGGATAGAGGCCTGGTGCACGGGTGGGGGCCAGCTGGTTTTCCCTGAAGGGTGTCCCAGATCAGGGTGGGGGTTCCCTTGGGGCGTGGGGCGGCCTGGGAGAGGGGCCTATGGTGATTTGCAGGCTGGCCACGCCCCCTGGCGACCCAAATGGAGGCCCTGGTATCTGGGGTTTATTTATCTTCTACAATTGAAACTTTGTAGCCTGGAGCGGAGCCAAGCCTTCTGCTTGCTCCGTGGTGGCAGCCATTTCTATTGGGATTTATGTATCTTCTATAATTGAAACTTTGTAGCCTTAAGCGGAGGCCTGGGCCAGCCAGGGTGTGCGGAAAGCTTGGCTTCCTCCATCGCCGGGGGCAACCCTAGCCTCCTGCTCTTTCCAGCTCCGTGGCTGCCGCCACTTCTGTTTGGGTTTATGTATCTTCTATCATTGAAACTTTGTAGCCTTGAGTGGAGGCCTAGGCCGGCAACGGCAGGCGGAAAGCTTGGCTTCCTCCATTGCCGGGGAAACCCAAGCCTCCCTCCTGCTCTCTGTGGCCGTAGCCATCTTGGTTGGGTTTATTTGCATATTTGCTCCTGATTGGCTGGTGGGCGTGGCTTGTGGGTGTGGCTTGTGGGTATAGCAGAGTGATGGTTAATTTGCATATTACTCTTTTATTAGATAGGATTCTATTAAACATAATGATGATGCAGTTATGTATAGATGAGCCTGTATATAGCTGACCTTTGAACAATGCAGGGATTAGAAACAGCTGAAAATCTGTATATAATTTTTTAAAATATGTTTTTAAAACTATGTTTGTATATAATTTTTAAAAAATATGTTTGTGTTGATTTTAGAAAAAGAGGAAGGGAGAGGGAAGGAGAGAAGAAAAGAGAGAGAGAGAGAAACATTGATGTGAGAGAGAAACATCAATTAGTTGCCTCTCACACGTGCCCTGACAGGGGTGGAACCTGCAACCTGGGCATGTGCCCTAACTGGGAATTGAACCAGTAACCTTTTGGTGCCTGAGTCAATGTTCAACCAGCAGAACCACAATGGCCAGGGCTATGTATAACTTTTAATTCCCCAAAAACTTAACTACTAACAGCCTACAATTGACCAAAAGCCTTACCAATAACATAAAGAGTTGATTAACACATATTTTGTATGTATATGCATTACATACTGTATTCTTACAATAAACTAAGCTAAAGAAAAGAAAATATTAAGAAAACCTTAAGGAAAATACATGTACAGTATTTATTGAACAACATCTGCTTATAAGTAGACCCATACAGTTCAAACCCATATTGTCCAAGGGTCAACTATACAATCTTTTGTGCATTTTATGCATATATATACATAGTCCATGGGCACAGACAATAGTGTGGTGAAGGCCTGGGGGGGCGGGTGGTCAATGAGGAAAAAATGGACATCTGTAACACTTTCAGCAATGAAGATAAATTTTTTAAAAATTAAATGAATTAATAACACTATCTTCCCTATAGAGCTGGTGTAAGCCTTGGATAAATTAGTGCACTTAATGGACGTATATTGCCTGGGAAGTGCTGCATAGCGGTTGTTGGCTCATACCATCCAACTAGGTGTTGATCTGCATGTGAACGAGAACAGCACACATCTTGATTCCTTCGTTTACTCACTGCAAATATTTACTGAGCATCTACTACGTGCTAGGTCCCGTTCCCAGCACTGAAGAAATGGCAGTGTGCAAGTCCCCAGACTCACTTTCCTGTGTGCAGAGACAGACAAGTGCCTCTCCCAGCCCCTGGCCCAGTGCCTGGCATGTGGAGATAATGATTACGGGCAACACTGCAGAGCACTGCCATTTGGTCACGTGCACTCAATAAGTCTTTGGTGCAATCGAAAAAGAAATGAGCTCATGGTGGCTTCCAAAAGGACCCCAAAATGATCTTTGAGTTATCACCAAACCAAAATCACCAGGACGACCTTGCAGTTTCATAGCCTGAAGAGGGCTGGAGGCAAAAGAATCAGACCCCTGCCTACTTGTCAGGCCCCATCTCCCGTCACTGCCTGCTTCACTCATGACACACCAGCCTCCAAAATATTATATTCTCTGATGAAGGATAAAAGAATCTGCCAGAACTCTCTTCCTCTTGCTGTTCACAGGGCTACCTCCTTTGCATCCTTCAGGTCTCAGGTGAAACTTCTCTATCAATTAGCTACCTTGCATAACAAATCACTCTGGAGCTTAGTGGCTTTAAACAACCACTTCTCACTTCTCAGGGCTATGACAGGTGAGAGGCAGTTCTGCTGATCGGATCTGGCTTCACTGGGCCCATTCACGCATGAGCAGCCATGTCTGGGTTGTCTTGAGTTTGCCTGGGTGACTCAGCTCTGCTCCACGAGATCTCAGATTCTCTAGCACAGTGGTCGGCAAACTGCGGCTCACGAGTCGCAGTTTGCCGCTCTGTTGACTAATGAGTTTGCCGACCACTGGGATAGTGGCTTAATCACAAGGAACAACAACAGCCTGTAATTATTGGAATAGAGAGTCTAGGTCAGTGGTCAGCAAACTCATTAGTCAACAGAGCGGCAAACTGCAGCTCTCGAGCCGCATGTGGCTTGCGAGCCACAGTTTGCTGACCACTGCTCTAGCAGGTCAGCTAGGGCGTATCCTCACGGAGAAAGCAGAAGTCAGAGAGAGGAAACAGAAAAACCGTTGATCTGGTGGGTGGGGGGGGGGCTTCATTACTGCTGGGTGGGGCACGAGTTCTGTCTCCTCATGTCATCTCCACGGACATCCAGGGGGTGGGTGGTCTCATTACCACTGGGCAAGGGTGGAAATCCTGACTCTCCACTAGGCCTCCTCTGACACCTCCCCAGCTGGGACAGGGATGGGCATCTCACTATGGCTGGGCAAGAGTGCAACCACGTGGCCTCCTCTGACACCACGTGGGGAGGGCTAATTACCCACTAGCAAGGATGAGAGTCCTGGCTCCCTTCTTGGACTTCATAGACACCACCCGGTGAGTGGAACGAGCCCCGTGGTAGGTTTGAAAGGGAACAGAATGCACCATGCCAAAGTGTTCTACTTCGGCATGCAGGTTATTTTGAGCTGAAGGCAATTGAGAAACAGCAGACACAGGAAGAGCTCTCTCCCCTCCCCTTTCTGCCTAAAAGCAAGGCATCCATTTCCTGTTAAGGGTGTGACACAGACATACTTACAAAGGTGTCCTTCTCTCACACCAGGAAGGCCAGGCGAGTCTGTAAAACCAGCCACACTAAACAACCCTGACCTGCTCTACATTTCCTGGTCACCTTCCCGTAATTTACTGCCCGAGGAGCGCAAACCCCTTTCCGTTGTCTAGTCCCTTCTCCACAATTTTACACCCTTTGTTAAAATGGTATATATGACCCTGAACTTAACCAATGTTTGGATTTCCACATCTTTTCTGTGAAGTCCCATGAAGAGAAAATTATCAAAGAAATTTGTATACCTCTTTTCCTGTTAATCTGTCTTTTGTTGGTTTAATTCACAGTGCCGAGGTGCAGCACCTGAGCTGGTAGAAGAAAGTATTTTGCTCACTGCAGAGTCTCAGGAGTATTTTGCTCACTGTGGAAGTCCCGGCTCCTGCCTCAGCCTTTGAGGTTTGGTTGACATTCAGCAGTCATTTTCTGTATTGCTAGACTGCCTCATTTCTGGTCTGTTGGTCAAAAAATGGGATTTTGGCCCGGCCAGCATGGCTCAGTGGTTGAGCATCAACCTATGAACCAGGAGGTCACGGTTTGATTCCAGGTCAAGGCACATGCCCCTGTTTCGAGCTCCATCTCCAGCAGGGGGTGTGCAGGAGGCAGCCAATGAATGATTCTCTCTCACTGATGTTTCTATCTCTCTCTCCCCTCTCCTTTCCTCTCTGAAATTAATAAAAAAATATATATATATATATATATATGTATATATGTATATATATATATATATATATATATATATATATATATATATTTAAATGGGGTTTTGTTTGGACTTTTTTGAACCCATTGGTGTTTCGGGGTTGCTGGCTTCTTTAGCTACAAATCTGAGATATATGAGGCCAAAAGAAAACCCAGAGAAATCACCACTGTGTTGTTCTCCAACCCTGAAGTCCCAAGGCAGCTTGGCTCCTCTGCCTTTCAGCATCTCCTGAGTTTGAATTGTATGATTTACACTGAGTGACCAGATTATTATGATCTCTGAATGCATAATAATCTGGCCACTCAGTGTGTGTGTGTGTGTGTGTGTGTGTGTGTGTGTGTGTGTATTAGAGGCCCGGTGCATGAATTCATGCATGGGTGGCGTCTGGCCAGCCAGCCTGGTCAGGGGGAGGGGACATAGGTGGTTGGCCGGCCTTCCTGCTGGTCGAACTCCTGGTCGAGGGGACAATTTCATATTAGCCTTTTATTATATAGGATATACACTGAGTGGCCAGATTATTATGCATTCAGAGATCATAATAATCTGGCCACTCAGTGTATATATGTGCCTGGCCCTGCATAGGTTATATATAATGTCCAGGGTGTTCCATTGTACATGTCTGCTCACTAGTACCAGAGTCAGAAGTGTGCCAATGCTTGTGTAAGCCTCAGCTTCAGTACAGTTTGCTAACCTTCGGCTCACATGATCAAGCCCAGGGTCAGGGCAGAGGCAGGCAATAAAGTCCAGGGCAAGCGCATGGAAGTCATGGCCGTGTGATGTCATGGCCTCCCCATCACACCTAATGCACCTCCAACTCCCACACACTCCCTTAAAACCAATACCTGACATTAGCTTGCTCATTGATTGGTCTGAATATTTGTTTTCCCTTCCTCCCCCAGGGAAAAAAATCACATTTTATCTTAATCACCTGAATCCTCAGGGTCTAGGAGAGCATTAGATTCTCACGTCTTTATTTATGAATGACTGTGTGAATCAATGAATGAGCAAATAAATAAATGGGGAAAAGTCATGCTCGGAACCCATGAGATTTCCAAAATTTCGTACATTTTTGCCCTTGGATATCAAAGGACCTCAGCATGGGCCTGACATTTCCAAACAAGCCTTAACATCTTTACACAGGATTTTTAAAAACAAATCCAAGATACAGAGCACAAACATTCCAGTTATATTGAGAGTCAATTCTTTTAGAAGAAACAATTACATAACCTCACCTCACTTTTTCTTAAAAAGTGCTTTCTCCAAAATGCTGTTTCCTACACCACGGAGGAAGGTTCCCGTGGCTATTGGTAACGTAAGTGTTTTCAAACATCAATGGGGTTTTGTTCTAAAACCACAGAACCTCAAGAAGACTGTATTTCCCTACAGTCTAAAATAAATATATCCCTATAATTAGAAACAGGCTCTAACCACACTAGAAAGACATCGATCTGCCCTGGGGGGAATAAAAAAGAAAAGAAAATCCCAGATTTTCAGAAATGCCTATTCTGAAGTTGAGTCCCTGGAAGGATTTCAGAAGCAAACACTCAGCGTGGCAGCCCTCCACACCTCCGTATTAACAGGCAACACGGAGACAGAGTCGTTCCGGGAGAGGGTTTGGTACAGAAAATTAGAGTGTCACTCTCAAAGAATGGAAGAAAAATGAATTCCACGGTTGAGAAAGCACTCTATACACACACACACACACACACACACACACACACACACACACACACACACACACGGAGCGGATGTCGCCAGGAAAGGGCAGAAGGGTGAAGAATAACAGTTATGTTGTAAAAACTACTAAGCCAAGGATGCAAGAGAAGAGACCTTGGGTGGCCAGGGAGGGAACAGTGGCAGGTTTTCATGGGCAATTTACAACAAAGAAACCTGTTTCCAGAAATCATGCTTGCAGAGAGGTGAAATGGACGGCACCTGCAAGATGGGTGGTTGTTGGATTTTGGTTTGGGGGCGTTTGGGTTTTGTTTGGTTTTATTGAAGAATGAGCAGAATTCAACACTAGCAACATGTTAACTACTCATAACATATCAGCATCGCCTGCACTGGGTGCTGACTGCACCACAGACCCTGCCTAACTATTTCACAAGCATCTCCTCATTGAAAGTATCCCTCGGCTGTGTGACGTAGGGCCTAGCAACGTCTCCTTCATCAGATGGAAAAACGAAGGCCCAGAGACCTCAGCAAAGTGCATGGCCACATGGATATAATAGGTGTCACATTAATATAGGGTGTCCCCCTAAAATGTATACACTCCGTAACAGCTGATAGCTCAATGGATGTTTCTTTTTAGCTCTAACCCATTGGAATGAATAATTAACCAGAGTGTGTATACATTTTGGGGACACCCTGTACACCAGCTAACACAGCGTGGTGTCCACACTGGACATGGGGCCTGACTGCTTCCCAGGCCATGGTCTCCACCTTGAGCTCAAATCCCCAGTGTCTGGCAACAGCAAACCTTCAGGACCACCCTTTTTGGGGGGAATTGGTGGTCCAGCCATACTGGCATTTTCCTTTTGAATTCCTGTTTCAGGAATGAATTTACTCCTCACCAGAAACATGGCTCTACAAAGTCAACAGCAGAGGAGAAAAAAAATTTGAGACAATTCTAAAAAAAGAGATTACACTACAGCAGCTGTCCATGGGCATTGCTGCTTGAAAACAGCATTTGGGGACACATTTTTCTCTAAAATTACACTATCAATTCAAAGGTATCATTTCCATTTCTCCATTTTGACATTTATTGAGAAGAAAAGTAATACTTTATCTTGTGAAATAAATCAAATAAAAAACTATAGAAAAATAAAAACATTATTTGTATTATCCCACGTTCTAATATTAAGAGAAGTATACCCCAAGCTCTAAAAATGGGAAGACTGGAACAAAATCAAGGTCAAAGAAAATAACATCATCTACCTGACCCTGAAGCATCCCAAGGTCAATAAGAATACAGGCTGAGGCTGTGAGGAGGCACAGTGTGTGTTGGGGAGTGCAGGGAGGGCGCATGCCTGAAGCGGTGCCTGCTCCTGCCGCCTGGCTGCCCCGGTCTGACTTGGAGCGAATGACTTCCCTCGGGAGCCTCGGGGTTCTCACCTGTGAAACGGTGCTGACAGTACTTACACACGGGCTTGTGTGGAGGGGACCCAACGTTAGCAAGTGCTCGGTAAAGCTTAGTTATTATTTTGTTCTTGACATGCCTTCCCCAGCTGCCTGTTTTCTTATATTATGACCATTCCCATTATTTAATTAGGACAGGTTAGAAAAAGCATATCTAACCCCTAGGTCAGTGGTCGGCAAACTCATTAGTCAACAGAGCCAAATATCAACACAGTACAACGATTGAAATTTCTTTTGAGAGCCAAATTTTTTAAACTTAAACTTCTTTTAACGCCACTTCTTCAAAATAGACTCGCCCAGGCCGTGGTATTTTGTGGAAGAGCCACACTCAAGGGGCCAAAGAGCCGAATGTGGCTCTCAGTTTGCCGGCCACGGCCCTAGGTTATGAAAATGCTGTGAGTGGCCTCTTGCTGTCAATCACCCAGGTTATAGGAACAACCTGCCCCTGAAGGAAAGAGGCCGCGGGTGCCCGCCCCATTCCTGTTGGATAGCTCTCACATGGGGCGATGCAGCCCGCAGGAGACATTTGATGACGTCTGGAGAGAATATTTATTTGTCACAACTGGGCAGAAGCTATCAGTGTCTAGTCTCAGAGCCAGGGATGCTGTCACACATCCTACAATGCGCCAGGCAGGACCCCACGACAAAGAAACATCTGGCCCAGAACGTCAACAGCGTCAAAGTTGAGAAAAAGCAGATGTTAGATAAAGAAAAGTCTTCTCAAAATTAAAGCCTTTATCCCAGATTTTAAAGGATTGCGGATCAAAGTCCGGTCTGTTTGATCAGGCAACCGACTTTCACCCAAAGTGTTTTAAATGCAGTGAAACCCAGCGTGTGTCTCTTTGGAGTGAGACGCCAGGATAAGCGGAAACTCCTGTACCTTGGGGATGCTTCGGGGTCAGGGAGATGAAGGTACCCACAGGCCGAGACATGCCCGAGTCCCAGGACAAGAGACTCATGCTTTGAAGAATTTTCCGTCAGGTGACAGCAATCGGCTCTGGGCCAGAGGTCTAGATCAAGGCAGTAGACCAAGCCTGAGGACCACAGGTCTCAGAGCCTCCTGGCATCTTGCCCCAAACAGCCTGGGTAGAAAAGGTAATGCCAACCGAGATCCCAAAAACAAGAGCCAACGGGCGTGGCGAGGGTTAATCAGTAGGAAAGAAACACAACAAAGGCTGGGACCGCGGCAGTCCCTGTATGCAAAGTCTCAAGTCTGTGTGCGACTTATAAGTTTTGTGCCAAGCGAGGCCCATCCCACCTACAGCCCTCCACACCACCAGCCAGCCCTTCCTTCCTTCTTGCACCTGGTGCAGTACCTCTGTGTGGACCCATCTTCCTAGTTCATACCCTTCACTGGCGTTACTTCCTCCAGAAAGCCTTCCTCCTGTGAGCCCTATGCGTGTATACACACAGACCCGACAAGGCAACACACACAGCAGAAGTCAGGAACACAGCCTCCAGAGCCAACCTGCCTAGTATTGGCTCCATTGTTGATTCCAAAATGTACATGCTGTGTGGCCTTGGGCAAGTTATTAACCTCTCTGAACATCATGGGATACCTGTAAGAGCACCTACCTCATTGGGCTGTCAAGAGGACTGGATGGGTTATTACATTTAAAGCACTGACACAATGCCTGGCCCACAAACATTTGACAAGTGATAGATACTCTTACAAGAATGCAATCTCTAGGAGCAGACGATAGTTGTCTACAATCATCACTATTTTATTCTCAACTCTATCACAGTGCTTGCTATGTTGTAGGGACTCAATAAACACTTGCCAAATAAATGAACTGTCAGAGGGCCCTCTTTGTTCACCAAGGGTAGCCTGGCCTTCCGGCATGATATATAAAATGTACTATATCACTGTTTCTATATCTCTCCCTAGACTGTAAGTTCAGTGAGGGTCAGTGCCTGCTTTATGTACTCCCTTGATTATAGTAACTGGGTCATGGTGAATAGAACATAAGAAAGTTTTCAGATTGAATAAGAAATGCCTAACTTAACACTATCTTAAAGCCTCAACTTGTTCCCCCTGTATCCCTTTGCTACTTGATTACATTCTTTTTTTTTTTTCAAATGCTCTCTCATTCTGGGAAATATATATATATATATAACTAGAAACCCAGTGCATGAATTCATGCCCCAGTGGGGTCCCTTGGCCTGGCCTGCAGGATTGGGCCGAAACTGGCTCTCTGACATTTCCTGAGGGGTCCAGGATTGCGAAAGGGCGCAGGCCAGGCCGAGGGATCTTACCAATTGGCAGGACCCCAGCAGCAAGCTAACCTACTGGTCGGAGTGTCTGCCTCCTGGTGCATGTCATGATGAGTGGTTGAGTGGCCTTAGCATATCATTAGCATATTAGGATTTGATTGGTTGAACGGCCTACCGGCTGACTGGACACTTAGCATATTAGGCTTTTATTATATAGGATATTTCAACTCGTTCCACCTTCCCATGCAATTGAGTTTGATTTTGTTTTTAGGGAAGCAACTCTGTCCCCCGGTTCCCTTCTGGGAAACTAACAGAAAGCCCCTTGTAGTTAGCCTCCCCCTGAGCGAGGACTGGAGCAAACAGTGTGTGACGACCCCAACGTGAGAGTGTACTCCTGGTTTGAGTTCTGCTGTGGATGCTGTGACCACATGTGGTTGGTGAAAGAAACGCACTAAGGGCAGTTTTCTTGGGGACAACCAGGGAATTGCAAGTGTAAAGAAGCTTCATGAGCCCTGGCCGGTGTGGCTCACTTGGGTGGGCGTCATTCTGAACATGGAAAGGTTGAGGGTTCAATTCCCAGTAGGGCACCTATCTCGGTTGCAGGTTCAATCCCTACTGGGGGCACTTAGAGGAGGCAACGGGTGAGGATTTTAAAAAAACTTCATGAAATTCTAAGCACAGGAGTATATGCTTAAAATGTATCTGCATTCATCACACCACAAGATAAACTAATAATTGTTGGAGGATAAAATAAAAGCCTTTTAAAGCTGCCATTCCCAGAGAGAAGGCACGTTCTGCCCCGCAGGCCCTGGGGCTTGCCACTGAACTCAGGACTGTGACTGTGCAGGTAGCCCCCCTCATGTCTCATTCAAACACCTGATCCCTGTTTGCAGGCACATCACTCAGGCTTTCCATTTGGGAGAAAATGCTTAATGACAGAAAGTCTCCAGCTTGGCCGTCCTGTTGGAAGTGCAATCATTTCAGCATCCTTATCAGACCTCTACAGAAACCTCAGCTATTTTGAATCACTTCTCAGTAAAATAAAAGATTAGGCAAACAGCACCTTCATAAACATTGCCCACGATAAATAAAAGCCCATTATTTCATAGGCATTGCTTTTTAGTGGTGAGCAATTAATCTTCAAACATATCCACGTCTGTCTAAGAAATCGCACCCGCCTTCCACACGAGCGCTCAGAGAGAGAGAAAGCAAAGGCGGCTTTCTGAGAACAAAGTCTACTGTTTGCTCTGGGAGTTCACACATAGCCACGTGCACGAAGAGCCTTCTAATCTTGGAAGATAGAGGTGCTCCAGGTATTTCTGGAAAACACATAGTTTAATTTAATTACGTGGCTCTAGGAGGCATCCAGCAATTAGACATCTTCTTTGTGTCTTCAAATGTGTGTGTTTGTGTGTGTGTGTGTGTGTGTGTGTGTGTGTGTTTTAAACCAAGCAGATATTCACTTGGTTTCTAATCAAACCAGGAGTCTGCAGCAAGAAATGTTTGAATTCTAAGGAGACGGTTGTTACTTCCAATATTCTTAATATCCGACCTGTCAGCCTCTTCATTTTCTTTCCCTTCCCAACCTCATCCCTGGCAGCCGGATGGATCAAAGGGAACAAATGCATGTCTTTCCTGAATACCCACCAGTCAGATCGCTGTGGATCTGGCGCCCGACTGTCGGAAGGTCGGAAGGTCGCTATCCCAGCTCTGGGGCCTCATCCTCCACAATGCAGAGAAAGGACACCCTCAGACAGAAAGCGCTCTTTGCACAGCCTGCCTTTACCCACATTGTCAACAGAAGGAGGAGAAAGCTCCCAGGTTGGCCATTGTGAAATCTGACCTCATCAAGCCTCACAGAGAGGAATGCGGAAAAACATTTTTTAAATTCTTGGTTTGCTTTGCCCCAGGCTTCAGGGCTGGAGATCAGAGGAGGTTGAACTTGAACGTGGAGGAGCCCCCAAATTTAAAGAGGAAAGCTTAGGGAGGGGACGAGGTGAGAGCAGAAGGTGACAACCAGCCTGCAGCTGGGAACTGCCATGAAAAAGTCGCCCACTCCCGAGCACACATCCGACATAAAAATGGGATTTGTTTCCTAGTGTTTGGCCCACATCTTCAAAACAAATTGAACCATCAAGTGGGAAGCGTTAGAAGACTAGTAGAGATGAAAGGATTGCCTATGTTTTTATAATAATTTGTAAGTCGTAAAAATAGGCAGCGAGACTTTTAAGTGGTTTACCTGCAAGTGGATAATAATGGTTAGGACCTACAAGAACCTCCACTCCATTCTACATAAATGGAGCCCATTTAACTCGCCCAACAAGGGGACCTGGTTATTGTCTCCATGTGACAGACAAAGAAACTCTCAAAAGGTTAAAGAACAGGATCTGACATCGGGAAACCGATCTGTGTCTAGATTTCACCACATTCCCTCTCGCCTCTCACAATGGTGCCCCACAAGTATATGAGCCCGGAAGAAATAAAATAATGAAACTAACAAAAATACAATGCGCTATCTGCTCTTGGGGGCATGTCAGCGAAGGCTTTCTCTGCGCGTACTCATCCCTGCATAAACATGTTCCCCCCGCTCCCTCCACTGTGTGATGCTGGGCACATCCATCCCGAACTCCCGGGTCTGTTTCCCACTGAATAACAGAGAAAACACAGCCAGCACTCCCCTTGTGACTCCACAGACAGTGACAGCCAGGGTCCGGGTTACAATGGACTGTTTCAGTGTTGGTCACTGTAGCAGACCTTCCTCAAACCAGGTCACTCAGGAGAGTGCGCAGTCAGAAAGCAGAGCTGGGGTTTCCAGGGGCAGTGGGCTGGCAGGGGGCAAGGGCTGTGAATCTCCACTGCATCCTGATGAAAACATGCATCGGCAAGTCCTGGCTGATGATAGCCAGTGGGCCAGCCAGATGTACGAGAACCACTGACAGGGACACCGCCCAGCTGGCATCCTTCTGCAGGGAGCTGCCCTTCACTTCTTCCTATTTGGGCATGAATGCCACTCCCCTCTCTGATCCTAGACTTCCCTTCAGTCTTTTGTCCCCTTCGCCACCACAATGCTTCCTTCCTCTCAGCCCTCCACCAGCTCAAAATGAGAGGACACAGAAGTTGGGTTGGACCTTGGAGGAGCAGGGGGCACAGTTGAGAGGTGAGTGGAGTGAACCACTGCTAACCCATTTCACAAGCCTTTGGCTGCATAATTTTTAAAGATTAACACAACTGCATCTAAATGCTTCCATTCTGTGGCCAGAACAAACATGGTCAGTGGTGCTAGCTTTGAACACAGTTATTTAATTATTAGTCACAACATTTCTACTGGGGTTTTGAAGTTAAGTGCCCTCAAAGAGGCAATGGTTGGTGAAAATATGGGAAATCTTTACTGAGCACCTATTATGTGCCAGGCACATTTCTTTTACTCATCTGGGCTTCTAAGGGCTGCGTTAACTGAGTACGTTGGTTTGCAGCAAATGAAAATCCACGCAGCTTTGCTCAAGAAGAGAGGAGCTTATTTTTAGGAGAAGCTCAGGCACTTTCCACTTTAAAACAGTGTGACAAAGGACTAAAACCCAAAGCAGAAAGCGCCTCAGAAAACCACTTTGTTCTCTCCCTAGGGTTCTGACTCTCACAGGGTGACTTCTCTCTGCCTCTCTCTGTGGTCTTCCTCCATTAACTGCTGAATTAATGAATGTTCCATTTAATTCAATTAAATAACTCATTCAATAAATATTGATGGAGTGTCTATGGTGCATCAGGCACTGTTCCGGGTGCTGAACTGAATAGGAACAGTAACAAAACTGGCAAAAGCAGCTGCCGCTCGGGGATGTTAATTCCAGCAGGTGCATATCGACAATCAGCATCGAAGTACCACATGAAATAGGCGGGCATAGTAAGTAATAAGTACTCTGGCCCTGGCCAGTGTGGGTCAGTGGTTAGAGCAAGCATGTCAAACTCGCTGCCCACAACGAATATTTTTGCGGTCCAGCCAATAGAAAGGTATGTAAGAAATGTTTTAATAAAAATTTCATTACTTGATTTGTACAATATCCTGTTATACATAGTGATTAATAACGAACTATAACTTTCGCCAATGACTGATTACTATAATTGTGTTGCATTCATTTCCCTTACACGTCTTACGCGCAGGTGCACCACTTCTCTCCACTAATACTAGCAGCGAATATTTTAGCAGCCAATTGCCACGTCATTAGTCTTGGACTGACTTGTTTGGTGTGCACAACAGGAAATATTTCACTTTCGGAGAACAAAAAAAATAGGTTTATTTGCATTACGCTTATTAATTTGTGCAGTTATTCAGTGTCTGGTAAGTTAATGTTCGAGAAAAAAATATTAACTTTTATTAAAATGTTCTATTATTTTATGTTAACAATTACTCATTTATTTCAGCCTTTTGTATTCAGCATGTCTCTATTGAAATAAACCTACGTCTCTATGAAAATTGAAGCTTTTGTTTTTTTGTGGCCCACATAAACTTAAACCTTTGTTTATTTGGCCAATGTTAGCCTTTGAGTTTGACATACTTGGGTTAGAGTGTCAGCCCTTGCACCAAAGGGTCATGGGTTGGATTCCCAGTCAAGGGCATGTACCCCCGTTGCAGGTTTGCTCCCTGCTCCTGGTCAGGGCACTTGCAGAAGGCAACCAATTGATGTATCTCTTTCACATCAATGTTTCTTTCTCTATTTCCCTTCCTCCTCCCTCCCTTCCACTCTCACTGAAAAGCGATGGAAAAAATCCTCCAGTGCAGATTAAAAGTAATAAGTAATCTGTATTTCTTTTTTGTCCCTGGTTCCTGGCACAGAGCTCCTGAAACACTTGGAATGTTCTGAGTGATAGGAAGGATAGAAGTTTTAGGAGCATCTTTCCTTGTCTGTTAACAAGCCCCTTTTAATCATGAGTTTATGCTAATGAGGTGATTCTGGATAGGCCAGGGGAACCAACCATGTGATTAGAGTTTGAAACCCACAGCTCCAGCCTCACCCCCACCCCCAAACTCCCAGTAAAGGAAGGGTTGGAGGTTAAATATAATCACCAATGGCCAGTGATTTAATCAAGCGTGTCTTTGTAATGCCACCCTGGCCAAAAAATAAAATCTCCATAGGAACCCCTGAATGACAGGGCTCGGGAGCTTCAGGAGTAGGAAACACATCCAGGTGCTGGGAGCCTGGGGAGGGCATGGAAATTCCTTGAAGACCCTCCTCTCTGTGCTTTGTCCCAGGCATCTCTTCCTTCCACCGGGCTGTCCCTGAGTTGTCTTTTAAACAATGTGGTAAATGCAAGTGAAGTGTCTTCCCGAGCTCTGTGAGTTACTATAGCAAATTATTGAACTTGAGGAGGGAGTCGTGGGAACCCCAAATTCGTAGTCAGCCAGGCAGAAGTATGGGTAGCCCAGGCACCTCATTTGTGGCTGGGATCGGAAATCAGAGAAGTCTTGTGGGATTGAGCCCTTAACCAATGGAGTCTGCGTTAACTCCAGGAATCAGCATTGGAATTGAACTGAATTGTGGGACAGCCAGTTGGTGTTGGAGAATTGGAGAACGGGTGTGGAAAAAGATACACACATTTGGTGTCCGAAGTTATGTCATAAAAGACACTACAGCTGGTAATAAGGGGCATGAAGCCAGAAAATGAAGGGCAGATCCAAGGGGAGAAGGCACATGCTAGTTCGGAGGTGGCTCACAGAAAGTCCTTCTGACAGGTGTCATCCAACCAGGCACCAGATGATGTAAGGGAGCAAGGTGAGCCACATGCAGGTAAAGAACATTCTAATGAGGCAGAAAGTTAAAGCTCCTGAGAGAATGTGCCTGCCACAACCAAGGAAAAGCAATGCAGCCCACAGAGTGAACGCACACGTGGTAGTGTTAGCAGCAATGTAGGTCTTGATTCTCGAGCTTGGCAAAGAAAGAATTCAGAAACAAGAACTCTAGCACAAGGGGAGGTTTATTTAGCAAGTACAGAGAAAATACACTAAAAAAAAAAAAAAAAAAAAAAAAAGATCAAGCCAGCTCTCAGAGAATTAGTTGCCTTGGCCTTTTAAAAAGAAAGTCACAGAAGCAAGCCAGATGGGCTGTGTGGACTCAGGAAACAAGTTTTAGATGCAAAAGAAGGGTCCTTAGAAAAGAAAAGCAAAGACTCACTCACACCTGAGGAAAGAAGAGGGGGAATGTGCAGGCATGCTCCAGGGGAGTGCACTGGGTCCTTTGCCTGAAGGGTTTTTATCTGTTTTCTGAGGGGGGAATTTTCGGAGAGGTCTCAGGCTAGGATCTCAATAGAATATTCATCAGCTTTCTAGGTGTGTCCTTTCAGGGTCATGTTCTCTACATGGTCAGCACTAGGATAGGGGGCCATTAGTCATTCCATCTGGTCTTGATGTCAGCCATGGCATCACTTCATCTGGTTTTGCTGCTTTTCTGGATATGGAGCTGAAACACAACTGAGGCCTAGATGTTATCTCTAGTTATCTGTAGTCGACAGACCTAAGACTTTGTTCCTATGGTTATTTGATGCTGATCAGAACTTCTCTGTCCTGAGACCTTAATGCTTAAGGGAGTGATCAAACAAGGGTGAAGGAGGCAGGTGGGACAGCGTGCTGGATTGGGCCATTTTGAGCCAGCCACCTGTCTGTTTCCCCATTCCACCTGCCAAGGAATTTTCATAGCTTCTTACTATCCTACTTCAGTATTAGGGAAGATTAGAGAATGAGCCAGGCACAATCACGTGGAATTTCAGAGGCTGTGCAATCATACTATTCTGAGTACGATTTGAGACTTGTGGAATTTTGAGCAAAATAGTGGCATGCTCTAACTTATAGCATCAAAAATCATCTCAACCAAAGATGGGCAAGGATAGAAGCAAGGAAGAAAGCTAGAAGGCTGTGGTAACAATCCAAGTGATAATACATGGAGTTCTGAACTATCCTGATAAAAGACGGGTACAAAGAACTAAATCCTAGATGTATTTTGAACACAGAGCAGCAGAATTTGCTAAGGAACTACTAAGTAAATGTGAGAGAAGGAGAAGTCAAGGATCACTGAAGGTTGATAGGACAAGCAACTAAAATGATGGAGCTGCCTTTTACAGAGATGGGAAGGACTTTATGAGGGGCATTTGGGGGAGCTGGATTAGAAGTTTCTACAAAGATACCTTTGGTCCAATAAACTGGAAGGGGGGAGCAATGAAATGAACGTTGCAACAAGAATCCAAGGTTCAGCAGAAGCTGTAGGTCAAGGAGCATCAGTGGACAAGTACATGTACCACAGAAGTACATGTACCACATTGGACTTCTGAGGACCAAAATGCTAAGATAACAGTATTCTCTCCCCCGACAATTTGAAATGAGGTGTTGCTAAATGCCTACAAATCAGATTTGCCACAGATAATATGCAATTTCTAATGCATCACCTCTCCTTGAAGCCAAAACAAGTATTAATTCAAAGATAAAATCAGACAAATTGGTTATTTCATAGCACAGAGCCAAATCCACAAATACAGTTATTGAATGCATCATTCACTTTCAAATGAGCTGGTATAACATCATGTTTAAACAAACCATTTCTCTCTTAACTGAGTCACAAGGGGATGGTGTTATAGATTTAATGATACTTGTTTAAAATACAAGCTAGTTATTTGGAATAAAAAATAGTTCAAGTCATATTCAAACTTGAAACTTTGACCTAAATGAAACATTTGTGCTTCAGTAGATGTTACAGAAATCTTGTCATTCCCTGAAATTTGAGATATGGACACTGATAACTTTTACAGCTCGGTAGAGGAGAATACATAATGTGATCATTTCAGGGTGGTTTTAAATGTTAAATAAATGAAATAAATAAAGCTTATAATTTATAAGTTAAAAATAGATGAAATGTTAATTAAATATCTAGTATTTATATAGCATTTACTATGGAATGAATGCTAAACATTTAACATATATTATGGCATTACTTTGTTTCATGGAATTCCTACATAATAGCATTTGATCCTTGCAAGAATCCCCATTTATACCCATTATGCAGGTGAAGAAACTGAGGCCAGTTTAGCCCAAACTGGGTGTTAACCAAATGCTAATAAGGCATTGACAAGGGACAAAGAAGGGGTTAGAAACTTAAATATTCTAAGCTATAGTGGTTCAACATTGCACAAAGGGTAAGAAGTTGTATTTCAAACAAATCAACCTGCTAATTCTCTAGGGATTTTGTACATTGCAACATATATTTTCAATTCTCAAATAAATAAAAGTGAATGCATGGCTATGAAGGAACTGAATAATATGAGGAATTTTGAGACCAGGAGACAGTTTGTAAAACCAGAATTGCTTCTGAGAAAAACCTGCTTTAAATTCAAGGTTACAGAATAAAAGTAATGATGCTAAAAACTTAATTGCTGGTGTAGAAGTGGGTCCCCCCTACCCTGTAAATTCTTTCAGGGAAGAAACCAAATCTAAGTTCCATATTTCTCAACCTAACAGAAATTTTGAGCTTTCATATTGTGATATCGTAAAGTAAGAAGTATAAATTTATCTCCATCCTTATTTCCTGGTACAGAGCTCCTAAACCCCTTGTAATTTCCTGAGTGCTGGAGCATCTTTTGTTATTCATAATAAGCCCCTTTCAACCATACCTGAGTTCACAGGAATGAGGTGACTGCTGGTGGGCCCTCAGAGAGCTTCAGGATGGGGCTGGTCATCAAGAACCAACCAAGTGATTGGGGAGTTGGAACTTTCAGTCCCACTTCCTGACCTCCAGGGAGGTGAGAGGAGCTAGAGATTACATGTAATCAATCATGCCTACCTAATGGAACTGCCACAAAAATCCTAGACAATGGGGTTCAGAGATCCTCCGGGTTTGTGAACGCATCCAGGGGACAGGAGGGTGACACACCCCAACTCCACAGGACAGACCCTCTTGGACCAGGACCTGTCCAGGTCCCGCCCTATGCACCGCTTCGTGGGGCTGTTCATTTGTATCCTTTACAAAATCCTTCATAACAAACCAGCAACAGAAGTAAAGCATTTCCTGCAGTTCTATGAGCTGTTTTAGCAAATTAGCACATAGAAGAAGGGGGTCAGGAGGACCCCCGATTTGTAGCCTAGATGAAACAATGGGAAACCTTAGGGACCCACTACTTGTGATTGACATCTGAAATGGAGGGCAGTGTTGTGGGTGAGCCCTTAAACTGTGGGGGTTGCACTAACTCTCGGTAGTCAGTATCATAACTGAACTGAATTGCAAGATACCAGTGGGTGTCCAAAGCGTTGGAGAACCCCACACACATTGGGTGTCAGAGCGTTTTGTGGATAGAAACTGATCATAGTTAATCGTAATTGAATAAATGAATGAATGAGTGAATGAATACCTGTATTAATGTTTTCATTTTTTAGTGCTAGATTATATGTTGGGTCAGTGGAGGGCACACACCTGGGGTCAAGCCATCTCAGGTGAGCCCATTTCTATCACTTGTACCAGAGTTTTGTAAAGGTAAAGCTCTTAGCATAGGATGTTTCGCAGGGAAGATATAGCTCAGACACAATAGCGTACCCTACCAGACCCAAGAAAATAACATGTCCCCAAAGCTAGAGTAGCACCAAAGGGTGAAATTTAAATAATTTCTTCTCTCACTCATTTCTTTCCATCTGCTATAAAAGCCTCTTTAAATAACACAGGACTATAGATACATACACACATACTGTCTCCTAAGAGGCAATCATTTCAACAACACTGCTCGGTTCTTTTTAGGCTGAATTAGAACCTTAATTTGAATAAAATCAACCCCCACATCATATTCAAATTTTTTTCTTATAGTAATTAAATATGCATGTGCAGCTGACAATGAGCTCTCCACATGCGTAATTAAATATAGCTCCTCTTCCCACTGTAATGGATTATATAACCAAACACACTTCTGCCCAGTTAAGGAATTCCATGTGGGAAATGAGAGCCCGGGGCTGGATTCCGAGATGCTGCCTACCTTTAGCCTAAGGGTGTATGAGGTGCTGCGAGTGAAGGCCTTACTATTACACACACCTTGCTCTTTGCACCCCTGTCTGCTTTAAGAGTTGATGTAAATAGAACCAGAAAGAGATAGATGGCATCGGGGACTGCTGTCAGCTAATGCATTACCCAATTACTGCAGCGTCAAGAATTACAAAAAAGCACACTCTAGACATGTATGCCATGGCCTGACAAATGGGATGACTGGCAGCAATCTGACGTCTCTGTGTTACTAACGTACATCCCTGGGCAGCTGGCATCTCGAGTGGCACAAAACCCCTCATGGTTATGGCTCTTCGGCAGGGCCATGCTTCCTCTCATTGGCAGCCAACATAAGAAATTATCCGTGTCCTTAGTAAATAAATTAACTTTCTGAAATGAGTTAAGCCACAGAGAACACAAGCTCAAAACTGCACATTTGCATCTCAAGTGACTTTGGTAGAATGTTCATTAGAAGATCTCAAAGTAAGATTTTGTAACCAAGAGCAACAAAATATAGGTGTCCTTCAAAATGTATGCAGACCCTTTGAATAACTATAAAGGCAGTGTTTATAAAAATGCATTTCATTTTCAAAATTGAGCTATCAGCTATTAAAGTGTGTATACAGTTTTGGGACACCTATATATGTACTTCATTTAATCTCTCCTTGATTCTTTTTAAATGGTACAGAATTCCACAGCACGCACAATTAATCATTATTTGACGACCTCTCTGTCAGTGGGCATACGTGTTTTTTTATTTTTTTTAAATATATTTTATTGATATTTCACAGAGAAGAAGGGAGAGGGATAGAGAGCTAGAAACATCGATGAGAGAGAAACATCGATCAGCTGCCTCCTGCACACCTCCCACTGGGGATGTGCCCGCAACCAAGGTACATGCCCTTGACCGGAATCGAACCCGGGACCTTTCAGTCCGCAGGCCGACGCTCTATCCACTGAGCCAAACCAGTTTTGGCAATACGTGTGTTTTTTAAATGATGCCGCCAGAAACCATGATGCAACAGCCATCCTATTGTACCTGTTTATGTGCGTGTGTTTCTCTCTAGGCAAGTAAATAAAATTTCTTGCAGAACACTCTGGAACACATATAACAAATAAGTCTATTTCCTGGGATACGTATATTTATGCAAATGCTAGTTATCCTCTGAAATTATATTAGGCGAAGTGGTAGCAATGGTTACCCCTGGTGAGGAGCTAAAGTAAAGGCGGGAGGCTATTGCGGAGGGACACTAGCCTTGGCGTCTGTTTTAATGTTTAACTTCCTACCATGAAAATGTGCTGTGCGTTATTCACGTAATTAAAGTTAATCAAGTGCCACAGCAGCATACGTTCCCAAATCAGACTAAGGAGGTATCAGCTGGTAGAAATACAGGAAGAGTCAGAGAGACACAGAAAAGAGGAAGACCCATGGTCAGGGCATGAGGCATAAAGGGACACACACAAAAGTCAGATGAAAAACCAGAAAGGCTGGACCCATGACTCACCACCACCCCCAGGGCTGTGTTCCCAACAGACTCCAAAGAGCATTTAGTGGAAAGAACGAGGTCAGAGTCTCTCTGAAAGGTTAGGTGGTCGCTGGCTTTCCCTGAAATGCACTGTGCCTACCCCATCCTGGAAACGGGGAGCCAGCCCGCTGGCTGGGAAACCATTCATTCATCGTGCCTTCCCTGAAACCGCTCCTTTCAAGGTTCAGTGAGTGCCCTTCTCCTTCTAGAAGACTGGGATTTAATGACTGACGAAGGCATGGTGTAGGGGCAGGGACCTTGCTTGTCTTGTTCATCATATTATCCTGAGTACATGTGCCCTGCTCGGAGATGGCGACTAATACATATTGCTTAAACGAGTCAAGTCTAGATTTCCTGTGTCACACGGTACTGATTGCTCCATGAACTTAAACCGCATTTTCCCTCTGTTTTCTTCTTTATAGATCAGAGAGAGAGAGAGAGAGAGAGAGAGAAACAGAAAGACAGAGAAAAACAGAGGGCGGAGGGAGGGAGGGAGGGGGGAACACAACCTGTCCTTGAACATGGAAGGGCACACTGAGCCCTGTAAGTTCACGCAGCTCCCACCACCCCCATCCCACGCTGCGGAGTTCAGCACCCTGCTCTTCTACAAGTTAGCTACAAAGCCAGGCCTGCTCAGTACAAACAGGTAATGGTTCCAACTAGAGTTTCACCCTGATCAGTGGTTCATTATTTCCCACTTGGTTAAAAGAAACAGAATTAAGAAGGGGAGTAAAATCAGTTATAAATTCAGTTATAATTAAATATATCTTGGAGCCTGAAGTGTTTGTTATGCACTGAATTGTGTCCCCACAGAGTCACATACTGAAGCCCCAGCCCCCCATGTGACTGGCATGGAGACAGAGCCTCTAAGGAGGTGACCGAGAAGACCTTGGACTTCCCAGCCTCCAAAAGTGTGAGAAAATAATTTCCTGTTGTTTAAACCAGTCTGCAGTATTCTGTTTTGATAGCCCAGGAAGAAAAGAAGGAAAGGGAGGGGGAGGGGAGGGGAGGGGAGATCTTCATAATTCAACTCCTACAAAACTGAACTCGAATGGGTACCCTTCACTCAGACTATCTGGAGAAGCAAAGCTGGAGTAGAATACAATTTCCTTGAAATGATCTTCACTGTCTCACGCAGGAACCTAGTGTCACATGTTCCCTCCAACATCAGTCTTACATGACCTCAAGCCCCAAAGAGACACCTGATTTTCATTCATTTCTCCCTTGCACTTCCCTGACTGCCTTGCTGTAGCAAAAATAAAAATGAAAGCAAGCTTCTCTTGCACAGCTAGTGAAGCTGCAGTTACTAGGCAACCCTCCATATGTTTTAAAATAACTCGAAGTTTTCCAGCAGAAGGAAAGAGAACATTTAAGACCCCGTTAGGCTTGACATTTTTAAAGCACGCCAGAACCGAAGTGAGGAGGAAAGGAAATGAGGAGAAGTGAGCAGGAGAAGAGACGGGCTGTCAGTCCAGAGTCCCTGGAATTCCACCTGGTCTGAGTGCCCAAGTCGGACCTGGACTCGAACTCCTGACACCTCTGACCAGCGGCAGAGGCGAGACCTCGGCTCAGCACAGCCCGGGATGAGTAGGGCTGCGCAGAATTATTCAGAGTAACTAACGAAAGAGGAGGAAAATGCGAGTTGGCATCTGTCAAGCTGGAGATGTGGCTTCCTGGAGGGAAACTTCTTTCCTCTGTCTCCAAAAGGAGCCCTGTGTTCAAAGCGCATGTCGCTTAACTGGGGCGGTTGTGGCCCATGAAGGCAATGGCTCTCTCAAGTAATCAGAAGCCCAAGTCCACGGACTGCTCAGCCCTTCCCTGGACTGCACCCTGCAGGGAGCAGGGAGTCGGAAAGTGGGGTGCAGCTACTGAAGTCATCACAGCCTCACAATTCCAGATGGGGGTGGAGCTCATTCCAAGGTCATCCAAACCATATGAAGAGATCCCTCTGAAAAGTCCTGTTCAAAAAACCTTTCAAAAATAAGTGTCCACGCCTTTCCTACACCCTCGATTCTACCTAAAATTCCATCAGTCCCCGTCCCTGTCCACAAAATGTGCCTCATATTTATTCATAATTATTCTCCTTAAAAATGAACCCATTTTCTTTGTGTACTATTCTCTATAAGACAAAGAATAGTCAACACCAACTGTTTAAATTTCCTTCATGTATTTGAAAACTATTAATTAGCTCATAGCCCACCTTTCTCCACACTAATAATCTGTGTCTTTTCTCTTCCTTTGAAAATCTTATTCTCCAGTCCTTTGTGACTCACCTCTGAATTAGCTTCAACCCCTCCATAGTTTGTTGAATGAGTAAGTGAAATACATGAATGATCAATGCTGGCAAAATGGCAGCCCACTGTTGTGGAGCGAACGCGAGTAAAGACCACTGGAGTCCAGACCAAATTAAAATTTAGGGAGCCTTTATTGCCAGCCGGCGACTGCCCTCTCTCCTGGGGGAGGTCAGAGAGCAGCCCCGACCCTTTGTGCAAGACCACTTTTAAGCACATTAACCACATCCTGTTTTTGCAGAGTAAGTAACCCAAGACAAAAAACAGTTTTTCCCAAATAATGTCAGGGCCATGCTATTGACCATGTTATTTACAGGGTTATCCTGTTCTTTAGAAAGCTGACAGTGTTCTATCTTGCAAGGCTATTTTGTGAGGTGCAGCGGGGAAGGGGCCATGAGACTATATCTCAAGGCCTGGCCTGGTGTCAGCACTGACAACTCTATCTAGTGCATAGTCCACGGTCTCTCTGGAATGGGCAAAAATTCCCACTCTCCAACACCCATGAATGGATAGGAAGGGGTAGTTGCCCACAGAGCATTTAAAAAAATAAGTGAACCTACGCTTCATCATCAAGTGTCACATAAAATCAGAGTCCAGTCTTGCTTTAGTAATTGGAAGAACTAACAGAGCTAGATCCCTAGACTGGATAAAAGACAGGGCAAAGTCATTTCACCATAATCCGTAACCAGCCCTCTTCTCCTATTTAGTCGGCAACTTGTCCCAAGGGCATTTGAGGTTTTGACTCTTCTGAATAATGCCTCCCACAATCACAGCTCATTTTAGAGCACTAACTCCATGGTAGTCATCTGGGATTAATGCTTGCTGATCATCTATCTGTCAAATGCCCATTAATCCCATAATTCTCACAACTGCCCTGCTGGCAAGGTGCTCGGCTATTCCCACTTTACAGAACTGAGCGTCCCAGGTCTCATCATTGATCTCTCCCTCTCCTTACCTCTCTGAAATCATAAAAGTATTTTTTAAAAATTTTATATATATACATATATATATATATATATATATATATATACATATATATATATATATATATAAAGGAATTAACTAGCCTATACTTAAAGCATTGGCTGCTGTTACAACTGTTGAATAGTGTGTAAGTGGCACAATCAACTTCCCAAACTGACCTCCAAAACGAAGAAATTCACAATTCAGATCTTTCACAAACTCTAATTGTCCAGGTCAATCAGTTCATTTTGCATATCTGGAGGTCACCATGAACCATCATGATGGTCTGAGTATAAGGGGTGTACACAATATTCAGGGGTTGGCAGAAAATGTACAATACTGCATTACAATTGGCTGGTTCCCCTTGAGGGTAATGAATCTTTGTGTTTATTTGTTTGCTCTGCCTTTATTCTCTGAATAAGTATATTCTGCAGGGGGGAAAAAAGTTTAAGGGAACAGAGAAGAAGAGTAAAAAAGCACCTCCTCTGAAGGTTGTTTACCAGGAATCAGTGGGTTTCTTCTGTGTGTGGCCTCTGTTCACTCCCACCGGGAAGCAGCACGCAGACTCCCTTAGTGGAGCCCTCGCTGCCTGCTGTGTGTAAGGTGCCCCAGCCTCGGGTTAAGAGCGCAGCCTGATTCCCCCAGGCCAACTCGCCTACCCCAGCATCTGGGCCACAAGATTGCTTCAATGACGGACATATGACCCAATTCTGGCCAGTGAGAGCTCAGAAGGTTTCTTCAACTGTTAGGAGAAAGAAAGACTCTTTTTCTGCCCCACTGGGTAAGAATCTGAAAGGGTAAGAATTTTGAAACTGCTACAATCATCGTACAACCTCAAGAAGAAGAGGCTGCCCGTGGGAGGGTCAGTGCCTACCTATGTCAGCTGGCCTCTGGGGACAAGTCATCCCTCAAGCAAGATGTACTTTTGGGCCTTTGAATCTTATGAGCCAATACCTTTCTTTTAATTTTATTTTCTGCCATTTACATGTAACTGATAGCTATGAATCTTTCCCTATAGTTGGTCAACAGTTATTGAGACCAAGACTACAGCTGTTGAATTCCCCAGGGGACTGTGGATAACCCACGAACATACTGGAAAAACCATTTTTTAAGTTCGTAGACACCTGCTGCCTTTTCTACTCTACCTTCTTTTGCTTCATCCTCTGGGAAGGGCAGAGGAAATATTGGTTATGTGAGCATGGACAAGTTAGACAGGTTACTTCACCTCCCTAATCCTAAATGTCTTCATTAGACAAGCAAAGTCAACAACTTTACTGAGCCCCTACTACGTACCAGGCACTATAGTGTTCTGCTTAATACAGCGGCTCTAGATGGTTGTAAAGATGTGGAAACATAAGCCTCAGGAGCTAGGCCATCCTCCATGGTCACGTAGCTAAGAGGTAGTCCAGGCAGCATTCACACCCAGAAAACATGTGACTCCAGGAAAAGCATTCCCAGCCTCCTAAGTGATGCTACCAGCTCAAAGGTCATGGCCAGGCCTCGTGAAAAAGCCTAGCTCAGGATTGAGCACATAGAAAATATCTGCTAAGTGGTAGCTCTTCCTATGATTGCTGTTGTTATTGGTGGAGGGGAAGTCTGGTGGCTCTGACTCTCCTCAGACACAAAGCTATTCTGCATGTCAAGTTGAGCACGATGTGTTGACCAGGCCAGCCTCGCTGAGTCCTCTGATTCATCCCCTTCTAACAGGCCACTTTTTCAGATCCAGAAGCCCTGGAGAGAAATCGGGTGGATGAATTTGTAGATGGGTGTGTTCCCAAGGCCTCGCAGGCACAGCATACTGGCCCAGTGAGCACACCAAGCCAGGCAGCTTTCCAATCCAACGTGACCCTGGGCCATGTACGTGAACGCCAGCAAAGCAGAGGGGGATGGGCTACCGGGATTCCGCAGAAGAGGAAGGAGAAATGTTTTCTCTCAAACTAGGCCATGGGTCCTGTGCTGAATCCATTTCGAAAGCCCGCATGCTATTTCTCTCCATATTCCAACAATATTGTCAGTTTTTCCAATTAGCCATTATTATAAAGAGATTTTCTCAGTAGACATTTCTGGCTGTGCATTAAAGGGATTGGCAGTAAAAACACCACCTCCTTAACCGTGCCTAGAAATTGAACACGGGAGGGCTTATTTTCTCTTTAGTTCTAATAAGCAGCTATAAATTATACAAGTCCAAAGTTTAAAACAGGCTGTTATAAAAATGTTATGTTAGTTCACGTACATACATTTTAAGATTCAGTATAAAGCCGAAACCGGTTTGGCTCAGTGGATAGAGCGTCGGCCTGCGGACTGAAAGGTCCCGGGTTCGATTCCGGTCAAGGGCATGTACCTTGGTTGCGGGCACGTCCTCAGTGGGAGGTGTGCAGGAGGCAGCTGATCGATGTTTCTCTCTCATCGATGTTTCTAGCTCTCTATCCCTCTCCCTTCCTCTCTGTGAAATATCAATAAAATATATTAAAAAAAAAAAAAAAAGATTCAGTATAAAGTGTGACTGTTAATTGTTGAGCATCTGTGGGTAGAGAAACAGCTCCTTCCTTGGCCAGCCAACCTAATTAATGAAGAAAGGGAGAAAAGACCCTACAACAAAGAAAAAGAAGTAGCTTGGTTTCTTATAGCAGCATTGTTTCCAGGAAAATGTGTGCAAATGAACAAAAAAAATGCCAGTAAAAGAAAAAGGAAGTTGGTATTTTACAAAGTGTCCACACTCTTGTCCAAAAGCTCCCATCGGGCCCAGCTGGAGTGGCTCAGTGATTAAGCATCAACCTATGAACCTGGAGATCACCCTTGGATTCCCAGTCAGGGCACATGCTGGGGTGGTGGGCTCCATCGCCAGTGGGGGTCGTGCAGAAAGCAACCAATCAATCATTGATGTTTCCATCTCTCTCTTTCTCCATTCCTCTCTGAAATCAATAAAAAATATATTTAAAAAAACCACAACAACAACAACAAACTCCCAGTGGATATTTATGTCTCAGTATAACTGGGTGGTTTTTATTGAATTAGTTTTTCTCCTGCTGAGGTGGAGGAAGGGGTCAAGGTGAATTGGAATGCAATTTCTCTCCTCAATCAAAGCCATGGTCTTACCAGCAGGAGTTTTCAACTCATAGAACTGAACTAGAGAAAGTAGAGAGGAGGCAAGAAGAACCTTCTAGCCAATAATAAATGCTCCCTCACCACCTTGCTTTAAACCCCGTCATCTGCTCTTGCTTTGTATGTGTTGAAGACAAATAGGATGAGACACTGAAGATAAAACCCTTTCCAAAATGCTGGATATCCTCTCCAGCTTAAAACCCACAAATGGCTTCTGATCACATACAGAAATACATCAGAATCCTTCCCACAGCCTATAAGCTCCTAGGACTGAGCTCCAGAAACAGCTCTGAACCATCACCCCACCCATCTGCCTCCTGACACACCTATCCCCAGATGTGTGGAGCTACTGCCGTTCCCCACATGGGTCGTGGTAGCTTTCTGCTCTCATCACAGAACAATCGCATCACTCTGTGACAGACAGCTTAATCAGACCACTTCCTACTAATCCTCCCACTGATTCTCAACACACTTAGGATTCACCCACCCTCTTGGTTGTGAGAGCTAAATTCCTACAGGATCTGGCCCGGTGAGCTCTCCAACCTCATATGACGATCCCCTTTATCCTCTGGACCGACTGGTCTGATTGGATTGTTCTCAATTGCCACAGAATCTTCTACACACAAGGGCTTCCCACAAGTCTGCAGGCTGGGGCCTTCTGGACATAAGGTCTCAGCTCTTTCTGACCACTCAATGTCAAGCAGACACCAGAAACTCTAGACCTGAGATGTTCAATATGATGGCCATCAGCCACAGTAGCTTTCAAGCCCTTGAAAGGTGGCTAGACTGAAGTGAAATATGCTGTAATAAATAAAACACCAGATTTTAAAGACTTGGTGGAAAAAGGAATGCAAAATGTCTTATTAATAATTTTATAATATATGTTTAAATGATAACATCTTGGATATATTGGATTAAATAAAATATATAATTGTTAATTCCATTTTAATTTTTTAACGTGCCTGACAGAAAATTTAAAATTGCATACATGGCTCACAAGTGCAGCTCACGTTCAATTTCTATTAGACAGATTGGCTCTAGAATATATTTCATTTTCCATGGAATTCTTAGCTCAACCTACTATTTTCATTCATTTAAAATTCATTCGCTACCTCAGCTGCTCAGGATCTCACTGAAGGCAGAGGTATTTATCTGTCTTATTCATACTATGCGATCCAAGTTCCCGGCACATGGCAATACTCAACAAATATTTGTGAAACAAATGATTGCTTTTATAGCACCTTTTATACTAAGCTTACGTTCATTGGGCATTTAGATGTATTATAAAAATAGAGTTAATGTATCTATTTTATAGACAAAGACAGGATTATAGAGAGGTTAAGTAAGCTGTGCATGTTTAATTTCATAGAAATCGTGATTTGGACCCAGGCAAAGTCCATGTAACTTCTACAAAGCTGGACTGCCCAGACCAGAGAACATAAAGTCTCCCAGTATTTAGTTGTCTCCCCATCAGCACAATGAGACAGGAAGGAGAACTCACTCACTCCTGTTTCTCCAGGGTTAACACATAGTAGGTGACAACCCCAATGGCAATAACAACAATGAACATTATTGACTCAGTGTGGCAAGCATTGTTCTGAGAGATGGTGGTCAGACTGAGGAAATGGCAAACAGAAGCTAGGTCTCATTTTCAGAGCAAATCAAGCGGATTTGGAATTACCATTGACCTTGATAACTTGCTCACTGCCGCTTTTGGGTGTCACTTTGCAGGTGCTGGTGTTTGCCCTGATGCAGCTAAATTACATTAAATGTCTAAGAGTCATGGCCCCAGTGAACTGCATAAATTGTACAAACAACATATTTTGTTCAGGACAATAATATAAAGCGGGGAGTTTTATAAAGGTTTGCCTGCAAACGCTAATATTTTTACAGGTTTCAGATCTTCGGCCAAATAAGGATGTTTCTGTGGAAGAATAAAGCTGCCTGTTGACCACTGTAGACCATGTCGGTGTGCTTGGTTGTCATGTGGATGTGGAAATATAGAAGTAGTGACAGAAATTATCTGGGATCTGTGAACCCATATAATGAGTTTGGACTAATAATAGTAGCATAATTGATAGCTGGAGCCATTGGCAAAGCACCACATTCATACTCAGGGGGATCAGTGTCTCCTGGAGACCCCCCCTACTGCTTCCACTACCCCCCACTTACTCTGCGATGGGTTCCTTGGTCTTGCTGTTGGTCCCTGCACATGCCCAGCACACACACCCCTGGACCTTCTGTCATTTGTACCACATTGTCTGCCTGGAGTACTCCTCTCCACGTGTCCACACCTTTCCTTCCGGTCATTGCATAAAAGTATACGTGGGTGCGCTGACTATCTAGGTGCCAAGTGGATACTGGAAATGTTGGGGGGAAACTTTGTAAAGCATATGATTGTCTAACGCTATATTGTACACCTGAAACTATTGCAAAATACTGAAAGGAAACTGTAATTGAAAAAAATATTTTTAATGTCAAAAAAGTTTATGTGTCCCTTGCTAGTTTAGCTCAATGGATAGAGCATTGGCCTGCGGACTGAAGGATCCCAAGTTCAATTCCAGCCAAGGGCACATGCCTGGGTTGCGGGCTCTATCCCCAAAGGGGGCATGCAGGAGGCAGCCAATCAATGATTCTCTCTCATCATTGATGTTTCTATCTCTCTCTCCCTCTCCCTTCCTCTCTAAAATCAATAAAATATATTTTTTAAAAAGTTTATGTGGGGGAAAGTGAGGCACATACATAATGTATATGCAAACATATCTGTATATGAACATGTGTAATGTTGGTATATGCCTGAAATATAGCTGAAAATACATAAATAACTCAACACTGATGCTCTATTTGGATAATATTCAATGGCTATGGGGAGAGGAATGAGAGAATTTTTGCTGAGTATCCTTTTTAACTTTTACTTCTTGACTTCTGAGCCAAGAAAACAGCTACAAATTTTTAAAATCAAATACCATACAATCATGGCAGTAATATAAGATTATTAAGTGTCTGCATTGATCATTAGTATATTCCCAGCTTATTTGGATCCATCAGTTATCTGTTAGTGTCCAGGACTCAACACAAAGGTGCTGAACCAATGAACCCAGGGGATGGGTGAACTCACGAGCAAACCGTAAGTGCAGGAGATGCTGGAAACCACAGAACGACTAGTTGACAGGAATAATGATTATTAAACAGGTCCAACTGCTAATGTGGTCTCTGATGGGCTCTGTGCACACCACTAAGAGCCAGAGGACCGAACCTACTGAACAGAGGGCACACTCTCATTATCACCTTTCACAGCTCCCAGCAGGCATCGCTGCTCTATCAGCGGAGTATAGTTAATAAAGAGCAGAAGCCACAAAACCAAACTCAGTGCTGCCCACTCTTAGTGAGCACATAGCAAGTCAACTGCAATCAGAGCATTACCCAAGGAACTAAAATTTGCTCAAAATTCAGAAACAGATAGCACCCATCCTCTTCCAGTTTCGGAACCAATGGACCCAAATGCTCATTGAAGTCAGTGTGCAGCGCTGGTTAATGTACTGAAGGCCAAGCAGCTCACCACTGCCGACAGCATTCCTCTTTTATAATGAAATTCCTAAGACATTTCAAGAATTTACAGGGGTCTAAATCCTGAAAGTCACAAAACACTCTATATATCTTCATGCTAAGGGCTGAAATGTACACTGAAGACGGTAGGTATAACTTCGTTTTATTACTTATTGGGACCTGAAGCCAAACTCTGTAAGCAGTGAATGGGCGGCTGCCAAACACACAGAACTCAGCCTCCTCGTGGCCTGCGGCCAGGTTTCTCACCAAGACACTGGCCTTTCCCATCAGGCCCTGCCGATACCGGTGTCAGTTGCTGTGGCCCTTGGGGAAGTTAATTCAAGATGTACATTAAGGGTCATAAAAATATTCCAACTCTAGCATCATAATCACATTCACTGTAACGGAGCAATCCAAACCACTGTCAAAGTTACAGGCCCAAGTGTTATTTATAACTAGAGGCCCGTTGCAATAGGCCTTCCTTCCCCTGGCTTCCGGCACAGGTTTTCCTCCAGCACCCGGGACCCAGGCTTTCCGCCTTCGCTCTGGCTGGAGTCTGCCTCCTTTGCTGCAGACTCCGGCCAGAGTCTGCCATCTTCATCTTCACTGCAGACTCCGGCCAGAGTCTGCCATCTTCATCTTCACTGCAGACTCCGGCCAGAGTCTGCCATCTTCGTCTTCGCTACAGACTCTGGCGGGAGTCTGCCATCTTCGTCTTCGCTGCAGACTCTGGTAGGAGTCTTCCATCTTTGTCTTCGCTGTGGCCAGAATGCCGCTCCTGTAGTTCCCTTCGCCCCCCGCCCCCCCTCTCATAGCAGGCGTCCTTCCCTGCCCGGCTGCTCTGTGCCTGGAGCGGCTGGGCAGCGGGGTCACCGGGATCTTTGTCCTTCTAATTTGCATATTCCCTCCTGATTGGCTGATGGGCATCACGGAGGTATGGTCAATTTGCATCTTTCTCTTTTATTAGTGTAGATTAGAAACAATTTAATTGTTTTAACTGCCAAGCAAATCATGTTCCTACTCAATGGAGTATCACTGACTTCAAAATTATGGTTTTAAAAATTCTGAAATCATTTGGGAAAATTTTACAATATTATACAATATATTTTAAAACACTGGATATGACACTGTATGTAATAACTGCAAGCATGTGAAATTTCAGGTAGGTAGGGGAAATGGAAAGAGATATACTATAATAAATATTATTGACATCAGTGTGGTCTTCCCTATTCTGTGTCCAGTGTTCAAATTCAGTTTACTGTATTCAATGAAGTAATCTTGGCTATGAACATCGTTCTAAAGATTCTATTTATAGAACCTAGCTTTATTCGATTGGTCTATTTTCTGAAAGCAAGCCTACAGTAGGAATTCAAGGTATCCAGTTAGCCCTGTTACTAACATGAAAATGACGAGGATTGGATGTAGGAGCCTTCATGATTCCAATAGAGAAAGGCGTGATCAGAACCCATAGCTGCTCCTGTTTGTCCCTGGGCCATGAGTAAGTCATACATCTTCTCCAAGCCCCAACTCCTTCATCTATAAAATAAGGGCAATGACAGGACATCATAAGGGGCTGAGACTGAATTCAAACCCAGATTTAACCATTATGCCACATGGCCACTTAGTCAAGTGATGTGGTTAACCACAGAAACAGATGTGCATGTCTTGTTTGTGCGCCCTTAGTGAATTACTTAATCTCTCTGTGTCTTCATTGTACTAATGTAGACAAAGGTCCCTTTAAATTAGCCAAAAAGACCAAGTAAGTGGTGACGGCCACCTGGCCATCATTCCACTAGCACTGGCTCATGGTGCCACAGTCCCCACAGCAGCAGCAGGCCGGCCCTAGGTGCCCACTAGGGCCCCAGATGACCACTGTCTCTCATTGCTGAAACTGCCATGTTTAAACATTTGAGCCTCTGAATCCAAACCCCATTCTTCTCTCTTGACAAACTGCAGCTGCTGCTGCTTCCTTGATAAACTTAAGATGATTTGTACATACCTCTTCGTCTTCTAATTTACAACAGTGAGAGACATGTTGCTGACAACCTGAGCTATCGATGCTCTTACTCAAAACGTCAATAATGGTCACTAAAGGAAAATGCATTTCATTCTAATTGTGAGGATGTCTTACAATGTTTTTGAGAATAATTATGCTAAGGTGCACAGCCACATGCCTAGCAACCTCTCCTGCAAGGGAAACTCTATCATGAAAATGACAAATGAGTTTACATGTGGATGAACATGACCTGTTGCTCTCCTAAGTGCCAAACAGATACATAAGAGAAATGATCGATGATATTATTGGACCAGGTTTTTCAGAGTAACACAATATACAATAAGTATTACCCTTATCGTACAGAGAATAGATTTTCAATATGTTTTAAATATAATGAATTCATTAGAAAGCCTTATTTCTCAATTGTTGTTCTTTGCCTCTGGCCAATTAGGGTCATACTTTTTTATTGTTTTACAAAATGTATGAATGTTCATGGTAAAATAAATAGACAGATAGATAGATAAATACAAAAGCATACAAAAAAAGCAAATGACCCTGCCCCTCACCCCTCCATCAATCCTACTTCTTAGAAGAAAGTAGTTACTTACAATAGTTACTACCAGCAACCTTCATTTTTTCATTTTTCGTACTCATGCAGAAATATAGACGTGCACACATTCATGCCAAAATCCCTCTTCTTTATGTCACACTTGCTTTTCCCTCTTGCTTTTCTCACACTTCACAATACATCAGGACTATTTTCAAGAAGGTATAGCAGAGGAGTAACATAGAGGACAGCAAACCTAAAGGCTTCACATTCACTGGGGGTGATTTTTCACCTCACAACAGACTATAACACCTTTCAACCTCCTACTCCTTCCTGTTTATTTTTTTTAATTGATTTTTAGAAAGAGAAAGAGAGAAACATCAGTTTATTGTCCCACTTATTTATGTATTCATTGGCTGATTCTTGTATGTGTCCTGACCAGGGATCGAACCTACAACCTTGGCATATGGGGATGACGCTCTACCAACTGAGCTACCCAGCCAGGGCCTAAACTGATACTTTAAACTGACAAGTGTAGCCTTGCTCATCCATGGGGCAGTTTCACCACCTCTTGGTTTGTGGAGTTTGCTCACTGACTCGTTCAGGTCCCTATGTTCCTAAGTGGCGTTCTTGGCTTAAGAATCCAGGTGAACACCACCAGCCCTGGGCTCCAGCTGCAGGGGTCACCTAGAGACTATGACATGCACTGTCAATTCTTTTATTCCAGTTTTCCAGCATCCCTATGAGACAGATCCATGATTATTGACACCCACTTAACTGAGAAAATAAAGCAGGAAAGGAAGTGACATGGCCCAACTGCAGAAGGTCAATGGCATGGGGAGACCTGCCTGCCACCTCTCACAGCTCAATATGCTTAGTCTTCACAGCTTAAAAACATAATTTCTAAGGGGCCAAGGTCTTGGAGATGTCATGATATCTCTCTTGGCCTCAGTTTCCCCAGCAGTAACATACAGGTTTCAGATGAGTTAATATCAAATCTCTATGCACGCTGAGTATTTATTTATTCTGGCACTATTCTCTCTTTTCTGGTTTCAAACTTGAACAGATATTATTCTTTTTTATGTTATCCCTTAAATTTAATATACCCTTCACTTGCATGCCTCTCTATGTCAAAGGATAGTTAGAAATATTTTCTTAAGGGAGGGAGAGGAGGAGACAGTGAGAAACATTGATGTGAGAGAGACACATCGAGTGGTTGCCTCCCATCAGGGACGGGGACGGAACCTGAAACCCAGGTACACAGCCTTGACCAGGAATCGAACCTGTGACCCTCCGGTGCACAGACTGATGCTCTAACCACTTAGCCATGCCAGCCAGGGCAAGAAATATTTTTTTTAAAGATATCTTATTGATTTTTTACAAAGAGGAAAGGAGAGGGATAGAGAGCTAGAAACATCGATCAGCTGCCTCCTGCACACCTCCTACTGGGGATGTGCCCACAACCAAGGTACATGCCCTTGACCAGAATCGAACCTGGGACCTTTCAGTCCGCAGGCCAATGCTCTATCCACTGAGCCAAACCAGTTAGGGCAAGAAATATTTTTAATAACCCTTATATTCTCGAACTGTTAGTCCTTTCCCCAACTTATATGCCAATCATTTGCTCAGCTTACATCTTCAGAAGAGAAAAGGAAAAATTGCTCATTTCTAATTCCATATACCTAATGCCCATCTCAAATCACAATTACAAATTCCCCAGGATGAATGACCTTGACTTGCGGAAGCTGACCCATTATTTGAATGAGCATTAGAATAATTAGTCTAACAAAAGGAGTTTTTTCATCTCTGACATATTCAACTTCATCTATCTCTGAAAAATAGTTAAACACCAGTAAAATGTCCAATCTCCACACACGCTTTATCCACTTTATACTGTATCCATCTCTCTCTGATGGATTTAACTTTAGACATTTATTTCTGTATGATCAAGAACTTTTTCAGTCCCATATGTAAAACTGTCAATCCCATTAAAAGGTAGTCCAGCAGCCCCGGGGAAATTTACTTCTTTCTAAATCTTTAATCATTCTCGAAAGATCTGCCAGTCAGTATACCTTCTCTAAACTCCATTTATTTTACAAATGTTCCCCGGAAATTCGCAGTCACCCACTGAAATTGACAGTTCTGGGGCAGAAAATGGTTTCCTCTCAGTGAGTTGGCGACCTGACGGACCAACGCCCTGTTCGGGATTCAAGGGAGTAAAACCCAGAGACAATAGCATCTTCCTCGCCCCCGGTGATAGGCAGGTGCACCGAAGCCTTCCGTGGTCAGCCACAGGGAAAAGAGCTGAAATCGGGCCTTTCAAGCAAAGAACAAGCTAAAGTAATAGCACCTAAGTCTTGCCTACTGTTAACTAAGAGAAAAATGTGGTTGAAACTAATACTTTACCAAGTACAAGTTCAATATAATGAACCAGTGAAGGTATTTTCTTAATTCACTCATGAGATGGATCTATTGGAGAGAATGGAGCATTGGAACAACATATTGAATGAAATAAGTCACCAAACTTTCATTTTATGAAAATTAAACTAAAGAGCCATCTCAGCTTTGAGAGCACGGAGTAAAATGCAGGGGAAACTCTGGACCAACAAATCAAGTTAAAAAACCTCTTCCTTCAAAAGACTAAAGCTGCCAATTTTCAATTACAAATCCGGTTGTTGAGAGTTGAGCTTATCAGGAAGTAGATTCTAAGGAGATGTGCATTCAGTGTGAGTTTAGTGGGGAGATCTAGGTTGCAACCCCTAGGGCGGAGTCCAGAGGGCAGGTCAGCTGTGAGACCCTCTCTGCAATGCTCTCTGAAGGCCCCCACCCCAGGCAGGAACTTGGACGCCTACAGAGTTGTTCCAAACTGGGGGAGTCCCTGAGTGCAGCGGTTCCCCAAGACAAGCTTGGCTTCCAGCCAGGCCTCTTTCTTCAGCAGCAAGGGGCTCAGCTGCAAGATGTAAGTCTATCCCCCTCCCCCAACTCCACTCGAGGGAAGGGGTGGTGCAGGCCTGGAAGGCTCCAGTTCCCACCACACAGATCCAGTCCAATCCCAGTCAACCTTTCCACAGGGAGGCAATGGATGCTGAGAGGTCAAGCCCAATGGGAAAGGTTAAAGAATCCCAGATGGTGATGGTGAAAGAATTAGGGAACTGCTAAGGTATCCAACTGGAATGTTGATGGGACTTGGTTGAGAGCATGGACTGTCCAGCCCCTCCTTTCCCAGAAGGTCTGCTGATCAATGAGGCACAACAATAAAGCTGAGAGCTGGGAGGAATTCATTCATTCACTCAGCAGTTACTGAACCCCCATTATATGGGGAAAGCAAGCAGGGTAAGGACAGCTGGAGCCCTTGTGGAGCTCACAGACTAGGGAGGGTAAAACCATCAAAACTTTACCCTCAGCCCAGCCAACATGGCTCAGTGGTTAAGCATAGACCTATGAACCCGGAGATGACGGTTCAATGGTTCAATTCCTGGTCAGGGCACATGCTCGAGCCCCAGTGTGGGACGTGCAGGAGGCAGCCAATCAATGATTCTCTCTCATCATCAATGTTTCTATCTCTTTCTCCCTCTCCCTTCCTCTCTGAAATCAATAAAAATATATTTTTTAAAAAAACTTTACCCTCAAAACCTACCATTTGAAACAGCCATGAGTGTCATAAAGACACAGGCAGCCCTGTCCAGCAGAATTCTCTATACTGAGGAAATATTCTAATCTGTGCTGCCCAGACAGGAGCTACTGACGAAATGTGGCTACTGAGCACTGGAAATATGGCCAGCGTGACTAAGGAATGGCATTTTTTTGTATTTTATTTCATTTTAACCAATTTAAATATAAAGGTCTACACGTGGCAAGTGGCTTCTCCCACCAGTTAGAGGGGGGATGGTGTTGGGAAAGCATCTCCAAGACAATGACAGCCCAGCTGGGTTTTACTGGATGAGGAGGAACCAGAAGAAAGAGGAAGAACTTCCTAATCAATGAAAAAGCATGTGGAATGGAGTAACAAAGCCAAGAGCTGGGCCGCAGAGGAACTGAAGGGAGCATGCTGGCGTGAGCACTGACCCGCGGGTACCGACCGTGCCTGGAGCACTGCTTTGGCGGTTCATTGGTTCGAACAATGATGTGGGTGGTCTGAGACGTGGCAGGGTCCAGATCTGAGCCTCTCGAGGGCAGGCAGGATGTCTATGTGTAAGGGGAAGGCATTGGAGTGTTTGAAAGTAGAGGGAGGACAGGCTTAGGTTGCAGCTTTCCAGGTGATCAGTTCGCCATAAACAGAACAGATCTGGAGGGGGGGCGGGGACTGAGCCAAGGAGCAGAGGCAGGAGAACATCCCAGAAGGTCACACATTGAGACATGCCCAGGTGGGACGGCAGGAACAAGCCCTCTGCATGGAGCAGACCGGGACAGCCGCTCTGAAGAAAGAGAGAACCGGCTGGCTCTGTGCACACTACTGTGACTGGCCTCCCCTTCGCAAGGGCAGCTTCCTTCTCAGGATTCATCTTAGAAAATAGTATCATGTGTTCCCAAGGTGCTTCTGCTTCATTGTTTAGTCAGCAAAGATGAGAAATCACCTTAAAATGTCCATTAGTAGCCTGAACTGATTTTAGAAATTGTGGAGCAGGAAATAAGTGAACACTGGGCATCCACAGAGATGTCTGAAAATTGTTCCAACCAAGTTAAAAGAAGAGGACGGTGTATAAAACAACATCAAATAATAGGAACCCTATGTGCAAAACAAATTATACACACACCACACATGCACTTTCACATGTACTTAGACATAAACATCTGCACACAAATGTCCAAGAATCTGCTCGAATGGCTGTGCCTGGGAGTGAGACAAGTCTGGGGTAGGAGGGAAATTTCCTCTTCATTGCATCCTGGGTTTTGTTGTTGTTGTTTTGGGTAGTTTTGTGGGGTTTTTTTGGGGCATTTTTAAATTTCTTCACCATGTGTATGTAATGCAAAAAAGTTATTAAAAAGAATTGGTGTGTGTGTGTGTGTGTGGCATGGTGTGTGTGTGTGTGTGGTAAGAGATGTGTGTGTGTGTTTGTGTGTGTGGTGTGGTGTGTGTGTGTGGATGTGTGTGGTGTGGGTGGTATGGGTGGTGTGTGTGTGTGTGATGAGTGTAGTGTGGTGTGTGTGTATGTGTGGTATGGCATGTGTGTGTGTGGTATGGGATGTGTGTGTTTGTGTGTGTGGCGTGGTATGAGTATGGTGTGGGTAGTGTGATATGTGTGTGTGTGTGTTATCATGTGTATGTGTGGGGGTGTGATATGGTATGCTATGTGTGGTATGTGTAATGTGGTATGTGGGGAGGGGTGTGATGTGGATGGTGTGGTGTGTGTGTGTGTGTGTGTGTGTGTGTGTGTGTGTGTGTGTGTAGCCATGTTTTGTTACAGGTAAAGTTGGCCTTTTTTCCCCTATTTCTTTTTTTCCAGAATCCAATGCTGCCTTTTGAAACCCAAAGTAATAAATGTAGAAAGCTACCTGTCTTGTTTGGGGTCTGACATAAGTCACAGCATCAGAGTGGAATCCAAAGTTGTCTCTGCCATTCTCCACTCGGGAGGCCAACGGAGGGCACGGAGGAGACCGATGGGGCCTACAGAGGCGATGTGTGCTTGGCATGCTTTTCACACCCACCATCCCGCTCCGGGCTTGAGGCGGCAGGTGGTGAGGGAGCGAGGTGAGACCTGTCTATCTCCACTCTGCCACAAGGAGGCTGAGGTGCAAGAGGTTCAGGGACAGCTCTGGTCACAGCAGATGGCCAGCAGCAGGGCCGGGTACCAATCAGGCCCTTCTCATTCCAGCCAGGTTTCTCTCCTCTGAGGACTGCAGTTGGAATAATGCAAAAGGTCTAACAACAAAAACCACACAAAGGAATGCCCCCAAACTCTTGAGATTTCTGAATATACATATGATATGCTAGGGTTAGTGTCTGTTTCATAATGTAATATGCAAAATGTGTCTCAGGGTTTCATTTATGTACTTAAGTGTTTACTGAGCTCCTACTATGTGCCCAGGCACTGAGAATTCAGCTGTGAACAACAAAAACAAAAACAATTAAAAAAAACAAATCAGAAAAAGCTATTGCTCTCTCAATTCTCAGAGACAAGTAAAAAACAAACAAACAATAAAGAAATGAAGAATTTAAAAGTAACATTACAGTTGTGAGGGCTGACTGAAGGAAACAAAAAGGGCGGTGAGACAGAGAATCCCCAAGGGAGGCCACCTGGAATGGGAGGGTCAAACGCTGTCTGCGAGGGTGGCTTTTGAGCTGATAACTGAGCTAAGAGCCAGACATGGAGGAGCATCATAGATAAAGGGGAAGAACCTGAGTGCAAAGGATATGAATGAACAAGATTGTCCTGTGAAGACCAGAAAGGAGCCAGAGTGGCTGAAGCTTGGAGGAAAAGGGAAAGAGGCTCAAGACTCCGAATTGAGCACGGTTTCTCGGTTCTTAATATCTTGGAACAACATAAGTGGAATATTCAGGAATTGCATCTAGCCAACCGTGAAAAGATGAATACCCTCCCTCCACCCCCGCCCAGGCTAGACCTACCTGAAGCATATTACAAGGCTGGCCAAGCTAATAAAAATATTGTTTGGGCTACATTAGGCAATATGTACTTATTTGAGTCAACACATAAATCTTTTTTTTTTTTTACCTAGTATGTGTTGATTAAATTTTCAATATTATAACTTTGTTTTTAGAATAAAAATAACAAACAGTCACAGTTAATATGATTTACCATATTTCCTAGACCAAAAATTTCTATAGATCATTTCCCAGGAAGGTGGGTTTTTTAAGAAAGTGAATAACTTTTTGTGTGTTTCTAAACTCTTACTTAATAACTACTTTTTAGGTTCAGTAAATATCATTCTCAAAAGAAAAAGGACTGCAAACTGGAAATAGTCTAATTATAAAATTGCCAAGAACTCAGTCTCATGCTTGAGAAACCTATGTACAGAGGGTCTGTTTCTCATTTTCGATTAGCAAGACCTTTCCAGCCTCTCAGGGCGCGCTCTTGCCAGAGGAGAGGAGGCTGCATTCTCAGAGGTGCTGGGGAACATCCTCTTCACAGGCGAATACACTTTGGGCAACAAGTCCCACTTCTGGGAATTTTTCACCAAGGTGCTCACCCACTGGGTGAGACGATGAGTGGTCTGTGGTTCCGTTTGTAATAGAAGGGGGGGAAAGAATTACACAAATGCTCCACAAAAGAGATGCAGCTTGATTTCAAATTCACGTTCTGCCACGTACCAGCTGTGTGACTTGGACGAAAATCTTAGTAACTAACTCCGTTTTAGGCTCTGTCAAGTGGTCATTAAAATATTCATGCACGTTTTTAATCATAATAAAAAGAAAGGAAGGAAAGAAGGTAGGATGAATAAATAAGCAAATAACTATATGAGTTTGAATATACTCATACACTGGAATCCTATCTTATCATTCAAAAGCATGGTAGGTTGCTAAGCAAGAAAGTACATAATTATAGATTATGCACATGAGCACACCTATGCTTAAGACTTCTGGTACAGAGACTATTCTGGAAGAAACTCTTCATGGTGGTTGTTTTTGGGGAACGAAACTAGGTGATTCCTGTGGACAAAGATGAAAGGAAATCTTACCATTCAATGCATAAACCCTGAACCTTCAAATTTCGTACCAACTGTACATATTCCTATTCCCAAAAACATCTAATAAAATTTAATTTGAAGGAGGTGAATCCAAACCTCCAGCATTAATTGCTGTATTCCCTGATACTGAATTTGGAGGTTACATACCAACAGTAATTATATACCAATGAGAAATTCTAGAACATTCTACCACTCAAGAGTAGCATCTACAACAAAACCAGCTTGGACCTACAATTTTCTACTTGTCTTCAAACCGTGGAATATCCCATTCTATTATTCAGACCTGCATTCCTTCAATCAGCAAATACTGAGTATTTACTACGGGCTGAAAGCCGGGGACACGGCACTGAACAACATAGCCAGGGTCATTTGTCTCATAGAACTTACATCCTAGTGGGAGAAAACATAACCAAAAAAATTTTAAGAAGAAAATATCCAGCACAAAAATAAGAAAATTCATCTTTAAAAGTCCTATGTATACTCACATTAGAGTGGAGTGCCAGAGGGATGTGGGGAGTCTTTAGAAGTGGTGGGCAGGGCAGGGCATTTGAGGCAGGAAGTAAAAGCTCAGACCTGGATACCTACAGGAAGCTACCAGCCAGGAGAAAATCAGAGAGAAGGCAGATTCAAAGGCCTAAGCTCTCCAGCAGCACACTCCCCAGAGAAATGTTCCTCTCAGCCCTCACTAAACACCACATTTGTATCTGAATCAATAGATGTTGAAGACCAGACTGGTTTCATAACATCTAGATTGGGGGCCGCTGTTGGTGAATTACAGCCCAGGCTCCAAAGTGGTTCTTTTGCAAATGAGCCCAAAGAACTGCATGTTGGCAGAAAGAAACCCGGAAACCTGAAGAAACTGTTCATATGAAGAGTCCATTTTGCTAGGGGATTCACAGAGGTATGATTTCTTAGAGGTTTTCTAAATAGATTTCTTTTATTGAGTTAATATGTGGTGTTAAGATGATAAAATGCATTTTAAGAATTTAATTGCTTTCCTAAACAGTGAGAAACTTATGTTAAGTAAAAGCTTTGAATTCAAAGCAGTGTTTTAATTTAAATTAAATTAGTCCATTCATAAGACTGGCTAATTTCTCTATTAACCACTAAAGCATTCATTGTATATATGAATGAAGGAAAGATAAAGGCTTAGGTAAGGGGGAGGGGGAAGGAGTGGGGAAGACTGAGGCAAATGTGAGATAAGTTCCTGGATTTTGTGGGGTGAGAAGAGACATATGCACCTATCTTAATATCAGATGGAAGTTCCTTAAGAGGATGTTATTGAATACATGGGGTTTTTTTTCTTAAGACCCATATGTCTGAAAAATATTAATATCCATTTATTAATATAGAGAGAAAATACACGTTTTTTAAAAACTCTCAAAACTCAACAGTTAAAAAACAAACAACGCAATAGAAAATGGACAGAAAACATGAATAGGCATTTTCATCAACACACACACAGAATGTCTAAAATAAAGAATAGTAACCACATCAAACGCTGGTGACATCGAATCCTGGCGAGGGTGCAGAGGAGCTGGATCACCCACACGCTGCTGGGCGAATGTGAACAACAGTTTCCACTGTGGAAAACAGTTTGGCAGTTTCTCAAAAAAACAAACAAGAACTACCAATACAACCCACCCACTGCTCTCCTGGGCATTTACCTAGAGGTGTTACTGAATAAAGGGTATGTTCTTGTCTTTCCCCAGAGAGAAATAATGGGAGGAGGCGATAGTTAGAACACAAAAGGTTTATTAAGCTTTGGAGAGAAGAGACTACAGCTTGATGCGTCAGGGAGCGCACAGGGAGAGTGGCTGTGGCTCCAGAGCCTTCGCCAGGCTGCATTCATATGGTGCTGGTGAGTCCTGGTTCCTGGTTCATCTTCCAGGTCCTCTTTTGGCAAGCTGGTACCAGCTGGCACAGGTGTAGGAGGGCTACATGCTCCAACATACTACGCATGTCTCATTAGCATTTTAAATCTCCATGCAGAGATGTGTTTTCTACTATTATAATGAGCAAAGGTCACCAAAAGGACAGTCTTAAGAGCTACTGCGCAAGGACGATTTTAGGGACTTTCCCTTAACCCGGTGGCATCTTTTCTGTGGTTGAAAGCATTCCTAGCCCTGTGGAAGAGGGGAAACCATGTGCTGCTGTTCTGGCTCTGTGCTCGGATCCAGGCCCCTATCACTCTCTGGAAGGTGGCCTCCTACAGAGGTATGAACACTTACATTCACTCAGAAACAAGTGCACAATGTTTATAACAGCTTTACTCATAACAGCCCCAAACTGGAAACCACCTCAAACGTCCTTCAACAGATGAATGACTAAACAAGTTATGGTACATCCATACTGTGGAATATTACTTAGCAATGAAAAAGGAATTGACCATGGATACAATGATAATTCCAGAAAGGTTACATACTATTCTTAAAATTGTAGAAATGAAAAACAGATTAGTGGTTGCCAAGGACTTCGGGCTGTGAGAGAGGGAAAGGGCGAGGGGAAGGACCCTGTGGTGACGGTGACAGAATGTTCTGTATCTGTTCTGTATCTGTCAGCATCCTGGCTGTGATGCCGTGCTGTGGATCTGAAAGATGTTACCATTGCGGGAATCTGGGTCAAGGACATGGGCTATCTCTTTGTATTATTTTTACAACTGCATGTGACCCTACCGTTATCTAAATAATTTTTTAAAATGAGACTGTGGTTCTAAACTTTTTGGAAGATGTAGAGAGTGGGTGGTGAGAGGGCCTGGGAGATCTATATCTCTGTAAGAATCTGATAGAAACTATGCAGCATCACCTGAGAAAAATGACCTGCATATTCTTCGGAGGAGCCTGTTTAAGGATTCGGCTCAAGAATATAATCCACATTGGCTGTCTCCAAATCTTAGCTATGGTGAATTGTGCTGCTATGAACATAGGGGTGCATATATCCTTTCTGATTGGTGTTTCTGATTTCTTGGGATATATTCCTAGAAGTGGATTATTGGGTCAAATGGGAGTTCCATTTTTAGTTTTTTGAGGAAACTCCATACTGTTTTCCACAGTGGCTGCACCAGTCTGCATTCCCACCAGCAGTGCACCAGGGTTCCCTTTTCTCCACATCCTCGCCAGCACTTGTCGTTTGTTGATTTGTTGATGACAGCCATTCTGACAGGTGTGAGATGGTACCTCATTGTCATTTTTATTTGCATCTCTCAGATGATTAGTGACTTTAAGGATGTTTTCATATGTCTCTTGGCCTTCTGTATCTCCACTTTCAAAAAGTGTCTAAGTCCTTTGCCCATTTTTTTATTGGATTGTTTATCTTCCTTTTTTTTAAAATGTATGAGTTCCCTATAAATTTTGGAGATTAAACCCTTATCAGAGATAACATTGGCAAAAATGTTCTCCCATGCGGTGGGGTTTCTTGTTGTTTTGTTGATGGTTTCTTTTGCTGTGCAGAAAGAAGCTTTTCACTTCAGGTTTTGGAAACAGCGGAAGGGCCCATCAGCAGATGAGTGGATTAAAAAACTGTGGTACATCTAAACAATGGAATACTACACTGCTGGGAAAAAAAAAAGAACTCTTACCATTCATAACAGCATAGATGGACCTGGAGAGCATTATGCTAAGTGAAATAAGCCAGTCAGAGAAAGATAAATATCATATGATCTCACTCATTTGTGGAATATAATGAACAACATAAACTGATGAACAAAAATAGATCCAGAGACAGAGAAGCATCGAACAGACCGTCAAACCTCAGAGGGAAGGCAGGGGAGGGGGGCGTGGAAGAGATCAACCAAAGAACTTGTATGCATGCATATAAGCATAATCAATGGACACAGACACTGGGCGATTGGAGTTGAGGGTTGGAGGTGGCCGGGGAGAGGTCAATGAGGGGAAAAGGAGACATACGTAATATGATATGTAATACTTTAAACAATAAAGTTTTTTAAAATAAACAAATAATAAAAATAACAAAAACAAAACAAAAAGAACATAATCCACACAGCTCGAGTTACAATCTCTGGGATCCAGGCCATGAACAGAGGCTTAGAAACTAGTAAAATAAAGGCAGTCCCCACCTGCTCTGCACAGTTCTGCGTGCAGATACTCAACCCAAATTTAGCCGTCTGCATTCTAGAAAGGAACTATTTTAACTTTGACATTCACAAGTATCTGTGGCATTTCTTAACTCATAATTGCACTTTGAAATTCTCCAAAATGGGGGCTGGCGGGAGGGAGGTAGCAGAATCCGTCCTGGCTTGGGATCTCCAAAGGTTTACTGCCACCCAGCTGGAAGCAATGCCGAGAGAGAGGAAAATCATGCACCCTTCCTCATGCCCCAAACCCGGGACAGGGAGAGATCTGAAGGTACCTTCCACCTGACCATTTGACCTTGTACTGACACTAGTTCACCCTAAACTATCGTGAATACACTAATCTCAAGTTCACAATACAAGTCCAAAATCAGACTGTTAATTCCTCAAGGATGTTTACTGTACCTATCTAATTTAAGGCGGTTTATCTTGAGCTTAACACTAGTAGGCACTCAATAAATATTTGATGAATGATAAAATGAAAGCAAATATATCCCAAATGAAAACTAAACTCTTCAAATACCAAAGATAATGATTCCCTGACAAAAACTACCAAACGGCTTAAAAATAAATATTTCTTATCTTCTACATTGGCAGATGGATAGGAAAGCATCACAACAGTAATTTTGTTTATGTCTACACACAAAGTCCCTAAATTGGCCATTCTTGGGTAAATCGGTTTTGGGGACGATGAGTAAAGGCTGACTTTATGCATAGTTAATCCTGTCATCCACTCGGACCACTGAATGCCGATGCCTGAAATACCAGCAGGAAAGGACGGGGGACATGGGAACCTGGTAGCTGATTCCAATTGGGCCAAAATGCTGTGTGGTCTTGACTTGGGCCCGTGACTTCAGTCTATGGGACCATAAATTTCATGACTGGCAAAGGTATCCCCAATATCTCTTTCTTTTAAGGAAGAAAAACCACACTTCATACATCTTACTGAACAGTTGTGTGTGTCTTATGTACCAACAGTATCTGATAAAAGTTTTCTGTTTCTGTGATTTTCATATCACTAGAGGCCCAGTGCATGAAAATTCATGCACTGGAGGGGGGTTCCCTCAGCCCGGCCTGCCCCTTCTCACAGTCTGGGAGCCCTCAGGGGCAGGAGGTGACCCAGCGATCAGGGGAAGGCGATACCCCATCACACCTCTGCTGCTGCCACTGCCGGCAGTTCAAGCCTCGGCTAGCCCTGGTGACCTGAGCCTCGGGCAGCCCTGGGTGGCTGGGGGGCTGAGGGGACTGGGTGCTGCCATCTTGTGGCTGTGGGCACTGCCATCTTTGAGGGCAGGGCAGTCAATTAGCATATTACCCCCTTACTGGCTGTGGGAGCCACCATCTTTGCGATGGTGTGAGGGTCGATTAGCATATTCCCTCTTTATTAGATAGGATGATTGTAACTTTGCCATGGTATCATTAAAAAATGCAGATTCCTAACATCCCTAAATCCAAAAACCTTAACTGAAATATGAATGCCTCTTTGGCACACTGGGTCAGGTGAAACAGAAACCAAGGGGAAGAAAATAGGTCTTCCTAAAATCTGGCCCATTTACTAACCAATTTTTCAAATCCATTCTCTGCCCCCCCAGAAAGACCCCTAAGGAGACAGAAATACCTGCTGGCCGGATGAGCGCACGCCAAGCAAAGTCAACAGGGATGATTTTGTTCTGGTCTTGATGCCACTGCCTTTTATCTAAGCATCATGGACAGTCTTGCAATGGCAGAGGTTCCTTCTGTACCCAGCATCAGTGCCAGGCAGCATTTGTGTTCACATGTTAATTATTTCATAAAGTTTGTTTTCCTAACTAACCAGCAAGTTCTTTGAGAGTGAGAGCTACAGCCACTGAAGCATCCTCATCCTCCAAGGGCAGGGGGAGGAAGAGTGAGAGCAGTAAGCAACATTAGCTGGGTTCCCACTGGACTAAGCATTGTGTTAAGCCCTTTTACAAGGATCATCTACTAGGTGTGTATTATGAGTCTCCCTATTTTTGCAGAAGACTGAGGCTTACAAATGTTAAACAACTCATCCAAAGTCACATAACTGGTTGCTGAATGGGATTTCAATACAGCCTCATGTCAGAGAATGTGCTTTTAAACTAGTCCATAGTGATCGTTCCATGCATTCATTCAAGACATCTTCATCACGTGCCCACTCCGTGCTGGGCACTGTTCCAGGCATGTGGATTCACCTGTTTATACATATAAAAGCCCAGCAACCGAACAGCAGAACAACCAGAACGACCAGTCGACCAGTCGCTATAACGCACACTGACCACAAGGGGGCAGAATCTCAATGCAGGAGCTGCTCCCTGGTGGTCAGTGCACTCCCACAGTGGGAGCATTACTCGGCTGACTGGGATGAGCGGCGCTCCCACAGCAGGCCGATCCCCGCAGACCATGCCCCCGACCAGTGCGCGAATCTGTGCACCGGACCTCTAGTAATGTAAATAAAAGATAGAGAATTCCCAGCCTTCACTGAGCCTCACATGCTATCTGGGGGACACAGGCAATCAACAAGTAAACTCTACAGACCAATATGTGAGGCGGGTGATAAGGCTAGAGAGAAAAAAAGGGAAGAGATATAGGGAGAGGAGGAGGGAAGAAATAATAAAATAGGGTGTCTGGAAGGCTTCATTGAGGAGGTGGCATTTGAGGAAAGGCTGAAGGAGGTGAGGGAGGCCGGGGAAACAGCATCCCAAGCAGAGGGAAGTGCAGTAGAAAAGGGTCAGAAACTCGGCGCCCATTGTAAAGCTTTTACTCTGAATTGCATGGAAAGACACTGGTGGTTCGAGCAGTCAGGGAGCCAGACCAGGAGGTCATTGCAATATTACAGGGAGGACCTGAGGGGGGCTCAGCCTAGGGTGGTAACTGTGAATGATGTGAGGGACAGTCAGATTCTAGGTGCATTTCAAAGATAGAGCCCACAGAATCTCCGGATGGATGGTCTGGGAGTGAGAGCTAAGAGAAGGAGAGAGGAATGAGGTTTGGTTGCTGCTTGCTTGTTTGATATTTACCAGGGCAACTAAAATGCTGGGCCCTCTCGTGGCTGAGCTGCAGACTCCAGCAGAGGCTGGTGTGGATAAAGCCATCAGAGTTAGGGTGCTTTAAGTCTGAGGCAGCTGTCAGAGGTCTGGGGGAGATGTGAGCTAGGCAGGAAAGATGGGCTTTGGTAGACAAGAGCACAGAGACATTATTTAAAGGTGAGCAATTGAGGGGAGGGATGTATATGAAAACACTAAATGTGAGTTTAAACTCTGAGGTCTGGATTGTGGACAAGCCAAAGCAAATATTGATTGGGATAGCCTCTCTGTAGCAAAAGAAGAAACCAAGTGAGGACAGTTCAACTGTGCCATGCAAGCCACACACTCAGTCAGGTTAATGATGTGCAAACTGTCTGATTCACCACACATCCAAGGATACATTTTTAGGGCCTTTTGGGGGTTAGCCAGATAATTGTAGACAGCTGCTCCCCTTCTGACCCCACAGCCCCCCAAATAGTAACATGGACATTCCTGAACAAATACTGCCCAGGGCACAGCTTGAGGCCTCCATGAGCCAGCAGAGAGTAAGCTGGAGAATGAAGATGTGAAGATACTGCGCCTTTTGAATTTCATTCAGCTTTCCTATGTTTAAAGAAAAGTCAATACGTATGTGATTACTTAATCACTTAAACTGGTTAGGACCCCAACTAAAGATGAGCACTTATCCACCATCCAATGTGGGGACAGTCTTAGAATGTTTCCTGTCCCATTAAAAAAAAAATCACATGTTTATAATTTGTAAAAGCTTCATCCAGTGAGAATGCCCCCAGCTGCATAAACATTTATGCCTCTGGGCACTTGAAAATATAAAAATAAAGAAATCAATAGTCCTTATATCCTTCCACTGATTCTAACTCATCTTTGTACTAAAAAAATCATACAGTCAGAATCAATGCTATATGCTTTTACAAGTATTATCTGATTTAATACTCCCCACACAGCTAATGTTCATTGTATAGATTTGAAAACTGAGGCCAAGAAAGGTCAAGGGTCATACAGCTAATGAGTCATAGAAGCAGAATTTGTTCTCTTTTTCCAAACCTGAGGGAGCATCTCTTGGCACAACAGCTGCTTTCCATGAAATGTTGTTTTCTTGTTTAATTATAAACCCTCCCAAACACGGTTCTAATCCACTGACACTTGTCTGGATTCCATTAATAAAACCACTATGTCATATTAGTTCCTAAAGAGGCTCATGAATTGCAAAGTTACGTGTTCACTCTGTAAAGTTCAAGGGGCACTGGCTGGGCACCACTCTGTATCAGACACTCTGCCCTACCTCCCTCTGAGACTTAACCCCAGATCTGCAGCCTAGACGAGTACCATTACCAGGACTCACTTTGGACAGAGGTTCCCTATACCGTTTCCCGGTTTCCCGGAAGCATTTTTCACCATTACTTGCAGTCTCCATTCAAAACTCTAGTTTGCACTGCTTTCTGACAACTATGTGAATAAATTATATATTGAGAACACTTTTTAAAAATTAACTGGTGACAAAACCAATGTTAACAAAGAAGACCAGATTTCTTTGATCATATTTTTGACTCTTTCTCTCCATGAGCAATAACCATCATCTAAACAGATATTCTAAAATCGATGTGTTAACCCAGACTAAATGAATAAATCCTGAGAAAGTCTACTGCTCGCTGGCATCCAAAATACTCTAAGATATAAAATTAATGCAAACTATATTTCCTTTCCTTCTGCTCCAAATATCTGTCCATAAACATTGGCACACACATAGGACTATATTGTGTCAGTTGCAGTAATATAGAAAAATAATCTCAATTACCATAAGCTAGAAAGTTATGGTAACTAGTCTTTCAAATAAATCACCATGTGTCACAATTTGGCATACACTCCGATCCTTATGAATAATTCACATTTTCTGCATTAATAATGCATGTCCTCTTCCTATTGGAATGCTCCCTAACGCAGAATGGCTGTCTCTGAGCAATTTCCTCAATTGACATGATAGAGTAAGTCTAAACTTAGAACGGCGTCTTTTTAATGCTGCCTTTACTACTGTAACACTCTGGCTTGCCCATAAGATTATAAAAAATATAAAGTTCCTATTATTTCCTGCCCTTTGCATGGGAGCCGCTCAGTTAGGTGCCCAACAGTAGTTGCTCCTGCTAGTGAGACTATCTGCAGAGCAAAAGCCGATCAAGGGAACCCAGGCAGCGCTGGTGGGGATTGGTTAGTTCTGCAACAACTCTCCCTAATTACCCATTCACAGTAACAAAGGGCATAAATGCTAAAGCATAGTGATGGGCGAGGGGGGGGAGGGGGGGAGGGAGGGAGAAGAAGGAGAATGAGGAGGAGGAAGAGAGGGAACAAAACAAACCAAGCAAGAGATTTTAATAATTACAAACGTTTCCCATCACCAGGTTTTCTTTCCAAGCCATTTACCACAGTAAAATTATCAGGCACATAAAGAACGCCCAAAGACCAAGTAAGAGAAAGGTCCCAACGACACATATGTGTAGAGAGACTTCACTATAACTCTCTTCCCAGTGGGGCCAGTCCCATCACCGTTGGCATTTATTATGATTTCAGACATTATTAACTTTCCTTCCCCCACCTCTCGCCAAACGCACACAATAAACAAAGACAGCCCCAGCACAAGGCAAAGAGAAATGAGGTAGTTTGAAATTAAAAAAAAAAAATCATTCCAGTGTCCTCCCCCTCCCTCAAGCATCCTTTGTGGTCACTCAAGCCCAAAGGGAACCAGAATGAGTTCTCTCTGAAGTCCCATCAACGCAGAGAAAAGGGGGAAGGAGAGGAGCCATCCCTGTGCCTCATCTGTCCGCTGTGAGTGCTCTCGGATTCATTCATTCTTTCCTTCAGCACCAATTTAGGCAACACTTGCTCTGTGCAGGGAGCAGGCTCCACCCAGCAGAAATCCACCAGCCGGGCTAAGCACCGGGGAAAATTCAGACCCCGGTCCCTACCCCAAGACGACTGGCCAGAGGCCACCCACGCCGCCTTTGCCAACACCTGGGACAGAGGTGGGTCACTGTCCAGGACCCCAAGTCCAAAGAGACCTTTCACGGGCCGAAACCTCTCCTTGGGGTTAGAGGGTCGCCGACCTTGCCCGCACCGTGGGCGCCTGCCCCTTTCTCAGCCTGCGGATCCATCCCCGGGAAAAGTTAAGTCGGCGGCGAGTGGGAAGAAGGGGCACCGGGCATCCGGCTGGCTCCACACCCGCCCCGTTCCCAGCTCTAACTCCCATGGCTACCGAGAAATATTTATTTCGAGTAGATGGGCTCCAGCGGCTACTGGAGCCGAAAACTCGGCCACCATCAGAAAGCCAAGTCATCAGAGAGATAAAGATAGACCCATTACACGCCTAGACCTGGCCTTGCAGCGGCGGCCCAGAGGCGTGGGTTCCGGCAGGGTGAGCAGCGCGCAACCCACCGGCGCGGCCGGGATCTTCCTCCCTCCGAGATGCTGGCTAAGGAGGAAGACAATTGAGCCAGCGAACAGAGGAAAAGAGGACCGATACTCACCCCCAGGCGTCTGCTCCGGATCCTCACGTACCCTTGCTTCACTATGTCATTAAAATTGGAAGCCATCCCGGACAGCCAGCCGGTGACCCTCTTGCCCAAGCGCACGCTCCAGAAGCGGCTTTGGGGAGGGTGGAGGGCAGAGTCAGAGGAGGCGTGGGGGTGGGGAGAAAGTTGGAGAGGGGAAGCTGCCTCGGCTGCGGCTCCTCGTGGCTCTAGAAGACGCACATCAGTCTGTCCCCCGCAACCCTGAAAGTGGGCGGCGGGCTTGCAGCCACTTTGGGGGAGCGCAGAGCGCGGCGGCGAGGAGGCTGGAGCGCTGGCGTCAGCTGACTCATCAGCCAGCCTGCCAGGAGGAGGAGGAAGGAGGCGGAGGAAGGAAGGGGGTCGAAGGGGAGGAGCCGCGTGAGTCCCTGCGCCCCACGGTGGCCACCCTCAGGCCGACACACTCGAACGCGCTCTCTCGGGCCCTCGCCCACCTGGCGCGTCCCGCTTCCCCAAGCGATTGCGCCCCTCCTCCCTACCCGAGAATGCCCCGCCCGACCCCACACCTGGCCGTCAGCCTGCAGAGATGTCCCTCCTTCTCCTCTCACTCCAGTGGCTTATTTTAGGAGGAGAGGAAATTTCACTTTTTCCCAGCCGCCGCCTACTCCGCCTCTCCCTTCAGCCCCATCTCTTCCCTGAGAAGGGCTGGCTTTTCCCTCTGTTGTGTGTGCATCTGGGGAGGTGGTGTTGCCATGGTTTGCCTTGACCTTGGCATATGAGGGCAGGGATATTGCCATGGCTGAAGCTACGCGCTCCGTCGGGTTTCCTTGGCATCCTGGACCCAGCCCTGGTGACATCAGTTCCCACATTTTTATTGTGTGAGCCCGTCTTTCCCACGGGAATATGCTTCCCAGGGGCTAAGTGTACCCTCAAAGGTTGGCCCAGAGCAGGTGCTCAATAAATCCTTAGTACCAGGCTCTGTTCTAAGCCCTTTAACCCCACCCTGGACTTTTGGAAGTGGGTCCCCCCTTGAGTAAAAAGCAGGTCCATATTGGCCCCCAGAGCCTGGCCATAAAGTTCCCCTCATGGCCATTATGGGGGGGTTCCTGCCTAGAGAATAACATTAAGCGGCGGGCGGGGGCGGGGGCGGGGGCGGGGGCGGGGGGGGCGGGGGGGGCGGGGGGGGGACTCGGTCAGGCTTGGCTATCACCCCTCTGGCCTTCCTTCCTGAAGCGGCTTGAGCTGATGATAGCTGCTAACATCTTTGGGGCTCCAGGGGCTGCACGGGGTGCTGATCCTGCTAAGGGAATAATGAGGACGATACTACTGTTCCCCCGAAAATAAGACAGTGTCTTATATTAATTTTTGCCCCCAAAGACACGCTAGGTCTTATTTTCAGGGGATGTCTTATTTTTCCATGAAGAAGAATACGGTACACATTTATTGTTAAATGAAAGTAAAGGAAATTTATTACCTGTATACGGTACGGTAGTACGGTAGTTGTCAACACAAACCAGACAAACTGTGAATCCTACAGTATCAAGAATTTACTCATTTATTCAATGACAATCATGTCATCATCTTCTGGAACATCATCATAACAATCCAATTCCTGAATTTCCTGGTGAATTTCTTGTGACTCCATTTCTTTCAGAATCAGTGGACCAAATCTCTCATGTTTAGCAATAGCACTGTTTTTAAATGAGTACTTCTTGTCAAGGTAGCCTGCTCGCAGTGCATTTGCAATGCAATTGTCAGTGATTTTCTCCCATGAATTCTTCACCCAAGTCACAACTTCTTGCAGTTTAGGTTTCACAAAGTTTCCACGCTGATTTCTCTCCATTCTATTTTCCATGTAGTCATTAATTTCCATGCGCAAATCGTCTTTGAATGGCTTGTTTATTGCAATATCAAGAGTCTGGAGATAGGCCGTCATTCCTGCGGGAATCATTATCTGATCTATTTTTCTTTCGTGAAGAAATGTCTTCAGGTCTTTAGCGCGGTGAGTGCTGGCTGCATCCCAGACTAGCAGACCTCTTTGGCTCCCTCGCATAACAAGCGGCAGCATTAAATCGACCCACTTCCTTATAACTGCTTGTGTGGCCCAGGCTTTTTCAGTTTCAAGAATAAAAACACCCAGCTGAAACCGGTTTGGCTCTGTGGATAGAGCGTCGGCCTGCGGACTGAAGGGTCCCGGGTTCGATTCCGGTCAAGGGCACATACCTTGGTTGCGGGCACATCCCCAGTAGGAGGTGTGCAGGAGGCAGCTGATCGATGTTTCTCTCTCATCAATGTTTCTAGCTCTCTATCCCTCTCCCTTCCTCTCTGTAAAAATATCAATAAAATATATATTTAAAAAAAAAAAAAGAATAAAAACACCCAAAACACGTTCAATCTTTTCCTTCTTGCCCTTAGAAATGATTAAAGGTGGGATTTTAGTGCCATCCAGATGAATTGCCAAAATACAGGAAACACGTGCACTTTCGTAAGCAGTGGAGGGAATGTACGCTAAGGAGGCACCCCGCTGTTCAATTGTTGTTTGAGATGATTGGCCCATAAACACTGCAGTTTCATCCATAGCAATCATGTTGGAAAGATTGTATTTAGAGAAGTCAGCATCATCAATAAAGGACTTGAACGCAAGTGCTCGCTTAATAACTTGAGTATCTTCCAACCTAAACAATGTTGTAGATCTTCTTAAAGACAGTTCACTTCGCTGAAGGAAATTTTCCAGCCAGTGTTGTGATGCTTTGAAGTCTTCGGGGGCTATGTCAAACCGTGGTGCCATTGCAAGGGCAAATTCTTGAATCTGAGCCCTATTCACAACCAAAGCCTTTGCTCTCCTGTCAACAACCCATTAACAGATCAGGTCTTCCAGCTCGGAAAATAATGGTTGCCGACCTGATCCACACTTGCGCTTTTTAGCATTTCCCTTGTCCACTTGTTCAATGAGGTTACCATACTCTGCTTGCCATTTTCAGACCAATCGGATACTCAACATCTTCTCTTTGCAGAAAGCAGTAAGATTTTGGCCCCAAGAGTCTTCCACAATTCCTTTCTTGTACTCCACGGAGTAGCTTTTTCTTTTTGTGCTCATTTCTAGGGGTAGAAAAAAAGGAATTGGGGTATCAAGGTGGGGGGAGGGGGATCACTCAAAATGACACAGGGGGGATCAGAGGGGGGAATCAAAATGACACAGGAGAATCAGAGGGGGGATTACCATTTTAGTAACCCCTTTTGATCCTCCTGTGTCATTTTAATTGTCCCCTCTGATCCTCCTGTGTCATTTTGATTGTTCCCTCTGATCCTCCTGTGTCATTTTGATTGTCCCTTCTGATCCTCCTGTGTCATTTTGATTGCCCCCTCTGATCCTCCTGTGTCATTGTAAGTGATCCCCCTCCCCCCACCCCTGTGCCACTGAACACCTTCACCAGACATCCCCCCTACCCCTTTATCAGACATTTACCCCCTGGGGCCTGCCTGGGGATTGTCACTGGGCTTGCTGGGGCCTGGATCTGGGCTGGAGCAGGGTCTGCCACTGACTGAGAACCTTCAGTCATCATGAAGGCGGCCGCTAGCATCAGGTAGTGTCACCAGAGACAGACCAGCACTCACCACCTTCGCCGCATCCCGTCCGCTCTAATCCTCCTGTTCTTCTACACGCATCTGCGAAAGTCTCCTCCTCTCTTCCGCCCCGCACTCACCGCTCACTCCGACCTCCGCTCCGCCTCCACACAGCAGTGACGTCAGGACTCCGCGTAATGTCACTGGTTGCTAGACGCCAGTCGGGGCGGCCCTAGCGACCAGTTTACGGTAAATTAATTTTCATTCTGAGATGGAGCCTGGGCCCTTATTTTCCGGGGATGCCTTATATTTCACTCAGAAGGAAACCTGTGAGTAGGTCTTATTTTCGGAGGATGTCTTATTTTCAGGGAAACACGGTAGCACCCACATTTTGGGGAAACTAAAGCTCAGAAGCTCGGAAGAATGAAGAGACTGCCCCAGGTCCCATGGGCTCAGCGGGTAAACACTGCCCTATCCCCCTTCTGAAGAGCAGGTGTCATAGTCGGTGACTGAGGAGGACCTTGCCAATCATTTGCACTATCCTCACAGGTAAATACAGCATCAGAAACT